>NC_048599.1:23491545-24197795 GCF_003668045.3 Cricetulus griseus | reverse complement strand
GCATGAATGTGATACACAGACATACAGGAAAGCAACACACAAACAATATATATATATGTATATATATGTATGTATATGTATGTATATGTATATATATGTATATATTATATATATAATGAAATTTAAAATAAAACCAAAAAGATGGACTCTAAAAAATTCTCTTACATAAAGCTTCACTTACCAAAATGTCTTAATTTTTATCACTTTTCCAGGTCATCATCTAAATCCAAACAAGGTGGCATCTTTGGGGCATGTATTTCAAAGTAGCAGCCAAATCAGAATTCTTTAGAAAGGAAAGAGAAGAAAAAAAAGAGGGGGGGGCAAGTAAAACCACAGTATTAAAAAGAAATTAGGGTAAAAATACAAACAAGTAAGTTATAAAGTCAATATGGAAACTCTAGAAATTAGAATTTTCATTAGAAATCCTAAAACAGCCGGGCATTGGTAGCTCACGCCTTTAATCCCAGCACTCAGGAGGCAGAGGCAGGTGGATCTCTGTGAGTTTGAGGCCAGCCTGGTCTCCAGAGTGAGTACCAGGATAGGCTCCAAAGCTACACAAGAAACCCTGTCTCAAAACAAAACAAAACAAAACAAAACAAAACAAAACACAACATAACAAACCAACCAACCTCAGGAAGGGAACAGGCCCAGCTGCTCAGGCTGGTGATCTCAGCACTAGGGAGGGGAGGGGGCACTCAGCATGAGGATTAAGAGTTCAAGGCGAGCCTTCAGCAAAGACAGCATGAGGCCTGCATTTCATAAGATTCTAACTCAATAAAACAAAAATAAACAGGTAAATTAATAATTTTTTTCAAATGTGAGTCAGGTAGTTACTCTGTAGCCAACTCTGATATTGAATTCTTGGCAATCCTCTGGTCTCACCTTGTGTGCTGTGATTACAGGCAGGGGCTATCATGCCCAGCTCAAATATTTTTATTTTGGGAGAATATTTTTTAAAGTAGTTATATAACTAGTTAATTTAAGAAAGTAAAGAAAGAAAACAATAAGCTGGGTGGTGGTGGTGGTGCAGGAGGATCTCTGTGAGTTTGAGCCCAGTTTGGTCTATAGATTGAGTTCTAGGACAACCAGGACTACCAGAGAAACCATGTCTTGAAAAACCACAGCAAAAATGAAAGCAACAAAGAAAATGAAAAGCACTGAAGACTATTTTGGTCAAGATTTTGCTCATCATAACATATTTTTTTTTGAGACAGGAAAAATGTTATTTCACACTTGCTGCATTAAGTGTTATGTAACAAAATAGCTTCCAGAAACAATCTAAACTAAGATATTCCTGTTGGGTCACAGTGTCAGTTTCTCTGTGTAGCCCTGGCTGTCCCGGAACTCACTGTGCAGACCAGGTAGTCTTGAACTCAAGAGATCCACCCATAAAGGCATCCATGAGCAGCTACAAAATCAATACTATACTCCTCCCAAGTTGAGAGCGCAGCATGAAGGCCCTTGCACCCAAAGATCTCCAGGGAAACCACGAATATTAAGCACATAGGATGTCTTTCCAATAGGAAAGGTGTAAAACCTATTTTTCCACCCAGAAAGCTGGTCACTGGAAGTGCTTAGCAGCCTAGGGATCTGTGTCCTGTGTTGGACCAGGTCATATCAAGTCCTACAACCAGGACTGGAGTTGGCTAATATTCTAAATGAACTTCACAGCCAGGGGCTCCTCAAGTTCCCACAACCAGGACCAGAGCTATCCAGTAGTCTAAATGAGCCTTATATTATGTGTATGGCCAGGGGCTCCCCCAAGCTCCCACAACCAGGACCAATGTGGGCTAATAGCCTAAAAGACCTCCATGCTATTTGAATGACGAAAACCAGGCCAGACCTTTAGGTCTTTAAGCTAGTATGGGTAACCTATTTCTTCAAAGAAATGATAAGGCTGAGTTGAGTTTCGATGTAATTATGCTTCCTTGTGCCACGGGGATTATATTACACCCGGAAACCTTTCCCCAAATTATACTGTGTTTAAATTTGTTGGATAAACCACCTGACATCAGACTCCCCAAAGTCTGATCCAGGTGAAGTCAATCTGAACTAATTTTTCATTCTCACCTTTTCACAGTTCTTTTTCCCCACCATGGCCATTCACTCATACAGCACATACAAACGTAATGAAAAACTAAACAATCCTTTAAAGAGCACAGAAGTCTAATGGCCCTGAAGTTGTCCCAGAGCACACAGTATACAGGAAAACCTTTCAAGTCTTTTTTTAAAATTTCTTTTGTACGTATGTGGGCATACCAATGCCACAGCACTAACACGGAGGTCAAGAGGACAGCTTCAGAGAGTCAATTCTCTCCTTCCACTTCTTTGTAGGTTCTAGTGACTGGATGCATGCAGGTAATCGGGCTTTGTAGCAAACACCTTTATGGAATAAGTAATCTTGCGAGCCCTTCAATTCACTTTATGAAGTAAATATAAATACTCAATTTGTAGGCAGAAAGCTACAGATCAATCTTTCTTACATTGTTTGGTCTTACACCAACGTTTGAGATTCTGAGTTAAATTTTAAATAGACTCTGGTAGTACTTTAAAAGAATAATAATGCATCATGACCAAGTGAAGTTTGTTGTTGGAATTCAAAGCAAACTTGGTATCAGGATACTGGGGGAAAATGTTATGTGGTTCTCTCCACTGATGTAACTTAGCCCTGTCTGCCAAACTGGGTACTGAATCTAGGCTTTTATATATTCATTTTAACTTTGCCACTTAGCTATTTCCCTAGTGCCCACCCCCTCTTTTTTGAGAGAGGTACCAACTATTAGGGTGGCAATTTACTTAATTAGAGACAGGGTGTGACTATGTAGCCCCGGCTGTCCTGGAACTCATTATGTACACCACAGCCTGGTCTCAAATGAATAGATCCACCTACCTCTACCTCCTAAATGCTGGGATTAAAGGTGTGTGACACCATGCCAGCCTGGGCTGGACTGGCAATGTGTAACTCAGGCTAGCCTTAAATTCTTGATCCTGTTGCGTTAGCCTCCAGTATATCTGGATTAGAAGCCAAATGACTTAACCATTCATTCTTGATGACAATTTTTCTAAATTTCAAAAAAAACATACAAATAGCCATGCTTTGGTGGCACACGCCTTTAATCCCAGCATTAGGGAGGCAGAAGCAGGTGGATCTCTGTGAGCTTAAAGCCAGAATGTTCTACAGATCAAGTTCTAGAAGAATCAGGGCTACACAGAGAAACCCTGTCTCAAAAAAAAAAAAAAAAAAAATACAAAAGTACAAAAAAACCCAAATGCTTTCTTAACATGACAACATTGATTTCTTCAGCACAAAAGTGAGGACTAGTGTGTAACTGGGGGAATGGTGGGGGGAGGAGTACTTGCATATGTGAAGCACGACACACGGAAAACAACAAGCACAAGTCAGCAGCAGCTTCACAGAGGAGGGCAGGGTATATCAATGAAGTCAGGAGCACAGAAGTATAAAAATCAGTAAAACGAAACAAGAAACAAAGGTTAAAAAATATCACAAGGGCTGGAGAGATGGCTCAGAGGTTAAGAGCACTGACTGCTCTTCCAGATGACCTGAGTTCAATTCCCAGCAACCACATGGTGGCTCACAACCATCTGTAATGAGATCTGGTGCCCTCTTCTGGTGTGCAGATATACATCGAAGCAGAATATTGTATACATAATAAATAAATAAAATCTTTTAAAAAATCAGAAAGAATGTAAAACTAACAAAAACGACAGACTTGAAAGTCTGTATTCTTGAAAGCCAAGCAAAGGACAGATAACCAATTAAGCAAAGCGGCATGGTACAAAATATACAGGAAAAAAACCCAGCATTTATTACCTATGAATTCATCAACACATGGGGTAAGATCTCATTTTTAATAGTGACAAGAAAGTTAGATTCTTTAACTAAAGAGAAAGGTCAAGATATAAAAAGAAAACCTAAAAATACTTATGAAGGGGGTTGGAGAGAGAGCTCATTGGTAGAGCACTTGTTGCTCTTGCAGGGGGATTTGGGTTCGATTCCAAGCATGCACATGGTGGCTTGCAGCCATCCATAACTCTAGTTCCAGGGGATCTGAAGCCTGGATCTTTGGGAACCAGGTAGATCCATGGTACACACCCATACCATACATACATGAAGACAAAATGTATACATCAAAAAAATTTTAAATGCTTATGAATAACAAAATTTTAAAGACATGGATAAAGTAATACTCTCATGTGCAAAGATTCGCATGTGTTAGTTTTCCCTAATTTATAATTTAACTAGACAACCTGACTCTAAGGTTTGTAGGAAAACTCTGAATAATCAGATTAGAAAATGTTTAAACCGTATCAGATTAAAACTTGTTATTAGGGGCTGGAGAAATGGTTCAGTGGGTGACAGTGGGTGCTGTGCAAGCATGAGAATTAGAACCCAAATCCCTAGCACCCACATAAAAAGCTGTGCATGGGCTGGAGAGATGCCTCAGAGGTTAAGAGCACGGACTGCTCTTCCAAAGGTCCTGAGTTTGATTCCCAGCAACCACATGGTGGCTCACAACCATCCGTTATGAGGTCTGGTGCCCTCTTCTGGCCTGCAGGCAGAACACTGTATACATGATAGATAGATAGATAGATAGATAGATAGATAGATAGATAGATAGATAGATAGATAGATAGATAAATCCTTTAAAAAAATAAAAAGCTGGGCATGGCAAGTGTGCACCTGTAACTCTAGCATTGTGGGGTGGATGCAAGAGGTTCACTGGCTTGCTGGCTACCTTATAGCTCCAGGTTCTGAAAGAATTTTTCTCAAAGGAATAAGGTGGAGAGTGACACATCAGGACATCCAAAGTCCTCTGACTTCTAGGCAAGCTGGTTCTATGCCCCACCTCCCATATGCATTTACCACACACATACACACACACACACACTAGCAAGCATTGATGCATACAGTATATTCTCAATAGTTAGACCTACTATGGAAATTTATAGTGCATGGGAGATTAACTGAATTTTGGAATTTTAATATCTCATAAAGGTGAAGAAAAAATGAATTCTTGTCTTTATATAATGGAACAAGGTAGTCATCTAGAAGATTAATAAAATTAGATCTATTTCTCCTGCTACACAATAACTCCAAACAGACCAAAAACTTCAAATATTACATCTTAGTATTATAGAAACACAGAACCAACATTTGTAATCTTTAAGTGGAAAGGCTTTTCTAATGACTCAAAATCTAAAGCCCTGTAAGACTGATCAAACACAAACAAATAGCTGGTCATCGTGGCAGACACCTTTAATTCCAGCACTCAGGAGGCAAAACAAGTCAACCTCTGTGAGTTCAAGGCCAGCCTGGTCTACATAGCACGTTCCAGGCCAGCCAAGTCTCCATTAATAAGATCCTGTCTCAAAAATAAATAAATAAATAGATAAATAAATAAAACAAAAAAGGGGGGGCACCAACAGAAAAGCAAATCTCAGGGCTGAGGGAATTTTCTTACTTAGTTAGCATAAGCAAGGTCTTGCCTTCAAACCCCAGCACCACAACAAAAGAAAAAGCAAATGACAGGGGTAGGGTAAGTTCAATCTTCCCAAAACTCAGATGGTAGAAGGAAAGTACTACCTTTCCTCCAGCCTCCGTATATAACACCACGGCACTCACACATCCACATACATACACATATCATAAATGTTCAAAATTTTTAAGTAAAGTTTATGGACTCAGGGATAGCTCAGAGTCAGATGTTAGGATAGCTCAGTGGTTTAGTGCTTGCCTAACACATATGAGACACTAGGTTCAATTCCAGCACTGCCCAAAAAATTTAAAAGTATATTTCTAATTTAATCCTTTTAGTTGAAACTAAGTCTTTCAAGATATTCAACTTTCATTTGTATTCCATAGAATTGACAGACCTGTTTAAGAACTCTCTGAACACTTTCAGAGAAGGTAGTCAATAGGACCCCTCTCCATTCCTCCCAGGACCTAGACAAAAGGGGAAAAGAACAAAGAAGAGGAGAAATATCAGAAAAGACCAAATAAACCCAGTAAACAGATTCTAAGCCAAATTCCACCTATTATTATTTCTGTTAATTTATTCTAAAGAGTTGTAAAAGAAATGACATATAGTCTCTTAGCACAGTGGTTTTTAGCAAGTAAACTATTATCACCAAGAATGCTCAAGGTATTTTCAAACAGCTGTATAACAGTTACTTACACATGTCAATTCATTTTTAAAATCATGATGTTTACAGTTTGTGCTTTGTTTTGTTTTTTGAGACAAGGTTTCTCTGTGGAGCCTGTCCTGGAACTAGCTCTGCAGACCAGGCTGGCTTTGAACTCACAAAGATTTGCCTGCCTCTGCCTCTGGAGTGCTTGGATTACAGGCATGCACCACCACTGCCTGGCACATTTTTCTTAATGAATATTATATTTCAATTGACATACTTAAAATACAGACACATAGCCCAGGAGGAAAGCCTGGGCTATGCAATGTATTCTAGGCTAGCCTGTGAAATGCTTTGAGACTGTCTCAAAAGAGGAAAAGAGGAAGAGCATAGGAGAAGAGGAAGGGGGAGAAAGGGAAAGGAGAGAGAGAGAAAGGCAATATGTATTTGCCCAATGTAGAAACCCTAAGAGATTTATAATATGCATTGGAGTCTCACAGGCTAGCTCATTTGTCCCAGCTTGACCACACAGTCCATATAGGTGTTCTTCTGTTTTAAACTATAAGTATGTTGATAACATCATACATTTTAATTTAGCTTTTATTTTATATTCTGAAAGAATTACTTTATAAATGACAACTGTAAAAAACGAACAAAGAAACAAATAAATAAAAACAAACAAATAAAATAACAGATGTCACTAACCCACAATTGTGCCATAGTACAGTTACTATACCATCCATTCATGGAAATGAAATAAAGCCTAGAACCCATACAAACATGTCCTAACCTACTAGTGTTCATTTTTCAAATACTAAGATCAGCTGGTATACATATTCAGAATAATATAGCTTTATTCACTATTTATTTATTTAGACAGAACTAGCTTTGTAGTCCAGGCTAACCTAAAGCTCCTAATCTTCCCACCTCAGCCTTCCAAGTGCTAGGGTCACAGGTATGTGCCACCATGTCTGACTCTGATGAGCACCAACTACACTAACACACAATGTGATATGGGAAGAGAGAGGCCGACCATACTAGGGTGGCTTTGCCTTGAGTTCTCCTTGTGGCAGTCAGTAAAGTTGTGAGGCAATACACAATTTTTATGAATCAACAGTTCCTTAAGTTATATAATAAGATGCCAGATCATGAGCTACAGCTAAATAGATTTTCAGGTTTCTTTTAGGTTTTAAAACATTCAAGAACTATAAACAAAACATTTATTCTTCTCCAGTGTAAGTGGGTAGGGAACTATGATAACCTTTGTCAAAAAACTCATCTCACAGTTTAAAATAAAACTGAAATTTATCATTTGGGGATTTACAGAACAAAAAACCCTACATTTAAAAATATACACAAATAATATGTAAGATTGTTTATAATGGAAAGACTCAGAAATATCCACTGAAGTACATAATCAAAATATGCAGTTGATAAAAATTAATTAGATATCATTTTATGATTTAGAAAGAAATGTATGATATACTCAAAGGCAAAAAAATTAAAAAATAAATAAAAATAGAAGTTGTAGGCCAGGTGGTGGTGCACACCTTTAGTCCCAGTACTCAGGATATAGAGGTGAGACCAGCCTGGTCTACAGAGCAAGTTCCAGGACATCCAAGGCTACAGAGAGAAACCCTGTGTCAAAAAAAAAAAAAAAGAAAAGAAAGGTTTTTAACTCAAGAGCTTTATGCTTTACAGATTTGTCTGCTTAAAAAATTATTTTACTTATTTATTAGTTTGTTTTTACAGATACAGAGCTGGAGAAATGGCTCAGATGTTAGGTGCTTGCTATTTTTCTAGCAGGCTGGAGTCCAGATCCCAGCACCCTTATCAGGCAGCTCATAACCTCCTGTAAATAACTCCAGTTTCAGGTATCCAGTGTCCTCTTCTGGTATCTGCAGACAGGCAGACATACAGAAACACACACACACACACACAGAGGGGAAAAAAAAAAGCAGGCACAAACCATCACAAAATCCTACAAAAGAAATGCCTCCAATTATATTATCAGGTGTTTGTGTGTAACCTCCTCACCCCAGCTCTGCTTTCAGTTATCTCCTAACACTGAAGTTTATCTGTAATAACAGTTGATCAATTTGGGTTATACTGAATACAATTTTATGTGCATAATATAAATAAATATATATGGAATGTATCAAATCATACTGAACAAATGGCCAAATGAGATGAAAAGTGCTAATTAATACAATATATTTTCTCAGATACACATTTCTAAGAAATCACAAAGAAAAAAAAATGCAACTTTATAATAGAGACCTAGCAATTACCACCTTAGTCCCCTGATCACTCACATAATAGCAATGTGGCAAACAGGAAGGTACAGGAAGGTACCATGGAAGTCAAGCATTGCAGGACCAAGTATTCAATAGTGTAACATTTTTTTAAAGACATGGATGACGGGATAGAGAGATGACTCGGCAATTAAGAGCACTTGCTGCTCTTGCAAGTATTCAGGTTCAGTTCCCAGCACCCATATAATGGCTCAGAGAATTCCATCCCCTCTTTGGCCTCCATGAGTATTAGGCACACATGTGATACACATACACACATACATGTAGGCAAACACTGATACACACAAAAATAAAAATGAATACTTTTTAAAAAATATGAAGAACCTGAAAGAAGCAATGAAAAGATTATGAAAGAACAGGGAGAATTCTTTTTTTCCTTCAGATGGGGTCTCTATGTAGCCCTGTATGGCCTGGAACTCACCATGTAGATCAGGCTAGTTTTGAACTCACAGATCCAGCTGCCTCTGCCTCCCAAATGCCAAGATTAAAAGCATATCCCACTATGACTGGCTGGGAAATTCTGAAAAGGTGAATTAAGCTCACTTAATTTTACAAAAGAAGATTTCTCTTTAAGGCAAGGAGAAAACTTAGAATGATGTGTTTCGAGGAGGACCCTAAGAGAGACATACATGGTCCCCCAGAGAAGAGGAAAGGGACAAGATCTCCTGAGCTAATGGGGAACATGGGGGGAGGGGAGAGGGAGCTAGAAGAAAGAGAGGGGGAAAAGAGGAGGGGAAGAGGACAAGAGAGAACAGGAAGATTGAATCAGGGGAAGAATAGAGGAGAGCAAGAAAAGAGATACCATAATAGAGGGAGCCATTATAGGTTTAAAGAGAAATCTGGCACTAGGGAAATGTCCAGAGATCTATGAGTTTGACCCCAACTAACAATCTAAGCAATAGTGGAGAAGCCACCTTAAATGCCCTTCTCTGATAATGAGATTGATGACTACCTTAATGCCATCCTTGAGCCTTCATCCAGTAGCTGATGGAAGCAGAAGCAGACACCCACAGCTAAACACTGAGCTGAACTCTGGAATCCAGTTGCAGAGAGGGAGAAGTGATGAGCAAAGGGGTCAAGACCAGGCTGGAGAAACCCACAGAAACAGCTGACCTGAACAAGGGGTTGCTCATGGACCCCAGACTGATAGCTGGGAAACCAGCATAGGACTGATCTAGACCCCCTGAAGGAGGAAGTCAGTTTGGAGGTCTGGGCAATCTATGGAGCCTCTGATGGTGGATCGGTATTTATCCCTAGTACACGAATGGACTTCGGGAGCCCACTCCACATAGAGGAATACTCACTCTCTCAGCCTAGACACATGGGGGAGGGTCTAGGCCTTGCTCCAAATGATATGACAGACTTTGAAGATTCCCCCATGGAAGGCCTCACCCTCCCTGGGGAGCAGAAAGGGGTTAGGATGGGGGGGAGGGGACAGGGGAGGAAGAGAAGGAGAGGGAACTGGGATTGACATGTAAAAGAAGCTTGTTTCTAATTTAAAATTGTTCTAATTACAATTATAAAAATAATAAAAAAGAATGTTGTGTTGCTTTTTTGTTGTAGTATATGAATCTCAAGATACTGTTCTTGAACATAGATGAAACCCATTAAAAACATGCTAACACATTATGGTTGTCCTTCTCCGTAAGGTTTAAATGTTCAATTATTGGTATAAGATTTCCTCAGCATATTGCTTCTTTGTCTGACTAAGTTGCAAAATCCCTTTTTAGCCTGGCACATTAGATAACAGTACTGAGTCCAGGCTTTGTTTCTCCCCACAAAATTAAGTACTGTGAGCTTCCTGTTGAATATAATTCTGTAGCTTTACTTTGTGCTTAGACCTCATTTGCTACACTTGCTGTTATTTATTCCCTTTGGATGCTTTTCAAGAAATTCCCCTAGCTGAATATAAAGGATAATGATTTTATTATGATTGTTCAGGAATTGAAAGATCAGCAACATGTATGTCCATGCTTATATAATCTGCCAAAATCTTTTCTGTGTGAATGCTCATGTTTTTGTCCATTACTATTTCTAGTGTTACCCTCACTGTATTAGTAAGATCCCAAGTTATTTAGGCATTTGACTCTAGAATGTAATTTACAACGTATGCATTAAAAAAGATTCACAGCTGGGCGTTGGTGGCACACGCCTTTAATCCCAGCACTTGGGAGGAAGAGGCAGGCGGATCTCTTCTGAGTTCGAGGCCAGCCTGGTCTCCAGAGTGAGTGCCAGGATAGGCTCCAAAGCTACAAAGAGAAACCCTGTCTCGAAAAAAAAAAAAAAAAAAAAAAGATTCACAAAGCAGATGTGGTAGTGTGCACCTTTAATTTCAGCACTTGGGAGGCAGAGATAGGTGGATCACTGTGAGCTCAAGGCCAGCCTGGTCTACAAAGTAAGTTCCAGGATACTTACAACTATAAATAATTTTTCTTTTTCGAGACAAGGTTTCTCTGTATTGTTTGAGCCTGTCCAGGCTTGCCTCGAACTCACAGAGATCCACCTGCCTCTGCCTCCCAAGTGCTGGGATTAAAGGCATGTGCCACCAACGCCTGGCTTGTAAGTAATTAAAAAATTTTTTTGTTACATTAGTGGGCATACACTCATGCACACAACGTACACATACAGAGGTCAGAAAATAACTGTTGGGACTAAGCTTTCTCCTTCTATCATGTGGGTCCTGGGGTTCAAACTCAGGTCACGTAAAGATGGAAAATACACAGTCTGAATCCTGCATATTATTGTGCTGTCTTTAAACTTTTTGATTGTTGATGAAAGAGCTGCTAAGAGACATTGTATTATGAAAGCTGCTAGATTAAATCAACCTATTTATTCTAAAAAATATCTTGACTTCAAAATGGAAGTCAAAAGGTGTGTTGCTTTGGGTGATAGGTCATGCTTTTATTTCTACAAGAAATGAGAGGTGGGGGCTGGAGAGATGGCTCAGAGGTTAAGAACACTGGCTGCTATTCCAGAGGTCCTGAGTTCAATTCCCAGCAACCACATGGTGGCTCACAACCATCTGTTATGAGATCTGGTGTCCTCTGCTGGTGTGCAGATATACATGGAAGCAGAATGTTGTATACATAATAAATAAATAAAATCCTTAAAAAAATGACAATAATGTCAAAAAGTTCACTTAAAAAAAAAAAAGAAATGAGAGGTTGTGGATTCATGCCAGGTTGATATGGATCAGGTTTGATCAGAGAAGACCTCCTAAAAATCCTGGCTACAGACACACAAAATAATCCTAGGAAAAATACAAAACACATTAACATGTATTTTACTAGAAAACATTTTAACATAAGATAATAATAATACAGTCTATACTTGTATTAATGCAGATATGTATATTACCTTTAGAAGTTTATGTATTTTCAGAGCAATGGAACCAGAGCAAATGGCCCAGGTAACTCAGCATCTCAGAACACTTCTGTTACAGTTTCATTAGAGTTCTATATCCAAACAATTTCCGGGATGCTGGCTGAGATGGTCCAGCCTCACAGACTACTCCAGCCAAGACTTAACCATTATCCTAAATTTTTCAGGGTCTCCCTAAAATGCCAGTGTTCCCAGATAGTAGGAAGCCATCTATGGAAAGCAACATCTACATCCCCAAAAGATGAATTATGGATGTTTGTCTTTGTTTAGGGGGTTTGGTCACAAATTATTATTGGTCATGGTAAAAAAAAAAAAAAAAGCAACAACCAAAAAACTAAAAAACAAAACAAAACAAAAAGGAGTTAGATTCAAAGATCTCTTACTGAAGGAAAAAAGGGGGATATAATATAGAAATGTTGACATGAAATGATAGATTATTGAATCTACTTTAATCAACAAACTATTGATCTCAAAATATTTTACATTGGCATGGATTTTGGTTCATTGGTACAAATTTACATTTGTTATACTGTATATTATGTTTCTACTGTTGTTTAGGGTATTGCATTTATGGAGCTCATTTAAAAATGTAATGTATAATTAAGAAATACAGATTGATTGTAGTCACCCATAATAATCAAGCTTTCTATAACAAACTTATAATTCTGTTAGGTATGTTTTCAAGGTCATACACAGATTTATTTAGATAGATGGTCTTCAAACACTTCAAAAACCAATATAATATGGCATTTAATATGTTTAATACACCAAAGGCTTTTCATGACAGTGAGACATGTCTGCTCTTGACAATCTACTTCAAAAAAAAGGATGATGGGCATCAAAGAACCTCCGTATGGAGTTGGCTTTCTTTATGGCAAAAGCTAGCCATTTGGGCAAAGAAATTGCTCTTGCCTCAATTGCTGACAGTATACTGTCCTAACTGGACCAGCAGTATGCAAAAAAGTGACTGCTAAACTTTGCCAAGACAAGGTAGATCAGTTCTTCAAAATTCCCTGCTTCTTATAAATGTCTGTCAGATATACAAGGCCTGTAGGCCAAAGATAGATGTCACAACCTTACAGAAGAACTTTGGGTAACTGTCCAGGCAGCCAGATGGCCTTGCCATTAGGTAATATTACAACTTTCTAGGATCTTTGACGGAGTTAAAAACTAAATAATTAGACTTAAAGTTTTCCTTAGTTATGACAAAAAGGTGAATTAGGTACAAAACTCTAGACTCACAAAGATAATATTTTAAGATTAGCAAATCTCTAATTTTGCTAAATATAAATGGATTGGATATTATAATTCTTACTTGATAACTGTTTTTGTTGTATATAATTGCATTATGTTAAAACCTTCCTTTTTTATTTAGACAAAAGGGGGAAATGAGGAATATGTCGCTGTGGTTGATTTAATAAAGAAGCTAACTGGCCTATAGGTAGGCAGAATAAGGTTAGGCGGGAGAACCAGACTAAGAGGATGCTGGGAAGAAGGAGGAGAAGACTTGGGAGTCTTGAGCAGATGCAGAGAGAAGCAAGATGAACATGCCATGTTGAAAGAAGGTACTGCCATGTAGCAGAGGGTAGATAAAAAATATGGGTCAATTTAAAATGTAAGTGCAAGCTAGTAACAAGCCAAGCATTTATAATTCATATTCTCTGTGTGGTTATTTGGGAACTGGCCGGTGAGACATAAAAGTCTACCTACAGTAATTATATCTGTATTTGTAAGATATGCATGCCACAGTATGGTATCAAGATGCCTTTATTTGTTTTTGGTTTTCAAAATAGGGTTTCTCTGTGTAGCTTTGGTAGTCCTAGAACTCACTCTGTATACCAGGCTGGCCTCAAACTCACAGAGATCTGTTTGCTTCTGCTGGAATTAAAGCCTTGAGCTACCAATGCCCAGCAAGATGTCTTTATTTTATATGGTTTAACCCATTAAGAATATAACAACATGTTAAACAGAGATGACAGGCACTATGACAGGAGGAAGTTAGTGTGTATGAAAACTTGTATGATAAAGTATTTTAAGTATCACACAGCTCCCAAATAAACTGTAATGTAGCAGGGTGTTGGTGGCACATACCTTTAATCCCAGCACTTGGGAGGCAGAGGCAGGTGGATCTCTGTGAGTTCAAGGCCAGCCTGGTCTACAAAGTGAGGGCTAGGATAGGCTCCAAAGCTATACAGAGAAACTCTGTCTAGGAAAACAAAAACCAACAAACAAACAAACAAACAAAAAATGTGATGTATTGCAATTGTGCTACAAGAAAATAATATATAAAATCCAGTTTAACTAGTAGCTAGTAGCAACAGAAACTGGTGGTCATTCTAAAGAATGATATGACAAAGTAGCCAAAAATAATATCCTTAGTCCTAATTTTAAATCACTTTAGGGAATATAGTCTAAGAGAAAAATAGGAAAGGCTTAAAAACAGATGTTACGGGGGCTGGAGAGATGGCTCAGAGGTTAAGAGCACTGACTGCTCTTCCAGAGGTCCTGAGTTCAATTCCCAGCAACCACATGGTGACTCACAACCATCTATAATGAGATCTGGTGCTCTCTTCTGGCCTGCAGGAATACATGGAGGCAGAACATAAATAAAATCTTTCTAATACTTTTTATTTGTTTTTTGTTTTTCAAGACAGGGTTTCTCTGTGACTTTGGAAGCGGTCCTAGAACTAGCTCTTATAGACCAGGCTGGTCTCAAACTCACAGAGATCGCCTGCCTCTGCTCCCGAGTGGTAGGATTAAAGGCATGCACCACCACTGCCTGGCCTAATAAATAAAATCTTAAAAAACAAAACAAAACAAAACAGATGTTACAAAGGTACAATTGAGAATTGCAAGACAAATAAAAAAACAAATTGAAAAATACTTAAACACCAAATAATCAAGTTTTGTTATTTTGTGTCCACTAAAAATGGCAGATACATAGACATGACTAAAAGTGCATCAATACTGTTACCAAATAATAAAAATATATGTATGGTACAGAAGGCTGTGTAGGTGATACCTTGTTTATACTCTAATAAATAAAGCTTGCCTGAGGATCAGAGAGCAAATCATAGAGGTATGGAGGTCTGTACAGACAGACAGGAAATAAGAATGTTGGGCAGAGAAATATAAAACAGGAGGAGACAGGAACCCAGTCTCTTTTCAGTTTGAGTAATTCATAGGGGTAAGAGCTCTAGAGGCTGGCTCCTCCACTTCTCAGATCTTTCAGCTTTCACCCTCGCACCGCCCCATATCTGACTCCAAACTTTCATTATTAAGACCTATTAGAATTCATGTTGCATATTGGCACCCAACATGGGGCTTGAAACCATGACCCTGAGATTAAGAGTCTAACTTTGAATTTTCCAAATGCTAATGAGAAAGGAATGACAGCTGTGGAGAGACAGAAAAACTACAGAATTAAATCAGCCTGTGTACTTTTAAAGATGTGCTGACCTCAGAATGGAAACCAGGATGTGTGTTATATTGGGGAAGGGGTTTTGCTTTTGTTTCCACAGGAGAAGAAAAGCTATGGATACCATCAAAATTGATAAAGATTAGATTTGAATAGGAGACACCTCTTGATTAGAAGAGGTGATAATTAATCAAACAACATGGCTATCCAATCTAAACTAACTGTAAAACAAATGCTTTTCATTTGATTAGATATAACTTGCTATAAGGGAACCTCCCCAAAATTAGGGTCGGGGAAGTGCTTTGTTTTTGTCTTTTCAGGAGAATGATGGCATTCAGCTAAGGAATCTGAAGACCACTGGACAAATGAGACATATGAAGAAAAAGGACAAATCATCCAGAAAAAAATGTTCCAAGAAAAAGAATAATTTGGCCTATTACTTTATCACATCTCCAACAAGATACAATTTCATAAATTTTCCAAAATGTTTGTTTCTGCTTTTCTCTAAAGACATACAATGCAAATGGTCTTTTTGTAATCCTAGTTCAATTAAATACCAAAGCTGGCTTTGCAGTTGGAGGATGGCTCTCTCCTTCTCTAAACCCAAGCATGCTTATTAAAGCAAAATCCAAAATCTCTGTCTTATGTCAGAAGAGCCACCTGATATAGACAGAAGAAAAACAAAAATTAAAGGACTATTTTATTGCCACTAATCTCATAATACTTTGGTTCTATTTTGAGTCTTTGAAGCTTTTCTTGATATAAATATTATCTAAAAATTTATAAGATTAATATATACATATTTAAAGGTTTTGTCACCGTATACTGACTAATTCTAGGAAAAGGCTTCATCTGGGTTCTTGTACATGATTCTGGATTTGAATCCCTATCAAATAACTAGGAATTAAGTTTTCGTACTCTGGATGTACATAACAAATATTGATCCCATATGCTCTTTTGAGATATGCTGCATATTACATTTAACATGTTTAAGTTTTCTGCAGTGAACCATGACCACACCTAACAGCAACCTTTGAATTATCAATGAAGGATGGAGCCCCACAACAACAATTCCACCAGGCCTATGGTAGTAACACCACTAAGTCCAAATGCACCATCTACAGATGAGCTCTGGACTACAAACTGTTCAGGACAATTTCGAGGTAGCTAGCTGAGATGATGCAGCCTCACAGACTATGCTAGCCAGGACTTGAGACAAGCCCTGCAATTTCCCATTACACAGAGACTGGACAACAAATGATACCACTACCTCTCCCAGGACCTGACAATTAACCCAAATTTTTCTTTTCAGAATTCCCTGAAGATGTCATTGCCCCCAGACAGCAGGAGTAAATTTAAGAATATGATGCCCACATTCCCAAGAGGTGGGGTGTTTGTTTTGGTTATTCAATGGGTTATGGATGTTTGCCATTGCTTGGTTAGAAGTTATTACTGGTAATAGTCAGAAAAAAAGTTGAACAAAGAAGATTAGATTCAGAGTTCTTGTTTTGAACGGAAAAAGGGGGGATATACATATGATAGGCTATAAGGGTAGATTATTGAATCTACTCTGAAAAGAAAAAAAGGGGATATAGAAACAGGATAAAAAGGTAGATTATTGAATTTACTTTTAAACTAAGAAAGCAACTACTAGTTTTAACTATTTTATATTGGCTTGGAGTTTTTGTGTATTGACACAAAGTTGAGATTATTTTTGTTAGAATATACTATATATATATATATATACATACATACATATATTTCTAATCTTGTTCAAGCTATTGTACCTATGCAACTCATTTAATAAGGTAATGCAAATTTTTAGCCTTTAAAGTTATTATTATCAACTACTTAATAAAAAATGCAGGTTAGTATGTAGTCACTTATCACAATCAAACTTACAGTCATATGAAGTATATCTTCAAGGTAAAACACATTTTAGATAGACAGGGCATCTTCAAACACTTCAGAGATCTGAAGAATATGATATTTAAGATGTTTTAATGACATATGTTCTCTCTCTCTCTCTCTCTCTCTCTCTCTCTCTCTCTCTCTCTCTGACAATACGACATGTTTGCTCCTGGCAGTACCAATCTACTTCAGAGAAAATGGGCATCAAAGAAACTCCACATGGAGTTTACCTTCTTTGTGGCAAAAGTTAGCCACTATGCAAGAAAGTGTTCTTGCCTACACTGATGACAGTATGCTGTCCAAATTGGACAAGCAGGACAAAAGAAAGGACTGCCAAACCTTGCCAAGACAGGATAGCACAGTCCTTCAGAATATCCTGCTTCACAGAAAAGTCTGTCAGATATGCTAGGTCTGTAGGCCAAAGATGGATGCCCCAACCCTGCAGAGGAACCTTGGGTGACTGTCCAGAAAGCCAGTTGTTTCTGTTATTTCTCACATTTTTTTTTTTGGAAGTCTCTTGCTTGTACTTCCTGCTTACTCAGGTCTCTGATGGAGTTGAAGACTTTACAGTTATAGTTTTCCTCGTTGCCAGATTCAGAAAAGAAATTCACTAAAGAAATGTAAAGTGTATAAAGTTGAGAGGTAGAAAAAGATAGTTTTCATAATGCAAGTTAAAATAGAAAGTGAATTAGGTACAAACTTTTAGACGCACCAAGATAGAATAGATATGGAGTACTTTTTCTGAATTTGTCAAATGTTAATGGACTAGACACTGTTGATGTATTTATTGCATATATATAGTATATAGTTAATGTACTTATTGTATATAGTTTTTCTTATATTAGTTATAACCTTTTTTATTTTTAAACAAAAAAGTAGAAATGTGGTGATATCTTGTTTGTATAACAAATAAAGCTTGCCTAATGACCAGAGGGCAGATCTCGCCTCTAGCTAATCATAGAGGTCTGGAGGTCTATACAGATAGATTGTCAGATAAAAGGGCCAGCCAAAGACACCCACTTTGGCCCTAATACCAGATCCAACTCTGCCCCTACCAATTGAAACATGAAACCAACCAATCCCTGAGCCAGAGCCTTTACTCTGAACCCAGAGCCAGTGAAAAAAAAAAAACAAAACACTTTATCCCTGAACCCAGAACCAAAGAAAAACATCCTGACTTTGAAACCAGTGCTGAAGAAACACACTTTGTCCTTAGAATCACAGCCAGTGAAAGAAATACGCCCTGGCCTTAAAATTAGAGACAAAAGGCTAAAAAGGACCAGTGAAAGAAACACAGCTCTGAAATTAGAGCCATCTCTGCCCAGACTCACTAAACTAACCAATCCCTGAGCAGGAAAACTAACCTGTCTCTGAGTAGAAAAACCTCTCTCCCTGGGAAAAACGTCTTCCCTAATAAGTCCTATGTAAGCCCCTCTGCCTGTTCAGTTGCTGGCTGTCCTTTCCCACCCTGGCAAAGGCAGTCACTCTCCTGGAATCCTCCTCCCCAAATAAATCTCTTTCTCAAGAGTCTTGGATGAAGATCTTCATTCCTTGGTGCAGAACAGAAGAACTTGCTGGGACGTTCCCTTAGGGGTACTGAGCAAGGCTGAAAAGAACAGAACAGAAGAAACTTGCCGGAACATACCCTTAGGGGACTGAGCAAGGCTGCAGCAGAAAAAGTAACAATTTTTCTCCAGAGCCGGAGGAGATTGCTACATTTCTGCAGAGGCTTCCCCTTTAGCAGACTGTAGCCAAAGAGCTAAAGAAGAAGCAGAGCAGGGCTCGCTCGGCTGTAAAGGCTTTCTCGGAGAGGAGCAGGATTGCTGTATCCTGCGGAGAGACTAACCCCCATTGCATCCTAGCTTCAGGTAGCCTGGCTTCCTAACAAGTCACAACACCTTTCTCTGCAGGGCTGAGATGGCCAAGGGCTCCCGCTTCCAGAGCTGTCTTAGGTAGCCTGGCTTCCCAGTAAGTCACAACACCTTTCTCTCCAGGGCTGAGATGTTCTATTGCATTTCCAGCCTCCACAGCTGTCTATTGTGGCTCTGGGTAGCCTGGCTTCCCAATAAGTCAGGGCACCCTTTTTGGTTTTTTGTTTGTTTGTTTTACAAGACAGGGTTTCTCTGTGGCTTTAGAAGCTGTACTAGAACTAGCTCTTGTAGACCAGGCTGGTCTCTAGCTCACAGAGATCCACCTGCCTCCCAAGTGTTGGGATTCAAGGCGTGTGCTGCCCCCCCCCCCCTTGTAGCTCCAGAGCTACATTTACACTTGCTTATATTTTGGTGCAAAATCCAGCACTCCCACTCGCTTACACAGACAGGAAGTGAGATGTTTGGGCAGAGAGGGGAATATAGGTGGGAAGAGACAGGAACTTGGTTTCTCTCAGTCTGAGGATTTTGTAGAGGTAAGAACTCTAGCTCTGCTTCTCTGACCTTTTAGCTTTCATCCCCTAACATCTGACTCTGGGCTTTTATTATTAAAACCTATTAGAATTCGTGTTACAGAAGGCTCTGAGTTAGATTCCCAAAAACTTAAAAAAACAAAAAACAAAAAAAACTACAAAAGCCTACACGAATTAAGCTTATAAAGACTATATAAACTAATAATTATATTTGCAATAAACACAATTTTTAAAAATTTCATGGGGATACTTGTTCTTAAACACCAAATCAAGAAGCATTGCCTTGACACAACTAAGGAAAAGCACCTGAAGACCATCACTGATCATAATTTGAATGAGTATGCAGTTTGAACACAGTCTTTCCTATTGTGGACAAAACCAACAAGCTCTCATTAGCGAGACAAAGAAGCTAATAGATGACTCAGTCAGTAAAGTGCTTTCTGCTCCAGTTAAGGATTGAATTGGAATCTCTAGGATCCTGATAAAAAAAGTTGGGCATGAGGGATGGAGAGATAGCTTATTGGTTAAAGAGCACTTGCTCTTGCAGAGGACCCACAGGGTGACTCACAACTACCTGTAACTCCAGTTCCAGGTGATCTAATGCCTTCTGACTTGCACTGGCACCAGTGGTTTGTTGGTCCTCAGTTGGGAGCTGTTTGAGGAGGATGAGGAGGTATGGCTTTGATGAAGAAGTATGTCACTGAGGATAGGCTCTGAGGTGTCAACAGACTTATACCGTTTAGCGCTTGCTTCTTTTGCCTCCTACTTATGGTTCAAGATGCTAGCTCTCAGTAGCAGCAAAAGAAAACACCCGATTTGACCTCTAGCCCCCACACGGGCACATACATGTGCATATATTACATATGCATTCTCTCTCTCTCTCTCTCTCTCTCTCTCTCTCTCTCTCTCTCTCTCTCTCATAGAGCAAGGGGGATCTATCATTACCTTGCATAATACACAATCTTTTGTTGTTGTTGGTTTTTGTTTGTTTGGTTTTTCGAGACAGGTTTTCTCTGTGTAGCTTTGGAGCCTGTCCTGGAACTCACTCTGTGGACCAGGCTGGCCTTGAACTCACAGAAATCCACCTGCCTCTGCCTCCCGAGTGCTGGGATTAAAGGTGTGTGCCACCAACGCCCAGCTGTGAATCTTTTTTAATGCATACGTTGCTCACAGCCCTTTTTTTTTTTTTTACATGGCTCTATTACTCAGATATATTTTTCAAATTTATGTGTTTGAGTGTTTTGCCTACATGTTATTTATGTGCAGGATGTGTGTGCCCAATGCCCATGGAGGCAGAAAAGGCTGTAAGAGTCCCTGAAACTGGAGTTATGAACATTGTGAGCTGCCACATGGGAGCTGGGAACCGAATCTAGGTCCTCTGAAAGAGCAGCAAGAGAGCCCTTAAATCAAGCCATCACTCCAGCCCACACAACTAAGATCCTTTAAAGACTATGGAAAAACTGAACAGGTTTAGAGAAAAAACAAGGAGTAAAGGACAGTAAACAGAAGAATGAAGAAAAGTCTGTAAGAAAATGAAAGCAATATGATTATCAATGTCTAAACCCACAGACAGGCTTTTGAATAGAGACCCTGAAAAGCTATTTCCCAGTGCCCACAGATGACTGACCAAGAAGAGAAGCTTCATAAAATCCACAAGATTACTGGGCTATTGTTCTTCATAAGAAGGGCTTTTTCTTGACTATCCTAATGATGAATTATTGAGATGAGCAAATAAATGGCAGATGTGTTAAATCACTGATTCTCTGTTTTAACTCAGGGTGTTTATTTATTCATGGTCTACTGACAACTGTCCCTAAATCTTGAATCAGTTACCCAAAACTTGAATCACTGACCACAATTTAAAAATTCTACAGTGATATCCTGCTCCCCAACACTGTCTAGCCACCAAAGCCATCAATATGGAAATGTCCTAGATCTGGCATCCATGCCACCAACAAACTGCTCTGGCTTCATCTTCTCTACAACTCAACACACCAGCAACCAGACATCTCACTATCCAATGACCTAAATATGCTTCAACCATTTTATGTCCACCATTCCCTTGATTCATTTCCCCACTTGTTACAATCTTACTCTTTAGTATTCATTTATTTAGTAGATTTCTTGATTGTGTATATGTGTTTATGATGTGTGTGGGACATATGTGCCATGGTGTGAATGTGGAGGTCAGAGGACAACTTTGTGGAAAGCAGGAAGCACCTTTATCTACTGAGCTGTCTTGCTGGCCTATTTAGTAAATTTTAATTTACTAGCTCTGTGCCATCTCAAATGCCACCTATTAAGAGATAAAATGTGTCCTCAGATCAGTTTAAGTCTTTATTCTCAGAAAGGAACTTAATTTGAAATAGGAAACTAGTTCATTAAGATGAGGTGGTATCAGACAGAGGAGGCTCTTAATCCAATGATTTTTATCTTTCTAAGAAGGACATTTGGACATAGAGATACTGGGATAGCTCCACTCCACAAAGGAAGAGGCAAACAAAAAGAATCAAAAATTAATGTAAGCTGTACATGGCAGCACAACTCCCTAACCCTGGCATTCAGAGGCTACAGCAAACAGGCAGAAGGATTTACTGAAGCCTGAGGAACCATGACATTGTTGGCACCCTAAGTTCACAATCTAGCCTAGGTTTTGGTCTTCAAAACTGTAAGAATAAACTTTAGTTTTAAGTCACCGAGTTTGTGTCTCTGTAACTGAAGCCCAAGAAATTAATACGCCACCTTTCACCTTTTCCATTTCCCAAATTCCCACAGCACTGTGTTGTTTTATATCCAGAGACTGTCTTGTGATATAGTCTAGCTGAACTGGAACTCACTATGTGACCTAGAATAGCTTCAAACTTATGGTACTTCCTTTTCCTGCCTCAGTCTATCAAGAGCCGTGACTCTTTCCCCTCCTTCCATGTTCACAGGACCTTTCTAGATGAACTTTTTTCTGGAAAGCAGAAACTATTGATGGCCCTCTGTACCTAAGAGTACTGCATTAAAAAAATAGAAAATTACATTTATACTAATTTTTTTCTTTTTATAAGTCTGTAAACACCACAATATAATTAATTATATAGTATTCATACTGTATTGGGTATTATAAATATTCTACACATAATTTCAAGAGTACAGGAGGATACACAGAGGTTAAATGCAAATAGGGCAGTATTTTCTATAGGGTACTTGAGCATCTGTGGGTTTTGGTATCCAAGCGAGTCTGAAATGAAACCTCCATGGACACTGAAGCCCAAACACATTCATACTCTGTGCATGGCTCTTAACACCTGGCCTGTATTCAATATACACTGACCACCAGTCACATTCCCTAACCAACACACTTATTTTCATCTGAATGGTTCTGAGTGCATCATCTCCATATATGCTGACAAGTTAAACACGGCACAAAAATTTTCTACTGAAAATTCTTAGTTTTTGTCTTCTTGGTGCCTTTCAACAGTCACAACAACCACTCTACCACTGAGCTACATATCCAGTCCAAAGATGCTATTTCTTAGGAAACATTCCTAGATTCATAGCTACTTATTATGTCAATACACAAGATTGTTATGTACACATACTGACTTAGCTAATGTCCACAATGGAAAAGGATGTTTAAAAAATACCTTATTGCGGAACCACTTCATTTGACTTATTCTCTTCTCACTATCTAGGCCAGATTGCGTAGAAAATAGAAACCCTCCTGCCTCAGGCTCCTGAGTGTTGGGATTATAGACATGTACCATGGCACCTAGGTCTTGATTCTCTCTTAGTCTTTAATAAAACATAGTTTACTTAAAATCTTTCCAACTTTGCTAGCATTTGGTGGGTAATGATGGTACTTTTGAATTTTTCCAACTGTTTAAATTCTTTAAGTCTATATTTTATAGGAAGACCACAGAGTTACTTCCATAAAACATTAAATAAATATAGCAAAGAAGATGGTGAGGTGCTCAGCAGGTAAAGGCACTAGTTGCCAAGCCCAGCAACTTAAATTCAATCAATCCCTGGGGCTCAATGGTAGGAGAAAATAGATTTCTACAAGTTGTTCTCTGACTTCCACATCCATGCACACACACAACAAAAACAATAAACAAATACAATTAAGAAATAATAATATAAGAAGGGACTTAACCTAATGAATAATTTCGCAAATAGTAATCTGATTCACAAATTCACCATTATTTCTTCCTGAGACCTCTGTTTGAGCTTTAGAAAATGTAAATGGGCAGTGTGAAATAAATACTCAACAGGTTTAGTATTAGGTAAATGAGATGGCTAATGAGAACTTCTGTTGCCTTTGTGTGCATACTGGGGATGCTGAAGTTAGACACTGATATATACAGAATATAAATACCTATTTATAGAGTAAGTACCCTTCAAATTTGATGGACATTAGTATTGATATATATATATATATATATATATTATTATTATTATGCATAGTGTTCTGGCTACAGGCCAGAAGAGAGCACCAGATCTCATTACAGTTGGTTGTGAGCCACCATATGGTTGCTGGAAATTGAACTCAGGTCCTCTGGAAGAACAGCCAATGCTCTTAACCACTGAACCATCTCTCCAGCCCTGATCATTAGTATTATTAACTGGGACAAGTTAATATTATTAGCTGATCACTATTCTAAATGATACAGAATAGGAAATCCCTCACAATTATGTATTCTGGTTTGTATATAAAATACAGCATAACAAACTGTATGGCTGCCATTTACTCCTTCCACCAGTAGGGTTTATTCCCTTTATGTACTTATCCATACATAGCTGTAGACATTTATTAAATACTTTACTAGTTATTATCTGGGGGGTGCTCAAAGGGCTGTCAGATCTGAAAATGGAATTACAAGTAGTTGTGAGCTGCCTGATAAGGGCGCTAGAAATCAAATTCAGGTTCTTTGCAAGAACAATATACATTCTTCCTTGCTGAGCCATTGCTCCAGGCTTAGAAATTTATTAATTAACTTAGCAAATATTTGTTGAGCTCCTAAGCACCCAACATATGTATTTTTTAGAATAAACTAAAGTAGAAAAAGATCAAATATTTTAAAGTAAATAAATATGCTAGATTACACAGTAGACAATGGCAAGGAAGGGGAGAATGTAGGAGCAACCCTTGGCCCAGCCCCCAAGAAGCACTCAGTCTAATGAGCATCAAGGGAATAAACCGGCTCTATCATTTCCCTTTCTCTCCATGTTGATCGAGTGCTTCACAAAAGGGCTTCTTCTCCTAACAGTCAGATTTCATTAAAACACTAAAAACTTTTTTTATATATAATTTTTCAAGACAGGGTTTCTCTGTGCAGCTTTGTAGACCAGAAAAGATGGCCTTGAAGTCACAGAGATCCGCCTGTCTCTGCCTCCTGAGTGCTATGACTAGAGGTGTGCGCCACCACTGCCTGGCCACTGAAAACTTTTCTGATGGCTTCCACTGTTTAGTCAATCAAGTCAAACTCTCCAAAATGAAACAGAACATTCAAAATCTTCCACAAACCAGATGTGTGGCATAAACCTATAATTCCACAACTCTGAAGAGAAGGCAGGAGAATCTCAAATTCAACACTAACCTGGGCTCCATAACGAGAAGCTGTCTTAAAACAAAACAACAACAAAACAACCAAAAAAGCCTTCCATGATCCATTAGCAAATGCACAAATTACGAAGACAGTATTTGCAACTAGACTGTCAGAATGCAAATTTATTATCAACTGTTACCTCTATCTTTTGCTTAGTCTATAAAAAAGGGGGTTTTAAAAACCAGGCTTCTTCACTAAGTTATTATGAGGATCAAATAAAATACAACTTGTGAAATGATCAGCACCTACTTAGCAAACAGTAACCATGCTAAAATATGAGTCCTACCACTCCTTTTAAAAGTTTTACCTATCATTGTTGCTGCCATTCAATCTTCATTTCGAACCTTATCTCCAAAAACACTGTGTACAAGCCTGTTTTCCAGGCAAATGGAACTAGAACTCTTTATTTGTTGGAGTGTGAGTGTGAGTGTGTGTGTGTGTGTGTGTGTGTGTGTGTGTGTGTGTGTAAGTCAGAGGACAGGTTTTTTAGGTCAGTTCTCTCCTACTTTAAGGTGGGGCAAGTGCCTTTATCTGGTAAGCTGTCTCACAAGCCCCAAACTAGACGTGTGTGTGTGTGTGTGTGTGTGTGTAAGTCAGAGGACAGGTTTTTTAGGTCAGTTCTCTCCTACTTTAAGGTGGGGCAAGTGCCTTTATCTGGTAAGCTGTCTCACAAGCCCCAAACTAGACTCTTACCATACCCTAACACAAACCACTATACTCAGGGTTCATCAGTGCATCTTCATGTACTAAGATTCTCACCATTCTTGAGGCTCTATCTCAGCTCCACAATACATTACAGACACTCACCACACAAATTCTGCTAGATTTATCTTGTAGACTTGGCAGTGTAGAGTTCTAGCCAGTTTGTGGCATTTACGGTAGCTCTTAATAAAATGTTCAAAGAATGAATTCCTGCTTCCCCTCTCTTGTGGAACTGTTACGACAACCGCTCCATATCACAAGTACAAAGACTTCTTTTGCAATATTTTGTAAAGCTGGCTAGCAAGTTCTCTATCACCAGTGTGGTAATTTCTAATATAGCACAGTACCCAAAGCACAGTAGATGCCTAAGTATCCAGAGAGTTAAACTGAATTTCACTTCATCTTATAAATTAAATTCTCATTTTGTTTACTGTGTTCAAGTACAGCTCAGCCCTTTAAATATATGTTATTATTTAACCTGTCCATAAACCCATGTCTATTTTCAGTCATTTCGACCTTATCTCATTTGCTATTTCTTGGTTAAGAGAGACAATATCCAAAATTCCAAAAAAGAAAAAATTAGAAAATTAAATGTCTATAGAACCATAAAACAAGCAAGAGAGCTTCAGAACACAAAGAACTAGAAAATACATCTGCCTACAAGTTTTGCTGCGTTTTTCTATGAAAGAATATGAGCCTGGTATTGACAGATCTTCCAAGTTTTCAAGACAAGTCAGAAATTCAGAAGTTTGTATAAAATTTTAAAGACATTACCAAGAGATTCCTTCCAATAATCTCCACCTAGTTCTCAATCATTTTTAACTAACCTGAGAGCCAAATACATGTGGCAATTTATTTAACTATGATGAGTCCCTACTCAGTGCCAGGTGCTGGAAAATGAGACATGAACAGTAGCTATAAATAGCAGCTAACATTTATTGAACATTTTGTAGGTGCCAGGCACTGTTCTATGTGTTACAGGAATTAATTTAACCCTTTTAACAACTCTACTAAGTAAGTACTACTATCTTTATTTTAAAGATGAGGAAGCTAAGGCACAAAAGTTACATAAATCTGTTCCAAGTCATGCAATTAGTAAACAGCAAAGCTGAAATTAGGACCTTAGATTACACCCAAAAACCTACCATTTGAAAGCAAGCACTATTCAATATTTAGTACTGAGATCACTGATTACACATAGATAAAATAATGAAACTGCATCTCACCTCATCCCACACACAAAGTGGATCAGAGATCTAAACATTAAAGGCAAAACAGTTGAGATTCTAGAAGATAATGTACACAGTAACTTAAAAATCCTGGGAGAGGATATGATTGATAAAACTGAAAGTAAAATTCCAAACTTTCAGCAACCTTAAACAGACTTATTTTAATTTATTTAAATACTTTTATGTGTATAATTGCTTTGCCTAAATGAATGTATGTGTACCACATGTATGCAGTGCCCAGGGAGACCAGAAGAGGGCACCGGATCCCCTGAAATTAGACGGTTGTAAAATGCAAAGTAGGTGTGGGAAACTGAACCTGGATCATGTGCAAGAGCACTGAGTGCTCTTAACCACCCAGCCATCTCTCCAGCACCCTCTCACCTTTTTTTTCTCCCCAATACTAAGGATCAAGCCCAGGGCACTGAGTATGCCAGGCAAATTTTGTCATTCAGCTATGTATTCTCAACTTTCGGAGTTTTAAAATATATATTACAAACTGGAAAATGACATCTGTAATACATATATACAAGGTTTAATAATTAGAATATGTAAAGAAACACTTCCAAAAATAATACAATAGGAAAATATATACTCTAACTGAACAAGCCCTAGCTAGGTATAAATTGTGCAAACCTAACACTACCAGAGTTAACCCATTCAGCAGACTCTGGAACAGTCAATTTGCTATCACTGAACAATAATAAATAATCAGGGCTCTATGTCATGTTGCAGGTACTACAGAGTAGGAGGGGAATCCAGCGAGAAGAGCAGAAGCAAGATGGCAATTCTCCACAGTTAGAGAAACTGGATAGCAAGTAGAGGGTGAACAGCTAATGCATCAAAAGTAGATCAAGTGATGAAAAACTTTTTTAAAAAGGTATTTTCAACTTTGTGAGCTGATATAAATTCTCTGCCACAACTGCTCAATTCAGTCACTGGGAGCACTTACAGCCATAGATGCTATGTAAATGAGTGTGGTTGTATTCCAATGAAACATTACTTACAAAAACAGGTGGTTGGCAAGATTTGACCTATGAGCTAGTTTGGTGAATCTTAATATAGGAAGCTATAATTCCTACACTCTAGGAACACTTTCTGCATCTTATTTTACTTTTTATGTCCGCTGACACCTAATTTTTCTAAGCAAAAACTATACTACACTTAACAGCTTTTGAATGGTAAAAAGCAAAACAACAACAACAAAAACCTCTCTTATCTGTGACAATTTTCCGATCATTTTTATTTCACTGAAAAAAAATGTTTTTGACAATCATCCAAACTAGTTTTAAAATGCCCCTTATCAATCACAGTATCAGTTATCCATACCTAGAATGTCTAACTCCGCTCAAAATCCACTCTGAACCTTAATTTAGGACTTTATTATTTCTTTCCTTTCTCTTCAGTCTATCATTCATATCTTAAAAGAACATCCATTGTGCTGAGAAGCTAGCTCAGTCCTTAAAGTTCTTGTTTTCCAGGCATGAGGACCTGAGTTCCATCCCATGAACCAATTAAAACAAAATAGACAACAACAACAACAACAACAAAATAGGCAAAATGCCTGCAATCTCAGTGCTGAAGAGGCAGAGACAGACAGAATCCTGGGGTTTGCTGGGCAGCTGGCCAACCCTACTTGGCAAATTCCAGGCCATCAAGAGAACCTGTGGATAGATGAATGGATGGACAGAAGGAAGGACGGACGGACAGCAGGCAAGCAGGCAGGCAGGCAGATACGGATGCATGCAAAGTTAAATAGTGCCTGAGAAATGACAACAGAGATTGAACTCTGGGTTCTACATATATGAGCACACATACACACACACATACACACAAAGAGCACCCATTCACCTTTTAAAAATTAAACCTTATAATATACTCCTCCTGTCTAAAGTCTTGTCTCCTCCTCACCTGAAGAGGGTTCAAGCTAACCTCCTCAGTCACACCTTTAACAGCTTTCCTCATCTCGTCTCTCACCATACTTGCACATACACTGTGCTCCACCTTATTCAAGGTACATGTCTTTGAAATTCAAGTTATCTCATTCATCACTACATCTTATTTTTTTAATGTGCTGGTAACAAAGTAAATAAAGGGCTCGGAAGATGGCTCAGGTGGTAAAGTGCTTGTCACACAAGGGCATAAGGACCTGAATTCAAAACCCTAGTCCTTACATAAAGGCAGCATGCTAACAGTGCACATCTGTAACCCCACTGCTTGAGGGTAAAGACTGGCAGATCCCTGGAGCTCCTTGGCTAGTCAGCCTAGCTGAATCAATAAGCTCCAGGGTTAGTGAGAGACCCTGTCTCAAAAAATAAAATGGTTGAGACTGTAAAATGGCTCAGCAGGTAAAGGCACTCTATCTGTCAATCCTGATGACCTGAGTTCTGGCATACCCACATAAGTGGAAAAAGAGAAGTGATCCCCACAAGTTGTCCTCAGATTCCACACACATGGCCCCACACACAAATAACTACAGAAAATAAAATGTCAAGGTAAAAAAATAATAAGGTAGAGAAACAATCAAGGAAGACACCAAAGTCAACCTCTGGTCTCCCCATGCATATGCACAAACTCGATAAGTACTACTCCTCCACCTCCTCCACACACACACACACACACACACACACACACACACACACACTCTGCAAGGGGGGAATAGTTCAGTATTGCAGGCTTACCTAGATTGAGCAAGACCCTGAGTTCAATCCCTACCACCACATTCACAAATAGGTGTACAGATACTTCAGCATAAACAATTTTTATACTTAGTAACTATTTGAATGTAACTAGTTTCCTTTGTAATCAATGTCATTTACTTTATACAATTAAAAATATTATTTTGAGAGATCCATGCTACAGGGACCATGGCACACATAAGATCAGATCTCTGCATTAGAAAGACTCAGAAAAATTGGTACTGAATATACATGTGGTTTTGAAAATCCTTATAAAATTCTTTTGATTAAACTCCATCCCTTTTGTGCTGGGAATAAAACCAAGGCCCTTATGTTGTATGCTAGGCAAACACTCTACCATTTAACTACAATGCCAACACCTGAAAGTCTATTTTTTTTCCTCTGGAGGCAGGGCCTTTACTCTATAGCCCAGACTCTCCTGCCTCAGTCTCCTATGTGTTGAGATATAGATGTGAACCACCGTGCCTGGCTTCTAAGTTTGTTTTGTTTTTTAATTATGTGGAGTTTTGTATTGTCTGTCATTCCTTGGTATATCCATGGGCAATGGATTCTAGGACCTCCTAGGATATCAAAATCATTATATAAAGTGATACAATATTTGTGTATCCTGTCTACCTGTAATAGCCAATAAAATGTAAATGTCATGTAAACAGTTGTTAAGCTGTCTAGTTTAGGGAATAATAATAACAAGAAAAAATAACAGTGACAAGGAAAAAACCCTGTATGTTTAGCACAGTTTCAATTTTTTGTTTTATGAATGTTTCTAATCGGTGATTGGTTGAAGCTGTAGATGCAAAACTCAGGGACATTAAAAGTCAACTATATATCACTGGCTGATTTATCTCATAGTCCATTTGAACTCTCAATTGCCTATTTATAACAGAAATTCAATTAAAGTGAATATGATGGGGACCCTAGGTCTCTATCATTATCCTTTTTTCCCCTTTTAAGCTTTTTGTGTTCTTTTGCTGTGCAATAAACATCCAGACGAGGGGGAACATTTTTTTAAACTCTAGAAAGAGGTTCTTTCTTGATGCTTTTTTTTTTGTATCAATGGAGATCTAGGAAATATCCAATAATTGATTATACATTTTTGTATCCCACTCAGGCTTTGTACTGACAAACTTGTTAAAACAAAAATTAATGACTCTGATAATTTAATGGAGTTTGACTTAGCAACTGAATGAGGAAGCCTTAGTCCATATCCAGGAGCCTCTGTCACCGACACAAACTATCTTAGGAAATCAATTACCTTGGCTAAAATCACTACTTGATTTGAAACCATGGCATGATCTCTGTAAAGCCACCGTAGTTATTACATGTCCTTTCCTTCTTCACGATTCTGACTAGTTTCAACAAGACCTTTCAGACGACCTCCCCAGGTGACCCTGCTCTTTAAGCAGCGGCTGTCCCCTTCCAGGAAACACACTTTGGGTCACCGCCCCCAAACAGCCGGGTCCCTCCTTTTAAAGACAACTCCTTAAGTTGATGGAGGTTCTCTCCTTTCCTACCAGTTCCACTCTGTACCTTTTGCTGTCCAGCTCCTACATCCAGCCCCTGCCTGGCACCCTTTCTTTCCTCATCAAGCTCTTCCCTTTTCCTGTTGCTGCCTCCAACGGGACTGGAGGCTCCTCAGGGCTCACAGGTCCCGAGACCCTTGGGAGTCATAAAGACTGGCCATTCAGTGCCAGGACCCTTCCAGGCTGATTCCCGCGTCGGTGACCCACTCTGATCCCCGAGTTCGCAACCCCCATTCCTAAGCAATCTCCTCCAGCGCACGCAAAGAACAACTCCAGCCCTGACAGCCAGGACTCGGCCCCCAAGCTGCCTCCCCTACCCCTGGCTGCTGCTCTGGGGCTCGGTTCACAGCGCACGGCCTAACCCAACTCCACCGCCCGGCACCCCCTCGGCCCGCCGCCCCCTCGGCCCCGCCCCCAACCCCGGTCCCGTCCGCTCCCGGGGTCTTTTTCTCCGCGCCCCCAGCCCGGACCTCACGCCCGCGGTATAGCCGGCTCCTGGGCCGCAGCGCCGCCCGCGCAACCCCGGCCGCCTGCACTCCGCGGGCCCCGACCCGCACTCCCCACCGCCGCCGCCGCTCCCGCCGCGCCCGCCGCAGGCCCCGGGCCCGCTCCCCAACATGGCGACGGGGACACGAGCGCGGCGGCGGGTGGGGCGGCTGCGGGCCCGGGCCGCACTCGGGCCGAGCTGCACGGCCGCCCGGCGCCATCTTCGCGCGCCAGGCCCGGGCGGGCCTCCTCCCCACGAAGCCTGCCGGGCCGGGCCCGGGACGCTCAGCAGGCCCACCCCTTACGGGCCAGCGTCGCCGTCGCCTCACCTGAGCGCGGCCCCGGCCCCGGGCGGGCCTCGCAGCGCCGGCCCGGGCCGTGCGTGCCCGGCGCCCTCGGCGCGTCCGTCCGCCGGTCCTCGCGTGCGCCCGTCCGTCCGGCCGTCGGCGCCCGGCCGCCGCAGCCCGACCCGGCAGGCCTCAGGGAGCCGGTGGGGAGGGGGGATGGGCCGGACCGGGCCGGGGAGGGAGGGAGGAAGGAGAGAGGGAGGGAGCGCGGCGGGGCGGGGCGGGCCCGAGGGGCGGGGCCCTGCCCACGTGACCGGGCGTCCCCTGGCGCGCAAGGTGGAGCGCGCGAGCTCGATTGCTAGCGAGCATGTGAGCCGAGGTGCTGGGTGCGATCTTGGTCTGCGTGCATGTTCAGCGCTGTCCCAGCGGCTGGCTGTGTGTGCTGCGTAACGCTCCACGCCTCAGTGTGCTCTCCCCAGCTATGGGGATGATAGTATTTCCTTGCGCAGAGGAAATGAGGGAAAGGCTTGGAAAGCGTCTAATGACTGACGATAAAGATAACCTTTATTCTATCTCCCCCCCCCCCACTTCGTCCCACCACCCTAACAAACACGGTAGGTGCTCACAAAATAGAACTGGTGAGTGAACAGGTGGAGGCGGGCCTCTGGCTTCCTCTCTTCCCAAAGCAGGGAAGTGTTCTTAGCACTGGGCTGAGCCCAGAGTCACTTAAATCAGTTCCCACCCCTTAGCTTCATGATTTTCTTTACCTCTGTGTCTCAGCTTCTTCCTCTGTAAGGACGGTTGGGGCAGGTGGATTCTTAACGGCTCAGTTATAGTGTCTCATCTAAGAGAGGACTCTGAAACGCTTTCTTTCCACGGGTATTTATTGAGTGCACACTGTGCACATAGACTGGTATGGGTACCACCCTTACCAGCACCGCCAGCGTGCGCCACTATTTTTCTTGCTAGTAATATTCCTCCGTCAGAATTCTGAGCGTGCCACTCTCTTACTAAAAATGATTCGACAGAATCTAGGGGTGTGTGTGTGTGTGTGTGTGTGTGTGTGTGTGTGTGTGATAAAAGCTGCAGAGTGAGAACTATTTGAGGGCAGAAGGGATGGGAGAGGTAATGCGAAGTAACTATAAGCGTGATACGCATGTATGAAAATCTCATGATGAAACCTATTAATAATTATTTTAAAGATCTATTTATTTTTATGTGAGTGTTTTTGCCTGTGTGTGTGTGTGTGTGTGTGTATGTAGCACATATGTACATATGTTCTCCACACGTGTATATATGTGCACCACACACTTGTGCCTGAGGCCTGTGGAGGTCAGAAGAGGTGTTGGGTCCCTTGGAATTGGAGTTACAGAGAGTTGTGAGCTGTCATCTGGGTTCTGGGAATCCCTGGGTCCTCTGGAAGAGTGGCCAGTGCTCTTAACTACTGAGTCACCTCTCCAGTCCCTAAAATCATTTTTTTTAATTAAAAAAACCCAGGCAGGCAAGATTGGTTAATAGATAAATGCACTTGTTTATCAAGGCTGACAAGCTGAGTTCCCTCAGAAGCTCACACGACAGGAGGAAAGAAATGACTCCCACAAGTTGTCTTCTGGCCCCTTAGCATGTATATGCCTACACACATGTGTACAGGCATACACACACATTAAATTTTTAAAGATATTTTACTTGGTATATGAGTGTTTTGCCAGCATGTGTGTGTGTGTATGTGTGTGTGTGTGTCTGTGTGTGTGTGTGTGTCTGTGCGTGCGTGCGCGCACGCGGCATACCATGCACATACCTAGTACCTGCCTGTGGAGGCCAAAAGATGGCATTGGATCTCTTGGAACAGCAGTTATAGATGTTTGTAAGCCTCCATGTGGGTGCTGGGAACTAAGCCACTGGACTATCTAATGCCATACAGCCATTTTTTATTGTTCTATATAATATATTTTATGTATTTCTTTTTTATTTATTTTTTTTTCATTTTACGTACCAACCCCAGTTCCCCCTCCCTCCTCTTCTCCCACTCTTCCCCACCTTCCCTCTTCCCACCTCCTATCCACTCTTCAGAGGGGGGTAAGGCATCCCTTGGGAAGTCAACGAAGTCTGGCATACCAAATTGAGGCAGGACCAAGCCCCTTCCTGCTGCATCAAGTCTGAGCAAGGTATCCTACCATAGGGAATGGGTCCAAAAAGCCAGTTCATGCTCCTGGGATAAGTCCTGGTCCCACCACCAGAGGCCCCACAAACAGATCAAGCCACACAACTGTCACCCATATTCAGAGGGCCTAGTTCAGTCCCATGCAAGTTCCCCAGTTGTCAGTCCAGAGAATGTGAGCTCCCACTACCTCAGGTCAGCTGTCTCTGTGGCTTCTCCCATCATGCTCTTGACTCCCCCTCCTTGCTCATATGATCCCTCCTCTCTCTCTTCAACTAAGTTCCAGAAGCTCAGCCCAGTGCTTGAGTCATGCATCCATTTTTAAAATGTAATTAAAAAATTTTAAACCCATTCAACACCTCTCCATTTCTCTTAAGCTAAAGGACAAACAAATCTCTCCCTGGTGCAGTCATTGCATCACCAGTCTTATTTTGGGGTCCTCTTTCCTTCCCTCTGGCTCCCTGTACATGCTGATCCCACTGCCTGAGATTCTCTCTCACATAGCGAACCTTCATGTCCCAGGTCAAACATGGCTACCTCACGGATATGATCTCTCCTTGCACAGATTCTCTTGGCAGCATGGACTTATCAACTGACTGCACTAGACTGTTTATTATCTTTGCCACTAGGCTGGACTCACTATGTTGGCTGCTGTTTCTGCTGTAAATAGCACGATGTCTGTTAGAGAGTAGGTACTGGGTGAGTATTTATGTGGATCCCATGTGTCATTCTATGTACTAGGCTCAAGATCTTAAAAAGATGGAGAGCAACAGGCAGGCCACCAGGGTCTCGCTTATGTAGCCCCGTCTGGCCTTGAACTCAAAGATTCATGTGCCTCTGCCACATCAATGCTGGGATTAAAAAGCATGTACAACCACTCCCAAGCCTTTTCTTTGTTAAAAATAACTTTTTATCATGGTATTTTAACCACACAACATAATAGGTTTCATTATGACATTTTCATATCCATGTATGTTATACTTGGTTCCTATTTACTCCATGTCATTCTCTCTTGTAATTCTCCTTCCTTTCTCTGGCCCCCTTTCTCTTCCCAAATAGTCCTCTTTCTACTTGTCATTTTTTTAAAAAAAAAATCTAAATTCTACATATGAGAGAAAACTTGCAATATTGTCTTTTCTGAGTCTGGCTTATTTTACTTAACAAAATGATCTCTAGTTGCAATCACTTTCCATCAAATGACATGGTTTTATTCTTTCATTTTTATTTTTAATTCATTTTAACTTTACATGGATTTAGCTAGGGAGAGGGTGCTTGCGCCTCTGTGTGTGTGTTGTGGGGAGGGTGCCCAAAGAATCTAGAAGAGGGCTTCAAATTCCCTAGAGCAGTTGAATTCGGGTCTTCTGAAAGAGAAGCTAGTGCTTTTAACTGGTGTGTCATGTCTCCATCTCCTATTTTTATTTTTATTTTTTAAAACAGGACATTTATATATTCCTAGCTAGCCTAGAACTTATTGGACCCAAACTCATGGAGATCTGGCTGCTTCTGCCTCTCAAGGATTGGGATTAAAAGTGCACTTCTATATTCAGCTGATTTCATTCTTTTTATGACTAAATAATACTTAATTATGTATTGCAAGAACTTGGGATTCTAGACTGATTACATAGTTTGACCATTGTGAATAATACCACAGTGAACACGAGTGTGTGGGCATCTCTGTTGTATATTAACTTTGACTCTTTCTTAACTTATTAATTTTTTTTTACATTCCAATCCCAGTTTCCCCTCACTCTTCTCCTCCTGCTCCCCCAACTCTCCCATCTGCTTCTCAAAGAGGGTAAGGCCTCCCCTAGGAAGTCTACTAAGTTTATTCCATCATCATCTTGAGACAGGATCAAGCCATGGCTAGGCTGAGCAAGGTATCTCTCCATAGAGAATGGGCTCCACAAAGTCAGTTTGTGCATTAGAGTTAGATCTTGGACCCACTGTCGGTGGCCTCATATATTGTCCCAGCTGCACCACTGTCTCCTATATTAAGGGAGTCTAGTTTGGTCTTATGCAGGTTCCCCATTTATCAGACCAGAGTCAGTGATCTCTCACTAGCTCGGGGCAGTTGATTCTGTGGTCTTGACTCCTTTTATTATCACTCCTCCCTCACTTTGATTGTACTCCAGGAGCTCAGCCCAAAGGTTAGTTGTGGATTCCTGCATCTGCTTCCATCTGTTTCTGGAAGAGGGTTCTAACTTCCCTGGGGTTGTGAATTGTATAGGCTGTGTATCTTTTGCTTTATGTCTGGTATCCACTTATGAGTGAGTAAATACTATATTTGTCTTCCTGGGTCTGGATTATCTCACTTAGGATTTTTTTTTTAGTTCTGTCCATTTGCCTGAAAATTTCAGGGGTCAGTGTTTCTTACTGCCAAGTAGTACTTCATTGTGTAAATGTATCACATTTTCTTTATCCATTCTTCTGTTGATGGACATCTAGGTTGTTTCCAAATTCTGGCTATTACAAATAATGTTGCTATGAACATAGTTGAACAGATGTCCTTGTGGTGTGAATGTGCCTTCTTTGGGTATATGCCCAAAAGTGGTATTGCAGGATCTTGAGGTAGGTTGATCCCTAATTTTCTGAGAAATCGGCATACTGATTTCCATAGTAACTGTACAAATTTGTATTCCTACCAGCAATGGAGGAGTGTTCCCCTTACTCCATATCCTTTTTGGCATAAACTGTCATCAGTGTTTTTGATCTCAACCATTCTGATCAGTATAAGATGGAATCTCAGAGTGGTTTTGATTTGCATTTCCCTAGTGACTAAGGATGTTGAGCATTTCCTTAAGTGTCTTTCCACCATTTGAGATTGTTCTCTGTTTAGATCTGTACCCCATTTTTGAATTGTATTATTTGTTAGTTTGATGTCTAGTTTCTTAAGCTATTTGTATATTTTGGAGATCATTCTTCTGACAGATATGGGGTTGAAGATCTTTTCCCATTCTGTTGGCAGCCATTTTGTCTTGTTGACTATGTTCTTTGCTTTACAGAAGCATCTCAGTTTCAGGAGGTACCATTTATTAATTGCTGCTCTCAGTGTCTGTGCTAACTGGTGATCTATTTAGGAAGTGGTCTCTTGTGCCTATTCATTCAAGGGTATTTTCCACTTTCTCTTCTATGAGGTTCAGTGTGGATGGATTTATATTGAGGTCTTTGATCCATTTGGACTTGAGTTTTGTGCATGGCCATAGATATGGATCTATTTGTATTCTTCTACACATTGACAGCCAGTTATACTAGCACCATTTGTTGAATATGTTTTCTTTTTTCCATTTTATATTTTTAGCTTCTTTGTTAAACTTTATGTGTTCATAGGTGTGTGGGTTGATATCAGGGTCTTCAATTCCATTCCATTGGTCCACCTTGGTTTTTATGCCAATACCAAGCAGTTTTTATTACTATGGCTCTATAATAGAGCTTTGAAGTCAGGGATGGTGATCCCCCCATATGATCCTTTATTGTACAGGGTTATTTTGGCTATCCTGGTTTTTTGTTTTTCCATATGAAGTTGAGTATTGTTCTTTCAAGGTCTGTGAAGAATTGTGCTGGGATTTTGATGGGGATTGCATTGAATCTGTAGTTAACCTTGATTCTTTTAGTTAGGTTTACATAAGAGTTGTATAGCTGAATCATATAGCAGACCTTTTATTACCTGTTTGAGGAACATTCACACTAATTTCCATGATGACTGGATTAATTTATGTTTTCATTTTATAAAAAGTTGTAATTTATATACAGTAAAATAAAAAAAACCTTACACATGTACCTAATATTTTTGTGGTCCTAGGAATTTGAACTCAGCACCTTGCACATACTAGATAAATGCTCTCCCACTAAGCTATATCCCTGGTGCACATAATAAGTCTTTTACTTATGTTCCTGTGGTACCACCACTCCAATCAAGTTGCAGATCAGTTAATGCATCAAGTTCCCTTTTGTTTCCTTCCAGTGAATGTCCATCCCATTAGAAGTAAGAGTTATCCAAATTTCTAGCATCATAAACTTATTTTGTTAATTTTGGGGGCTGGGCATTGGTGGTGCATGCCTTTAATCCCAGCGCTCGGGAGGCAGAGGCAGGCAGATCTCTGTGAGTTCGAGGCTAGCCTGGTCTCCAGAGCGAGTGCCAGGATAGGCTCCAAAGCTACACAGAGAAACCCTGTCTCAAAAAACCAAAACCAAAACAAACAAACAAACAAACAAAAGATTTGAAGTGATGAGATTGTTAGTGCATATCAAACATGGAGAAGATGAACTGGTGCCTTACCAGACACTTCACCCCTGCCGACTAGCATTTATGGTGTTGGAAGTCACTCTGCAGGATACAGAGAAGAATGGTAATCACCAATCCAGCCATAAACCTACAATAGTGACCTCCCTGAGAGATATGCTGGTATAGCAGCGGCACAAACAATGTGGGAGTAACCAAACACTCTCTGATTGGATTTAAGGCCAATGCCATGAAATGGAAGCCATGCCTGACACTTCAACAACCGGCCACAGATCTAAGGGAAAACCAACTACTGTTGTTGTGCTGAAGGAACATAGCGACAAAATGACTCCTAATGTGGGGCTGGAGAGATGGCTCAGTGGTTAAGAGCCCTGGTTGCTCTTTCTTCCAGAGGTTCTGAGTTCAATTCTTAGCAACCACATGGTGGCTCACAACCATCAATAATGGGTTCTGATCTCCTCTTCTCTCTGATACCCTCTTCTGCCATGCAGGCTTGCATGCAAATTACATAAAATAATGAATAAATAAGTCTTTTAAAATATGACTCCTGCTGGGTGTTGGTGGCACACACCTTTAATCCCAGCACTCAGGAGGCAGAGGCAGTTGGATCTCTGTGAGTTCAAAGCAAGCCTGGTCTACAGAGCGAGTTCCAGGACAGGCTCCAAAGCAATACAGAGAAACCCTGTCTTGAAAAACCAAAAAGAAAAAAGACTCCTAATGACTTTCTTCTATATCCATAGATCAGTGCTTTACTCAGTCATCACCAGAGAGGCTTGCAATAGATGGGAACTTACACAGACCCACAACTTGACAATTTACAGCGAGTGAGAGATATATTGCAGCATTCAGTACTAAATGGCATGTCTTCATCAAACCCTCCCTGTAGGGATGAGAGACTGTGAGAAGGGAGGTGGAAAGATTATAAGAGCCAGAGGGGATGGAGGGGTTTAAAGAAACAGTGTCTTCCCTCCAGACACAATAGGACCAATGCATATATAAACTCACAGAAACTGTGGCAGCACAAACAGGGCCAGCACAGATTCAAGCTAGATGGGATCTCAGGATGACATGGGGAAGTGGACACAGGCTCCTACTCCTAACCAAGGAGCTATCTGCAATTGATACCAGCTTGCAAAAGAAAAATTAGTCTTCTAAAATGGGATCTCACTGGATATAGTGGCTCATGCCCTTTTAATCCCAGCACTTAGGAGGCAAAGGCAAGTGGATCTCTGTGAGTTCAAGGCCAGCCAGAGCTACATAGTGAGACCCTGTCTCAAAACAAAGCAAACAACAGACAAAAAATATTTGAATTTAGAATTTAATTGGGAACTGGTGATGACTGTCAGCAATAAATCTACATCTTGTGTGGAAAAAATAACAAATAAGGTTGGAGCAACAACATCTCACTGTTTTCAGGGCCAAATGACGTTTAGTTGGGTGAGTAGTGCCCTATAGGACATTGTACCGTGCTAGTTCCTTGATAGTTGACCAGTAGGTGGCAGTAAAGTGCCTTGATACACAGTCAAATGAAGGAGTGCCTCCTTAAGGGAAGCACTATTTTATATAAAATTTATACTATAAATGCTTAACATGGGGGAAAATGGAAGAAAGGATTAAAATGGAAGAAATTGATAACTACATGATTGAAAAAAAACTGACCACCGTCAAGAAGTGACCTCCCTGAAGATAGGTAATCTTAGAATTCAAATATCTGTTTTTAAAAATGATCTGAAATTTTAAAACTAAAACAAAAAGACTTTATTTTTATTTCACATATAGAGTGTTTTCCCTGCATGTATGTATTTGGATCTCATACATGCAGTGTCTGTGGAGGCCAAAAGAAGGCATCAGATTCCTTGGAATTGGAATTACAGTTATGAGACTGAGTGTGGGTGCTGGGAACCAAATCCAGATCCTCTGCAAGAGCAGCCAGTGAGTGACCTAAACCCCTCTGAAACAGTTCTTGAGTTCCCTGAAAATTTTAAACTTCAAATAGCAATGATATAAAGGCACACAAGTGTACAAATCATAAATCTTATGAGTCTTCCCAAAGTACAACACACGTCCAGTCAGCACCCACATGAAGAAATAAGAAATGGGCTGCGGAGACAGCACAGCTACCAAGCCTGGTGACCTGAGCTCCAGCTCTGGCACCATATGGTAGAAGGAAGGAACCAATTTGTGCATAGCACGGGAGCAGGCACACATACACACACACACACACACAGAGAGAGAGAGAGAGAGAGAGAGAGAGAGAGAGAGAGAGAAGAGGAGAGGATAGGGAGAAAAGGGGAGGGCGAAGGGAGAAGAAGAGGTGTGAGAACATGCATTATGAGCACCATAAATCTACTTTCAAGGCCGGACGTTGGTGGCGCACGCCTTTAATTCCAGCACTCAGGAGGCAGAGGCAGGTGGATCTCTGTGAGTTTGAGGCCAGCCTCATCTCCAGAGCGAGTGCCAGGATAGGCTCCAAAGCTACACAGAGAAACCCTGTCTCAAAAAACCAAAAAAAAAAAAAAAAAGTACTTTCAAGTTACCTTCTAGAAATTACTAGGAGTCCCCTTAGGGTAAACAGAATTCTAACGTCTCACTCTACAGATTAGGCTTGACAGTTCAGTTTTACATGCTGTAAATGCACTCACACAGAAGGTAGTCTCTGAATCTGGCTTCTTTGGCTCAGTATTTATATTTTTGAGATTCCTCTATATTGTTGCATATGGTTGTAATTTATCCCATTTCGTTGCTGGGTAGCCTTTCACTATGTGAATATATTATGGTTTACCAGTTCTGCTGCTGCTGACTGCTTTTGGGTTTCTCACTTTAAGGACAGTTTTGTTTTTGTTTAAGACAGTGTCTCACTATGTAGTGCTGGCTGGCCTCAAATTCACAGAGACCCACCTGCTTCTGCTTCCTAAGGGTTGGGAGGAATATCTAGCCTGACATTTTTGTGCATGGAATAGCCTAAGAAATATGCTTCTTTTAAAAAAAGTTTTTTGTGGGGCTGGAGAGATGGCTCAGCGGTTAAGAGAACTGGCTGCTTTTCTAGAGGACCTGGTTTCAATTCCCAGCACCCACATGGCAGTTCACAACTGTCTGTAACCCCAATTCCCGGAGACCTGACACCTTCATACAGACATATATGCAAGCAAAACACCAATGCACATAGAGTAAGAGTAAATAAATCGTTAAAATATTTTTTTAAAAAGTTTTTTGCTTGTTTTGTTTTGAAAAGCCTCTCTGTGTTTCCCTGGCTGTCCTGGAATTTGCTATGAAGACCAGACTGGCCTCAGATTTACAGAAATCCACCTGCCTCTTCCTCCTGAGTGATTTTTTTGTTTTGTTGTTGTTTTGTTTTGTTTTGTTTGAGTCTGTTCTTATTTTATATGTTTTGCCTATATTTAGTGTGCCATGTGCATGCAGTATCTGTGGAGGCCAGAAGAGAGCCAAAACTGGAGTTAGAGAAAGGCTGGGAACAAAATCCAGGCCCTTTGCTAGAGCAGCAAATGCCCTTAATCATTGAGTCATCTCTCCACTCTGTTCTGTTAAAGCTTGTTAAAGTGGTTGTTCCAGCCACTGCCGACAACACAGAACTGAAGTACTTGCTACTGCTGAATTGTCCGTTTCTCCCTTCATTTCTGAATGTTCTGCTTCATGTATTTAAGACCTTGCCCCTTATGTCTGACAGTTTTGTAAGTGTATATGGTGAGTTTTAGTCTCCACTCTATTATCCGTTCTGATGCTACATCTTTCTCCCCGACAGCCTTCTTCTTTCCCACAAATCCCCTCCTACTTGCATGTCTTTTATGTGTATGACCCAATGAGTTTAATTAGGGTCGCCTTCATGAGCATAGGTGGATGGAAGATTGCTTCATGTTTTTGATTTTTTATTGGCGTGTGGATGGTGGGTGTCATACATGCATGTGAGTGTGTAGGCCGTGTGCCCATGCACATATGCAAACAGAGACCAGGGGAAGACATCGGGTGTCTTCCTCCATGGTTCTTCATTGTATCACTCTCTCACTGAATCAAAAGTTGGATGTTTTGGCTAGACTGACGGGCTAGTAAGCATCCAGGATCCACTTCTCTCTACCCCACAATGCTGGGTTCATAGGCATGTATAGCCATGCCCAACTTTTTACATGGGTTTTGGGGATTCAAACTCAGGTCCTCATGTCTGCGCAACAAGTGTTCTTACCCACCCAGCCATCTCCCCAGACCTATCCTTCATAGTTTTTAACTGTTAGTAGGATATGTGTATATGTATATGTATATGTATATGTATATGTATATGTATATGTATATGTTTGCCTGATGGGTTGATTCTCTTATCTTTACAAAATCATCTTGATCTCTAAGTGACTTTTTGTTTTACAGTCTATTGTGTCTGAATCCAATACTCCCAGTTCCCTTTTTTTCTCCTATCTTCCTCTTTTTTTTTCTTTCTTGATAGTTTTTCATTCTGTAGCTCAGGATGGCCTAGAAATCACTTTGTAGTGCAAGCTAGCTTCAAACTCTGTGTGATCCCCGTCACTATCTCTGGAGTGTTGAGATAATAGGCATGCACCACCAAAGCTGGATCCTGTGTACATGGGTATTTTGTGTGCTCATGCACGTGTGTGTGTGTGTGTGTGTGTGTGTGTGTGTGTGTGATGCCAGATTCAGGCAGAAGCAAAGAGCAAGATCCTGGGGAACTGGGGTTACAGGTGGTTGCAAACTACCATGTGGGTGCTGGGAACCAAAGTCTTCCTCCGGAAGAGCTGGTAGTGCAGTTAGCCACTGGGGCATCTCGCCAGCCCTTCCTTGTGGCAATACCTTGTTTGTACTCTAACAAATAAAGCTTACTAGTTAACTAGTGGAGCTAGCCACTAGTTAACCACAGAGGCCAGGCAGTGGAGGCACACACCTTTAATCCCAGCGTTTGGGATCTCATGCCTTTGATCCCAGTACTTGGGAGGAGGAAACCAGAAGTCATGTGAGAGAGGAACATAAAGTTGGTAGACACAGGAGCTAGCCCCTTTTCAGTTGCCTGCTTTGCTTCTCTGATCTTTCAGTTTTTCACCCCTAATACCTGACTCTGGATTTTTATTATTAAGACCAATTAGAACTCGTGCTACTGTTCCTTCCTTCCTTCCTTCCTTCCCCTTCCTTCCTTCCTTCCTTCCTTCTTTCCTTTTTTCCTTCCTTCCTTCCTTCCTTCCTTCCTTCCTTCCTTCCTTCCTCCCTCCTTCCCTCCCTCCCTCCCTCCTCACCTTTTTTTTTTCTTCTGTTTTTGAGACAAAGCCTCACTATGTAGCCCTGGCTGAACTCACTATGTAGATCAATCTGGCCTCAAACTCACAGAGATCCACTTGCTTCTGCTTCCCAAGTGCTGGGATTAAAGGTGTGCACCACCACACTAGGCCTCTAAATTTTTTATAGTATATTCACATGAGATATTTTTCCTCATTATTTTAGACCTATTTGTATTTTTGAGTTTGAAGTGTGTCTATTTATGGACATTGAACTGCTGGATCTTATTTTTCTACCCAAATGATGAGGTTCCTTGACCAGTTTGTTTTATCCATCCATATTTAATGATACTATTTTGCAGTACAGGGGCTCAAACCCAGAACTTCATGCATACCAGACAACTGTCTTACTACAGAACTACATCCCCATGTATTTATTGACTTGATGAATCTTTGAATGATGTAACTGGCCCAGATTATTTTCTTCTAATTGTGGAAATATCTCTGAATTAAAAGAAGAATTTGTAAGAATCAGGCCTATAAAATTGATTAGTGCAGTAATGATCATTTAGAACTCTCCTTAATATTAACAAAGGACTAGAGATCCTCAAATAGCTCATCTCAGTTGATAAGAGTGCTTGCCTAGCATGTATGAAATCCTAAATTTTGTCCCCAGCATTACATAAACTAGGTGTGATGATGGCATATGACTATAATCTAAGCACTTGGGAGGCAGAGGCAGGAGGACAGAAGTTCAAGATTGTCCTCAACTGCACAGTAAATTTGAGGCCAGCCTGGGACACTGCCTCAAAAAAAATGGTAAGGGAAATACCAAAAATCAATAAGCAAGTACTTTTAACTTTATTATTTGAGGCCTCAGAGAATATTGCAACATTCTTCAAAGTTCCAAGTCTCTTATTTCATTTCATAGTTAGCCAGTTATAGTCTTAATATGAGACAAACTTTTCAATGTTCCTTATGCCATCACAAGACAGTACAGTCTAAATAAAATGACAGTGATTAGGAACAGAGGATCTTGGTGTGCACCAATCTTGTCTTTGTCACTGGTGTCTCCAGTGCCTTGGGCCATGCATGACAGAGTAGACACATAATAAATTTAGTGGAATAAAATTTAATGTTCCACGCATTCAATATACCGAGCAATAAGGGGGCTTTCCCTTCTCTCTCTCTCTCTCTCTCTCTCTCTCCCTCCCTCCCTCCCTCCCTCCCTCCCTCCCTCCCTCCCTCTCTCTCTCTCTCTCTCTCTCTCTCTCTCTCTCTCTCTCTCTTTCTCTGTCTGAGAGACACTTGCTGTGTAGCCCAGGCTAGCCTTGAAGTTATGATCCTTCTATCTCAGTCTCCCATGTACTAGGACAGTATTGAAACAGACTTCCCAAGTCATCAGAATTTTAACATTCAGGAATCTTAGCTGGATGCAGTGGCTCATGCCTATAATCCAAGTTCTTAGGAGGCAATGGCAGAGGACTGCTGTGAGTTCTAGCAGGCAGAGAAGGGGGGAAGGTGGCAATTGTGAAAATACAGTTCCATTTTTACTTTTTAAATATAATCTATAAATGTGTAGAAAAAGAGAATAACATGTGCTAAGTTACTGACAGTGCTATTCTTGGAAAGTGAGTTCTTTAGGAGGGTAGATGAACTAACTATATTATATATTTCTGAAATATCTGATATTTGAATAATTGTTACATCTGTAATATATGAGGCATAGTATAGAGCTTATTGTGATGATATTGTACCTTATAGGTATCATTAGTTCCTTTTGCTTGTTTTGTATTTGGTGGTGGTGGAGATTGAACCAAGAGCCTCGTGCCTGCTGGGGAAGCGCTCTCTACCACTAAGCCACTTCTGCTGCCCAGTGTCTCTCACCTTACTGTTTGTCTTGTTTAGGACTGAAGTCTAGGGCTGGAGAGATGGCTCAGCCATTAAAGCTAGGCTCACAATAAAAAATGTAAGGACTGAAGTCTATTGCCTGAAATAGTGGTTTGAATGAGAATGGCCCCCATGGGCTCGTATGTTTGAATATGTAGTCTCCAGTTGGTGGAACTGTTTGGGAAGGATAAGGTGTGGTCCTTGTGAGAAGAGTTGACACTGGGAACCAGCTTTAGGGTTTCAAAAATATCCCAACAATTCCTAGTGCTGTTTCTTACCTATAAATCAAAATGTGTGATCTCAGCTGCTGCTTCAGTCACCTGTTGGCATGCTATCCCTCTGACATCATAAAATCTAACCCTCTGGAACCATAAGCCCAGTTAAACTCTTTTTTTTTTTAAAGATTTTATGTATTTATTATGTATACAACATTCTGCTTCCATGTATATCTGCACACCAGAGGAGGGCACCATGTCTCATTATAGATGTTGTGAGCCACCATGTGGTTGCTGGGAATTGAACTCAGGACCTCTGGAAGAGCAGTGGGTGCTCTTAACCACTGAGCCATCTCTCCAGCCCCCCAGTTAAACTCTTTAAGTTGTCTTGAACATGGTGTTTTTATCACAGCAATAGAAAATAACTAAGACAGGAAGTACAAATGGCATTATCTATGAAAGATACTTGTCTGTTATGTGAAATATTGTTCATAGCAAACAACTCACCTAGTAGTTGTGAAACAGGTTAAGAAAACGAGTTGTAGAGTCAGACATCCTGAGACTGAACCCAACCAAGTTCTTCTGTTTAATAGGTAAGAAACTTTGGACAAGTCCTTTACATGACTGTTTGCCCATATCCCCATCAATAAGGTGACAATAGTATTTGTACCTAACTCATGAGGTTTGTGACAAAGATTAGGTAAGATTATTCTCATAAAGCACTTAGCATTAAATGCTTGATAGATATCTACAATGAAGTTATTATTTTTTATTACTAGCACAAGTTTTGGAAACACAACCCCTGAAAGTTGATTTCAGGTTGTCCTTGTTGTCACAGGCTTCTGAGATGGGGTGAGCCAAGGTTTCCTCTCTCATTCCCAACCCCACATGTTTGAGCATTTGGTCCTTAGGTGGGCATGCTTTGACATTTTTGGAGGTTATAGAACCCCTGAGGAGGACCTAGCTGGAGGAAGAGGGTCTCTAGAGAATAAGGCTTGAGATTTAATTACTGACACCCTTATCCTGATGTTATCTCTATTTCCTGGTCTCCCTTAGGTGTAAGCAAGTTTCCCTGTCATAGCTTGGAGCTGTTCTGTTGCCATGGTGTCTTTGCTTGAGGGACCAGATCCTCTCAAACTGCAAGCCAAGTTAAATCTTTTCTCTCTAAAGTTGCATCTTGTCAGGTGTTCTATCAAAGCAATGAAAAAGCAATTACAACATCATTTAGACAGAGATCAAGCCAGAGTCATGGTTAAGCAATATTCTTTCTTTAATTCCCCTTTGCAAATGGAAGCCCCTGAGCTGATACCCACCCCCACCCCTACCCGACTGCCTGGGGACCTTCAAGTGCAAGGCCCCTGCCTTAACCTGGTGGACGGGGAGGATTACCTCTCCCTATGATGGCCTATTTAAAAAAATCCTAGTCACTTAAGAAATGGGGCCAGGTACAGGAAAAGGGAGCTGGAAGACAAGGCCTAGATCAGACCAGTCTGAAGGTGTTGGGGTTGTGAGACCCTTGAGAAGGGTTTACAAGCACATCCCTAAGCTCAAGGGCAGCATGGCTGAGATAGGAGAAGAGACAGACAGACAATCTGACTCCTCAAGGTCCTGCCTGCCTGGTCATGGACACTGACGTCACCATTACCACCAAAGGCCTTCAGTTGGAGAATTTTCCAGTTACTCTGGGATAGGGTTTGCTAAGCATCCCCTCTGGCCCCTGATCTGAGGCATCCATGGGGTCCCCCTGAGACCAAACCTGGGAGAAAGAGGGACTCTGGGAACATGCAAAGGCGGAGAACAGAGATCCCGCCCACCCCAATGCTCTACAGGACGGTGGCTCCAGCTGCGTCTGGACTCCGAGGGTCCTTCACACCGATGATGAAGTTGTTGGTTCTCCGACTGCCGTGGACCCAAGATAAGACATCTACCTTCTCCACATGGTGACCCCTGGCTTCCAGGAATTCAATCTCTTCCTCGGTGAACTCACCTGAAAATCATCCCCATGGCAACATGCACTTAGAGTACTGATTTAGGAACCTCACCATCAGGTTTCACTTTAACAGCAGGAATTTTGTGAATTTGCATCCTCACGGACAAAATGGAGGATTGTGGACAACCTACCACATAAAGTTGTTGCAGGGACTAAAGGAAATAATGCATAAAAAGGACTGAGCTTGGAGTCTTGCACACATCCAGGGATCCATGATAAGCAATCGTTCTTCTGTTTGTTTGTTTTGGGGGTTTTGTTTTTTTCCAGACAGGGTTTCTCTATTATGTAGTTCTAGCTGTCTGAAATTTGCTATGTAGAGTAGGTTGGCCTCAAACTCACAGAGATCCACCTGCCTCTGCCTTCTGAGTGCTGGGACTAAAGGCGTGCGCCACCACTGCCTAGCCTTAGCAGTCATTCTTTTATTGTTTGTTTGTTTTTCAAGACAGGGTTTCTCTGTGTAGCTTTGTCTGTCCTGGAACTTGATTTGTAGACCAGGCTGGCCTCAAACTCACAGAGATCCTCCTGTCTCTGCTTCCCGAGTGCTGGGACTAAAGGTGTGCATCGTCACCACTGTCTGGCTTCAGCAGTCATTCTTAATAATGGCAAAAGACCTGAACTCTATCTCCAAGTGCCACCACTGCTTATGAGGGTTACTGAACGGCCGACTTAATGTTCATTCGTTCGTTCACCCAGTCTTGCCTTCTTTACAGCTACACACACTAGCCAAAGCTATCCTTCTCCCACTCAAAACCCTCCAACAGCTCTGATAGGTCTTAAAATAAAATTCAATGTCCACCTCTAGGGCCCACTGTCAGCTGGAACCCCAGTCCCTCTTTAAAATCTTCTCCTGAGTTCCTTCTATTCTCCACCTTGCTTAACTCTGTTCCAGCCATACTAGCACCCTTGCTGTCTCTTAAGTACAAGGCCTTTGTACCTGCTACTGCTTCATCTTGGAATGCTTACCCTGGAGAGTCACGAAGCTGGCTCCTTTACTTCATTCCTGTCCTTGGCCAAAGGCACCTCTTCAAGAATTTCCCTATTATCTAGAATATCAGTATCTGCCAGGTTTATCCTGCTTCCTTTCCTTCCTTCCTTCCTTCCTTCCTTCCTTCCTTCCTTCCTTCCTTCCTTCCTTCCTCCTCCCTCCCTCCCTCCCTCCCTCCTTCCTTCCTTCTTTCCTCCCTCCCGCCCTCCCTCCCTTCCTTCTTTCCTTTTGAAATAGGTGTCTCATGTAGCCCTGGCTGACCTCAGACTCCCTAGGTTCCTACTAGTTGAGATGACCTTGAACTTCTGATCCTTCTGCCTCTACTTCTGAGTGCTGGGATTCAGGGCAAGCACCACAAGGTCCAGTTTAATATGGTGCTGGACTAGAACCTAGAGCCTCACGTACTTTGAGCAAGCACTTTACCAATGGTGCTACCTCCCTAGTCATATCATGCTAGTTTGTTTTGTTTGAGACAGTCTCACGGTGTATCCTTTGCTGGTTTAGAAGTTGCTATATGGACCAGGCTGGCCTTGAACTCACAGAGAGCTGCCTGCTTCTATCTCTCATGTGCTGGAATTAAAGGTACACACCACCGCACCTAGCACTCCCTGCTTTTCCCCAAAAGTATTTACTACTGTTTCAACTGATTAACTGTATTTTCTTAATTTCAAGTTTTAAAAAGCAGGTTGGCTTGTTTGTGATTGCTTCCTAGTGCTTAGAGAAGGTCAGCACATTGTAAAAATTAAGTCTATATTTGCAAGATTGTAGTTGCTTAACCTCTGGGTTGAGTTGAGGTTTTCATCATCTCCTGCCCTGAGCCATATCCCATGTTTGTATCTAGACTTATGTTCTCTCTTCAATCCACCTCCCCTACCTAAAGCAAATCAGGCCATACGTCTGTCTCCAGCTGAGTGCTTCTTAACATAGACCTCAACGAAAGCCTAGTTTATGTCACTTCCCTTACTCCTTTGCAAAGATTTGGTCTTCTTATGTTCTCAAACAGAATGATTTTAGGTGGTTCTTAAGAAAAGGCATTATTGTTTTATTTATTTGTTTGTTTATTTTTTGAGACAGAGTCTCTCTATTATATAGCTCTGGCTGTCCTGGAACTCACTATGTAAATCAGGCTGGCCTCAAACTCACAGAGAACCACCAACTTCTGCTTCCTGGGTGCTAGCATTAAAGGCATGCACCACCATGTATGGCCACTAAAAACTCCATTTTACTGAGTATCATTAAGTTATCACATCAGAAATCTATTTCCTTTGTGGTTTACTTTTCATCCTTTTGATTATGGCAAGTATCAAGTTTCAGGCTGGTATCTAACATTTTCTGAACTCTTATACAATGAGAGTGATCCTCCAGGCCTTCTGTAGACAGAACCACCTAACAATAACCTCAACATATTTGACTTTTAAGTAACTATTCATCGTCTGTATGTTGCAAGTGATATAATTTTCCTGTTTGTGATTTAGGTTTATGTTCAAACTATACTTAGTTTTAAAATGAGGGGTTGCTGGAGAGATGCTTCAGTGGTTAAGAGCACTGGCCACTCTTCCCAAGGACCCAGGTTCAATCCCAGCACCAACATGGCAGCTCACAACTGTCTATAATTCCAACTCCAGGGGATTTGACACCCTCATACAGACAAAACACAAATGCACAGAAAATATAAATAAGTAAGTCATTAAAAAATAAGTTCATCTGTGAGATTATGTTCAGGGTGATGTAGCATTAAAAAATAAGTTCATCTGTGAGATTATGTTCAGGGTGATGTAGCATTTGCGAAGTAGCAAAGGTACTAGCTAGGTAAACTCAGAAGCCTGGGAAACAGCTGGTCTTACTGATGTTTTCCCACACTGTTCTTTCTGGGTTTTTCACAGATTGTTCCTCCTGTCCAAAAAGCCATTTGTCACTTCCTGCCCAATTCCCACTCCTAATCCAGTCAGTTACCACCTCCTCTGTGAAGCCTCCCAGAGCTACCCCCTGGTAGATTTCTAACTAGTTTATAACCAGTTGTTTATAACCAGTTTCTAACCAGTCTCTAACCAGTTATTTCTAACCAGTTTATACCCTCCATGAGCTTCTCTGTCTGCAAAAAAGTGATGGTACTGACTAAGCAAGGGCTGCCTCCATCACTTCTGGATCTTCTTGGAACAAGCAGATTGATTGTAATAACTACTCAAAAATGCAATGTTTTCCTATTTATAAAACTAAACCGTACCCAAAATTAAGCTTTTGTTGTTAGGGGCAACTCTATCTCCTTACCATAAACCGCTGAGGTTCATGATCTGGTCCCTGCCCTCCTCTTTGATCTTAGCATATATCCCCATTCACCTTGGTCTCTTTTATTTCTTAAAAAACACGAAGCCCAATTTTGCTCTGAGTTCTCTGCACTTGTTCTTAGTCTACAAAGCTCTGCCCCAGTTTTTGGCATGGTAGGGACTTTCTCACTCTTCAGATCTCAGCTTAGATGCCACCAAAGAGAAGCCTTCCACGATCCCTGTAGGTCCAATTATATCATCCTGCTCTGACTCTGCGCCAAACTTTTCTCTTGCTAGCTCACATTTCTCTGATTGTTTTTCTGTCTGCCTGTAAATCCCTGAAGCTGGGATGATGCTTGGCACATACAAGGTCTTCATCATACACCACTGAATGGAGGTTTGCATAAAACAGCTATTATCTCATTTTATGCAGGAGAAAGTGAAGTCTCAAGAGTTGAGGCATGGATTTCCTAATGTCACAAAGTCAGGAAATGCCAAGATGGTTCCAGGCTTCAGATCTTACATTAGCCCTATAGAATTTGTCAGGGGACCCCCCCCCAAAAAAAATAACTTCACAAAAAGGAAGTTAGTGCTGGTCAAGGCAGGAGAAGCTTTGGGATAGCCCTTCTCCACCAATCCCTGTGCCCATCCTTAGGAATTTGCTCTGCACTTACTGTCCACCTGCAGGAGGTTGGACTGCAGGTCTGGGTGGAGGCGTCCTCGGGCCAGGCTGTCACTTAGGTTTCGGTTCAATGTTAGGACATTCAGTAGAACCTGTGGGAAAACAGAGCAAAAACATCAGCTTCTCTGGGGACAAAGGTTCAAGACTTCATAGCTCTCATCCTCAGTCCAAACTCTTTAGTCTTTAAAAAGCTCACACTTGATGTGTCATCTAACTCTTCCAACAGCCCTGGAAACCTATGATAACTGTCCCCATTTTACAGAGGAGGAAATTGAGAGCCATGCAACTCCTTTTTAGAGTTGAAAGAAGAGGTACTACTAGCATTAGTCTTCTATAATCTAGCCAAGGGCTTCCTTTTCTCTGGAGAAGGCAGGGTTAACAGCGTGATTTAGTATTCAATATAGGTAGTTTCAGCTTAATGGTTAGGGGTTGGAAAGATTCTGAACTTCCTACCCAATGCTACTAGTTAAATGAGCTTGAGCCAAATTCTTAACCAGTCTGAGCTTCAGTTTCCTTACCTGTAAAATCAAAACAGTCATTCCTCCCAGAGTTGGTGAAATTGGTCAACACATACATTACAGTGCCTAGCACCTAGTAAGGACTCTATGATGTTAGTTGTTGTTACCTCTACTTCACAGGTGAGGGTACTAAGGTTCAGAAGAGGTTACGTGATTCCCCCAGCATCACATAGCTGAACATTGGAAGCATTTGGGTTGGAACTCAGGGGAATCTAATTCCAGAGTTATAGTGCATCACCTGTCAAAATTATGAGCCTGGTGTGTGCCAGTTGCTCAAGGCACTCTTGGAACTGTCTTGAGGTATTCTGGGGAGTAGCAGGACCTTCCTTTCAAAATAAGACCCCACAGAGTGGTCTATTAAGATAAGAGCAGGGGATGATGGGACTTGAGGCTTACAGAACACAGGCAGTCCAGATGTTAAATTACTTCTGAATTCTACTTGCCCTGCAATTTCCCCGAAATCTCATGGAGACAGAGGTCTCCAGGGCCCCATTTTCACTTTGAAGCCCAATCCCAGAACATTGTCCCCAACACAGGCCTGGTACAATGTAATACAGCTTGTGATTGCTGGGAAAAAGATGGAAAACAACCCAGAGATAATGTGGGGCACCTGCAGACCTGGCTCCTGACTACAAAATATTTCTAACAGAGTAAATCTCACCTGGGTCAGGCCACTGAGGCCTCGGGCAGCTCCGTTGGCCCCCAGTGCAAGGTAGGTCCCGCAGAGCCCCTCTGCTGGTCGGACTACAGTGGGCAGCAGGAAGGAGAGGGGCCGTTTCCCTGGCTGTACTGAGTTCTCCTGTTGCCAGAGGGCAGAGATGAAAAGGGAGATGTAGCGTGGAGCAACACAGGGAAGGAACCAGTTCACCACCATTCATGCCCACTGCTTTTCTCATATATGGTCCACAGGTTCAGCTCCTGGGAGATAGGTCCCTTCCTAGCAACAATGTGCTGTCTGTGAAAGAGGAAGTGTTCCTGGAAGACTAGAGTGGTAAGAGCAAGAGACTTGGAACCATTGAGCTATGGGGCGGGTATGGATGGAAGGGGAAAGACGGAGTGTAGAAAAATGGTAATGGGGACAGTAGGATTCCCATTGGACCACCTCTGTGTCTTTGCCCTATAGGAAGCTTGCCAGAGTAGAAGTGCTGGTCTCCAAGTGGACAGATATGCCTAAGTTCTTCCTCCTGGCCCCTCTTTGGTGTCCAGTCACAGATTTGAGCACCATTAGCCCAGCATATACCTCTAGTGCTAGAAAGAGCCCAAGCACTAAATGGGGATCAATGGTCTCATTGCCCAGAGAGGAGGCAAGACTTTCTCTAGTCACACTAAGCTCATGACAGAACGGCACAAGGATTCCTTAGACCTACCAGCCTCCATGCTCCACATTTAGCAGGGACAGGGATGAAGTTCTTAAAGGAAATAGGGGGGAAGAAAGACCCATGGTGCTACCTAGCCTCAAGGTCCCTGGGAGAGTAGAGAAGAGCCTACCAGGCTGGGTGCAGAGTGGTTAGCAGTCCTGTTGGGCCAGGAGAAGTCCAACATCTGGCTGTTGAGTAGGATCCCAGAAGGAGTGATGAGGCCACTACCAAAAGGCCGGTTCAGGGAGCTGGGTGGGCAGAAGAAAGGATGAATGGGCCCTGTGGCTGCCTTCCCTGTCACCCAGCCCACTTCCATCCTGCTTGGAATGATTTATTGTCATTGGTTCTAAGCCTGAGCTGACATACCTGACCATGGCCACAATGAAGTCATCAGGACCCATGATCAGCACCTGGGCAGCTGTGGGAGCCCCATCCAGCTCATAGACAGGAAGGAGTGGGGCAGGGGCTGCCTGAGAGTCACTGATGTGGCCCCGGAAGTTGGCGGCCTCCACCTTGCTGCAAAGTGGGTGGTAGATGAATGAGCATACAACAACTTTTATTACATCCCACCTGTCTGTGATGTTTGTGTGAATACTTAGTTAAGTCTGCCTTCTTTACCGGAATATTAAGTCTACAATGGTAGATCACACTGCTAACACATAGGAAACTCCCAGAAAATAACTATGAAACTGAACCGATTTATTTAGGTGTTATTCAGAGTCTAGAGCCAGCCTTTTATTTTACTTATTTTCTAATCAAGAGTCGCAGTTATTTGGCTCTATTCCTTTCTATGAAAATGTCTGGGGTCCAGTGGATGCTCTGAGATATTTGTTTGGAATAAACAAGCTTGATTGATTTGGTCTAATGTTTGTAGTTTGGAACTAAAGTTCATTAAGAGTTTAGTTAGATGGGGCCCATGAGATAGCTCAGTGGGTAAAGGTGCTTTCTGTACAAGCCTGGCAACCCCAGTTTAATCCCCAGGACTCACACTAAGGTAGATGGGGAGAACTGACTCCATAAAGTTGTCTTCTAACCTCTCCACACACACAAGGGCAAATATATGGCCCACATGCATACACATACCACACGTCATCATCATCATTAAATAAATAAAATAAAGTTTTAAAAAATGTTTAGTTAAGCCAGGTGGTGGTGATGCACACCTTTAATCCCAGCACTTAGGAGGCAGACAGGTAGATCTCTGTGAGTTTGAGGCCAGCCTGGTCTACAAAGTGAGTTTCAGGACAGCCAGGGCTGGTACACAGAGAAACTCTGTCTAGAAAAACCAACCAATAGAAAAACCAACCAATCAAACTAACAAGCAAACGAAAAAACAAAACCAAAAAAAAACCCAACCCCTGTTTAGTTAGGGGGCTGGAGGGATGGCTCAGTAGTTAAGAGTAATTCCCAGCACCCACATGGCAGCTCATAACTATTTGTAACTCTAGTTTCAGGGGATCCGACACCCTCACATAGATATACATGTAGGCCAAATACCAATGCACATAAAACTTTTAAAAAATTAATAAAGGAAAATAAAAAGTTTAGTTAGAAGCCAGAAGTGTTGATGAATGATTGTAATCTTAGGGGGTAGAAGTGAAAGATTTTTAAGTGCTAGGTCAGTTTTAAGTCATTTTTAAGAACTAGACTGTGTAGAATTCCAGGCCAGGCTTGGCTATATAGCAAGATTCTGTCCCAAGAGGAGGAGGAGAGGATCTTTGTTAGTAGGTTTTCTGTTTTCAAGGCAAAGAAAACACAGTAAGCCCTCTGCTATTTACTAGCAGAAATAGTTGTATATGTTTCATGTAAATGCAGGCATGTTTTAGAGCTGAAGTTTTCCATGCTTAAAGCCCAACTGAGGAGTTCTCCATTATTACTGCTAATAACTTGTGTGTTGGGTGTTTTGTAGTGATTAGGGAATGGTAAGTTAGCTAGGACTACCAAAGACATTCACTCGGTTTTCAATCCAAAATGCTGATGACCACACAGAGTGAGCTACAGAGCTTTGGGAGGGTGGGAGAGGCTTAGTTTTCACACTTTGTCCTGGATGCTTTGATGTTCATTAGCTTTCATTGCTCTTATTTTAGCCTTGTTTGGATAAATGATACTAACTTTTGTTTCTGTTTTTTTTTTTTTTTTTTTTTTTTTTTTTTTTGACACAGGATCTTTCTTTCTAGCCCTGGCAGACCTGGTACTCACTAGGTAGACTAGGTTGGCCTTAAATTCAGAGATCTGTCTGCCTCTGTCTCCAGAATACTGGAGTTAAAAGTGTATGTCACCATACCCAGCACGATATTAACTTTTGCTATAGTGTGTGCATGTGTGTGTGTGAGGGCACAAATCTGCCATGATGCACACATGACATGATGAACATGTGGAGATCAGAAAACAATCACGGACATCCATCTATCCTTGCTGTTCACTTTGAGCGGGCTTTTCCCATTATGTATACCAGGCTGGCTTTTGGGAATTCTATCCCCACCTCAAGAGGCTACTAGAATTACAGACACCCATGCTGGCCTAACAGTAGGCCTAATGTGTAGGCCTAACAGAAGCAGGTTTTTATATGGGTTCTGGGGATTCAAATTCAGGTCCCCACATTTGTGCTGAAAGTTATTTTTCCCACTGAGCTATCTCCCCTGGCTCCATAGTTTTAAACTGACAGGTACAATTAGATGTATTTCCTACAAAACAGCTTACATCGTAGCTCAGGTCAACCTATGACCTAGCTCAGTAACTTACTGTGTAGATCCAGCAGTATTTATGGCAGTTCTCCTGCCTCATCATCCAGAATGCTGGAATTATAGACATAAGCCACCAGCATGATGTTTTGGTCAGATCTCACTAGTTAACAACTGTGAGAGTCCACAGTTATCATTTTTTTGTAGTGAAAATATCAAACACTGTATTCTTCAAAATACAATACTTGTCATTAACTATAGTCACCATGCTATGCAAGCGACCTCTTGAACCTATTCCTGCTATTTGCAACTATGCATCCCTTTCTCTGAAACCTCTGGATTCCCATCTTTTTGCTTTTTTGTTTGTTTTTTGTTTTGGTTTTTTGAGACAGGATTTCTCTGTGGCTTTGGAGGTTGTCCTGAAACTCTCTCTGTAGACCAGGCTGGTCTCAAACTCACAGAGATCCGCCTGCCTCTGCCTCCCCAGAGGCAGGGATTCACGACATGTGCCACCACCTCCTGGCATCTTTTTGCTTTTAAATTATAAGTTGCTCACAATTTAATACATAGAGTGGTATTTGAGTAACAGTATAAATTTATATTAACCATATTTTTAGCTTCTGATTTTCCTGGACCCTGACTGTAAGTCAGGTACAGTAGCAGTCAAACAACCCATTCTTACCTCTATGGCCAATTAATAATAATAAATTGCATTTATTGCACATTTACTGTTCCAGTTAATGTGCTAAATGCTTTACATGCTATTCTTTTATTTATTTACAAGTTATTGTCATGAAAACCTCGCAGAGTGGATACAATATTGCCAGGCTCCTTGTGGAAATAGACTTAGTGAGTTTAAATTACTCTCCCAGAGTGACAGCTAGCAAATGTTAATGTGTAGGCCTAACAGAAGCAGATGTTAATGTGTAGGTCTAACAGAGACAGTCTGACCAGAGCCTAATCTCACCACTGTGCTGCTGGCAAAAATACAACCACTCAAAAGTCCCATCAACTCCAGCATTTGCACGGAGACTATTTTGTTGCTCTCAGACTTTCCTTTTCTACGCAAAGTGGAGAACAGCTGTGTCCATACAGATTAGGTACATGCAGAGGTCCAAAAGGATTCATAGACAGTTGACTAACTCACTGTGCAGACAGAGGTGATGCAGCCAGAGGCACCTAGTGTCACACTGAGTTAGGGTTCAGCTGAAAGGGCCTTAAGACTTTGCTAGTTTTTTACCTGATCCCTTCTCCCATATCTACCCCGATTTCTGCAGCACCCAGGGTCATGTCCCGGGACAAACCTGAGCATGTCATCCATGCTCTCAGTGATGGTAGAATCGTAGGCAGGATCTCCCAGTCTGCTAGCCAGGGCCAATGCAATCTTCAGGCTCTGAAAACATAGCAGGGAGGTGGAAAAGGCTGCCAGGCCCCTCCCAGCACCCCCACTTGGGAGATCCTCATGTGCAAGAAAACTCAAAGGTGTTTTAGCCCTAGTCCAAGGAGGTACTCCATTTTCCCATTCCTTTTGTTCCCAAATCCAGGTAAGGTGGAACAGTGTGGGCCTTACCTCTGCCACCCAGTGAAGCGCCTGCTCACGGGACACCAGGCTGGTCATGTTGAAGCCCTCTAGGATGTTGAGAGCACTGATGAGGGCAGGGCCTGTGTGTGGGGGTGGGGGACTGAGAACCAGGTGGCCTGAAAGGATAGGAAAGGACCAGATGGCAGGAGAGGGGTCAAGTCATCTTCATATATCACATCTTATGTGCACATCCCACCATTACACACACAGCGATAGACCTGATCAGGCGAGGAAAGGAAACTACTAAGTGGCAAGGGGACCCATTGAAGTTCATTCACATGCTGGCTAGAGGTGGGGCTGAGCTTGAAATGAGGTACTGGGCTTTGGCTTCCTCTGCCATAGCAGGAAACTAAAACTTAAGAGCTGTGTTGTACTCACGTTGGCAGCAAACATACTAAATCTGTCTTGCTCAGAGTCACATTACAGCTCACTGACAAAGCAGGGACGGGTGAGCAATGTCTACAGAATCCTAGTTTGCCATGAACTTCCTTCAATCCCTCCCACAGCTCAGGAACTGTTCAAGGGCCCTGATGGTTTCTCTCAACCTGAAACGTCTTGGGAGCAGCAGCCTTCCCTCCCTACTCTGTTTTTCAGTGGTTGGACATTAAAAGAATAACCACAACACTGGCGGCATGGAACACTGACAGTAACTACCTGACTCATGGAATCAGGGGCAGAAACTGAGGCTTAAGAAGCAACTGGGCCAGGAATAGAGACCAGGTGAACCTACAGCACTCAAGGCCCTGGACTGCTGAGACAACCCAGCCTGGGGAAGAAAAACAGAGAACCCCATGTGTACTCAGCGTCCACTGTGGTCAAGGCAACTTCCTATAGTATTTCATCAGGTCCTCATAGGCACCCTGAGATGCAGACACCATTATTGTCTCCATTGTAAGGAGGGAACCAAGACTCAGAGTGGGAAGTTCAGGGCAAATGGTACAGCTGATGCCCATCTAGGCCCTCCTGACTCCACAGCTATATTCTTTCCTCTTCATCATATACTACTAACTCTGGTTGAGGAATAAGGAAGACAGGAGCCTGGAAATGTGAACTCGGAGGAAGCCTCACCTGGGGCTTGGGGTAACCTGTCCTTTCTAGAGAGGAGAGAACCTAAGAACTCTAGAGGGACCTAGAACCTAACATCTTGGGGTCAACAAATATAAACTGCATTCATGACACAGGCTTGACTTTCTAAATTTCTGATTGGTTTCTTGAGTCAGGTGGGTTGTTCCATTCTCTCTTTAGGCCTCAGTTGTCTTTTCCTGTCAATGAGGGACAAGTCTGTTGTTATCTTTAAGGGTTTAATGTGCCCTTAGATGGACTTTGGTCTGACAAATTCTTAGGAAACACAGGACAATGAGAAGCGAGCTAGGGACAGAGTTGAGGCAATACAGAACCCAAACCAAGAAAACCTAAGCATCCAGGATGTAACTCAGTAATGGGGAATTTGTCCTCTGTGAAAGGCCCAATTCCCAACACTAAAAAAAGCATATAAGTAACAAATCCCCACAAAACAAAAGGAAAAGTCATGTTCAGAACCCCAAACTTCCAGGTCTTAGCCATTGGCTAGATGCCCCCCACCGCCTCCTAATCACTTAGGGTAACTGACCCCATAGTTATTTCAGAAGGCGGCTGGCTCTGGCTTGTTTCAACAGTTGGCTGCCTAGGGAGTTCACTGCCCCCGTTTATCCCCTGTGACACGGAGAGGAGTTTCCAGGCCAAAGAGATGTGGCCATGGACTGGAAAGCTTCTCCTGAGTGGGGACCCTTGGGAGCTGGGGGAGAGGTCACCTCGGTACATGCCACACACAGGCTTCTCCATGAGGGCGCTATAGTTGCTAAAGTCCTCTTCAGTTATGACACCCCCTGCATGCTGAGCCTGGAGGGGAGAAAATGTCCGTCCATCACTGTGAGCATGTGGGCATGGCCCATGATACATGTCTCAGTCACAGACAGATAAACTGTTTACAACTTCAGTCCCTTCCGTAGCCACCAGCATGTCTTTTAGGGATCCCATCAGCCCAAGGAAAAAGGAGGCAGAGGAAATAACAAGTGTGTCAGAATTATCAAAACTGAATTTGACGTTTCACTGTAACCAATTAAATATACTCCAGAGTTGGGGGTATAGCTCAGTGGTAGAGTGCTTGTTTAGTATGTTCAAGGCCCTAGGTTGAGACTTAGCATGGCCCCCCCTCTAAACAGTAAGGCTGCTACAAAACTTCGAACTTTGAACGATCCTGGGAGGACTGACCCTATTGAACATAATTGAGCATTATTTCCTGACAAATGCACCCATCTTGTACAAATCAATGTTCTCATTCCACTCTAGCAGCATGTGCATTGTCAATCTCTTAAAAACAATTTAAAATTATTTTATGTGTTTAACTGTTTTGTCTGCATGGTTGTCTGTGCACCACATGCATGCAGTGCCCATGGAGGCCAGAAGAGGGCATCAGATTCCGCCTGGAATCGGAGTTACAGGTGGTTGCAAGCTCCTGCGGATGTTGAGACCGCAAACCTGGATCTCTAGAAGAGCGGCCAGTGTTCTTAACCACTGAGCCATTTCTCCGGCCCCACATCAATTTTAAATTAGTATTACCATTATCAATCTTTTTTCACTTTCTAGTATGTAAAACTTTTGACTTATCTGCCCTTAGTGAACTACTCACTGTATTTCTTGGCTAATACATAGTCATGTTTCTGGCAGATTAATAAAACACAGTGCCTGGTACAGAGAATGTACTCCATGACTGAGTGACACACCTATGTTATCCCCACAGTATATAACAGAGGCTTAGATAAGTGCCCCAATACATAGTACACTCAATCCGCCTGTGCACCGTGTTCTTGAACTTTTCTTTGACAATGTTCTCAGAATCTATGATTACCCTAGACTAAGCCTCTTTGGAGTTGGGGGTATCCTCCTATGTCAAGTTCCTCAGACCCATAGTTCCCAGGGAAAAAAATATTACCATCAGTTCTTGGAAAATCCCAGACAGAGCAGGGAAGATTTTGGGCCCAGGGCAACTGAGACTAATACTGTGTTTCCATCAGGCCTGGGAAGAAATAGGCCAGACTCCTGTACAGCTGTCACCAGCCCTGAGAAGCCCAGCTTCCCTCTCAAGACAGAGCATCTCTGTCCCATGTTTTTCATATCACATAGTAGGTGATGCTTTTTGCCCTTAATGACTGACCACTGGTCTCATTTCTATCTCCAGAGGTCAATTTTGTTTATGAGAAACACACAGCCAGAAACTATGTAGCAGATAAAAGGGGAAGGACAGCATCCCTGCCATAGGGCCACAGGGCATACTCCACTGTCACACTCACCTCGGCCACCATCTCCAGTGTGAGGTTGCCACCATTGTAGAAGGCAGCAGGGCCAGAGACGCCAAGTATATCCAGTACCTCAGCTAGATCAGGTCGTCGCAGCAGGGCACCAGGCAAAGGTGGGTGGCCCGATGGCAGGAAAGTCTCCAGGAAGCGTTCAGACGCGTTGGGAGGTAGCTGCTCAGCCAAGGCATGGGCTGGGGGGAGGTTGAGAGGCTGGGTGGGCAAGGCCAAGACTGGACTCGATGGCTGAGATGTATAATAGGTGGGGTGGATGAGGGCTAAGTGACTGGCCCTGAGAGCTCTGGCTCCCCAGAAGCCTGTCATAGTGGGGCAGGGATACACGTAGGCTCTTCCCAGACCCTCTCACTGGAGGCTGTCTCCAGGTGAGATGGAAAGAAGTCTGAGGAGCAAACTGGAAAAAAGAACCCCTTTGTTTGGGGCCCAAGTCTCAAAGGCCTCCCCATTAACCTTATACCTTCCCCCCTACCTCCAGGCCCCACTGACCTAGATCATGGGTCACGTTGAAGCCATCTTGGGCCACAGCTGCTGCGAAGGCCAGGACTTGGGACCAGGGCAGCCTGAGGGGGCCGGAGAGCAGGGGGTGGAGGAGGTCCTGGGGGAAGGAGGAGGGGTCCTGGGGGGAGGGGGGTTCCTGGGAAGGAGAACCCTGGCAAGGGAAGGGGATATTAGGAAGGGGAGTTGGGAAGGGAAGACTCCAGGAGAACAGGAGAAGGCCACCCAAGGAGGGATGTAGGCAGAGGCCCCTGGTCCCCAGGGGAGGGTCTTTACCTGCCATAGAGCTGGTGAGCTTCATGTAGCCCTTTCACCATTCCAGGAACCCCCACCAAGAGCCCAGGCTGGGCGAGGCGGGCAGGCGAGGGAGAGAGGAGACCAGGTCACTGGAAGGGGGGGGCTGGGCTGAACTCCGCAGAGCCCCAAGCCAGGAATGGCTGGCACAGGGGAGAGACATAGGCCAAGTATCCCAGGAGAAGGTCAAACTTTCCCCAGAGGGGACCTCTCCCTCATCCCTAACTTCTTATATGCAAATGTAGAATGGTCTTTGTCTCCCACATTTGAGTGATTTAATAAATTCAGCAAACCATTTTAAGAGGCAGGACACAAACAATCTGGGTAAAATTCTGTTCATGCTGGGTAATGGGTACCCTTGTCTTTTTAAATGGTTAACAAAGGACCTCAGTTTAGCCAATCCATCGTCATGCCACCGTCAGTCATCTGAGTTGTGATAACTCAGGGGTGTGTTTGATTTTTGTCATGGCACTAAACACCTACTTTCTCAAGTTACTCTGCTTCTTCCTTTGCTCTCAATAATAGTGAATTTGCCTCTAGCATTTTTTTCTCCCAATGTGACACAGCCTGGGAAAGTCATAGTCATCAGGCTTAGAGAGAGATAGACAGAGGGTTTTTTGTTTGTTTGTTGCTGTTTTGTTTGTTTTCATGTTTGTTTGTTTGTTTGTTTGTTTTTTAGACAGTTTCTCTGTGTAGCCCTGGCTGTCCTTGAACTCACTCTGCAAACCAGACTGGCTTTGAACTCAGATATCTGCCGGCCTCTGCCTCCCAAGTGCTGGGACCAAACGCATGCCACCACCACCAGGCTGAGATAGGTGAGTTTAGGGCAACAACTGAGTGACATTTCAGTATTCAAAGGTGGCTTTATACTTTCTTCCAGACAGGTAAAACTGCCAGAGAAGTAAGATGTTATTGCAGTGCTATCTGTTATTAATCATCCAATTTTCTTATCCATTTTATTTTGATTTTTAAATTATATTTAATTAATTAGTGTGTGTGTGTGTGTAGGTGCATATACCATGGTATGTGTGTGAAGATTCTGGGACAATTTGTAGGAATAGGCCCTCTCCTTTTACTTTGTGGGTCCTGGAGATCAAATTTAGGTTGTCAGGCTTAGTGACAAATGCCATTACCAACTGAGCCGTCTCAATTGGTCCTTGTTCGTTATTTTAGATGGGGGGAGGGCAAGCAGCCTGTCGTTATATAGCTTAAGAGCATTTTGCTTGACTCATTTTGCCATAGTAAATATGCAGCAAACCAATGCTCAGGTTAGCAAAAGGCAATGTAGGGAGTCCCGCCCCCCCCCCCCCCGGGCCCTCTCTTCTCACCAGGGTCCTCACCTTGGTATCCCAGGACCTCTGCAGGGCCTCTTCCCTGAGAGCCCCTGGTGCGGACTCCCGGAAATCAATCAGGTGGCTCTCATTTCGTCGGATATCATGTACCAGCATCACACCCCCGCTGGGAAAGACACAGAAAGTGGAAAGCAAAGAGAACATGTCAACCTTCTGAAAGATTAAACTACCACTCCCTTAATCCCCTGCGGTGAGGTTGTGGGCTGTCTGCCACATTGGGTCAGATGTTGGAGCCCCCTCCCCAGCAGGAATTCAGACACTCAGCCATCCTACAAAGGGTAAAATCAAGGGAGTAGGGGACCCAGGACACTGGAGACTTTAATCCCTGATTAAGAAAAATGCAGAGACTGGGGGAACAAGCTGTTCTGTCCCCACCCTGGACCAGAGCTGGACCCCTGCCAGTTTCCTGCACCTGCCTTCTTGGTGTCCCCTCCCTTTTCCCTCAGAACTGGATTATGTAAGGATAAACCGTTCGAAGCCAAAAGGGGAATGCTGTTGGTAGAGTCAGAGGATTGGTCCTACGAAGAGAATGATATTTGTCAGCTTGTTCCTTTTCCCTGGCATATTTACATCCGAGATGGGGGTGGCACAGTTAAATATGTGCAGCCAAGTAACAAAATAAGGACGGCAGGGCAGATAAGTGGCTGCAACAACAGCAAAGGAGCCAGCACCCTGACCCACCATGGGAAGCTCTCTCTCTGCTCAGCTCCACACGGGCTTCCTGCACCCAAATATCCTGATTGTTCCGGAGAGGTTAGCAATCTGAATTTTTATGAAAACTATTGATGTTTTAACAACAGCAAACATTAAAATGAGCAAACCAAACCAATCTAGGTGCTGGGTCTGGCTTTTGAGTGTCCAATTTGTAGCCTTGGTTTTAAGAACTCCAAGCCTGGGGTGTATTTTCTGTGGACAAAGTCCACAGCTTTCATCGGAGTCACAGGGATTTGTGAACCTAAAGCTGGAACATCACTGCTTTAATCGATGTCCCCCCCCCCCTTGCTCTCTGTACACCTCATTTTATACATCACAATATTTCTCTCCTGGTGGAAAACCGTGAAAACTGAATACGCCCCCATCTCTTCCATATGGTACTACTATTCTGAATTCATCCAGGGAGAAAAAGAGTTGAAACTGGGTATTGAACAAGAAAATTCGAGGAGTATGGGGCTACCTTAAGCTCAAAACCAAGAAAAACCTGCAGCCAGGCCCATGGACCAGGAGACAAGAAGTAGGCCTGAGGGACCCAGGCCTCCACCGGGTCCTTACCCAGCTCCTTACCCGCCCAGGCCAGAACTGTGTGGAGCCACGATCCCCAAACACAAGGCTGCTGCCACAGCTGCATCCACGGAAGAGCCTTGTTTACTGAGCACCTCCATGCCCAGTGCTGTGCAACGGGAGGCATCCGTCACCACAGCACCCTGCTGGAAGATCTAGGAGGCAAGAGAAGAGTGGGCTAGTAGGGCTGTCCACCACCCTCCAGTACCTCCATTTACCTACAACCTCGGCCTTCATGTCTTCTTGATTCTCGCGGCCATTTCCTTTGGGAACCTTCCTCTCTCACGTCACCTCTTCCCTTCCCATTTCCTAGCAGGCTCCCACCACCTAACCATCCAATTCCCATCACCCCCTTCTCCCAAGTTCCCTTCTGCCCACCTGCTCCCCTCACCTGGGGATCCCCGAAGTAGATCTGCATGACCAGCGCCACGGTGACACCCGTGGCAAAAGTGAGGCAGGCGGTGACGATGACCGTGAGCCCGTCCTGGCGGCAGGAGCACTCGGCTGCTGCAGCTGAGAATGGGTCCTTGCGTGTCTCCCGTAGTGGTGACCCGTCCTGGCTGCCCATCTCGGATGAGGACGAAGGCAGCCGCTGTAGCCGGGCGGACTTCAGGAAGGAGTCCGGGTCTGTGGGTTGTCTGGGTGTCAGTCTGGCAGCCTCCTACCTGGCCCTGCAGTCCTCAGGGCGGGGCATTCCATATGGCCCCCCTCGGCCCGCCCATTACACAAACCCCACTGCCCTGCAGTGCTCAGTTTTCCTCCACTCCAACACACCTAACCACCCGCCCCTCGCGGGAAGCCAATCCCCAGGTGGGAAAAGACCTCAAAATGGCCAGTTGAAAGGTGGGATTCCTGCTTCTGGCAAATAGCCATGAGACTGGTACCCGGGGATAAGAATATCCAGAAGTGTGAGGGTTTTCAGCCTCCCCTGGAAACTTTATCCTGTCCTAGTCGTATATCAAAGCCTCCAGGACAGGAAGGCAACTAACCAAGCCAACTACTTAGCTTCCAGCCTTGCTCCACGCACCCATTCATTTGATAGATACAAGCACCTACTGTGTGTCTGGCCCTACACTAGAGCAGATAATTGCAGACATTTTCAAGCCAAGAAGAAGAAAAGAAAACAAGTAAACAAGTTGTGGGGGAGATTATATAAAGCTTGTGGGGCTGGGGAGTTGGCTCAAAGTAAGAGCACTGCAAGAGAGCTCAGTGGTAAGATCTCTGCAAGCGTGAGGACCCGAATTCAACGCCTCAGCTCCCACATAAAAAGCCCCTGATACCATTGTGGAACAGAGACAGGCTGATCCTGAGCCCCAGCTCCACAGTCAATCTACCCGAAAAGGCCAGCTTCCGGTTCAGTGAGGGACTGTCTCAAGGCGGTAAGGCCAAGGCAGTAAGGGATACCATCCAAGGTTCTACTCTGGCCTCTGCACATGATCCCATGAATCAGTGCGTGAGTGTGCATGTTCTCCCCACCCCCTTTCTCTCTCTCTCTCTCTCTCTCTCTCTCTCTCTCTCTCTCTCTCTCTCTCTCTCTCTCTCTCTCTCAGGAGGACTGCTTACCAGGGAAATCAGGGAAGTGCTGCCTGAGGAAATGACTTTTGAACAGAGAATGAAGGGATAAGAGAAGCTGCCACTAGTAGAAGAGAACAAGGAGTTTGTTTGCTATAGAATGTTCTAGGAAGAGAGAGCAGCAGGTTCCAAGGCCCTAATGTAGGAGTGACTTTGCATTTGAAAGAAATAACCGAGGTCTGGTGGCTCTGGTGTGGCAGCAGACAGGGGGAGGGGGGGTGCCAATCAGGGTGGAGGCTAGTCCTGTATACTGGCCCTATGGACACTGAGAACTTGGACCTGACCTGTGGTGAGAGGCCACTAGAGAGTTGTAAGACTGGTAAGTCACCTGGGGTGGTATGAATGAGAATGGCCCACAGGCTCATATGTTTGAATGCTTAGTCATCAGGGAATGGCCCTATTTGAAGGGATTAGCAGGTGTGGCCTTATTGGAAGGGTGTCACTGAGGGTGGGTTTTGAGGTTTCAATGACCCATGACAAGCCCAGAGGCTCTCTCTTCCTGCTGCCTGCAGATCCGGACGTAGCACTCTCAGCTACTTCTCCAGCACCACATCTGCCTGTGTGCTGCCATGCTTCCTGCCAGGATGGTAATGGACTAACCCTCTCAAACTGTGAGCAAGCCCCGATTAAATGCTTTCTTTTATAAGAGCTGCCATGATCCAAGCAGATCTCTGCAATTTTGAAGGCCAGTCTGGTCTGCAAAATGAGTTCCAGGACAGCCAGAGCTGTTACACAGAGAAACCCTGGCTCAGGGGAAAAAAAAAAAAAAAAAAAAAAAAAAAAAAAAAAAAAAAAAAAAAGAGTGCCATGGTCATGGAGTCTCTTCACAGCAATAGAACACTGACTACACTGACTAAGATGCCATCTGTTTTGTGTTTTCAAATGATCCCTCTGGCTGCTGTGTGAAGAACAGACTGGAGGGAATAAGAAAGGAGGTAAGGGAAAGTTGAAAGCCACTTATGGACAAGTCACTTCAAGTCATGAGCCCCACCTTCTTCATTCTAGTGCAGCACATCCCTAACAGATGGGCCAGGCACAGGAGTCCATGCAGTGATATATGAAGAAAGTCATTTCCTTTTCTACCCATGTAAAGTTCTGGGTAGGGTCAAGCACACCTGAAAGTCCAGCATCGTGAGACAGAGCCAGGAGGTCACAGCTAGCTCCCCAGGCAGGCTAGCCGGAAAGGCCAGCTGCTGGTTCAGTGCTAAACTGTCTTAAGGGATAAGGTAGAGAGCGACAGAGAAAGGGCTGGGGTCTTACTCTGGCCTCCACATGCACGTGCAGTGATGCAAACACCTCCTCTTATCCCATGGTCCTCTCCACTAGGTGCCATTACCCTTGAACCCATACCCCAATGTCCAGAAAGTTCTAGACATTTTTGAACAAGGAGAGAGGATGACTTTAACACCTTATTGCTGTACTCACAATAAGTGCTTTGTAAGTTTAAATGTTTGAGTGATGACATTAAAATTTGACTGTCATATTTTTCATGTTTACTTGATAAAAACCCAAGGTCTTTGACTTGGTGTTTAAGAACCTTCATGACTCACACCTCTATCTTCTATTTAAATAAGAAATCAAATACATAGATAAAATAATATGTGCAGAATTATTAGAATGCATTTATGATGGGCACTTTCAGGAAAAGACACTTACATTCTTATTTACTTTGTGTGTGTGTGTGTGTGTGTGTGTGTGTGTTTGTGTGTGTGTGTGTGTATGTGTGTGTGTGTGTGTTTGTGAGACAGGCAGCCCTAGCTGACTTGGAACTTTTTAAGTAGCCTAGGCTGGCTTCCAACTTGAGGCAATTTGCCTGTCTTTGCTTCCTGAGTACTGTGAGTACAGGTGTGAGCCACCATGTCTGACTTATATTCCTAAAAAAAAAAAGTTTATGATTTTATTGTTATTGTTATGGTTATTGTTAGTGTGCATGAAAGAGAGAGTCACACAGAGAGACAGAGAATTAGAGGCAGACATAGACAGAGGACAGAGAGGAGTGTGTATACCACAGCAGGTACGACGGTCAGAGTACAACTTTTCTGGGTTTACATCTCTCCTTTCACCTTGCTGAGGCAGAGCCTCTCTTCTTGTTACTTCTGCTTTTCACACCCTAAGCTAGAAGGCAGGCAAGCTTCCAGACAATTCTCCTGTCTCTTCCTCCTATCTTACAGAAGGAGTTTTGGGACTAGATATGCAAACCACCACATCTGGCTCTTCTGGGTTTGGTGGATCAAATTCAAGTCATCAGGCTTGCATGGCAAATGCCTCTAACCACTGAACCACACCACCAGCCCTATTCCTTTTTATTTTTATCTTTCTGTGTGCATGCACATGTGTAAGAGTATGTGTGAGAATGAACATGCATGCAAGTGTGTGGGGAAGCCAGAGGACAATCTCAGAAACATTCACATCACCAATGATGTCTCATTGGTCTAGAGCTTTCCAATTAGGCAAGTCTGGCTGTCTATCAAACCTAGGGACCCTTCTGTATCTGCCTCCTAGCACTGGGCTTATACATGCATGTCATCATGTCTCGCTTTAAACAAAAAAGATTTTATTATTACATTTATTTTATTACATTTAGGAGGCAGTGGTAGCACATGCCTTTAAGCACTCAGGAGACAGAGGTACACGGATCACTGTGAGTTCAAGGCCAGTCTAGTCTACAGAGTGAGTTCCAGGACAGTCAGTGCTACACAAAGAAATCCTATCTTGAAAAAACAAACAAAAATATTTTGTTACATCTTTTACTTATTTATATAGTCATTGTGAATGCATGTGTGAGAGTGTAAGTGTGCACACATGCCCACATGTGTAGATCAACTTGTAGGAGTTGGTTATCTTCTTCCACCACATGGATCCTGGTATTGAACTCGTGATGTCAAGCTTGGCATCAAGTCCCTTTACTTACTGAGCCTTCTCATTGACACCATACCCTGATTTTTTATGTGGGTTCTGATTGAGCAATCTCTTCAGCATTTATACTCCTTTAAAATTTAAGCACATATATTTTGTAATAAAAAGTAAAAATTTCACAGAGATAAGAACTGGGAGGTAGGCCAGGCAGTGGTAGCGCACACCTTTAATCCCAGCACTTTGGAGACAGAGGCAGGAGGATCTCTGTGAGCTCGAGGCCAGCCTGGTCTACAGAGGGAGTTCTGGGACAGCCATGGCTGTTATACAAAGAAGCCCTGTCTCAAAAAATCCAAGAAAGAGAGGGGGAATGGGGAAGGGAGGGAGGGAGGGAGGGAGAAAGAGAACAGGAGGGTAGCGGGTGTAGTAGTGCACACCTTTAGTCCTAGCACTCAGGAAGCAGAGGCAGGTGATCTGTGAGTTGGAGGCTAACCTGGTCTATATACTGAGTTCCAGGACAGCCAGAGCTTCTTAATAGAAAGACCCTGTCTCCAAAAACAACAAAAGGAATTGGAGGGTAGGACTAGATAACTGGCTCTGTAGCTAAGAGTTTGTGCTGTTTTTGCTAAGAACTGGAGTTCAGTTCCCATCACCTATGCTAGGTGATTCATAACTGCCTGTAACTCCAATTCCAGGGGATCAGACACCTCTGGCTTCTGTGGGCACTGTACCCACATACAGATACCCACACATACACATAATTAAAGATAAAAATAAAATCATTTTTTTAAAAAGAATAGGCCAGGCTTAGTGGCACACACCTTTAACCACAGCACTTGGGAGGCAGAGGCAGGTGAATCTCTGTGAGTTTGAGGCCAGCCTGGTTTACAGAGCAAGTTCTAGGATAGCCAGGGTTACACAGAGAAACCCTGTATTGAAAAAAAAAAAAAAAAGGAATAGAGAAAGGGACTCTTTCCCCCCTCACTATTTTATTTTGTTTTTTTTTTACAATCAGCAAATAATTTTTAATTTGATTTTAACTCCTTTGCTTTTAAATTATTTTATTGTAATTTTATGTTTTGTCTTCTTGTGTATCTGTGTACCATATGTGTGCCTGATGCCCTGTTTTTAGCTTATTTTTTTTTTTTTTTTAAAAAAAAGCCTGTCAGGCTGAAGAGGTGGCCCAATGGTTAAAAGCACTGACTGCTCTTCCAGAGGGCCTGGGTTTGATTCCCAGCACCCACATGGAGACTCACAAGAGTCTGTGACTCCAGTTCCAGGAGATCCAATGCCCTCTTCTGGCCTCCTCAGGTACTTCATGCATGTGGTGCACAGATAGGCAGCAAAACACCTCTGTACATAAAATAATAAAATACTTAAAAACAATTTATCTTCCTGGGGGGTCTCCCTGAGTTAATCATGCTTGCATATAAACCACACCATTATCACCAGCAGTCTGTAAATCAGATTCCATAACCAAACAGTTGTTAAATATCTTCTGTGGATACAAAGCCCTCCTAGCCCCAGAGAAATATTAGAAGGGCAAGAAGGGGCTTTGAACTTTTATTTATCTATCGTATGAGGTGTGTGTGTGTGTGTGTGTGTGTGTGTGTGTGTGTGTGTGTGTGATGCATGTGTATCTGATGTGTGTGCACATATATACATGTTCTTGTATGTAACTTCAGGCACTTGAGTGTGTGTGTAAGTTAGAGAACAGTCTTGGCCATTGTTCCTAGTCTTCCATCTTGCTTAAGACAGAGTCTCTTGTTTGCAGCCATGTACACAGGCTAGCTGGCCCATGTGTTTCCAGGTTCCTGCTCCATCTCCCATCTCACTGTAGAAGCACTGGAATTACCAATGTGCCCTGTCATGCTTAGTTTTTTAGATGGGTTCTGGAGATCTGAACTAAGGTCCACACACTTGGGCAGCAAGGGCTTTACCCACTGAGCCAATTCTGATGATACACTACTTTTTGGTTTTTTTGGGGGAGGGTTGCATATATTTCCTTATTAAAGTATTTTTATGACTTCACAAGCTAGGCTCCACTATGCTCACTTTACAGATGAAGAAACCAAGGCTAAGTGGGACCACCTGTCTAAGGCCATAACTCAAATAAGTAGGAGAATGGAAATTGTATCACTGGATAGTCTCCTTTCTATTGCTCTATGTGGCACTTGCAGCTATTTTCAATACCCAAAACCAACCTAAGGACTTAGGTGAGTGTGGTGGCACACATCTGTGATCCCCACACTTGGAAAGTAGAGGCAGAAAGATCCAGGAGATCAAAACTTGCTTGGGATACATCTTATCCCAAGGTCTTATCTTTAAAAATGCAAATAAGCAAAAATCCAACCTTCTCCAAAGAGATAAAATGACTTAAGATGAAGATAATATGGCTTCACCACAACTAGACCTATTTAAAATTATCCAACCAGCATATCAAGTTACTCATTTATTCAGTAAAATTATATACTGAGGAAAAATATCAAAAATGGGGGGGGGAGTTTCTTGAGTACATGCTACCTGCCCTGTGTACATGACAGGGCAATAATCCCACTAATAAAAGCAAGAGTGACATACTGGGAAAAGATTGGTTTGGGGCCAAGAGATAAAAGTTTATTAGAGACAGGCACTGTGGTTCAAACTTGCAATACCAGCACACAGGAGGCTGCAGCACTCAGGGTTGCCACAGTTTAGGGCTAGTGTGGATTACAATAGTAACTCCCAGGACAGCCTCAGCTACATAGTGAGTTCCAATCCAACCTGAGCTACAGAGTAAGAACTCAGACTCAAAGCAAACAAATAAAACCCCAAGCAAACAAAACCAAACCAAAACAACCAATTAAACAAACACTAACCCAGTATGTTCTAGGAGAAAGGTGAGTTTAATTTTGATTATCCTGAATTTGTGAGGCACAAGGAATTGCTGTCTGAAGGTAGCTGGTCAAAATATTTAATGTTCTTTCTCCTCCATATTAAAAAAAAACAGGTTATAATATAACCTAGGTTGGACTTGAATTCCCTAGGTAGCCTAGCCTGGCCCTGAACTCTCTTAAGGGAAGATTTCTGAACTTGGGAGTGACATGACTGGAAGCGCAGAGTGGCGAGTGTATTTGGGGTGAGTGCATCAGAGTGAAGAAGAGCTAGGGACTTAGGGGTCACACAGGTACAACAGGTTAGTAGCTGGTCTAGAGTGGTGATGCCAGGGTGGACCTTCTTAGGAGGGAGGGACATAGAAAACCAGGTCACATTTTGAAAGTGAGAAGAGAAGAGGGAAAGATTTGAAAGTGGCTTCCAGGCCCCTACTTTGGACACTTACTGAAAGGCAGTGTCACACACTGAGAATGGCCCTGGACAAAAAGGAAGAGTGGTGAAGACATGCCGATTTTGGCATAGAATGTTGGCATGTAGAGGCTGATGCCTAGGAGAAGGCTAACATGGCTTCCATTTGGAAGAAAGGGAACGAAGGCATTCCCTAACCTTGAAGAGGTCACCATCCAGTTCTCTGTTCTCTGCGTCCTGCTTGGGAAGTCTGGCACTTGATTTTGGAGAGTGCCAGGCAACAGGCTAGCCAGGCACATCAAAGGTCTTGGCTAAGAAGATGGGACAGTGCCACTAGGTGGCACTACTAGGTTGAGAATATAGAAGGTCATATTAGCCAACAAACTGGTCTAGCTGGACCAAAAGACTCTTGGGACTTGGAAACAGGCCTAAGTGACACGGCATCTAAATGCTTATATTGTTGTGATGGCAAGGCACTCCAAGGCAAGGTCCTGGGAACTTTGGTGTATACCCTTGTGATAAGGTATAAGTTCCCAGGAGCTCAATTAACCAGGGTCTACGCTGAATTTCTAGGCAAGTGTTCTGCCACTGAGTTAAACTCCCAGCCCCTCTCGGTTGAATTGCCTTGCACATCAGGACACAGCCTACACTGAACTCCCATAAAGCATTTTTGAGGTTTGGGAACTCCATTCCCTGTGATTATTTCATCCTGAAATCTCTTTCATCTATTCATTCAAAAATTATTTATTGAGTACCCAATGCTTGGCTGAATGCTGGCAACAGGATGAATTTTTAAAAAGGCCATGATTCCTGCCCTTAGAGGCCTCTTAGGTATGCAGTAATCACATCACTTCCCAAATAAATAACCTTAGGTTTTTATAAAGCAATGCCTTTAACAAGGAATCAGGAGACAGATTAAATGGTCCAATCTGTTATTTAGGGCATATGGGCATTCTTTTTTGGAAGAGAAAACTAAGGAACAGTACAGGGTAGGCACACCTACTTTAATATAATGAGTCAGGACTGCACTACTCAATCTCTGAATAGAAAACCTGGGTTGACCAGATGGCTGGTTCCACCACCACATATTTTCCCACATTCTTCCTTCTACCACTAAGGCTAATCCCCCAAGAAAATTAGTTTTGATGAGCAGCTGTGACATTTGAGGATTCAAAGTCTCCATACCCCATCATAGGTAAAGAGTGATCCAGTCAGGTTGGTAGGACCTGCTAGTCAGAACCATATGACCAAAAAGTTAGAGAGAACTGCCAGTTGCCCAGCCAGGAGTAACAATGGAAGAGTCAGACTGGAAAGAGCTGGGCCAGAGAAGCAGCTTCCTTCAGTACAGAAAGGGATATCGCTCAAGTGCAGGCACCGGAGGAAGACAGAGAGGGAGGCAGAAAGATGCTCTAATGCCAGGAAGTGACGTTGAGGCAAAGAGGTCAGAGGGATGCAGGATAAAAAACGGAGGAGAGTATAGCGCTGGGCCACATGGATAGGAGAAATAGCGCTAGGGAAGGGATGTTAAGACTTGGCCCCCAGCTCTCTCCCAAGTCCTGCTTCCTCCCCCCCCACACCCCCATCTCCTTCAGTTTCTGCAGAGGTTGAGAACACAGTAAAATGCGGAGACTGCTTCCTGGGGAACAAATCTTGCCACTGACCAGAAGCTCCTACCAACCCGGCAAACATCCGTGCCAGACCCACATCTCTGGAAAGGGTAGAGTAACCCACAGAACATCAAAGGCACTGAGTCCCCAAGGACTTTGAGAGGTCATGCAGACCATCCCCTTGTCTCCCAATACCCGGAATTCTCAGATAGAAGGGAATCATATTTTCTTTACTCATCTCTGGACATGAAGAGATAGATTCTCAGCTCTTCTCCGGACTCTCTGCTTCCCATAATCCCTGACTGTGATGAAGTTCTCCTTAAGATCTAGACTATATCCCTCCTGCTGCAGCCTCTGACTTGGTTTCTTCTATCCTATCCTCTGTAACTAAAGAGAAGCCTTTCCTAGGTGATCACAGCCGTTCTTAAGGCTCTCCCTTCCAGCATTCCTTCCTTCTCAATAGGTTCTTCCGAATCATAATCCCTCCTACTGCAGTCATTGCATCCTTTCCCGTGTCGCATCCTACGCCTCTAAGGCAAAAATACCCTTTCCCCCACCACACAGTTATCAGAGCTGAGGGAGAAGGGAAGAGGTCCAAGATGAAAGGATGAATGAAGGAGATGGGAGACTGTAAGTGTATGATGCCCAGAACAGATGAAGGAGGACCAGGACCCCCCAAGGCGGGGGAGGGATGGGGACAGAGGGCCTCACCGGTATCCGGGTCTCCCAGGAAGGCGTCCTCGTCCTTGCGGCCCCTCAGCGGGGCCGCAGGCGCTGGCTCGTCCTCGGGCAGCCGCGGGAAGCTGGTGATGCTCATGTAGTCCACTGGCGAGTAGGCGCCTAGGGCACTCTCCTGGCTAGCCTCGTTCTCTGCCGCCATCCTCGCCCTAACCCCCAGCAGCGCAGCGCCTGCCGGAAGTGGCAGTGGAGGGGGGTGCGAGGGCGGAGGGCGGGGTCTGAGCTCCTGGACAGCCGGGAGGGGGCGCCCCCACCCTCAGCAGTGTCCTGGTCTGACTCGCCCCCGCCTGTTTAAAGTCTACTGTTAGCAGCCTGCACACTGGTGCAGGAGAATGGAAGCCCGGAGGGCAGCGGAAGGTTGCCAGCAAGAGGACGCTACTCTGGGCTCATCCCTGGTCCTTGCTCCTTCCAGTCTGAATCCTGCTCAGATCCCATACACTCCTAGGACCAGAGACTGACTTCTGATCACAAACTCCACTTTGACTCCAGACCTTTTTTTTTTTTCCTGAGCCACTCTCTTCTCGGGCCCAAATCTCTCTGTGGGCACCAAGATTCTCCTCCTCCGATCTCAGACTACCCCTCGGACCCATCTGAGACTACTTACCCCAGACTTACAACTCTGACTTCACTTCACCCCAGATTCCTTTAAGTCTCCAACCCTACTTCATCCAGACTGTTTTTTTCATCTGCAGACCTCTCTTGAGCCTCCCTTCAATCTCACATCCTTTTCTGCACCCTAAAACTTCTCTTTTAAACCCCAGATCCTTCTGGAATCGCCCTGATGTGTCAGCAAGGGAGAGTACCCCTTACTGAAGCCCACCCCAACTTTAGGATCCTCAGAAGCAAACCCTCAGATTCCACTCCAGGGAACTAATTCAGTAGGCCAGAACACGATCTTTGGAACCTTAATATTCGTCTGCATTTTTCAGAATTCTTGATGTGGCTCTGGAACTAAGGTAAAAGAAGTCATGACGCTGTGATAGAAACAGGAGCAGGGTGGGATGGGAAGGATAAACGTGTAAGAACAGGGGCTTAAGAAGTAGCGCTTTGATAGAACGCTTGCCTGTGTGAAGGTTTGACCTCCAGCATCCTGAGGAGGGGGGCGGGGGCGAAGAAAGGAAATGTAAGAATGAGAACGCATCCCTGCACGCTAGGTGCCTGCCAAGCCCATCTCTGGAATTGCTACCCTAGCTCCAAGAATGAAGGTTTTAAGCCCAAACTCCTGTAGTTCAGCCCACAGGCAGAGATACAGGGCTGGTGAAGCCGTGGATACACACTGTCTCTCGCTTTCCCAATCCCTGGCTCCAGGCTCAATGTGACTTGAACTGTTTTAGCATTTACTCTGGACACAAGGAGCTGCAGTGCCACACGTATACAGCAGGAGGCAGCAGTAGATAGCGAACATTTGCGGGAGAAAGGCTTAGGAAGGAAGGCGGGTCAGAGCTGTGCAGTGAAGGTGGGAGTAAGGGATGATGACGGTTTTCATACCTACTGGCAAAATTGCATGTGCCTTCTTCCCCACGGAGAGGTTTTCATCTTATTAGTGAGGTCTGTAGGGACCATAGTTTCCGTGACCTCATACCCCTACCAGTGAGTTTTGTTCCCACTAAATGAGATCTGTGTCACCTGAGTGTTGTCCACTCCTCCAGTGTATGCGAATGCTCCTCCGTGGGAGTTGAGTCCTCTCATCGGGGTTAGTAAAGTCTGCATCTCATAGAGGGAAATCTATTTCCTAGTCAGTTAATGCCATCCTGTCCTATAAGCAGAGGCAGAGCTCTTCCATAGGATCTGAGACCTCCAGAAAATTCTGTACCTCCTAATACAGTTCATGCAACTTCAGAGAGTGTGTATCTACTCAGCGGAGTGTATGTCTCCTTGACGAAGTATCTGCTCCCTCTCTGAGATCTATGTTTATTCTACAAGGTCTGTATGTGCTTAGTGGGCTCCAAGATCCTCACCTCAGGATCAGTTAGGCTCTGGGTCATATATCTGAACATGAGGAAATTCTTTTTTCAGCTTACGGTGTGCTAAGCTTATGGTCAGTTGGACAAAGATCGGGGCAGCTGGTGGGTAGATGGGTCCATAAGCCCCAAGTAGGGATCAAAAGGCAAGAGAGCTGCCTGCTTCAGACCTCAGACTCACTCTTGTAGTTAGATATTTAAAGATCCTTTTTCTATGGCCAGTCTGTGAATTGTTAGGTGATCCGGCTCCTTCTTGGTGATAACTGTGGGCAGGAGATAGAGGGTGTCCTACTAGGCTTCCCTCTGGGTTAAGAGGATGGGGGGGCAGGGTGAGGTAAACTCCATTTGTGGCAGATGGAGTATACATAGGTGAATTAAAGAGTGCAAATGATTGCTCTTTATATTTTTATTATTTTGTTTTGCACAGACCTTGGTACTTTACAAGATCTAGCTTCTGTTTGCTCCTTAGCTTTGTGAAATTTCATTTTCTCCCTTCCCCCTTTCTTCCTTCCTTCTTCCTTCCGTCCTTCCTTCTTTCCTTCCTCCCTCTCTCTTTTTTTGTGGTTTTTTAGATAGGGTTTCTCTGTGTAGCCCAGGCTGTCCTGGAACTCACTCTGTAGACCAGGCTGGCCTCGAATTCAGAGATCCCTCCTGCCTCTGCCTCAGGCGTGCACCACCATGCACAGTTCCTTTCCTGAATTTACCTTTTGTGCAAAGAGAACTTGTGCTTTTTGGCAAAGGTCTGGAGGATCCTCGCGGTCTTCGCTTAGAGTCTTGTACTTTGGATCAGGGTGGAGATTAATGCAGGCAAAGAAAATGGCAACATGCCCTTAGAGGTGGGAATCAGAAGGCCGCGAGTTGGCAGGAAGGATCATATCATACCCGGGAGCTGTGCCCTCAAGGTCGCGGAGGAATTTTTTCATGAGACTGGAAGAGGGGTGTTGCTTGGCGGGAGACTTAGAGGAGTGTCACCAGAAGGAACTGTACTCCACCTGGCTATCCAACTCGGTGGAGTGACAGGATTGTGCAATCAGACCACGGTGTGTGCACAGCGGATGACCCAACGCTTCTCATTAGTCAGCCATTTCAGTCTCGAGCTGCGCGGCGCCATCACCCAACCCCCATCTGTCACTCCAAGACCCTAACTTGGTCACTCCACAGCCCTGCCTCCTCTCCTGTCACTTCCAACCCGGCTACACCCCATCACTCCACGACCCGCCTCCTCGCCTGTCACTTCTGGCCCCGCCCCTGCTCTGTCATTCCAAAGCTCCACCCCTCTCCTGTCATTCTTAGACCATTCCTTCGACTTTCACTCTACGGCTACACCCCTTCCGGCAAGTCAGCTCCGCCCCTACCCCGACTTCGCCTCAGCGGTTTCTGATGACCCCGCCCCCTCGCCCACGGCCCTACCCACTATTGGGTGTTTAAAGCACGGCCTCCAGCCTCAGGCTCCGCCCTCGCCCGAGGCCCCGCCTCTAGGGCCGACCTGTTTTCCACGCCCCGGCACCCGCAGCAACCGCAAGAGCCGCACGGTGCTCAGAACTTGACGGGATGGGGCTTCCCGAGGAGCAGCGCAAAAGCGACAGCGGGAGCCGGGCTCGGGAGGAGACCGGCTCCGAGGGCCGGGTGCGGGGTTGGTCCCCGCCGCCGGAGGTCAGACGCTCGGCACACGTCTCCTCGCTGCAGCGCTACCGCGAGCTGCACCGGCATTCTGTGGAGGAGCCAGGGGGTGAGGCTGGGCCCGGGAGACTCTTGGGGGCGCCAGAGAGCAGAAGAGCGGGACTCCGAGGGGCATTCACCGCGCTCCCTTAGGGAGGAGATGGAAAAGGGATTCGAAAGAGACGACGTTCCATGAGAAGAAGGAGGGGTCTGTGAAGTGAAGGTTCCTAGAAGTTGGGGGACTCTCTGGCGATTTGGTAGTTTTGTGAGATGTGTGCTTTCACAAGGAGATGCGGGTTCTGTGAGGAAAAGCGGGGTTCAGTGAACAGAAGCGGGGTTCGGTGTGCGAAGAACCCTTGGGGAGACTGGAAAAGGGATTTCCGCGAAGACTAAGTCGCATATGAGAGAGAGAGGGAGAGAGGGAGAGAGAGAGAGAGAGAGAGAGAGAGAGAGAGAGAGAGAGAGAGAGAGAGAGAGAGAGAGAGAGAGAGAGAGAGAGAGAGAGAGAGAGAGAGAGAGAGAGAGAGTCTCTGAGGTAAAAGAAAAGCTCCAAGGAGCAAGTGTGCGAGACTTGAGGAAAGGAGAACCCAGAAGAGACAGAACCTTCTTTGCCTCCAATTCAACAATTGCCTCCCTCGCTTTGCTCAGCGGCAGTTCCAAGCCTGGTTCCCATCTTGGGGTCCTGCATCTATTTAATATAGTAGCAATCCCAATATACGATTGAACAAGTTGTTAATATGTCAAGTTTTTTGTTTTTTTTTTTTAAATTTGGCCCTAAGTTGCAGTGACTCAGATTCTAAGAGATAATTCTATGCCTTTAAAAACGTGCCCGGGCAGTTTAGGGGGCAAAACCATGTCCTTGCCAGGCCTGGTGGCACACACCTTTAATTGCAATCACTGGGGAGGAAGAGGCAGGTCTTTGTAAATTCAAGGCCGGCCTTGTGTGCATGGGTAGTTCCAGAACAACCAGTGCTACATGGCAAGACCCTGCCAAAAAAAGAAACAACCATAAAACCCCACTACCATATCCCGGTTGGGAGGCAGCATATTTAGTGGTAGGATACACAAGCCACGAACCACACTCAGAAAAATGCATAAAAACCTTTTTTTATAGTCTTAGGCAGATTTAAAAACCTACCTAAAATGTACTCATCTCCAAGATAGGAATAATAGTACTAGCTTCATAGATTATGAAGACTAAAGTGGGTAATAAAGGATCCATTATCAAAGGTTTGATGCCCAAGCAGTCATTAAATAAGTAACGATTTGTTTAGCAACAACAAATCCCAAGCAGATCCCAAGCAACGAAAAATAGTACTGAATCAAGTGTGAAGTTGTTCCTTGCTACAAGTAGTGTCCAAGTTTGATTCCTCGGGTGTCTTTTCCTTCTCTTTCTGTATTTTCTCCCATCAGGAGTTACATCTGGGGTAAGTTTGTACCATAGCAATTCATATTCTATGTATCTGGCCTCCTACCTTGTATTTCACTTATATTTGGTCCCCAAATTTCATAGGACTATAGACCATTTGTATTTCACATACCCTGAACAAAACAAGACTGTGAGTGAGGTTTCCCAGTTTTCTCTCCCAAACTTGCTTTCTTCCATAATTATTTTTTTCTTTCTTTCTCTTTTGCCCCAATTTTCTATTTTCTGCTCGTGTCAATGGCACTACCCCAACTATAAACCTCTTCCATCATTGTCTTCTCAGATATCTTTCCTACACCTTACAAATTTATAGATACTTATTGTTTACTAAGCAGTATTTCAGTTTGATTTGATCTGAGTACCACCCACATTTTATAGAGGAAGAAACAGGAGCTTAGAGACTAACTCACTTAAACAAGGTCATAAAGCAAATCATTGACGGAGTTGGGCTTTAAAACAACATGATCTTGACTAGAGAACTTGTACTCTGAATATTATGCTATTCTTCTCTAACTCTGCAGTTTGCTTTTCACCAAATTCTGTCAAATACTACTTTAAAATATCTCTCAGACTGACCCTTCCTTTCATTTCCACAGACACTTAAAGTCAGAACAACAGGAAGCAGTTTCCTAATTTGTCCCCTCCTCCCTAGTCTTAACACCTGCAGTTGCTCCAGCAGACTTATCTAAACACCATTAGGCTGATATTCTTGGAATATGCTTTCATATGCCTTTGTTAAAAAAAAAATCTTTCTGTTTTCTCCGCCCCCCCTCCTCTGTGACAGGCTCTTGTTATATATTCTTGGCTGGCCTGCAACTCACCATGTGGATATGGACAAGGCTTGCCTCAAACTTGTGATCCTCCAGCTTCTGCCTTCTGAGTGCTGCAGTTATATGCAGGTGCTAAATGCCTACCTTTTAAAAATGTTCCCCCTAAATTAAGATTCTGCTTTTCTTCAGGAGCCTTTGGGTAACCTAGCTTCACCTCTTCAATCTTCTCTCTACTATTCTCTATTATATTCTTCATTCTAGATAGATCTACTTCATATCCTGGATACCTAAAAGTCCCTTTCCTTGTTTGGTTTTGCCCAACCAAACCTAAACCCCACCTGAGCCTCAGTTTTCTCACTTATAACATTAGGAATATATGTATGTATATATTTCATAAGCTTATGCCATAAAGATTATATTAAGTTAGTTCAGTCCTAATTAGTCCCATCTTTCATCTTTACAGCTTTGTATATTTACTAAATATCAGTTTCCATTTGATTTTTGAAAAAAATGGCCATTCAGTATTTTTTTATATTACTAGTTATTACCAGTTTTTAATTGTTGGGCTTTTGAGTTTGTGTGTGTGTGTGTGTGTGTGTGTGTGTACTAGAGGAAAGCCTTGGGAGTCACAGCAAGTCCCAGAAATCCAGCTGTCTCTGCCCTTAAAGCACTAGAATGACAAATGATGACACTATGTCAGATCCTGTGCTTGTGAGGCAAGCACTTTATGAATTGAGCTATTTCTCCAGCCCTGGTCTTATGATTTATGATTTTTTTAATAGTCAGGGTTTCAAGTAGTCCAGACTGGCCTCAAATTTCCTGTTAGCTGAGGCTGGCCTTGAACTCCTGATTTTCTACCTCTGCCTTCCGAGTGCTAGGATTACAGGCCCACATTGATGTACCCTTCCTTCCCTAGTTTCACTTTTGTAGTATTTCTATAAAAACTTTTTTAGTAATGCTTTCTTCCCTTCTTTTGGATTATTTTCTTGGAATATATTTCCAAAATTGAGTTAGCAAATAAAGGTTCTAAAAATTTTATAACTCTTGCCAGATATTTCTTACAGTGCTGTTATTGTATAAAAGTATCTGATTCTCTAGATAGATCTCATGTAGTGAAAGCATAGAATTAAATTAAAATTTTTTCGCTAGTTTTATAGGCATACAGTAGCACCTTGGGTTGATTGCATTTTTGTTTTCTTTATAAATTGAAAGGTAGTATATCAATTATATTGTTTTGTCCCAATATGCCAAATTATGAATTAGTTCCTGCTGATGGTTTCTTTATTTTCAGTCTCAAATAGTTTCTGTAAATGTAAACCCTTGGTTTTCTTTCCTATCATAGTAGTCACTTTCTTTTGGTTTGAGAGTAAAATATATTCCTATCTTTTGAAAATCAACAAACATGTCTTCTTAAGGAAATTCAAATCTTGACTTAGTAATCTATGAAATCTTAGGCAAATTATTTAATGTCTCCAAGCCTTGATTTTCAAATCTATATGATAAACAAAATAATGCATACCTTTTAGGAATGTACTAAAGGCTAAATTAAATAATACATATAAATAGCTTTAAGTAACACCTGACACACATGAGAACTTGTGCAAGTAGTTGTAAAGAAAATACTCAATAAATAATTGCTAAGAGAGAATGAACAAACTAGGAGATGATTGTGGAAGACTATATGGGTAAAGAATTTATTTACTGATTCCCTACTGGTTACTGGTCATTGTGCTAGGTATTGTGTGATACTTTTGAGTGTGCGTGCATATGTGCTTCTCTCTCTCTCTCTCTCTCTCTCTCTCTCTCTCTCTCTCTGTCTCTCTCTGTCTCTGTCTCTCTCTCTCTCTCTCTCTCTCTCTCTCTGTGTGTGTGTGTGTGTGTGTGTGTACTAGAGACAAGGTCTTAATATTGAAGGCTGGCTTTGAACTCCCTTTGTAAAGGCTGGTCTTGAACTCCTGATAATTCTGCTTCCACCTCCCAAGTGCCTGGATCATTATAAATGTGTGCCACTACACTCAGATAGACAGCTTTGTGTACAGAAGGAACAATCTGAATTAAGATTCAGGAACAGACTGTAGGCAGAAGAATAACCGGTGATTAGACTAGACAAATATTGAGTCCTGGGACAGGGTGATTGTAACTTGGTCCCATACATATACTAGTAATCCACCTGATGTTTGAGATACTTAGTGATATCTGGCCATCTCTTTTTGTTGCAGAGTTTTGGGGAAACATTGCCAAGGAATTTTATTGGAAAACCCCATGCCCTGGCCCATTCCTCCAGTACAACTTTGATGTGACTAAAGGGAAAATATTCACTGAATGGATGAAAGGAGCAACTACAAACATCTGCTACAATGTGCTGGATCGAAATGTCCATGAGAAAAAACTTGGCGATAAAGTTGCTTTTTACTGGTAAAAATATTTATAGTCTGTGACAGATAAAAATCTCGTATTTATATGTTTCATAATTCACAATGTGCTTTATTTTTACATTGAAAAATATTGAAATTAATTAATCAATTAATTAATTGTGTGTGGGTGAGTGTGAAGGTCAGAGGACAACTTCAGGAGTCAGTTCTGTGGGTCCTAGAGACTGAACTCAGATCATCAGGCTTGGGGACAAATGCCTTTTACCTGCAGATCTATCTTGCTACCCCCACAATTCCTACATCCAGATTTTTTGAGACAGAGTCTTACTGTGAAATCCTGGTTGATCTGGTATTTGCTATGTAATGAAAACTGGTTTTGAACTTGTTACAACCCTCCTGCCTCAGCCTCCTAACAGGTGGAATTACAGTTGTATGCCATTCACATTAGACTGTAACAAAGTACTTTACATTCCATAAATTTACTTGATCCTTGCACCAACCAAGATGAGTAAGCAAAGTATTGTTGATTTGATATTTTATTAAGCAAAAATACATCAAGGAAGTTAAATTAATTCTTCAGATTACATAACTTCTGGTAACAAAGTCAATATAAATCAAGTGATCCTCCTCTTCTTGATTTATGGGTGGAGATGAAAATAATGGGTATATAGCAGAGAACAGGACTAGGTTGTTTGTTTGTTTTTCATTCTTGCTCTGGAACAAAAAAATGAGTTTAGGTTTTTCACCAGCTCTATCATTGTTATCATTAATTTTATTGAGTTAAAAAGGTTGAGAACTATGTTTAGGAGCCTAAGAAATATCTTATTTGATGCTCACAGTAACTACAAAAGCCACTATGCCTTGAAATATTTCTTTCTTCCTCCCTTCCTTCTTTTCTTTTCCTTCCTTTCCTTCCTTCCTTCCTTCCTTCCTTCCTTCCTTCCTTTCTTTTCTTTTTCATTTTGGTTTTTTGAAAGAGTTTCTCTGTGTACTCTGGATGTCCTGGAACTCACTATGTAGACCACTCTGGCTTCAAACTCAGAGATCTGCTTGCTTCTGTTTCCTGAATGAGGAATCAAAGGTGTGTGCCACTACCACCTAGCAACCTGGCAAGCTTTCTTTTGAAATATATATGTTTTATTAATTCTTTGAGCATTTCTTAAAATGTATTTGATCTTATTAAATTCCAACTCCTCCTCCTCCTAATTCATCCCAGATCTACCCTCACATGCCTACCCCCTCAGACCTGTCTGGGTTGGATCCCCAATGTATGTTAAGACTCTAAGAAACAGTGTTTAGTGGAACTCCAATTTGGGAAGTACTGCTTTAAGTAATCTACCAGGTTAATTCCAATGCTAAATTCTGTGGTAAGACCTTATTACTTGGCTTTTACATGATCACCTGTTCAATAATAATTTTTAAAGATACTGAGTACCAGGGAGAGATGGCTCAGGGTTAAGAAAGCATACTGCTCTTGCAGAAGACCCAAGTTCAGTTCCCAGAACTCACATTGGGCAGCTTAAACCGCCTATAATTTCAGCTTCAGGGATTCTGATGCCCTCTTCTGGATTCCACAGGCACCTGAACACACACATACACACACACACACACACACACACACACACACACACACACACACACCGGAAAGAGACACATACACAATAATAAAAAATTGTAAAAAGATATTGGATATTCAGCCTTGTATTAGGTGTTATAAATACAGGGGTAGAGAAATAGGAAAAAGTATCAAATGGACAATTAATTTTCCATTCTTTTTATGTTTATAGTAAAGTAAACTATGAATGGACTGCATTTGCTATAATAAAATAAAATACAAATATACTAGACATATAGCTGCTTTCTTTGTTGAACCCATATTTGTAAATATACTCAAATTGCTTTCTCTTCTTTCTTTTTCTTTTCTTACTCCTCTTCCTCTATTGCTGCTGCTGCTGCTGCTTTTTGTGGTACTGGGGATTAAACCTAGGACTTTCACACATGCTAAGCAACTGTTTTATCACTGTGCCACACTCCCAGCTCCCTTTTAATTGTCTTTAAAGAAGAGATTGGCTTCCTGTTATCATAGATGAGAATTTAAATCTGAAACACCTCTAACTTCTCCTTTCACTAAACATTATTTTTAAATTAACTTTAAATCACATTCTTTATAAGCGAGTGTAGTAAGTGTGTTAAAATGGCTATTCCTTTTCCTTTTTTTGTTTTGTTTTGTTTTGTTTTAGAGCTATGGTTGCACATATCTCAGGCTAGCCTCAATAACATAGTTGCTGAGAATGACCATGGAATTCTGATCCTTTGCCTCTACCTCCGTCTACTGAGTACTGGGATTATAGATCTATACTACCATGCCCAGTTTATTCTGGGGACTTGTGCATGGCAGGAAAGCATTCTACCAATGAAGCTATATCCCAGCCTTTGCATCTCCTTTCATGTACAATTTTTTTGTTTTCTCTGGAATCATCAATTACCTACTATCTTTTTCTTGTACTATTTGCCTTTATCATATACTCTGAATTTCCTAGACTTTCTTACATGTATTCTAAGACCTTCTTTCTCTCCCCACAAGTCTTCTCTGTTAGGGTCCACCTTTATGTTTTTTTATTGATGCTCTAAAAATAAAGATTTTAGTGATATTTTTCTGGTAGTGTTAGGATTTGTGCTATATATAATTTTTTTAGCAAGAGAGTCTTTACTATATAGCCCAGGCTATTGTGGAACTCACTATGTAACCCAGTTTGGTCTCAAATTCATGGCAATCCTCCTGCCTCAGCCCAGGTACTGAGATTACAGGCATGAGTCATCATATCTGGCAAGCTTTCTTTTCTTATTGCTTTCTTCTCAGCTTAAATAGTGTCATTTAGATGAATGCAATATTACTAGCATACTACATTTACAGTTCATTTCTTGTCTTGGGACATATATATATATATATATATATATATATATATATATATATATGTATGTATATATATATATATATGCACTGAAGTAATCCACAAGGAAAATAGCACTCTTAAGAGCATTCTCTGGTTAGCTGAAACAAAACCACCACAAGGAAGAATTTGGCCTTTTACTTTGGCTTGGAACATAATAAATGTTTATAGAATTATATTATTTTTAGAACTCTATGTGACTGTTAGAGTCCACATAGGTCAACTTTCTTTATAGATTAGCAAATCTAAGATTAGCTAGAGAGGGAAAGTGATTTGTATCAGGGCTATTTCCCTGTTTGAAGATAAAATGGAGACTAATCACCAGAGAGCTTTACTCCTAGTCAACTATTCTTTTCTTTAATATGACACTGCCTTGTTCAAGGAGTCTAACGCTAGGCTTGGCAGATAAAAAATAGAAATTGACCATGTTAGTCAAATTAATTTGTTTTTTCAAATTGAAATTTAAAAACCAGATAAAGTTTGTTAAGTCCAGTATTATGGGGTTTACATTCTATTTTGGGAGACCAGATAGGTATTTAAAATTGCTGTCACCAAAAAGCAAACAAAAAAAATCAAACAACAGCAGGTAGAGGCAGAAAGATCAGGAGCTCAAGGCCATACATGGCTACATAGAGAGCTTGAATTCAGCCTGGGCTGCATGAGACCCTATCCCCCAAAACCCAGAGCAAAAAATAAAATATACATAAAAATAGCTTTTATATAGCTGGGTGTTGGTGGCACACGCCTTTAATCCCAGCACTCTGGAGGCAGAGGCAGGCGGATCTCTGTGAGTTTGAGGCCAGCCTGGTCTACAGAGCAAGTGCCAGGATAGGCTCCAAAGCTACACAGAGAAACCCTGTCTCGAAAAACCAAAAAAAAAAAAAAAAAAAAAACAACAAAAAAAACCAAAAAACAAAAAACAAAAAACAAAACCATAGCTTTTATATTATGCAGTTGTCAACTAAATAAAATTAAATAGGATCACAAACTCATGTGTCCAATATCCTGGCATGGTAAAAGGGCTTAATAGATATTAATCACTATTACTATAATTTTGGATAGTAAAAACATCAAGTCTCACCAAGTGGTCAGCACTGAAACCATATACATACAAGCAACATAAAACAGACTTAGCAGATTGTATTTATGTATTTGTTCACACACATAAAATAATAATCATTTTTAAAAAGAGACCATGAATTTGAGAGGGAGTGAAGAGGGAATATGGGAGGTGTTGGAGGAAGGAATGACATAATTATACTTTAATTTTTAAAAATAGCAAAAACTAAAAATTATTTTGATAAGAAACAAAACAAAACCCATCATATCTTTTTAGAACAAAAGTTTTATGCAAGGAACAATTTATTTATTCAGCAAATACTTTTTGAGAACTTATTGTATACCAGGCACTGTTCTGAACAAAACACAAAATTCTTTTTTTTATTCAGTATAAAGAGATGGACAATAAACAAACAAAATGAAACAGATAGGGGTTGAGGAGATAGCTCAGTTAGTAAAGGGCTTTCCTTACAAGGCCTTGAGTCCAATACTCAGAACACACACACAAACATGCAGACACATAAACAAATATAACAGACAGTGATAAATGTTATATAAAAATGCAGATCACCAGGAAAAGGAGTGACAGTGCAGAGTGGGAGTGATGTGGGAAGATCCTTTGCTAGGGTAACATCATTTGGGCAGAGATTTGAAAGAAATAATGCAGTATGCCATGCAGATAATTGGGGCAGGGAAGAGAGATGTTCCAGATAGATGGAAGAGCAAGTGTGTGCTGATGCTTTGTGTGCTTGAAGATGGGTAAATTAGTATAGCTCGAGCCCTTTAAGACGGGATCAGGGACAATACGGGGTTTGGCAGGCTGCTAGATCATTTAGATCCATGGAAACCAATGTAGATTGTTACTTTTTGTGCATGGTGAAAAGGGAATGCACGAGACAGTCTTGAGCAATGACATGACAATAACTTGCATTATACTTAGGACCTGTATTTTAAATGAAAATAAAAAGTAGAAGCTGTGGGACCAATTACAAGGTAGAAATACATGTGAGCCATGATGATTTAGATAATAGTGGCAAGTTGTGAAGGTGGTTAAAGTGCTCAAAATCCAGACCTATTTTGAATCAAGAGTCCATGGCATTTGCCATCATGGAAGGTTCTAAATGATCTTGCAGTCTGCTGACCTCAACACTTCTTTGATGCAGATAAAGTCCAGGAATGGGAGATCACTATTCTTGAGATATGCCAAAAGATTCTTATAAAGAAGAATGATATTGCCATAGCTAGATTTAAGAAGATTAATCTGGAGTTGGGCAAAGTGGCACACACCCTCACATTTGAGAGGCAGAAGAAAGAGCATCAAAAGTTCAAGGCCAGCCTCAGCTACCCTATGAGTTTGAGGCAAGCCTAGCTATTTGAGGACCTGAATTTTGTGACCAATTATTATATTATTGTAATATAATTATACATATGACACCATGCTTGGCTTCTTGGAGATATTATTTTAATGTATTTTTACATGTACTCATTTATTCAGTGTGTATGTGTACATGTATGCATGCCACAGCATATGTGTGGCATAAAATATTATATTGATGATGTAAATCATTAACATTCCTACCTACTGTACTGAGACAGCAATAGTGACAGAGAGGTTACAGGCAAAGTCTTATTTTGGAGAACACATTTAACCCTTTTTAAAATGAGTATGTGCCTTTGAAAAATTTTAGATTAAACAAGAGAATTCTTGGTTCTTTCCTCATTCTTCCTCTACTTCTATTCCATTCATACTTATCTATAATAGTTTCCTTCCATTCCACTCCCATTAGCCATCTGTTCTCTCCTACCATGTAGGTTCTGGAGATCAAACTCAAGTTGTCAGGCTTGGTGGCAAGTGTTCTTATCTAAAGAGCCATCTTGCTGGCACAAGATGGCCCTTTTAAAAAGAGCTAATGCTTAATCTAGCCATCCTAGTTTTTATTTGGATTTCTTTTACTTACACTTGAATTACAAACATACTCATTACAACTTCAAAATTTTACATCTAGGGTTTTTGAATTCTAATTTCTTTGAACATTTTACTTTAGGATCACTTTTAGAGTCCATAGATTTTCCTTACTTCTCAAATTCTAACACTGTCCCTTAACATTAATGAGTTCAAATCAGATTTATTCTTTAAGTTATCATACTCAAGAAACATAGAGCTCTGTAGGATATACTATATGGAAGGTAAAAAGAAATTATTAGATCTTTCATACCTTTGTTACCTGCCTTGTAGTTCCTTCTGACAAACCTAGAAATAATCCTGTAAATAAATTAAAACCACAGAGTTACACTGTAAGGTGTTTCCAATATTTGGCTACTGGAGGCCCATCAGCAGAGACATCAATGTATCTTGCCTCTTTAAGTCTTAGTTTTCCCATTTGTGGAATGGAAATAACAGTTTCTATCACAGGTTGTTGTGAGAAGTCACTGGGATAATTTTTGTAGGAGCACAGCTAGGAGCCCAAAGCCACATTACATTGTTTCTTTCCCATGTTCCTGTGGAGGCTGATATATGTGCGTGGGAACTTGCTGAGTTCATGTGAAACCTTTGATCTATTGAAGGGTTCTTGTTGTTTTATGGAGGAGGTTATACTGAGTCCTCATTCTCTGGTTCCTCACATGATATAGTTCCCTAAATAACCCTTTTGTCATTAGCTAGTCAACTCCAGACATCCTGGTTGTCTAAGATCTCTCATATTCCAGTTATGGTCTTCCTCACACATCACACTGTTTCCATGCTGTGACTTTTCGTGTCTATGATGACATCAGCTACACAGGCAGCTGTGCTTTAACCACTCAGCTTCTCACAGCTGTCTATACTACCTAAGGTTGACTGATAGATTGATTTCTTTCTGGTATCTTTTCCTTATAAATAGGGTCTTTGTTGTGTAGTCTGACAGGAAATCCTCCTGTATCATCCACCTAAGTGCCAAGAGTGCAGGTATGTGCCACCACTCCTAGCTATAAATCTGTTTACTTTTTATAATAATAAACTATATCTCCCATTTGCTGCACTTATGTATTTTTTCCCATATATTTAACATGGGTATGGTTCATAACATTTGACAGATAAGGAATTTGTGGCTCAGACAGTACAAATGACTTGGCCAGGGTCTTAAAGTAATTATGCTTCTACTTTCACAGCCTTTGCTTTTTTGATATTTGGCCATTTGTCTAGTCAGTAGTTTATTAAGAGGGTATAAGGCTGTTTTGGGAAATGTCAACTACTGTTTATAAAGCTAAAGATATTAAAGTGAAAGCTTAATAAAGTAATATCTTTTCCTTAACTGAGATATGCTCACTCATTAAATAATTTTCCACTGAATATATACATCATAACTTGAGAACAAGCTTAGGGCAATACATAGGGGATCATCAGAGAGGCACTTTTGTAGTTCAGGAAAGAGTTGACAATAGTGATAATGGTAGAAGTCAGAGAAATGGTCAGATTTTATATATTATGAAGGCAAACTCAATAGACTTTGCAGATGGGCTTGTTATATGATCTAAAAAAGTATCTCCAAGGAGGGCCAGCAATATGACTGGTAGTGGTGCTTGCTACTAAGTCTGATAACCTGAGTTTGACCCCCAGAACCTATAACTTGTCTTCTGACTTGCACAATATACCGTGGCATGCATACACATACACATTGAATAAACATTAAAAAAGAGTATCTCCAAGGAGCCAAGCATGGTGTCATATGTATAATACCAGCACTCAGTAGGCTTAAACAGGAGTATGAGGCTAGGCTACATAGAGCAACTATGTTTCAATAAAAATAAACAAAAAAAGATACAAGTTTTTCCCTACCTTTTTTATCAACTGGAAAAATAGAATTTCCATTATTCTAGATGGATAAGATACTTGAGAGAGAAGTTCTGGGGAAAAGACCAGAACTTTTTGTTTCATGCAAAAACACAAAGTTGTAGTTGTGACAAGTGCTAGCAAGTCATTGAAGAGTTCAAGTATGGATATGACATGCCAGATTTATATTTTGAAAAAAAATTCTTTTGGTCATTAGTGCATTTAAAAAGATAAGAATCCCAACCTGATGACTTATAGGTAGAGGCCTAAGCTGCTTTGGGATTTTAAACAAATAATGAAATCCTTCCTGAGGTTTAGTTTTCTCACCTTTCAAAAGGGATAGCAAATCTTGTCTGTCTTAAAAGATTATGAAGGAGCCAAGTCTGGTGGCACAGACTAGCAGTCTAACTACTTAAGAGACTTAGGCAGTAGAATTGAGAGTTCAAGGCCTGCTTGTGCTGTGTAATTAAGTTTCAGTCCAATGTGGGTGATTTAATGAGATACAGTCTCAAAACAAAAAAAAAATAAGTAAGAAGGTTAGGGCTACAGCTCAGTGGTAATGTGGTTTTACGTGGACCCTAGGTTCAGTCTCCAGTACCATCAACCAAACCAAACCAAACCAAAAGAACTGCCACAAGGATTAGCTGAAGTTTAAAATGAATAAATATACTACAACAATTAGAAAATTATCAAATTTATAGAAAAGTTGCAAATACAATACAAATAACCTTTCCCTGAACAATTTGAGGGTAAGATAAACAAGAACTTTTCCCTCTATAACTCTAATATGACTCTCAAAACAAGGAAAACAATATTCATATATCCCTTGCCATCTAACCCTTGGACTCCATTGCTGCTTTGTTGAAATTGTTCCAGTAGGGATACTATTTCAGCCCAGATACATAGAGGAGGGCCTAGGCTGTCCCCCAAATGACGACAGATTTTGATGATTCCCCCACAGAAGGCCTCACCATCCTTGGGGAGTAGGTGGTGGGGGGTGGGTTGTAGGGGATTGGTAAGGGGCATGGGAGGATGGGAGGGAGAGGGAATGGGGGTATTGATATGTAAAGTGATTGTTTCTAAAGAAAAAAAAGAAACAAGTTTAAGCTAAGGCTTAGCTTTCTTAATTAATAATAATAATAAAGAAATTGTTCCAGTAATGTCCTTTATTGCAAGAGGGCTGAGCTAAATAAAATTAACATATAACACATAATATTAATATATTATATATGGCTGCTGTGTCTTTTTAGTCTCCTTCAGTCTAGACTAGTCCTTTAGTCTTGACTCTCATGCTTTTAAAAGGCTTTCTTCTCAGTCTTAACAGCCAACAAAATGTAACCTAGATACTAAGCTAAATTGGTTGCTATTTATTTTATACCAGTGTATATTAAGTTAGAAAATCTTAAATCTGATATCTAGATTTAGTGAACACACACACACACACACACACACACACACACACACACACACATATATATATATATATATATATATATATATATATGCTCTACTAGCCTCTAGCAGCAGGTTTTAAATTTTTTGATATTTATAGGTAAGTTTCAGATACTACAGTTAAGTATTTAGGTAATAAACAAGAGAAATCTGGTCTTTGTCCTCATGGAGCTCACATGATTGTCAGCTGCAATCTTCTTTAGGAATGAATTGTTAGGATCGATGTGAAATAAGGAAACAAAGAAATGTAAAAAAGGAAATTATTTCAAGGGAGAATGTGGAGTTGTGGAGGGCATGTCTCTAGGAGCAAGTGGCTATACATGTGTTCCCATGACTCTTGACAATGCCAAGGACTATTTCACTTTTATATTTGTTTACTTATTTGTTTGGTGTGTGTGTGTGTGTGTGTGTGTGTGTGTGTGTGTGTGTGAAGGCCAAAAGACAATTTGTCAAAGGCATGTCTTTATTTTCCACCATGTGGGTTCTGAGAATTGAACTCAGGTTGGTAGGCTTGGCAGCAAGCAACCTTTCCCATTGAGTCATCTCACCATCCACCAAGGACTATTAAAGTTGACATATGAGATCTTCCTTGTTTGATTGAGGTTGTGGGTCTTTCAGGAAATTGTCAAGTGGTCGAAAAGATGATGGTAACTGTGGTCTTGGCCACAGTTTGAAGTTCAAAGTAGATGGGAGTGTCCTGTACTTCCCACGGTGCTTCTAGAGTTTTCAGGAGAGTGATTTTTCCATGTTCCTTTGGTGCAGTAGAGTAAATAGTCTGGAATTCAAAACCTGACCCTAGTTACAGGTTTACATTTAATCCCCTGTGTGACCTTGGCAAGCCTCTTCCTCTGGACTTGTAATTTTCAAATGAGAATAGTAATCGTTGTTCTACCCACTGCTAGGGTAGTTGTGCGGATCAGGTTAAGGGTGACCTTTAGAGTGGTTATATACTATAGTCATGTGAGGAATAAACTGCACCTGTATTGATTTACTCAACATGTGAGCAGGTATGGCATTACTTTTCTTTGATATTTATATCAGCTAAGTTTTCCCTCTACCCCATGTAAGCAAGTATTCAATTTCTGTATAAGTTTTATACTCTGAATCTTTCATGAATGAGTACACTGATCCACTGTAGAAACTCAGGTACATTTGCTGACATATTTTTGTTGAAACTGATTTAGAGAATTGCTCCCCTACCTCTGGGAAGGAGAGAGAATCAACAAATGTAAGATAGACTAGAGAATATTCTGTCTAACACCAGCCTTTCCCCTCTTCCAACTCTCTTTTCCCATCTTATATTTTACAGAGGAAAAAATAATCTGAGTTTGTGTAAATCCATATATTGAATTAGGGATAAATAGTAAATATAGATCTAGAAACTCCATATTCAGAACTAGGGGATCCTGTATTTTTGCATGCAAAAGTAAGCACTTGAAAATGTTGTTAGAAGTCTAGGACCCCACCCCAGCCTTTCTGTTTGTTTTTTATTTTATATGTATGGGTGTTTTGCCTGCATGTATCTATGTGAACCTCATGTGTGTAGTAGCTGTGGAGGTCAGAAGAGGGTTCAGATACCCTGGAACTAGACTTATAGATGGTTGTGAGCTGCCATGTAAATGCTGGGAATAGAACCTGGGTCCTCAGGAAGAGCAGAGAGTGCTCTAACTGCTAGGCCATCTCTCCAGCCCTGCCAGCCTATTTAACCAGAATCTCCAGAAATAAAACCTCTGAATCTATTTTATAAGCTTCTCAAATAGTTGCTATATAGGAATAGAGTACCCCAGAAAATTCTTTCAGCACTGGGGTTATATCAGTTGAAAGCACATACCTAGGATATGTGAGGGTTCAACTACCTCCATAATAATGTTTAAGATAGGAAACTGACATTTTTTAAAACATAAGAGAAAGGGTAATTGTGAAAGAGTGGGAAAAGAAAATCCTCTCCAGATTTCCTAATAGATCAGTGTTAGGAAAAGATTACATACAGAAATTGAAGAACTGGATTTTTAGTCTTTTAAAATTTCTTGGTTGGGCATTGGTGGTGCACCAAGGAGGCAGAAGTAGGCAAATCTCTGTGAGTTTGAATTCCTTCAACCATACAGTTATCTGGGCTTTAACACATTGATTTTCTTCCTTACCCTTTCCCCCTGGATTTTTGAAAAAGGCCATGATATTTAGGAGGAAAATGTCTTGAATAGACATTTAGAATATCAAGTTTCAGGGTCCAAGGTGATGATTACTAACCACATGTCATTTTATATTTAAAGTAAGATTAAGAGAAAGCAAACTTTATTTTTCACTCACATTTTAAGTGTTTACTAGTTACATATGGGTACTGGCTACTATGTTGGACAGCACCACTTTAGAATAAAGTAATATGCTAGGGAACCCCAAGGCCATCACTTACTATTTCTGTGCCTTAGAGCAAGTAAGAATGGTAGATCTCAAAAGCTCTATTCTTCTTTAACCTTCATGGTGATTTGTGATTCAATTTTGGAGGTATGCCCCCCCTCCACCTTTCTTTCAGCTTTCTGCTACAGCAAGAGCAGAAGTACCCAAGGGGAACATTAGTTGCTAGTTTGTCAAATTATGTTGTTTCCACTTCCTACTCCCTTGGTGGAAGGAGAAAATTACCTGAGGGTATGCTTACATCAGAGTTCCATTTGTGCAACACTTTATGGGTCATAGAACTCTTTCATATTATTTCTTCATTTTTATAGTTTCAAAGTTTTCTGTTTCTGTTTTGTTTTTCTGAGACAGGGTTTCTCTGTATAACAGCCCTGGTTGTCCTGGAACTCACTTTGTAGACCAGACTGGCCTCAAACTCAGAGAGTGGCCTGCCTCTGTACTGGGATTAAAGGTGTACACCACCACACCTGGATCAAAGTATTCTTATTCTGCCAGGTATGTAATGTTATGTCTGTATCCCATAATTCCAGAGGTTGAGGCCATCTTGGGTTAGTGAGATTTGGTTTCAAAAGACCGAAGTTTGGAGATATAACTCAGTTCTAGAGCATTTGCCTAACATGTATGTACAAGGTCCTGAGTTTGATCACCAATACTACCAAAATAAAATAAAAAAGAAATTCGAGGTCCATAATTTTAATAATATTCATGAATATAAATTATATGGGGGAAATTTGTCAAATGAGAAGTCCAAGATTGGTGTGGTGGCACACATCTGTAATCCCAGCATTCATTGGAGGATTACCAGAAGTTTGAGGCCAGCTGAGCTACATAGCAAGATTCTGACTCAAATACCAAAACTCTAACAAAAACCACCAATGCCACATTCTCTGGAGGATCATCTAGTACAAATAAGTACTAGAGTTTTCCTGGACAAACTGAATGATCCTATTCTTCAACTCTATAGTATATGACAGAGGATGTCTTAGTATCTGCATTATTAGCATTATTTGAACATACTTTAAGAAAGACTGGTTTTGCTTGGTTCTCATGGCAGAATTTGATTTTTAGTGTCTCTGCAAATCTCAGATTCTACTTGTTACCTCCAGAGTTAGAGTTCCCAAAGGAGCACATCCTATCTTTGAATACCTCTGCCAGTTAGAAAGACTTTCTGTATACCCAGCTCTCTAAAGACACCTAACTACTCCACTTATAGTTACATAATGCTAACATGCTTCATACCCATAATAATCATTCAGAAGTATTAGTTCAGAAAAATTTATTAAGTACTTACTGTAAACAAGGTTCTGTGAAAAACATTGGGGAGTCAGCAATGAACAAGAACACCTTGGCCTCTGCTTTCAGGGAAACAGCTAATTTTCTTTCATCGATTTGCTGTTAGTTTTGGTGTGTGTGTTTCTATGGTGTGTACATATGTAAATGTTCATAAGTGTGCAGGTGCATAAGGGGGCAGGAAGTTGACTTTGGGTGTCTGTCTCTGTTGCTATCTGTTTGAGACAAGGTCACTCAACCTGGAGCTCACCAATTCAGTAAGACTAGCTGGTCTACAGGCCACAGAGATCTTCATTTCTTTAATTCACCAGTACTGGCATTTCAGGCACATGCTGCCGTACCCAGACATTTAGCGGGGGCTGGGGATCCCATCTCAGATCCTCACCCTTGTGCAATAAGCACTCTACTGACTGAACCAGCTCCCTAGCCCCCAAACAGCCAATTTTAAAAGTAAATCACATAAGAATAGCTTGAGAAAATAAAAAGAAAATAAGCAGAATGTGGTGATGAAAAACAAGAAGGGGTGGTGCTATTTAGAATTAGAGAAAATCTCACTAGGTAGTTGACATTTAAACTGAGATTTGAAGCATAAGATAGAACAATTCAAAGAACTAAGGAAAGATAGTAAATGAACATGGGGTGTTCTGTTTATAAGAAAGGGAGTATGTTTGGAACCTTAGAAAGCATAATAGGAGAATGGTACAAGATGAAGTAGAGGAAGATATAAGGGACAGAAGTTTGGTTTTTCTTCCTTATGCAATGGAATCCATTGGTGAGTTTTAGGCAAGAGGCTATGTGCAGGAAGCTATGTGGTCTGATTTATGTTTTTAATTGAGCATTCTGGATGATGTGTATATAAAAGGGGCCACTATGGTCATCCAAGCAATAAATGAAAATTGCCTGTAACTAGGTGAAAGCAACAGAGATAGAGTTATCTGAAAATGGCTAAAGCACCTCTCAATAGCTTCTTTTTCCCCAGATAAACATCTGGTTAATGCTCCTCTAATAACAGGTTTGACTTCTTATTGCAGTGTTTGTTTTTGCACAGCCTGGCCCACTAGAGTAGAACTTCCCCCAAAAAGGTTCTATGAATAAACCAGTTTTCCCATTTGTCTTTTATTGGGAGGCAGGGTATTGGAGGATCTTCATGCATGTCGGGCAAGTACCCAGTCCTACCAACCATCTTTCTTCCAGTCCTTTGGCCCAAATATTCTTTACTTGTAGTTGTAAGGAATTAAAAATCTCCAAACTGATGACTCTCTTCTCATAGAAAGAGAGGGTCTCTAGCCTTCTCTGTTGTTAATCACCTAACAGTCTGATGACTTGACTATGACATTGAGTACCCTATTCAGCTGGCCTTAGCTGGAAAAGGCAAAGAAAGAACATGACCCTTGTCCTCTGGGTGTAATAGAAAAAATAAGACCCATGTAAATGCAGTACAAGGTTGTGTGTGTTCAGGTATCACAGGAAAATGAAGTGAAAAGGGACTGGAAAGGTGAAAGAATTTTCAGTTTTGGGGGTAGGTGGGGACAATTTCATGGAGGATGTTCATTTTGAAGGATAGGGGTGTTCTTCCAAGGGATAGACAAGTATAGCCTCACTGAAAAGGCAGCCCTTCCTGTAATTCCAGCATTTGGGAAGCTGAGGCAGGAGGAATGCTATGTGTTTGAGGCCATTCCAGGCTACATAGTGGTTCCACCCCAGCTTGAGTGATGCCCAGCCTCAAAATAAATAAAACAAGCCAACATTTGAGCAGTGATTCAAAGATAAAGAGCAAGCCATGTGGTCATCTGGGGGAATAGTGCTACAAGTAGAGGGCAAGGAATCTGGGGTCAAGTGTGTTTGTCAAGCACTAAGGCAGCCACGTGTATGAAGCAGAGGGAACAGGAAAGGAAAGCAGAACAAGAACATGTGAGAATAGAAAGAATTAAGAATTAGTAAGAATTAATAGACTATTGGTAGGACTTGGGCTTGGACTCAAAACTGTATAAGAACCAACCTTAGTGTTTTGAGCAAAAGAATAACACTCTGACTTATTCTGTAAATGGAATAATAAAAGCCCAGAGTCATATATATAGAGGAAAATGCTGAAAGATCAGAGAGAAGGGGCAAGCCAAAGCCACCTTTACCTTATTAGCTTCCCAGTGAAAAAGAGAGTGAGTTCCTGTTTCTTCCTGCTTATATCCTCTTTCTGTTCAGCCATTTCACTTCCTGTCTCTGCCCAGCCATCTCACTTCCTGTCTGTCTGTACAGACCTTCAGACCTCTATGTTTAGCTAGTGGAAAGCTCCGTCCTCTGGTCTTCAGACAAGTTTTATTTGTACAAGCAAGATTCCACCACATTACCCATTGATGATTTTGACAAGGACAATAGAAGTAATTGTGAAAACACACATATGTACATATATTTAAAATTTTAGTATTTATGTGTTTGTATGTGTAGCTGTGCATGTGCCCAAAGAGGTCAGAGAGGTGCTGGCTTCCTAAAGCTGAAGGTTCAGGCAGTTGTGAGCCACTTGATGTGGGTGTTGAGAATCAAACTCCGTTCCTTTGCAAGAACAATATATACTCTTAGCCACTGAGTCATTTCTCTAGCCCCTAAGTATATTTTCAACTACCAGTGGACTAGAGTAAAGTTGGAGGGTATACAGAAGGGCTACTTTGAAAAGACTCTCTGTAGAAGATTCCCCAAAAGAGGAACATGAGAAGGGTTAGTGATGGTATATCCTTTGTTATCTCACTAACCACATGGCTTCCAAGTGAAGGGCAAGTAGGCTTATGGCAGAAGTTCTCAATCAGTAATCTATCAGTTAAATCTCTCATTAATAGTTCTGTTTGGTTTATGGTGTTTTTTTTCTTGAGACAGGGTTTCTCTGTAGCTTTGGAGCCTATCCTGGAACTAGCTCTTGTAGACCAGGCTGGTCTCGAACTCACAGAGATCCACCTGCCTCTGCCTCCCGAGTGCTGGGATTAAAGATGTGCACCACCAATGCCCGGTGGTTTATGGTGTTTTAAACCTTTGAAAATTAGTTATCCGTATTTGAAAATTTGACAGAAATATGTTCCAGACCTTTAAAAATGGCAACATTGAGCCACTGAACGAAATTTAACAGGAGCTAAGTTGGGCACTGGATCCTTTAGCCAAAGCATGTGTTGTGTTTTCTAGTTGATTCCTCTATTGTTGCCCCTAAACTGAGGCTGAATATAGTTCTACATATATTATTACTCTCATATAGAAAAATTAAGAGGAAGGAAAATAATTTCCTGTCTCTGTCAAATTTTAGTTATGTGATCTACTTCACTCATTTACCTGGACACGGTTAATATGGTTAATTTTTTCACATTGTGCTGAGAATTGAGCCCAGGACCTTGCACATGCTTGAAAAATACTCTGTCACTGAGCTCAAGCCCAGTCCCTGTTAATTTTTGATCTTGCAATTCCCCTTGTGGAAGAAAGAAGACTGGACTCTGAGTCCTTGTACCTGTTCTTCTGTAAACAATTATTTTTTCCAACCATATAACTAACAGTCTCCTTGAATCTCAGAGTTAGGCCAAATTAATTGTTCTGTTAAAAGTTCAAGGATCCTAGTGGGCTTTGGATCTTGAAAAGGTCAATTTTTGTTCCCTTCCCCCTTCTAGCCAGCCAGGGTCCCAAGCCTGGTGTCTGTGACAGAGAAAGAAGACACTGGAATGAGTAATGTACCTATGTCAATAATTTATAGCTTACGCACATAGCCAAAGAGAGGAACACACACTGTGTGTGTGTGTGAGAGAGAGAGAGGGGGGTTCAAGTAAGCTGTGCATATATGAGCTTTGTACATCTGTTCTCATTCATCAACCATACATCAAACTTTATTTTCAGTGCTAGAGATATAGCAGTGAGCAAGACAGGTTAGGTCTCTGATATAATGTAGCTCATATTCCTATAAAGGACATGAATAATAATAAGCAGGTAAAATAAATGAAATTATTTCAAATAATGGAAAGTTTTGTGAAAAAATAAAAGCAGAATGATTTGATGAAAAGTTTCTAAAAAGGCAAGCTGTACATGTAGGTGGGTTTGTAAATGTACTCTCAGGCAGACTTATGTTTGAATTCTGGGCACATATATTTATGCTTATTTGTGTTTGTGTATGTAGCTCAGCAGCTTTTGTGAGTATAATGTTTCTATATTAGTATATATGGTCTTATTCAAGAGTATTTACAGAGGTGAGTTGGTATGGGGTACACATTGGGGGTACATGCATGAGGACATACATGTCAGCATCAGCTGTAGCTGGAGATGTTTTGAAGTTTCTGTAGCATTTGACAGTGGGCAGCTTTTCTGCTTCTGGCATTCAGGGACATTTGCCAGCTTCCCCTCTCCTTGTTCTGTCCCATTTTAGTAAGCTTGCTATGCTTGGCTTCTCTCAGCCAAGGAGAAGATAGTAACTGACTCATCAAGCCAGAAGCTGGAAAGAAGCAGATCATTTCTGTGTAACTTCGCTCAGTAAGAAGAGGCCTGGCATCCTTGCCAATCCAGTCCCTTATGCTGTGAGGAAATAGTCCTGACTTGAAATCAGAAGATCTGAGGATCTATTCTTGGCTCTGTCACTTATTATTGTGTGACCTTGGCTGGCTACTTCTCTCTAAGTTTCAGTTTCCTCCTTCATAAGTATTCTGGATAGAAAAGAAGGGGAGGGAGCACAGACAGCTCGCTGGGGTATATTATATAGTATTGCATCTGGAAAAGGAGGGCAGAAGCAATGAATGGCATGGTAAAAAGTGTGGAAGAGTCTGGGCAGATGGCACCACCAAGCCTGATGACCTGGAACCCACATGGCGGAAGTGTGAACCCAACTCCTCCTGGTTGTCCTCAAACCTCCACACATATGCCATAGTATGCACTCTTCCAAACAAAGAATATAAAATGGACTTTTAAATGTGGAGATAGGCATGAACCTTGTGTATAAGGAAGCCAGAAAGATGAATAAAATTTAAATTTACCACCCTTACAAGGGTCTACTTGATTTAACTGATGCCTACCTCTTGTTTTCATCTAGTCTCTTGCTTGCTGTATTCCAACCACATTGAGTTCCTTTTTGCTCTTTGAATAGGCCTCAATTCCTTTCCGTCTGATGCTTTCTCTGCCCAGAATATTCTTCCAAGAACTGATATGGTCACCTATTTCTTATTGAGGTTTTAGCTGAAAAAGAACTTCCCCAGGCCTTTCCTGACACTCTCACCTTAAGTGGTTATCTCCTAATAATTATCAATATGTAAAATACACATATCTTTGGCCCTAAATTTGTATTTTTATTAATTCATACTATGGATATATTTGCAAATAGCATATGAATAAGGATGATCATTGAATTATTACTTGTTAAATTAATTATTATATACAAATAATAGATATTATATACAAATAGTAGATAAAGAGAATGGAACCATTTTTGATAGAGAATGGTACCAAGGCATATATTTAATTTTTTTTTTTGGTTTTTTGAGACAGGGTTTCTCTGTTTTTTTTTGAAGGCTGTCCTGGAACTAGCTCTGTAGATTAGGCTGGCCTCGAACTCACAGAGATCCGCCTGCCTCTGCCTCCCAAGTGCTGGGATTAAAGGTGTACACCACCAACGCCGGACCTATGTTTAAATTTTTTAAAAAGCAAGCTGATTGAGTTATACATGTAACATTTGTCCAGTTTATTGCTTGTATATAGTACCTAAGGCTAAAACTGTACCTTAGTGGCAGAACACTTGCCTGGCATGCCTGAGGCTCTGGTTTACATCCCTATTATCACACAACTACACAACTGCTTGGGTATGGTGGTATATGCCTATAGAATGAGCCCTCGGGAAGTTCAGACAGGATTGTGATCTTGAGGTGACTTGGGTCACATAGCTATACTTGGTCTCATAAAGAAGCAATAATTAAAATGCCATCATTTGTGTATAAAATTAGAATATGTAAGAATACATGCACATAGACAACTTTGTCTAACAAGTGTATTCCCTGAGTACAGCACCTTTTCCTAAATCTTACTGTCCCATGCTGGGCTAGACTGAAATGAGCTTATCCTTTTAAAAAATGTCTAATATTTTAAGTTCAGTTTTTAATTTCTGCCTCTATTGGTATCTGAAGGATTTTTTTTTAATTATGAAGTGTTTGGCCATGGCTCAGGCTTCTTAATGGCTAGCTCTTTCTCTTTTTTTAATTTTATTTTATTAGTTCAAATTAAGAACAAGCTTGCTTCAGATGTCAATCCCCTCTCCCTCTCTTCCCCTCCCCCCCAACATCCCACCTGCCTTTAGCCATCCCCCCTCCACTCCCTAGGCAGGGTAAGGCCCTCAAAATGAAGGATTTATTAATTATGCAGAAAGTATAGACTTCTTTCCAAGTCATTATTTTGGTCATCACAAAAGCCCTCCATATTACTAAGAGTGGCCTTGTCTGCAAATTGTTTCTAGAAAGCCACTCAAAATATCAGTAGCAGTGGTTGTCAGCAGGCAGGGTGATTGGCAGATATGATTAAGAGGTACACTTATCAATACAATCTTTTTATGCAGCATCGCCTATATTACTTATTAAAACTCATGAAACAGCAGTAGAAGGGAGTAAGAAAAACATCCTTATATGTAAATTTTCATATGCAATCACAGTAATTCCTTTGCATATGTTTATTATTGTTGAAACAGGATCTCACTCTTTTAACCCAGGCTGGTCTGGAACTCACTGTGTGGTCTAGGCTGACCTCAAACTTTTGGTAATCCTCTTACCTCAACCTTCTGAGTTCTAGGATTACAGGAATATGCCACCACACCCAGCTATAATTGCATATTTTTAAAAGGTATTTTTCCCAGTCACTCAGTTTTATATCGCTGTATTTTATTTATTCATAGTGCTTATAACTTACAATTATTTTGGTTTAATTGTTGCTTATATATTACCTACAATATCATTAGTATACAAGCTCTGTGATGTTGGGTATCTTGTACATCAGCGTCTTGTTCTACACAAGCATATTGCATATGGTAGCTGTTGAATAAGCAAAGAAAGAATAACTAAAAGAAACCAGGCCAAACTGGTCAAGAGATAGAAATTATGCTATAGGAAGTGGGTGATATTTTCATTGTTGTTGTTATTGAGTTGAAAATATGTACTCGCCTTTAATCCTAGCACTTGAGAGGCAGAGGCAGGTGGATCTATGCGAGTTCAATGCCAGCCTGGTCTAAGGCTACATAATGAGACCCTGTCTCAAAAAGAAAGGAAAATTATTTTATTCATAACTTTATTTATTTACTCATAGGTAAGGTCTCATTTAGCCCAGGCTGTCCTGAAACCCACCATATAGGCAAGGATGATGATGATCTTGGACTTTTGATGCTTATGCCTCTACCTCTTGAATACTAGAATTATAAGCATATGCCACCATGCCTATTTTATACAGTGCTAGAGACTGAACCCATGGCTTGATGCGTATTAGGCAAGCATGTTACCAACTGATAATACTTCCTAGGCCCCCCAAATGTTTTATTTTTAAAGATGTTACCTCTGGAATTAAAAATAAGTATATTCATTTTAGAAAGTGTTTTATTTTTATAGAAAAGGTAATTTAAAAACCTTTGGCTAGGCTGGGCGTTGGTGGTGCATGCCTTTAATCCCAGCACTCGGGAGGCAGAGGCAGGTGGATCTCTGTGAGTTCGAGACCAGCCTGGTCTACAAGAGCTAGTTCCAGGACAGCCTTCAAAGTCACAGAGAAACCCTGTCTCTGGGAAAAAAAAAAAAACAAAAAACAAAACAAAAAAACACTTTGGCTAAAGTGTTTTTAGCAAGATGGCTTATCATCTAAAAGTGCCTGTCACTAAGCTTGATAACCTGAGCTTGATCCCAGAACCCACATGGGGTAGAGAGAGATCTCTGATTAACACTTTTTGTTCATTCATCAGAAAATAAAGGTTTATAAAAATCAATCATGTTCTGTGAAATAAAAATGATTGAAAATATTTCATTTTAGGATTGTCCTGTCCAAGAAAAAGAAAGATTGAAACAAAAAACCAGCATGTGAGTCAGGTGTGGAGGTTTATACCTGTATTACCATTACTTTGGAGTCAGAGGCAGGGAGAATTGGACGATTGAAGCCAGCCTGGTCTGCTTAGTGAGACCCTGCACCAAAAGACAAATGAAGGGAAGAGGGAGGGAGGGGAGGAGGAAAAAGGAAAGAGTCAGTGAGATAGATAAGTGGCTAAAAGAGTTAGCAGTGCTAGCCTGAAGACCCAGGTTCAGTCCCTGGTCTCATAAAAAGCCAGATGTAGTGGACATTGGCAATCCCAGAACTCCTTCAGTGAGATAGGAGGCAGAGACAGGAGAATTACCTGGAAGCTCCTGAACCAGCTAGCCTAGAGTACAAGGCACAGCAGAAACAGTAGATCCTGATTCAACAAGATGAAAGGCAAGAACCAACTTTGACCTCTACGTGGGCACCATGGCATGTGCACCTACCCACACACAAGTAAATATGTAAGGATTTTTAAAAAGAAAAGAAAAAACAGTGATGAAAAACAGGACAAAAGCTCTTTCTGCCTTCTTGGTGCATGTTGAAGCCTGCTGGAAACAGGATTTCTTCTTCCTTTTTCTTCTTCTTCCTCCGCAGCCTCTTTCTCCTCCTTTTTGTCGGGAGGAGGGGGGTGCTGGGGGGAATCAAGACAGGATTTCTCTGTACAACAGCCTTAGCTGTCCTGGAACTTGCTCTGTAGACCAGGCTCTTTGAACTCAGAGATCCATCTGCCTCTGCCTGCCGAGTGTTGGGATTGAAGGCATACACCACCACTGCCCATATTATGGAAACAGGACTTCTAAAAAGCAGATATGTCTGGAAGGCTATTGGGCAAGGCCATTTTTGCTAGCTATAATCAAGGTCTCTAGAACCAAAGAGTGCACATGGCTCTTCTTAAAATCAAAGATATTTATGCTTGAGAAGAAACTGAATTCTATCTAGGTATAAAGAAAAACACAATAGCATGACTCCTGGAGATAAACTGAATAAAACCAGAGTAATCTGTAGAAATGTAACTCTGGCCCATGGAAACAATGGCATGGTTTGTGCCAAATTCTAAAGCAACTGTCCTATAAAGGCCACTGGACACAGAATCTATGTGATGCTGTACCCCTCACAGATATAAATATTTAAAAATGGGTTTGTGCTTTTGTTTTTAAAAAAGGAGCAAAATAATCAAACTGTATTCATAAGGACTTACAGGTAACCCAAGATTAGTCTTGAATTTAACATCGTGCCTCATCTGCTGAGTATTGGGACAAGAGGTATGTGCCACCATACCTGGTTTCATTTGTTGTCTTTTTTAAAAATGACTATCTTTGTTCCCCACTGTCCCAGGCCCTCATCCCATATTTCCAGATGCTTGGATAGTCGAGGGACTCTCATATGCCAGGCCAGTGTTGTACCACTAAGCCATATCCTCAAGTCCAAAGATAGTGATTTTTAAATTTTAAACTTATGTCATAATTACCTAATGTTTCTCTGTATCAGCTGTAATAAAGAAGCAGATTTATAGTGCTATGCTTCAGTGGGTAACTTCATATCCATGCTCATGCAGATGACCCTAGTTAAACTCAGTGGGTCACAAAACAAAATAAAATGACATGCAAGTGGGAAGGGAATTGATAAGGAAGTAAGATGCTGTTAGTATGGGGAGGAGTGAGTGTGGTCAGAATATATTTGTACCTGTACCAAATTGTCAAAGAACATGTGTGTGTGTGTGTGTGTGTGTGTGTGTGTGTGTGTGTGTGTGTGTGTGTGTGTGTGTGTTTAAAGCAGCGTCTAAGGCTGGTGACATGGCTCAGTGGTTAAGAGCAATAGCTGCTCTTCCACAGAACCAGGGTTCAACTCTTAGCACTCACATGGCAGCTCAAAGTCTTCTATAACCCATTTCCAATGCCCTCTTCTGACCACTGAGGCCACCAGGCACTCACATAATTTACATGCATAGATGCAGGCAAAACATTCACACACATACATTTCTTAAAGCTGGCAAAATGTCTCAATAGGTGAAGGTGCTTTCTTCCAGGCCAGATCTACTGAGTTCAACCCCCTCTACCCACATGGTGAAAGGAGAGACTCATTATTACAAGTTGTCCTCTGACCTCCACATATGTGCCATGGTGTGTGTGTGTGTGTGTGTGTGTGTGTGTGTGTGTGTACATGCACAAGCAAATAAGTTATTCTTAGATTTTGCATTCTGATGCAACAGAGCTGAGTTGAAGTCCAGAAATCTATATTCAAACAAATTCCTTAGGTAACTGGGGCACGAGCAATGTGAAGCCCCTATTCTAAATAACAATATAATTTCTTTCCCCTGTTCATTTTTTTCTTACAGTATCCCAATCTGGCATCAAGTTTGTGATCCTGCTTTATCCTACGTAGTGCTGGGATTACAGGCATGCATCACCATACCCAAATGCATGTTTCTTCATGTATTTTTTGAGAAAGGTCTCATGTAGCCTAGACTATCCTCCAACATTCTAAGTAACCAGAGATGACTTTGAATCCTTGATCCTTCTGCCTTTGCCTCCCACGTGCTAAGATTGCAGATGACTGGATTTTTTAAAATGGTTTTTGTTGCTGTTTGCTTTTGTTTTTGTTTTAGATAAAGACTCACTATAGCCATGGCTGGCCTGGAACTTACTATGAAACCCAGGTTGGCCCTGAACTTGACACAGTTCAACTTGAGAACTTCTTACCTTCATCTCCTGGGTAGTGATATTACAGGAGTGGGTCACTACATTAGGCTTTAATTCAGTCTTACACTTTATAAAAGTAATGCTGGATCTGGTGACACAAAACCTTTAATCCCAGTATTCTGGATTCAGAGACAGGCAGTGAGTTCTAGGCTACCTTGATCTACATAGTGAGTTCCAGGCATGAGACCCCGTCTCAACAATTGAAACAACTACTATAGGGCACCTTTGTTGCGTCATTTCTCCTTAATACAACCCTAAGATAAAAGAGAAGGGCTTATCACTCTATTTTGTCAACATAAAAAATAAGAATCAGAGGTAGACAGTACACTTTCCAATCTCATAAAACATGCATACAAGTACTTTGAGAAGCCAAAGTATCTGTCTAGTCAGCTAAAGATGTGGTATCAGGGGACTGGAGTGATGGCTCAGCAGTTAGGTGCACTGGCTACTTTTCTAGAGGATCTGGGTTCGATTCCTTATCTACATGGTGGCTCATAGCTATCTGTAACTCCAGTTTTAGGAGATTCAATACCTTCTTCTGGCCTCTTGTGCAATAGGCTTGCAAGTGATACACAGACATACATTAAGGGAAAATACACATATAAAAATTTAAATTAGTTAATTAAAACATTTTTAGAAAGATGTAGCATGAGATTCACTGACAGGAGAGTGTCAACATTGATATGAACAGATGGAATTTTGTGACTGCTCCTATCTCGTTTATGAGAGAACAGAGCTATGTCCCTAATTACTGATTCTTTCTGATGTATCTCAGGGAGGGCAATGAACCAGGGGAGACCACCAAGATCACATATCGTGAACTTCTGGTCCAAGTGTGTCAGTTCAGCAATGTTCTCCGTAAACAGGGTGAGTATCAGTGTGGAAGAGGAACTCGGGGACCTAACCCTGAGCTCTCTGAGGAACTGAAAAAAAAGAGGACAAGAAATGGAAGGAACCTGGTGACAGGAACAGAAAAGTTAGCTGGACGGGGGCCATCTGAGTGGGAGGGAGCAAGGGATAGCAAGAAAGGTCCATCATAGTTCCTGTTCTGTGTCTTTTTTTCCTATAGGCATTCAGAAGGGTGACCGAGTGGCCATCTACATGCCTATGATCTTGGAACTTGTGGTGGCTATGCTGGCATGTGCTCGCCTTGGAGCTTTGCACTCCATTGTGGTAGGAACTTGGGCTGGTGACAGGAACCAAGGGTGAGGGATAGGGTTTTGAGAAGGAAATTGGACCTGGATCATGAAGTATCATAAATATAGGTCCAAATCAGATGTTCAGTATCTTCTGGAACCCTGTTTTGGAGATGCTGAATTTCATGAGCACCTCCCTTCTTTTATCACTCAATCACTAGCCCTCGCCTTCCCTTCAGGTTTTTTTTTTTCTTCTTCTTCTTCTTCCCTAGTTCGCAGGTTTCTCTGCAGAGTCTCTCTGTGAAAGGATCTTGGATTCCAGTTGCAGCCTTCTCATCACCACAGGTGACTAATTCTTTCACCTTTCTCCAGATCCTCCTACACCTCAAGTTTGGTCTCTAGTCTGCTTGTTGATTTGGGGCAACTTGGGGCAGAGGGTAGGGGCTGCATGCCTGCCTTCTCCTCATCCTACTTCAGCTGACTCTGTCAGCCCAAATCATCTGGAAGAACCAGAGTCAAGAAGCTGATTCAGGAAGGGCCCTGTGGACATTAGGCCCACTGGGAGCATGGTGTGTACTAAGGCCTGGAATGTTTATTGCTCCCCAAAGATGCCTTCTACAGGGGGGAAAAACTTGTGAACCTGAAGGAGCTGGCTGATGAGTCCTTGGAGAAGTGCCGAGAGAAGTAAGTGTGCTGACCTAATGGCTACTAACTTGGGTTGACAGGATCTTTCTCCACTGCCAGCTTCCCTTTGTCCTTGCTATATACTCCTAGAGGGGCATGGGTACATCTTGTCAACTTCTTTTAGCCAACCAGACCAGTACTTCAGCCTTTTCTTTTCTCTAGGGGTTTCCCAGTAAGATGCTGCATTGTGGTCAAACATGTGGGGCGGGCAGAGCTGGGCATGAATGACTCTCCCAGCCAGTCTCCCCCAGTTAAGAGGCAGTGTCCAGATGTCCAGGTGAGTCTGACACTACTATGCTCTCTTTTGGGCTCTAACTCCCTCTCTCTTCCTACCCAAAGATTTCCTATTTTTTCTCCTTGGCTTCTTCATCGTAATACTGAGATCTGGGAACAATTCCAGGAAAGCTTCCTTTAATAGAGCTGGCTGGAAAGCAAGAGGTTTTGACCTTGAATATAAGTAGAGAAGGAACTTAGCATGAGAAACTGTGAAGGTTAATAGGCAGAGGGGACCCTTAGAGTTCAGGCTTGGGTTTGGGTTGGAAATGTACTGACTTGGGTGACTATACATACTCATTTTGATTAGAGTGAGACTTGAATGAGCGACATTTGTGGCTTTGGATCCAATACTTCTGCTGAAAGCAGTAGGAAAGTGCCATTAACAGCCTATAGTTTGGCGGGGCATAGGTATATAAATTCTGGGGTCCAAAACAATAGAGGATTACTTAGATTCTTTGATTTGAAGTATCCTGAGTAGTGTTGGGACTAGAGAGGATAATATGGGACTAGGGAGGTTGGGAGGCCAAACAATATTAGAAATTCTGTACATAATAGGGTGAGGAAAATAGAGGCTGAGGGCACTAGTGAGAGGGCAGGCTGGGAAGAAAGAAGACATCTAGGGGTTGAGGGAACACTCACCCTTCCCTCTCTCTCCTCTATCTTTGGACCCTGCTCATCAGCCTTTCCATTCCATGGGCTCTTAACAGGGTAAGCTGAAAGAGAAATCCAAGTGCATCCGACCCCAGGTATCCACTTCTTCACTGCCCTTGATCACTGCTTCCCTGTGTGCTTGTCTGTATGTTCATCTGCTCTCTGTCTGTTTGTTCCAGTGAGGTTGCTGACAGAGCTAAGTCTGTTCCCTTTGTTCCTGGGCTCCGACATCCATATTACTCAGAAGGGTTACAAAATCAAATGTCTGTTTCTGCCTCTGTCCACTCATATATAACAAGGATATCAAAGTTTGCAATGACATCCCAGTTCACTCCTGCTGCATAGATCCTTTGTGTGAGAGGAAACTGGGAAACCTGTCAGAAAGCATATGCTGCTCATTTAGCTGGCGAGTAGAGCCAGGAAAGACAGGAAGCATATGGAGGAGGCACGAACTCTGATCTTGTGATTTTACCATCAAGTTAGGAAGTTAGACCTATATTGTAAAAGAAAAAAATGTTTTATATGGGACAACAGAGAAGAAATTCCTAAATATATCTTTATGCAACTTGGAATTTATAAACCAGACATAACTGACATAATTAAGTACTAAATTCAACAAAAGTCACACTGTAGGTGGTACTCAATGCTGGTTAGTATGGAGCAGGGGCTTGGAGTCCGAGGCCAATATTTAGTTGCATGACTTCAAATAAACCATGTCTCCTCTCTATACTTCACTTTTAAAAATTCAACAATAAAGACATGATATATGATTAAACAAAAATGGTTTCCATCCCTAAAGCAAAATATAAAGGTCACTGTTCCTATGGGCTTCAGTATCTTCACAGGTTACTTTGAATCTTCATGGCTGACCTCTTGTGCTAGTAGTACATATAAGTCCTCACTCTCATGAGTATGTGGACACAGACCTGATTTCTGGGAAACTGTTTTACTTATAAAATTTAGTCAGCACCGGGTATGGGAATGCACACCTTTTATCCCTACACTGGGAGGTAGAGTCAAAGATCCCTGGGAGTTCAAGACTAGCCTGATCTACACAGTGATTTCCAGGCCAGCCAGGGCTGTATAGTGAGACCCTGCCCCCCACCCAAAAAAAGGAAGGAAACAAAAACTAAATTAAACTTCTTTTGAAAGACAACAAACTTGGTGGTTTGGAATGTAGGCTCTGGAGCCAGACTACTTGGGTTCAAATCCTATCTATCCCATCTGCTTAGGTAACTTAGCTTTCTTGCTTCAGTTTCTGTCTATATGAGGTAACGATAGTAACTGCACTTAGAGTATTTTATCTATATATATGGCATTTGGCATGTATTAACTACTCAAAATATATTAGGTGTTGTCATTGCCTTTAAAACATCAGACAGACTAGCAATTTCCAGAAGGAAGACTGGGAAGAATAAATAAATAAGTAAATAAATAAATAAATAAATAATGAATGAATGAATGAATGAAATAGCATTTCTTGTAATTCAGCCTCAAGCAGCAAACTCCTGGGTTTTTGTTTTTTGGAGATGAAAGTAAAGTGAAGTACAAAAAAAAAAATAAAAATAAAAAAAATAAAACCAAAAACAAGCAAGCCAGAAGCAAACACAGAAAATTAAATTAGTCTCACAAAGCTCAGGTTTGTTTGTGTGAAAACTCTAGTAAAAGCTGTAGAAGCCATGGCAGGCCTCCAGACCCCTGCCTTACTATGCAGTTTTCAAAGCAGGGCCTGGTGCTGTTCGCAGGTGTCCTTCTCAACCACACCACTTAACATACTCCATATTCCCTTAAATACCCAGTAATCACTAAGGCTGTTCTGGCCCAAGGACAAGGGCCAACTCCTCAGTTTTTATTTTAGAAGACACAATCCTTTTCTTCTTTCAAGGCCATGGGCCTCATAGACACACATGAAATCCACAAGCAATGTTTGCTTCACTAACAGCTCATTCTGCTTCCTGGTGCTCACTATCAGCTCCACAGTACCACACCTACTCTACTCCTCCCTACACACATCACACATACAAAGGAAACAGTGTTATAAGATTATAAAAATGCTCTCATTGCCAAACCACAGTTTAACTGTGTCTTACCATAACAATTCAACGTACCACAGACCAGCACCATTTATAAAGAATATTGACATAGTTTCACTTAAAAGCATTAATGCCCTCAGCTCAAGTAATAATTTGACAGGAAAAAAGTATCCATGTGACAATGTACACATAAAATCATGTAGATCTTCCACTAAAAGATAGGGTTCTTCATGTTTCCTTGCCAGGACAGCTTGTCTGTTTTCCTCCCTCTGACCCCTAAGACAGGGTTTCACTTTATAGTCACAACTGACCTGGAACTCGCTATGAAGACCAGGCTGGCATTGAATTCAATAGGCCTCTGCCTCCTGAGTGCTGAGATTAAAGGCATATGCCACCCTACCTAGCCTCTTATTTTTAATGACACCCGCACTTAGATCATTTTTTATAATGCTCATATTCTCTTAAGTAAAGGGCAGGTAATACAGAAAAACAAGAGTAGTTAGAGAGTCATTTTAATATATTAGTATATGTCTATGTATTAGAGAAATTTATTTAAGAGTGCTGTATTTACCAATCAACCAGGGCCATTGAACATCCAAGAGCCTAATGGAAGCAGATGTAATGGCATATAATTGTCATATGGAAGCTTAGACTGGAGAGTTGTAGTTTATTTAGGCAAGCCTAAATAAAACCTTGTCTCAAAAATAAGACAAAATAATTTACTGACTATGAAAGGGCTTTTAGATAGCCAAAGCAAACCCCAAACATTCCTCACCATCTTAACCTTTTCCCCAGGGGTCATTAAACTCATCCCTAACCTTTCTCCTCTCTCCCTGAAACAAAGGCCTGATGTTATTAGATAACATCTTTCTCTATTGACATTTATAAAATCCTGTCAGACCTTTATGGCAAAAGGAACTTTCTTTGTTTAAAACCCCTTAAGGGACTAGAGAAATGGCTTAGCATTAAGAGCACTTGCCGCTCTTGAGGGGAACAGAACTCCCATCACTTACATCAAGTGGCTCACAAGTGGTTCCAGGGGAACCAAAACCCTTCTCTGGCCTCCACAGGCACCTGCATTTACATGGCACACAAGCATACACTCATATCTACACACATACACATAAACAAGAAAAAAAGAAAAATGAGTGACTTCCCGTGGTCATATGGCAAGAAGATAGAACCCCAGCATAATTTTTGAGACATCTAGAGAATCCAGCTTCACCTAACAGAATTTAGAATGGAAAAACTAGTTTTCAAAGAGGTGACAGCAAGAAAAAGAAAACAGTTTCAAAGGAGAGGCGAGAGAAACTTCAGGCTAGCAGACCCTGAAGACATTATTAAAGGCAACCAAACATAGTAGGACATCCCTTCCCTGAGAGGAATTCACCTTGGTGATTCTCTACCAACTTGAAACAAGCCTTCCTGCTGAATGGAACCTGTCTCCTGAAGTAGGGGCTGCTGTGAGAAACCTTATTGGTTCTACTTCTATAAAGATACCAGAAAGGACTTCCAGAATGGGATGGGATCCAAACACGCAGGAAAAAAAAAAAAATCCCTGAACCCAAATCTGTTGGGTTCTCTTGCTATTAACTAACAGAGTTAAGTGCTCACCTATAGGCAGTAACTAATTCTGTTTTTCTGAGTGTGTGGTTGTCTACATCCCTGCTGATGTGCCACCAGTCCTATATTACTTATGTGTGTATTCAGGCTGTGTTTGCATAGTAGTCATTTATCCAACAAAAATGTATTTTGAATGTCAGATATATTACTAGGTGCTAAGGCTTTATTGGAGAAAATACGAATATGCCAATGCCTCCTAGAGGTCCCTTTCTAGTTGGGGATATAATAATCAAGAAAACAAAGTAACTGGGAATATGTGTTGTATTGGAAAGAAACCAGGCATTGTGGTGAATAATGATAACAGGTGAGATGGAAGTCTGTCAGACAATGGTCAGGGGAAGTCTTTCTAAGAAAGTGGTATTTCAGTTGAGTACTGCAAGATTGAAGGAGCAAGTATAGTAGCATTCCTCAAAGTAATGCCAGGTAAGGGGAGTTCTGGAGTAAAGGTAGAGCAAGAATGACAGAGTAATAAGCCTGTTCTCTTTGTTCCATTGTGCCTTTGAAGGGCCTCCTTCTTTTCCTGTACCCCTATATGCAGGGCTCTTGCTCCTCCAGGTGCCAGGTAGGGGTATTTCCTGCCTCTATCTTGAACTTTTTACAGTTCTTCCCTTCCCATTCCTGTTTTCCTCTTCAGATCTCCTGGAATGAAGGGGTTGACCTGTGGTGGCATGAACTCATGCAAGAAGCAGGGGATGAGTTTGAGCCTGAATGGTGTGATGCTGAGGACCCACTCTTCATCTTGTATACCAGTGGCTCCACAGGCAAACCCAAGGCAAGTGTGTGCACTGTATAAGGGTGAGGAGTGAGTTTCTGAGGAAGCTTGGGATGATCAACAGAAACTATTAGATGCAGTACTAGGAATGTGAGTGATACATGTGACTCAGATTTCTGAGCATGTAAGTGGTCAGTATATTTATGTTACATCAGGGTGTGATAAAGGAGATGGAAGAGAGACAAATGCTACAAAAGTGCATCAGCAGGGTTAGAATCTTTAAAAAGGTTCTTCTTCCAGCTCTGTGCAGGCTCCATCTGTTGGTCAGTAGAGATGGACACAAAACCCCAACCTGAGGACCCATTCTCCCCACAGGGTGTGGTACACACAATTGGAGGCTACATGCTCTATGTGGCTACAACTTTCAAGTATGTGTTTGATTTCCACCCGGAGGATGTGTTCTGGTGTACAGCAGACATTGGCTGGATCACTGGTCATTCCTATGTCACCTATGGGCCACTGGCCAATGGTGCCACCAGTGTTTTGGTGAGATGGGACCTGGGACATGGACAAGATCCTTCTGGGTGACCTCTTCCCAACGCTTCTTAGACTGAAGAAGGGAGACTTATACAGGGACCTACTTCCTGGAGAAAGAGCAATCCTGAGGGGTTGTATATCCTACTAGAAAGTTTCTTGGCTTGTGTAATCAGAGTTTATCGTAAAGACATAACTGGTCAAAAGGGGCAAATACTGGTCCTGAGGGGATGGTAGGGGGATGGAAGGACTACTGGGAAGGGCTAAAAATAACCAGATTTCATTGGGGTCAGTTTGAGGGGATCCCCACATACCCAGATGAGAGCCGCTTGTGGAGCATTGTGGACAAATACAAGGTGACCAAGTTCTACACGGCACCAACAGCAATTCGGATGCTCATGAAGTTTGGAGATGAGCCTGTCACCAAGTGAGACCCCTCCCCATCTGCTATCCCATAGGTATCCTTCAGATCTGAGCAGTCCTTTGTGCAATTTCTTTCTGTTGTCTCAACTCCCTGACCTGGAATAGGGGAGGGGGCAAAGGAATGCTGAATGCATGTGTATTTTGGCTCCTAGTGGTACTCAGAACTTTCCTCTCTTCCACTCTCCCGCCCAAGGCATAGCCGGGCATCCTTGCAGGTGCTGGGCACAGTAGGTGAACCCATCAACCCTGAAGCCTGGCTATGGTACCACCGGGTAGTAGGTTCCCAGCATTGCCCCATTGTAGACACCTTCTGGCAAACAGAAACGGTGAGTAAGTGATTCAGGAGGCTTAGAGACAATATAGGAAAATGGACTCAAACCCCTGATCTCTGACTTCCATAGGGTGGCCATATGCTGACCCCTCTCCCTGGTGCCACACCCATGAAACCTGGTTCTGCTGTGAGTAAAGTGCTTCTGCTGGTCCTAGGCTTGGCAAGGGATGGAGTTTGGGGATTTGGGCCTATTAGAAAGTAAGGTGCTGGGCTGAGAGCTATGAGGAACTTGGGTCTCTGGGGCTCCTTGTAAGCTGAGTCACAGTTGCCTCATTCCTCTTCTTGGATTGTGCCTCTCATTTGCTTTTAGTCTTTCCCATTCTTTGGTGTAGCACCTGCAATCCTGAATGAGTCTGGGGAAGAGCTGGAAGGTGAAGCTGAAGGTTATCTGGTGAGAATCTGGGATCTTTGGGGAAGTAAAGAGGTCTGCTAACAATACTTTGTTTTAGAGTTTACACCTTATCGTCACTGGTAGCTGTTAGGGACAAATAAAGTTGAGTTTGTCCTCTGTGGAAAGACACCAATGGAAATCCTTCCAAACACTTTGCTTGCATCCTTACTCTTTGGTACATAGGCTTTTAAGGCCTTTCTAGAGTATGTTCCCAGGTTTGTGATGATGCTTTGGAGTCAGGAAAGCTGAGTCCAGCTCTTCCTTGGATACCCATTTCTAGAGAAAGGAGTCTTGGTAGCATAAAGAACAACCATGCAGGTTCTGAAGTCAGCCTGCTGTATTCAGAGTCCATCTCTGCCTCTTCTGTGACCTCAGACAAATTGTTACCTCGTGCCTTTGAATGTAATTTTCTCATTTGCAAAATTGGGTTATAATATGTATAAATAATGGTACATTGTCTCCCATGTTTTATTGAATTAGATAATCCATACACAAGGATTAGCTGGAGCTAGCTGAGCAGTCAGTGCTCACAGATGTTAGTGGGTGCAGTTTTTGTGGAGTAGCTGTCAGATCCCATCCCGTCCCATTTCATTTCATTTTTCCAAGATCAAATGAGGAATAGAGACAGGACTTGAATCTAAGCTTTCTTACTCAATCTAGAATTCTGCTGACACAGAGTACTACTGGTTAGAAATTACTTATTCACTCATATAGGCTGCATTTTTATATGACTTGTTTGCCTTTAATAGGACCTGTTTTCCTGAGGAATTACCCAAAAGAAACCCCAATTTTCCAGATATTTATTACTCACAGAACACTGTACTAGGCAATTTTCATATACTATGAACTTAACCCTTATAGTAACTTTAGAATTTATTTACTTTTATTTACAGATAAGGGCCCTGAAGTTCAGAGAAGCAACATAGAATTGGGATTCCAAGCCAAACTCATCTATCCCCAAACCCTATGCTTTGCACTACTTCTCAGGGATGGCATTTAGGGTATTTTCCTTCAGGTTTAGCAATGTGATGGTTGTCTTCCTGTGAGATAGCCTAGAGGATGTGATCACTGTACCTTCTGCACCCCTCAGGTGTTCAAGCAGCCCTGGCCAGGGATCATGCGCACAATTTATGGGAACCACACACGTTTTGAGACCACGTACTTTAAGAAGTTCCCTGGCTACTATGTGACAGGAGATGGTGAGCCTTGGCTATCCTGCCCCCATTCCTCTCTCCAAAACACATACCTTCATTTCCATTTTCAGAAGAGTTGACTAGGGATGAAGAGTAGAGAAAGAAATATGCCCTGATGTCTGTCCCTGGTATCCAGGAGAGCTATAGTAAGGCTGTAAGAGCAGGAATGAGGGCTCAGGACACTTGTTGAGTGGTTAGGAGTACTGGCTGCTCCTCTAGAGGACCTTAGTTTGGTTTCCAGCACCCATGACAGGTGGCTTACAACCACCTGTAACTCCAGCTCCATAGGATCCAATGTCCTCTCTGTCCTTGGTAGACACCCCCACACAAGTGGACACACTCAAACACACACATACATAAATAATATATATACATATATGTAAATAATAAAGAATAATTTTTTAAAAAGTGCAAGAATGAGTGCTGCAGGAAGAGTCTCAGCATGGTGCCATCTGAGATCAGATTCTGGGGATGACAGGCTCTTATTTTTTACTCTAGTGTTGACAGAGGTGGGGCATGTAGAAATGGGTATTACTATGATATGTTCGGCCTCATGTCTGGAGCCTATTTGTCCATTGTCTGTCTACCAGTTCATCCATCCATCAGTATTGAGTGCCTACTATGACCGGGCACTGATCTAATGAATACATGGTATATTACTGTGAATAACATTGTCAAATTCTCTTATCTTATGGGGCTCACATTTTAGTAAGGAGGGGACAGACAATAAACCAAATTTATTGGTTACAGGTTAGTCATAGGTAGAGATAAGTGCTATGAAGAAAACAATGAGATAGTGCCTCCAAGGGTGGTCAGAGAAGGCTTGTCCTAGTGATACTTGAACAGAGGCCTGAGGGTTGAAAGGGGATATAGCAGGAAGAAATCTACAGTAAGAGTATTGTAAAGAGTGGATTCAAGGCAGGCATTGGTGGCACATGCCTTTAATCCCAGCACTGGGGAGGCAGAGGCAGGTGGATCTTTGTGAGTTCCAGGTCAGTCTGGTCTACAGAGCTATACAAAGAAACCCTGTGTCAAAAAACCAAGAGTGGATACAAGCTTGAAATTCACAAGGAATGGACTGAAGCCTGTGAAGCTGGAGTGAAATACCTAGGGAAGAATGTCTTATTAAGTTGGAAGACAGGTTAGGTAATAGACAATACTGTCATGTTGACAGGGTAAGCAACCTAGATTTGATTCAAAGTACAGTTGAAGAGCTGAGATATGGCTCAGTTGGTAGAGTACTTGCCTAAGCATGCACAGAATTCTGGTTTCTGTTCCCAGCACCACATTAAACTGGGCACAATGCAATCTTAGCACTTTGGAGGCAGAAGCAGAATTAGGATTCAGGGCCAACTTTGATACATAGTGAATTTGAGGCCTGCCTGGGGTGCATAAGACCCTGCCTGAAAGGGGATGGGAGAATGGAGATATAGCTCAGTATGCCTAGCGTACCTGAAGTCTTAGGCTTAGTCCTCAGTAAAACACACACACACACACACACACACACACACACACACACACACACACACACACCACACGATTGGGGGGGGCAGCTAATTAGTATCTGGAAAATAAGTTTGAATGTTCTAAAAATATATTTGAGATTAGGTAGATTATTTATTGTCATGGAACAAATTATGCCCAAAGTTGGCAGCTTCAAATAACACATTTCACCTACTTTCTTGAGGATCAGGATCAGGGAGTGTCTTGGATGGGTGGTTCTCAGTCAGGGTGTCTCAGGGGTTAGAATCAAGCTGTTAGTGGGGGCTGTAGTCATTGAAAAGCTTGACTGAGCCTAGAGGGTCTGTTTACATGCTGGTTTACATGGATTTAGGCAGTAATCCTTCGGCAACTGTAAGCCACTTAACATGGGTGCTGGAAACATGGTTGCATGGGTCCTTAGTTCTCAGGAAAAACAGCAAATTTAGGCAGGATCTCTCCATAGGGAAACTCACATGGCATCTGGATACACCTACAAATGATCTAAGAGAATATGACCAAGATGGAACCTAAAATGTCTTCAGTAAGCTAATCTCAGAAGTGACATCTATCATTTCTGCCAAATTCTGCTGATCACGTAGATTAATGAATGGTATATAATGAGAAAGAAGGTTGTAGGGCTTTAAATACTAGGAGATGGAGATCAGCAGGGCCATCTTGGAGGCTGGTTGCCAAGCCAAATGAAAGTGGAAGCAGGAAAATTTGTTAAAAGATTACCATAACTGGTCTAAAGAGCTAGTTCCAGGACAGCCTCCAAAGCCACAGAGAAACTCTGCTTCGGGGGAAAAAAAAAGATTACCATAAGCTACTGTAGTAGGTGTGGCAGTTTTTATATCATGTACCCTGCTGTAGGGTCTTTACTAGGTTGCATATTTCTTCCCAGGCTGCCGGCGGGATCAGGATGGCTATTACTGGATCACTGGCAGGATTGATGACATGCTCAATGTATCTGGTGAGAGTCCTGTATCCCCTCCCATTTCATTAGTTCTTTCCCCCTTGCAAATCCTAGCAAAAACTTCAAAGGGAGAGCAAGGACTATCCTACTTTGAAACTGTGGTGTTGAGTATGGCATTCAGTCCTGGGCCTAGGATTTGGAGGAAATGTATAATGCACACTAGGATGCTCCAAGAGAGGCTCTAAGATGGTCAAGACATGCTTGGAGGTGTGCATGTGAAGAACGAAAGCCTTCCCTATTTGACCAGATTATGTCAGCCCTGTGGGTGCAATGGAGCAAGAACAGGGGCAAGGAAGAGCTGAGATCCCTCTCATGCATTTCCCTTCTCTTGACAAGGACATCTTCTGAGTACAGCAGAGGTGGAATCAGCACTTGTAGAACATGAGGCTGTTGCAGAGGCAGCTGTGGTGGGCCACCCTCATCCTGTGAAGGGCGAATGCCTCTACTGCTTTGTCACTCTGTGTGATGGCCACACCTTCAGCTCCACCCTCACTGAAGAACTCAAGAAGCAGAGTAAGGAGCTTTCTGGGGCAGGAACTGAAGGGCCTGCAAGTTACTGGGGAGAGGCTGCAGCAAACTACAGACTCCAGGGGTCCTGTGGGGTGACTGGTGTCTTCCCTTAGTCTTTCTTCACTAGTCTTCACACTGGGATAATAATAGCCAAGAGCTTTAGAAAACCTTCTTTGTGTCACCACTGGGATCAGTGCTTTAAATGCTTTATCCCATTTAATTCCTATAATTACCTTCACGAAATAGATCCTGTTGTTACTCTAGTTCTAAAGATGAAGAAACTTCAGGTGCAGAGAACTGCTTGCTCAAGGCTATGCTGCCAGAGGTCTGATTTAAACTCTAGCAGGCTGATTCTAGAGAAAGAGCTCCATGGACATGTATTAAAATAAAACAAAGGAGTAAAGAGACACCATGTTAAAAGAGATTAGGGAACAGTAAACTTCAGAATGACTCTAGGCAGAACTTTAATCAGCTGGGGAAACAAAGTCATGGCTTTAGAAAGTCTGGCTAAAGGCACTGAAGATATGTTTGATAATTTGTTGGTTACAGTTAGAGAAAAGATTGGTCCCATTGCCACACCAGACTATATCCAGAATGCACCTGGCTTGCCTAAAACACGCTCAGGTAAGTGTGGAGTCCTCCAAGGATTGGGACGGGCTAAAGCCCAGTGGTGGCAGGTGTGTGGATGGGAGTCCTTTAAAGAACGGGATCAGTAAGCACTGTTACCAAGTAATCAGAGGTGTATGGGTTACCAGGCAAAATCATGAGGCGAGTACTCCGGAAGATTGCTCAGAATGACCATGACCTGGGGGACACGTCTACAGTGGCTGACCCATCCGTCATCAATCATCTCTTCAGTCACCGCTGCCTGACCACCCAGTGATCACGATTCTTGTCCAGGATTTCCCTGTGTGTGGCTCTCCAAACTTCTGCCCATCCACCCTGCACGCTGCCCCGGAGTACAAGGGCCAATGCTGGTTTACACTTTGTTTGAAACTAGGGAGACAGTTTCCTAGACTGCCAGGTAGAAGGGACAGGGCACAGGTCAACCTCAGACTGATATGCTCCTGGACTACAGAGAGGTCTCCAAGCCCAGAACAGATACTTAACACCATGTCCTCAACCACAGTTAGCTAGTCAGAGTGTAAATGAGGGCCGAGACAGAAGCAGGGCAGTAGCTCTAACCCTTTCAGCTTTCTAAAGAGCACCAGTTCTTATCTTGGTCAAACCCAAGCCTTTCGAAATGACAGCTTGTGAGTCTATGAATGATTATTTTTTAAAATTCTTTATTGCTTCTGTTCTGAGTCTGAATTCTTTGCCAGATGGTAGCACTTGTCTGTTCATTTGCTAGAAACTGTGTGGGTGGGTTCAGTCTCCAGAGGGTTTTCATATCATCTGTCTCATTGAAAGAGTAAGATATGCTCTGTTCCTAGAACCAAGGGAGTTAACGTTCCTAGTCCTGCCCTATGAACAGAACCCTGCCCACAAGGGGCACTCTTGAGTGAAACTTTCTTTCCTTGTACTTTTTGTGCTCAAGACTAACTGGTGTAGGAATAAAGTTCATGAGCTCAAGAAGAGAGTCGGCTTTCTAAAGTATCTGTGTGTTCACTAGCTGCTCTGATGTGTGTAGCAGATGGGAAGAGGACTGCTATTCCCCAGACTGCCCCAGAAACCTTCATTTGGGCAGAACCAGGCAAAGCTTCGCCCTTAAGCAAGAGCGATGGAAGCCAGCACAACTATGACGTCACATCAGGGGTACTCCTTCTTGGGACCCTATCTTGACCCTATAATCCTCTGGAAACATTAGCAAGTGACTAAGAATTAGGACTTCAGGGTCTGAAACCCATGAGACCCCCAGAGCAATCAAGTCACCTTTCTTGCATATCCACCTCCCATGGGCTGCCCTCCTCCCCTTGATCCATGAAACAATGAATTGTTGTATCATCATTGTTGCTTTATTTAGGGCAGAGCTGGGGAAAGTCTATGCCCTCCTACCCACTTCTTCCTATCACTCAGTCCTACCCCAAGTCAGGCACTAGAACCTGCTGGAAAGGCTCACAAGAGGGTAATAAGATCTGCAGGGCTTATGGCCTTTACCTCAAAGCAGCTTCCTTCCCCACACTCCAAGATCTGGGGATCTCCAGAACTCTTCTAATGGAAGCATAACTCTTCTGGTCCTCAGATGGAAGGCTGAGAGAAGGTACCCAGGATTTTCCCTTCCCTGAAGACCCTGGAGGTCTATGGAAAAGACAAGTTCCCCTAAGGTGGAGACAGGGGTAGCCCTCAGGAATTAGGAGAGGAATGTCAAGTACAGGGGATAGAAGGTCTCTTGAGTGAAGTGCAGGATGTGCCCTCATACAGGGTAGGGGTTGTCCAGGACTGCCACTCCTGCGGCCACACCTCCATCTGCATGTTCAGTGGCTTTGGTCCGAAGCAGATGCCCCACATGCTTGTTCATCACAAGTGTTGTTCCCTGTCTGTAGAAATGGGGTCAGGAGACGTACAACATTAGGAAACTAGGCCCTTCTCTGGTCCCAGCTGACTGGCAGATTAGAAGTGGCTACATTAAGAAATGCTAGGACTTTAGAATCAGATTTGGAGTTGTATCCTAGCTTGGAAATTATTAGCCCTTAAGCTTCCTAAAAATGTCCTTAATTTAAAATTGAGAAATACCTCTTATATTTCAAGATGATCATATGGATTAAATAAAGCAAGAAAAAAGCATATAGCATGATTCAGGTGTACATTTATGTCCTGGGCTATACACTTCCGATAACTCAAGGTGCCTGATGACAGAAGGAATAGTAGTAAGGAGAGTAGCAGTCAGAATGCTGCAAGTGGTTAGAAGGGGCATTTGTTGTAAGGGGAAGGCTGTTGTGGTAGAAGGCATGGTAGCATTTGTGATGTCTTTACCTTGCCCTGACCTTTGCAGGAAGTTACATTAGGGCCTTGTTCCTTACCAATTCCAAAGTCCTCTTTTCTTCCTTCCTCTTTTGTCTTTTCTTTATTTGAAATAGGGTCTCGCTATGTAGCCTTGGTGGTTCAGGAACTCAATGGCCTCTAACTCATAGATATCTGCATGTCTCTGCCTCTTAAGTTCTGAGACAAAAGGTGTATACTATCATGCCTGCTTTCTTCTTGATTCTTAGTATTCAAATCCAAATTCAGAAGCCCCTCAGTCTTTCAAAGCCACTGAATACCCTCCTCTCTCTCACCTTTCATGGGAATTCCCACTGGTTTTAGAGCTGGACCCAAACTTTCATACTCTCTGGAGTCTCCTATTCCTTCTGTCCAACCATCATTTCTCAATCCTCTTGGTGGAATATGGAATGTCCTTTACAGTTATAAAGCATGTCTCTTCCAGGATTTACTTGTTAGCTCTGTGGAATGGGTAAGTCTTGGGTCCTTGGCCTTACTTAACAGACAAAGAGACAGTTATAAAACTAGGAACTAGCAGAGCTGAAACTGCAGTCCAGGACTCATGGCTCTATTCAAGATTCATTCTACACTTTCTTGGCTGGCACTCTTGTAGGGAAGTAGTAGAAGGAGCTGCTCCTGACTAGCTTACCTGACATAGACTCCAAAAATACCCAGTTCTGAGATACACTGGACCACTCGGGCAGGGCTGCCAGGCCGTAGCAGGCAATTCCCAAAAGGCTCAGGTTCAATCTTCTCCATGAGGATATAGGAGGCCCTCTCCTCGCTGTCCTTCAGCTGCTCCAGAGCTTGCACCATTTCCTCTCCATACAGGTTATTACCTGCAATTAAAATGGCCATCACACAGCACACATCTGGCTTCTGAGAAGGAAAGGTCATCTTAACAAGAAAGCTCTTACACACGTGAACACACCTGTCACCACACTGTTCTGCCTGGTTTGCCCCATCTATGGTTCCTCTTAAATGTCGGTATTCTCTGGGCCTGGGAAGATGGCTCAGTCTGTAAAGTGTTTATTGTGCAAGCACAAAGATCTGAGTTCTGATCCCCAGAACCCATGTAAAGCAAGCGTGGGCACATGCATCTGCACCTCTCCCCTCTGCTGGGGAAGTGAAAGGTGAAAGGTGAAAGGTAAAGAGAGCTGGACTCCCACAGCTGCTGGCTAGCTACTAGTCTAACGAGTTGGTGAGTTCCAAGTTCAGTGACAGACTACTAAAAAAAAAGGTGGGGAGCAATAGAGGAAGATATCAACCCCTGCATCCACATGTATGCACGTATGTGAATATACATACACACATGTGAATACACATATTCACACACAAAGATGCTAAGGTTCTCTAGGAATTCTCTACCCCTGCTCTGCCCTCTATGTACTTCTGTTCCTAAGGTTTCATCTACACTGCATCACTCTCAAATCTTTAATTCACACTGTTTGTTCTAGAAATCAGAAGCATGTACCATAGGTCTCTACTGCAAACTCAGCATATCCAAATGAAAATCTCTTTCTGCTAGAACTTGCTTCTCCTGAATCTTCCTACTCCTAATAAAATGGAAGGCTTCCCTGAGTCCTATTTAAGTTCACTCTCCCTGTTACCTATGTTACTATCTCAGAAATGTCTCCATCTATGCTCTTGATTGTCATAGCCCTAGCTAGCCTGAGCCTCTCCATGGGCCTCTCCTGTGCCTCTCTTCTTGACAATGGTATCAGCCTTCTTCCATGGTCTCTGTCACAAATATTTCCTCTCATTCCAATAAACTTATAAAGGCTGAAGCACTAAGCTTTACAAGTTTTCATCATTGCTAAACCTACTTGGATCCTGGATAGTTCATGTGTCCCTTCCCACTTGAAACTTTAATGGCTTCCTATCTCAGTTATGATAAAATACAGTTTATGGCATATATTTGTGTCTATCTGTGTACTCACCTATGCATATACATGTGGAGGCAGACACCGATATTGAGGCATCTTCTTCAATTGATATAAACCTTACTTTTTGAGACACTAAGCCTGGAGCCCAGTTTCAGCTAGACTGCCTAGCCAGTGAGCCTCCAGGATCTGTCTTCCTTTGCCCTCCACCCCCAAAGTCCTAGAGGGAGAGATGCCTGCCATCATGCTTGTCTTTAAGGTGGAGGTAGGGATCCAGTGCTTGCATAGTAAACACTTTATTGACTGAGCTACTTCCCCAAGCCCAAATTTCCTGAAATATTGTCAGTGCTCTTTATAATCAGGTCCCCAACAGTCATTCCCAGCCCATATTCCTGCCATCTCCAACTCAAGCCTCATCAACCTCTAGTCCAATCCATGGTCCACTGCTTTTGCTTAAATGGTCTTCAGTTTGGAATGATCTTACCCCTTTTTTACCTGGAAACTCCTACCTATCCCTTAAGACCCAAGTAGAAAATCAAGTCTGTACGATAAACATGATCCCTGCCCTCAAGGAGTTTCACAGTACACAGGAATACAGCCAGGTATTCCCTTAGACCTTCCAGTATGCACCCATTCTGTTTCTCTATGATCTTACAAACTAAGGTTGTCCAAATTCTCCAGTGTTCATCTAATCCCCTTTACTCCACAGGGCTTGCTTCCAGGGTGCTGGGAGATATGCTCCATTCTGGGATCTGTGTTGCTTTCTTTTGTAACCACTAGGCCTGAGACTGTATCCACATCAAGTGCCAATAAGCACTGGCAATAGAGTCTTTCACTGGACAGCTCTACAAAGGAGATTTACTTACCTCCACCCTCTCTCTGGGGCTTCAGCACAAAGTGGTTAGGAGCAGCAAGGGCTTCAGCAATGGCCTGGTCCCCTTCTTCACCCTAATAGGAAGCAGAAAGTAGTCACTAGAATTCAAGCTAATGAGGCAGCTGAGGTCCTGCTGATCATGCAGAGTGGCATCAGGGAGAGGGACAGCAGGGAAAATAATTGTAAATTCCTTTAGGCTAGACACTCCAATCTGGATGTGACCGTTAACTCCATTGAAGCACTAAACATAGAACAGGCCCTTTAAGTCACTTCCCTGGGTTTCTATCGTTATCACAATCATTGCTGAGGAAATGGATTTAAGCTCCCAGATTCTGGCCTCAAGGCTCAAGTGTTGTTCAGAGCACCAGGATGTGAGTCATAATGCCAACTGTAATGCCAGCTGCCCTGCATCCTTCCCAACACACTCAGGTCCAGGTCTCAGCTATGTGGCTATGGTAGGAAATACACACTACATACCATGTCCAATGAATAGAGGCCAGCAAAGGTGGCACGGAGGCGGGCCACAGCCTCAGGCTGTCCTGGGAGCAGCTCTTCCAGCAGGCCCACCCTGCTCAGTTCCTGCTGCACCTTCTTGGTCCCAGCCAGCTGTGTGGCAATGTCCGGACACTTGGCAGCACATGATCTCTCTAGCAGCAGACGTGCTTCCCAGTTCTGCAGAGGTAATAAGACCAAAGGGCCTTTACTGAACAGGTGCCAGGCACTGTGCCTTTTAATCTTCAAGCTGACTATCATTACAACACCCTTGTGAGGCAGATATGACCTCGAAGTCTGCAGAATTCTTGCCTTTAGCGAATTTGTGAAAGCAAACTAATCCAAGTTCACAATTAAATGGGAATTACTAACAAGGAAATGGCTTTGGGGAGGAGGGACAAGGTCTCACAGTGTAGCCTTGTCTGGCCTGAAACTTCTTGCTACATAGAACAGGCTGGCCTCAGATTCACAGAGATCCACCTGCCTCTGCCTCCTGAGTCGTGAGTGGGATTAAAGGCGTGGGCCACCACATCCAGCAGAAAATGCATTTTATAAGAGAATAGGAAAATTTGTGAGCTTTTCTCCCCACATCCCTCTCTCTTTCACCCATCCTATTTTGTGAGACAGAGTCTCACTTGGTAGCCAGGCTGGCCTGTAACTCCCTAGGTAGCCTGAGCGGTCCTTCTGCCTCAGCCTTCAGAATGCTAGATTTGTCACTTTTTTAACAGGATCTGATTATGGAACCCAGGCTGGCCTGGGACTTTCTGAGTGCTGGGATTATAAACACGTGCCACCACACCTGGCTGGATAAGGTTTGAAGGGCACGGGACACTTGATTATAAGCTTAGCTTCTTATTGTGCTCCAAATAAAATCCAACACTTAAAAAGCTGGTTAACCATATAACCTTTAGTGGCCTTTTATCCACTAAAGCCCATTCCTTACCATGATCTACAAGATCCTGTGAGACCGAGTTCCCACTGGTTTTTCATCTCATGCTGCTGCTTCCAGCTACTCCCCTAACTACTGACTCCCATATTCTAGCCAAACAAGTCTGCAATTATCAAATTTCATTCCTTCTTCAGGGCCTTTTATGTACCCTTTTCTTTTGCCCAAAATTCTCTGCTTTTTGGCTTTTTCCATAGATAGTTACATCCTTCTCATCCTCAAGCCTCGGTTTAGTTACTTTTCCCCTGACCATTATACTTAATGTGGGGTTCCCCACAACCCTCTATCTTTTCATCCTGTTCTTTAGGTCAAAGCCAATTACCTCTCAACTAGGGATCCCCCCCAAGCTGGGTATAGTATTACATATTTGATTTGTAAGGCTAACAGAGTATAGTATTACATAGTTGTAATGCTAACACTCAGGTGATTCAGTAGGGTCTTGAGCACATAGCAGCTCAGTTACAATAATGAGTTCCAGGGCTATAGAATATGAGTCTGTCTCAATAAACATAGCAAAACCAAAACTCAAAACATCATCTGTCTGTTGCTTTTCTTTCCGGTGCTCATCTCTCTGACCCGGCTGTGTAGTCACCAGAGGAACCAGACCCGTGGTGTCTACCTTGTTTTCTATTATTTCCCCGCAGCAAAGCAGTTTCTGACACTTCACAGTACTCAGTGTCTGTTATTGTTACTCAATGAAGTGCAATTTGAGTAATTCCCTGACAATAGGCAGTCTGACAGGTGAAACTCACTGGAGAGTGGGTCCTCGGGCAAACAGGATCATGTGAACAAAGGCCTGCAGCTGGCTAATCACAGGTTGAATAGTCCTGTTGTATTAGGAGCTTAGAATACAAGATACAGGGAAACATCAGAGGATCATGCCTCGGAGCTCTGGTCCCCATCCTCAGGCACTGGGTAGAAAATTGCCCTTGTCAAGATTACAGACACCTGTCCAGATTACAGATACCTGTCCACAGCTGGATCAAGGCTGAAGCCTAAAATCCCAACCACCCACCCAGGGCTGTCCATAGGAGTAGCTTTACCTGATCCTCACCAGTCATCTAACTCCTGGCCTGCTGTTTTGGTCAGAGTCATAGAAGCCCATAACAGAAGACTAGAAAAACATCTCACAGAAGCACAGAAAGCAAAAGTTAAACCCAAGCATCATCTAACAAGTCACAAAAGCCTTGTAGCTCTATGTCCATGTTCTAAGGGTAAACAAACTTTTCTACACATACCACTTCCTTTCCTTTGTTAGCACACCCTCTCCTCTTCTGCCTCTGTCCTGAATCTTGGATCCATTTCTCTTCTCTAGCCAGCAAGTTTTCAGTACTCTAACCACTTCTCTGGTCAAAAGGACGGTCTCTAAATCTGTCCTTTAGCTGAGCTGTCTCCTGTAGAGCTCAGTCCGCAGGAACTCTAAGTGAACTATAAATCTCATTTTCAAGTGTAGCTTGAGATGTAGCTTTGAGAAGCTGAGAGTCGGGCGGGGGTGGGAAAGCTACTCATAGCCATGACTCTCAGATCACCCATAGTATTTCATAGCTTCTGTTCAGCATTTTAAAAAGATTTATTTTTACCTTATAAACTTTAGAGTGTTTTCTGTATACACGTATGTGTACTGTGTGTGCCTGGCTCCTGTAGAGGCCAGGTGCTGGGTCTCCTGGAACTGGAGTTACAGATGGTTATAAACTGCCATATGGTTGAGAACCAAACCTGGGTCCTCTACAAAAGCAGCCCAGTGCTCCTAACTGCTAAATCTCTCCCCAGCCCTTATTTCTTTTTTTAAATCCAGGAAAGCAGGGATGTTCAGCCTTTCCTCCATGATATAGATGCCAACAGTGGGAGAGAAGAATAGCATATTCAGAATGTAATGGTCTGAATCAGAAATCCTGGAAAATTCTTGTGGGATTTTAGACAAGCCTCTGCATGGCTCCAAACCTTAGTTTCCTCATCTGTGTAATGGGGATAATAACAAGTCTCATAGGATGGCTGTAAGAATTAAATAAAATGTATAGAAAGCCAATTTTGAAGCTACTTGGTAGTTAGCAGATGAGGTAATATCAAGGTTGTCACTGGCTCCGTATTGGTAATTTCCCACTTTAGCCACGAGCATACCTGAGAACATGATAAAACAAAGAGACCACAGAAAAACCTTTCTGAGGGCTGGAGAGATGACTCAGCAGTTAAGAGCACTGGCTGCTCTTCCAGAGAACCTGTGTTCAATTCCCAGCACCAACATGGCAGCTCACAACTGTCTGTAACTCAAGTTCCAGAGGAGGTAGCGCCTTCATACAGATTTACATGCAGGCAAAACACCATCACACATGAAATAAATAAAAACTTTAAAAATATACTTTTATTTTATTTTATTTTTAAAAAGCTTCCTGTTCAGATAAATGAGAATTAAGGAAAATAAACATGGTCAGGGAAGCTGGGCATGACGACTTACACCTGTACTGTCAGCATCTGGTGGCTGATAAAGGAGACTGCCATTCATTTGAGGCTACAGAGTTTCAGGTCAGCCTGGGCTACAAAGGGAGAGTTTGCTCCTCCCTACCGGAAGAAAAAGCCACAGAAAAGAACAAATTAAGGTGGGTGGGTGGGTGGCCTGGAACTCAGCTAGTGAGGGCTGACTGTACCCATCTCTTCCTAGATCTTTGCTCAGAGTTGTTAAATTGGGTAGCTCAAAATTACACTATGGAAGTCAGCAGTTTGTTTGCCAACTTATCTCCAAAAAATGTGTGAATGGCTAAAACACTACAGATAGATTCCTGAAGATTCAGACCCTAAAGACCTTGTAGAGTGAAAACTAACACAAAGCCTGTAAGAAGAAAGGTGTTTCCAGCAGCAGATCCCCCCCCCCCAAGAAAGAAGTGAGTCATAGTTGTGACGCCTGAGCTGGGTTTCTGTGGAGCTCTGGTAGGTCCCTGGAGGGAGAGAATGGTCTAATAGAAAAATACTAACCTGTGAATTATACTGACTGGGCATGTAGCCATCTCGGAAGTAAACCACAGCAACTTCCTGACCATCCCTGAAACAAAGGATGAAAAAAAGCTTCGGTATGAAATTATTACTGATGTGCTCAGGGGTTCAGTCTATTTCAGGATACATCAGAGTACATGTGGCAGCCCACAAGGTAAGCCTGGGAAAGGAGGGGTTTACTAGAATTAGTGCAAGCAGAAACCTAGTACTTCTATTAAAAACCGGTGTGCAGCACACAGTGCTTTAGAATATTCTAGAGGGAAACAAGAAGGTTAGCATAGGTAAAATTAAAAACACACATATCCAAAATTTTGGGACATGCAGAAACTTTAATTAAAATAAGTTCTTCCCCGTTCCCTTGATCTATTTTATATTATCTAGTTTATCTAATAAGTAAACTAGATACTTTGTTTTGTTATGATAACAGCATATTTTGAAATATCTAAAGTGGGATTGTGAAAGTCCATGGAGGCTCTTAACTTTCTTGTTGCTTTGTTTTTTGAGGCAGGGCCTCTTATATCCCAGGTTGACCTTGAGTTCAATTTATACCTGAGAATGAGCCAGAGCCCCAGATGTTCCTACTTCCACTTCTCAAATGCTAGAATTATAAATGTGTGTGTGCTCTCACGCCTGGCTACATTCTTTTGTTTTTACACCGACTCTCACTATGTACTTTTCTATGTACTTGGAACTTTCTATGTAAACCAGGCTGGCCTAGAATTCAGAGATCTGCCTGCCTCAGTCTCCAGAGTGTTGAAACTAAAGGCATGTGCCACCATGACCAGCCCTGGCTAGGTCTAACTATGTAAATTGCAGTACCACCCCAATATGTTGTACTAATGCTACAGTGTGTTGGCCCATGGGAAAAGTAGGACCTGGCTTAGAAGACAAATCCAGGCTACAGACCAGAGAGTGGTAACCAGATGGATTAGAATGAGTCTGCAGCTCTACCCACCCAGCCCAACTGCTCAGGCCTGTCGACCAGCCACAAAGAGAGGCAAGAAGACTTTTAGAACCTAAGGTTATCTTGAAGGATGCTGATGCACTCATCCAAAAGGTCAACAGTTGTGATATAACCCATTAGAAGCAGAGCATGGCTAGGCATTCCTAAAATTTCCTGTAAGGATGAGATATTTCAGAAATTAGGAGAAAGGAAAACAAGCTATCATATTTCCCAGAAGAAAGGTTCTTTAGTGACAGGAGGTATCAAGAGAGGTTCTTAACCCAGCTGTCTAGTGGCTCCTTGGGGATGCTTACATGAACAGCCTTCGGTTTTGGTCTAGAGAACCCCTTTCAGAGACATCTTCAAATTTTCGCCGGATTACATGGATGTTCCTGGAAAAGAGAGGTGAGAAATCAGAGGTAATGGGTGTGGTGTTTTGAATGGCCCTCCACTTGGGGCCACACCTGAAGGTCTCTTCCTTTACTTGCCTGTCCAGTAGCTCATTCTCTATGGCACGCTGGTCAAATATGTTCCTTTCTTTCTCTTGAGCGATCAGTAGCACCACAGCACTAGAGAAAGAGCACAAGTGAGAAGGGGCTGCTACAGAGCTTATCCTTCCTGCCGCTCCCTTAAAGTGAGGTAGGAGCATGGTTTCTCAGTAGTCCTGCTGATGCAGGCTGCAACCCCAGCTCTTGGGGCGGGGTGGGGGCAAAAAGATCGTGAATTTGAGGCCAGTCTGGGCTACATAGCAAGACCCTGTGTCAAAACAGAAAGGAGGGACTGAGGAGGTGACTCAGTCAGGAAAATGCTTGTCATGCAAGCATAAGGACCTGAGTTTGACCTCCAGAACCCACTTAAAAAAAAAAAAAAAACAAAAACAAAAACAAAAAGATGAAGCATGTCTGTCATGCCATCACTGGGGAAGCCGAGACAGGGGGAAATCTGGGGCTTGCTGGCAACCTAGTCTTGGCAAATTGATGAGCTGCAAGTTTAATGAGAAACTCTGTCTCAAAACCAAGATGAAGAGAGACTGAAGAACACACTACACATTGACCTGGCCTCCACATGCATGTACACACAAGACAAGCAGATAGACAGACAGACAGAGACAGAATATAGCTTCTTTGCAAGAACAGATGATGCCTCAAGTTAGGATTGCCAGGGGCAACAACACATTTCTTTAAAACAGGAAATTTGGAGGTGAAAAAGGGAGCCTCTCTTGTCTGTTCTCTATGGAAGAAATATTGTAATGATGTCAAATATCTGTACAACTTAAAATTGAGATTTAAAACCATCTAACCAACCGGGCGTTGGTGGTGCACGCCTTTAATCCCGGCACTCGGGAGGTAGAAGCAGGCGGATCTCTGTGAATTCCAGACTACCCTGGTCTACAAGAGCTAGTTCCAGGACAGCCTCCAAAGCCACAGAGAAACCCTGCCCCCGCCCCCCCAAAAAACCAACCTCACCCATTTTTTCCCTAGAAGACATCTTGAGCCATATATGATGGCACACTCTTGTGATCCCAGCACTCAGGTAGTGAAGACAAGAGAATTAGGAGTTTAAGACTGACCTGGGCCAGTGGTGGCACATGGCTTTAATCCCAACACTTGGGAGGCAAAGGCAGGCAGAGTTCAAGGCAGGCAGAGTTCAAGACCAGCCTGAACTGCAAAGTGAGTTCCAGGACAACTACGGTACAACAACACAGCAAAAAAAACTAAAACCTATTTTGAAAACAAAAACAAACAAAACAAGACTGGCCTGGGCTACACGAAACCGTATCTTAAAACAAACAACAGAAACCCTAGCACAGTGATACAGTAATTCAAAAATCTGTCTGGGAGAATAAACACCAAGAATGTTTTGTAAATCAACTCAGATTCTAATGACTGCATTATCAGACAGTAAAAGGATCTGATCCAAGAGGGGAGTTCTTAGATGAAAAAACAAAAGAGCTAAATGGAACTCTCCAGAGCCAACTACAAACAAGCCATCGTCTCTGGGGACCACTCAGCCAGCCTGTGATGTTCACAGGGCCACATCTGGTCTCACAGTATTAACAGGATCACTAAGGCTCACTAGGCCTTCCTGCTCCTCTCTGTTTACCCACAAGTTCCCTAAAGAAGCAGGGGCTTGCACTTTGGCTTACTATTCTAAGTATATATTCTGACCTCCTTCGTTGATTGGCCTCTTAATCTACCTGGGCTTTTTTTTCAACCTTAGCTGAGCCTCTTAGTCTAAACTGTGTTCACCTGACTTCTTTCTACTTGGCTAAAGTCTCTTCCAGCCTGCCTCAAGTCAAGAGGACAGACGGGACATTTTAGCTGAAAACTGACTTTAAGCTGGGACCTGCAAGACAAAGTGGAAGTGGTTTTTCAGAAGCCATCTTGCCTTGAGAGGCCCAAGGGCTTGCTCTTCATTTTGTACCCTGAACCACTCGGCTCATGGGTGTTTGGGGTGGTTGGGCAGGATGGCATCCCGCCCAGGATGGCTCACCTCCAAGAAGAGGTGAAGGAGGAAGCCTGAAGGCTGGAGGTTAAAATGGAATTTCAGACTCTGGCTAATTAAGTCAGCTTTTCCACTTGCCAAACCTTGGGAGCCAGACTCAGAAAACACATTCTACCTCCTACTGCCTTCAGCTCTGAGAAATTTGGACTTTGTAGTTGTCAGTTGAGGAAGGTGAACTGGAAATAGCATGCTGGCTGGGAGAGAGGACCCAACACTCTTAGTCGGGGCTCTGCCAGTGACTTGTGGTGTCCTTGAGCAGGTCAGTCAGCTTCTTTCCCTGAGCCTTAACTGTCTCATCTATGAAGTAGATGTGTTAATCAGATCATATGTCCCGATCTTTTAATATCAATAATCATCCTTCTTCTACTCATTCAAACTATAGGCCCTGTATTTTACTGTTGTTGTCTTAAAGACTTAGTTTTATTTGTGCATGCATGACTGTGTTGTTGTATGCCACGTAGAGCTAGAGATTCAGATGGTTGTAATAGACCCTATGTGGGTGCTGGGAGTCAAACTCAAGTCCTCTGGAAGATCAAGAATCACTTTTAGCCTCAGAGCATCTCTCCAGCCCTAGGCCCTATGTTTTGAAAATATTTGTTTAAATGAAATCATAATTTTACAGACGGTTGTGAGCCACCCATATGGGAATATAAGCCAGGTCCATTGCAAGCGCAATAAATGCTCTTAACTTCTGAACTAACTCTCCAGCCCCACTGAAATCATAATTTTATAATCAGGACTGGTGGCACATGGATGTAGCTTCCTACTTGGGAGGTTAGAGCAGAAGGATTGTCATGAGTTCAAGACCAACGTAGGCTACATAACAAGACCTGTCTCCAAAAAGCAAACAAGACTGGGGATGTAGCTGAGTGGTGGAGTACTCTCCTGGCACACACAAGGCCCTAGATTTGATTCTCAGAATGACAAAAATAGTTTTTTTTTTTAAATAAAACAAAATTTTAATCCTCAGATTTTTTTTCTAAAAACTTTTTATTTTTTTTGAGGCAGAGTCTTGCTATATATTCCTGGTAAGACACTGACTATATAACTTAGACTAGCTTTGAACTAAAAGGCCAGCCTCCTAACTCAGCTTCCTGAGTACTGGATTTACAGGTGGGTTTTTTGTTTGTTTTGTTTTTGTGAAAGGATCTTGATATATAGAGTTGGCTGGCCTGGAACTTGCTATGTAGACCAAGCTGGCCTTGAACTCATAGAGACCCACCTGCCTTTGCCTTCTGAGTGCTAAGATTAAAGGCATCTATCACCATGGCTAGCTCAAGAAAAAAAAAATCTCAGAGACAAAAAAGAAGTGCCAAGGTCACACGCTTGCTCAGCAGACGAGCCTCAGCCACTCTCACACTGGGTAAAGCCAGTACCTGCTCAGGAGCCACAGTGCCCTTACCCACCAGTGCCTACCTCTGGACACATCAGTGTTTTCTCCCCAAATTACTCCTAACCTGGCAAGAGACTCCCTCTGCAGTGCTTGTCATTGGCAGTTTCTCAAGTGATGTCACTTTCTTAAAACGGAACCTGGCAGAGGGTTCTACTGGACATACTGTTTGTCCAACTTAGGGACAGAACTTGAGGCTTCTTGGAACTTGGTGAGGCTTAGCAAGCCTAGGAAGGCTTGCTTGGAGGCAACAGTGCTATTATACATGCAGGTTCCAGGAGCTTATCACTGGGTTCTACTACCATCTCACCATCTGACTTCAAGCAAGTCACTGCACCTCTCTGAACCTCAGTTTCCTGATCTGTAAGACAGGAAAGAGGAACAGCACCACCTCAGAGCACTCATTCTGAGAGCTCAGTGAGAGCCTGCCTGGATGTGAACACTTAGTACAGGTGGACTGTGCTCACACTGCGCAGTTGCTAGCAGTGGCCTCTCAACTATCTGGAAGTCACTTACCTAGCATCTTCACACATCTGGAACATGGTTGAGAAATAGGAAGAAAGCAAAGAAAACACTTCTAAGCAGTTAAAATGGACACCATAAAATTCCCAGATCAAAACTGACATCACAAAGAGGTCCTCATGCTTTTTACACATGATTAGAACAACCTGGATCCCTGTTTTTCCCCAAGCCACAGCAAATTGGGAGGCAGAGGGAGAGCAGCAGAGGATTCCTATTGCAAGCACACTGACGGCAGTAACTGTAAAAGTGGATGTTGAAGAAGCCAACATTACAGATAATGTATGGGAACTGAAAGCCAGAGGCACGGGTGCTTTCTGACCCTCGGTGGCACCAGTGCATTGCAATAAGATGTGATCACTGTTATCACAATGACCCTCACGCCACAAGGAAACAGTAAGTTACGATTAGCCTCTCTCTAGAAGGAAACCCAGAACTCCACTAAAATATTTTTGGCACTTAAATGTGTAAGTTTCTATTCCTAGAAACATCCCTTTGTCCCCTTCTGATGTCTAGCAAGGGAGAAGCTGCCCCACCCATGAATGCTAACCACTGCTACCTTTCCACATTCTTACTTAGCTGAGCCATAGAGCTCCCAGGCTTTGGCGATTCCCAGGGCCAGTCCCTTGCTGGGATTATTGGAGAGGATCTTGGCAGCTTCTTTGGTCTTTTTCAGGACGTTGAGAACATGTCTGGTGGAAGAAAGACAGCTTCTCAGTAATTGGATGGACCAGGGTACCCTTCTGCCATGACCTCACAGACACATACACAAAGGAATAGCCAAGTGCTTAAAGGCTCCTTACCACCGTTCCTGAAGCATCCACCATAGCTGGGATGTACATGCCCAGAGGAGTCCTGAGCCCCCATGTGGCCACTCCACCCAACTCAGTTTCTAAGGGAGCAGGAGCCCTTCAGGTGCTATATGGAATCCTGCCGCAGACCATATGGAATTGTAATGACCTGAAGCATCCTGATGGCTAGGAAACCACTACTGTGGCCCAGCTCTCAGACAGAAGCTTCTGAACGCCCTCTGCTTTGGGTTAAGAACTGCTCCCAGGCCTCAGATATGTCAGGACCCTCCTATCAGAGGCCTCTGGAAGGCTCACTCTGAGCCTGGAGTGTTACTTTGCACAGTGAGGGGCAGGACCAATATGCTATGAGGTCTCTTCTTTCTCGGCATATAAAAGACCTGATTTCAAGCAGAAAACTGCTATGAGGAGAAGATGCAGGTGTGGAGAAACCAAGACTCAGGAAGGTACAGTCACAGAAGGAGATCCTTGGCTTAATCAGTGACTATAGGTCCATTGAACTCTTCCCCTAGGAACCCACCGGTGCACAGCAGGAGTCCGGGAGGCCAGGCCCCCAAAGCTGGCAGAGATAGTGTTGATTTCAATCTGTTTCAGGGCTTTGGAGCCATCTGCGCTGCACTGGAACATGTAATCTGAGCGATTCAGGCCCAGGAACACAGTCTGTGGAGAAAACTGAAGGCTGAGGACACTGGCCCAGGGGCTGACTCTGGAGGTCTAGCCATACTGCACTCTGCAGAGCTAAGGAGAACCACCGAATACCCCCAACCCAGAAGGACCATTCTGTCAGCCTCGAACTGCTCTCTGGATGGAGGCCCAGTAGAGACTAGTCCAGGCATAGTAGATTCCTATGAGAACAGACTGAGGCCACTTCTAGTAAAAACAAAATACCACAGATAAGAGAGACAAGGTCCAGGCAAAGGAAGGGCTAGGAATGGTTACCTGGGCAATGCCCTCTTTCAGGACTTGCTTGTAGATATCAAAGAGACGGGCAGTGTAGTCGTCCTTTTTGATAGTGCTAGAGAAGAAAGAACATTTTCTAGGATAAAAGAGACCCTTGAAACCCCAGGTCCCATCCCTACCCACCCACTTCTAGATAGCTTTCTAGGTCTTGAATACCCATTCCAATCAAGCAGATTATTAGTATCTAATAATCTACTCTAGAGCCAGATGACCTGGGTTCAAATCCAAGCTCTACTAGCTACTGTGTGGTAATCTCAGGGAATCCCATCCCCTCTCTGGTTCTTGGTTTGTTCAACTATGAAGAGAAGAGGAAAATAACTGCTTATAAAATAGGCTTGTGAGGAAAAGTAAATGATGCAGTATAGTTTTGGGTTTTGTTTTGTTTTGTTTTGTTTTTGTTTTTCGAGACAGGGTTTCTAGACTGTCCTGGAACTAGCTCTGTAGACCTAGTCTGGTCTTGAACTCACAGAGATCTGACTGCCTCTGCCTCTGGAGTGTTGGGATTAAAGGCGTGCGCCACCACTGCCTGGCTACAGTATAGTTTTGAAAAATTCAAACATCTTGAATAACTGAAGGCTGGTAAGTTTTCTGACTGACATCAAGTTAACTCTTCTCCATAGCTTCCCCTGCATTCTAGTCACTGCCCAGGTAAGTCTCTCCTCCTCCATGACAGTCCCCAGGGCAGTTTGCTATGTACCTGCAGGTTTTTCAGGCCCAAGGTTTACTGCATCAGTTAATCCATGTGTGATATCATTTCCTTGGAGAAGCCTCACTATCCAAACCAGATCCCTTTTCTTTTCTTTCTTTTTTATTATGTATGCAGTGTTCTGTCTACATATATCCCAGCCGGTCAGAAGAGGGCACCAGATCTCATTACAGATGTTTGTGAGTCACCATGTGGGTGCTGGGAATTGAACTCAGGACCTCTGGAAGAGCAGCCAGTGCTCTTAACCTCTGAGCCATCTCTCCAATCCCAGATCCCTTTTCTAGGTGCTCCCACAGCACTGTGAACATCTCCTTTACAGAGCTGACTAGAGATGCAATTCTACTTTATTATATGGCAACTAATATCATCTCTCCCACTGGGCTAAAGACCTCATGAAAGTGGGGCTAGGTCTAAGTGGACTCATCAGCTTAGCCCAGTGTGCTGCTGTGGCGAGTGCTAGGGGCTCATCCTGTATGGATTTCTGGAGCCTTAAGAAGACCAAGAGCAGTATACAGTCACTAACACCACATTGTTGCTCCTAAAGATTTAGGGCAACCTTGTCCTCAGCCAAGCCAGGCTTGTAGGCTGATCTAGTTATAGAAGTTTGTGGTGGAGCCATTTGTAGTAGGAAGGTAGCTGTCTTGAAGGCTGTCTAGAGGATGACTTCTTTCACTGGAGCCTTTCTTAGCTCTTGGTGAGAAGAGTCCCCCAGCTGGGCTTTAGCCACCTAGAGAAGTAGGATACATTTTCTCTTCTCTGAAGAGGAGATGCCTTTCAACCCCAGGCTTTAGGCTGTTGTTTTCCCTTAGGGGCTAGCTGTGATGGTGTGTGTGTGTGTGTGTGTGTGTTGGTGGCAGGTCTCCCACATAATCACATTGTCAAGTGTAAATGCGCTAAACCAGGCTGCTCGTAGTGAGCATAAAGCAAGCCGGTCCAGAGAAAGAAGGTAGTAACAGGGTTCACATATTCATGACCTACTAGATTGTTGGCTCCAAGGCAATGGTTTTCAGACTTAATATGATTATTATCCCTTCTCAGCCGGGTGTTGGTGGTGCACACCTTTAATCCCAGCACTCAGGAGGCAGAGGCAGGTGGATCTCTGTGAGTTCGAGGCCAGCCTGGTCTCCAGAGTGAGTGCCAGGATAGGCTCCAAAGCTACACAGAGAAACCCTGTCTCGAAAAACAAAAAAAAACAACAACAACAAAAAAGAGATTATTATCCCTTCTCACATTCAACCTGTTACCAAAGAGCACATCGGAGAAGGATTTGGTCTCTAACAAAAGAATCTAGTTTTCCATTGAAAATTTAATCATAGATACACAATTATACACATAAAGTACATATATAAAACATTATATATATTTAATTCTAAAATAAGCAATTTATACTTAATTACAAAATTAACCAAGAAATTTCACTTGCATCAGGACCTGAAGTGGGAAGAAAAAGATCTATCGGGAAGAGACAAAGGAGTGACTACCTACTTGCATCTTGAGTATGGTTTAGTCTGCATTTTGTCCTACCCAAAGATATGAAACTTTAGGTGACAAGAAAAGGTCATTAAAAACATTAAACACATCCTTCTAATGGAGGGATTAAAAAGAAGGGCCTTTGTTTAGAAGTTGGACATCTGACTTTAAAAACCTCCCTGGTTTTCTCCCCAAACCTGGCCATTTTCCATAATTCCAAATGGAGACCTTTTAAAGGCGTTATTTTATTTTATGTGTATGAATGCTTCACCTGTGTGTATATAACTATACTTCATCTAGTGCCCATGGAGGCCAGAAGTGGGTGTTAGATCCCCGGAACTAAACTTATGGAAGACTGTGACCCACCACCATGTGGGTGCTGGGAACTGAACCCCGATCATCTGCTGCAGCAGGACGTATTCTTAACCACTGTGCCATCTCCAGCCCTCCTGCCCCGATGACTTTTGTCATGGGAAGCAGGGGTCACCGATCACAGAATCACAGCAACCCTAGGTCTCAGCCAACCTCATGTTGTCGACTAAGAAACTGAGGCTTTGAGAAGAACTTTCCTTTTGCTTGTCATACAAAGAGCAGTGGAGCCAGGATTAGAAGGTAGCTCTCCTCACTCCTTTTCTACTTTTTTTTCCTCTCTGGGGTACCTGCTCCCCACTCCACCAAGTGAGCTAACACAGCAACAACTCGTAGCTCCCCAACCTTCCCATCCAAAGCTTTTAGCTTCCCTGACCCCAGAGGCCTTAGCACTTAGTACCTAGACAGAGTTTGTTCCAGGAAGGCCGAGTTCTGGCTGACAGCATCCACCAGCATGTTGAAATCCATCTGCACAGCATAGGCCTGCTCCAGCAGAGCACTAGGGACTGGTGAGGGGAAGAGCGTGAACGGGGCATAGGTCACCACCTGATCAATGAGAATGTGGGGCAGAGAGAGAGAGAGAGAGAGAGAGAGAGAACTGTGAATGGGCTATCTTCTTGCAAAGTCAGGCCTATGCATAACTGAGCACACAATTGCAGAACAGCAGTTATTTCAGGAAGGGAAGAGATGAGGGAAAAAAGCAAGAAAGGGTACAAAGACAGTTTCCAGGTTCTGTTACAATTCTACAGGATTTTCTCTAAATGAGAGGCAAAAACAAAATAAAAACTTCCACAAAAACTAAGTACTTACTACATGCAAATCATTGTGCTGAATGCATACAATGGGTCATCATATAATTCTATGCAGAAGGTAACTACTGTTATCCATACTTAGCAGACAAAGGACTTGAGATAGGAATTATGTAATAGGTCTAAAATATATTCACTGCTGGTGTTTGGATTTGGACCAGGATGGTTACTAAACCACTCTAACACACTCATACTGCATGCTCATCCATACCCCACTTTCCCCTCCTATGCTCCTGACTGATATTTAAGCCAAGTCCATCCCCACATCAGGAGTTCACACCCCAGGCCCCTGACCTTCTGGCTGGGGTAGAGGGAAAAGCCTGCTGGTAGGGCTGCTGAGGTGAACTGTGGCTCCCTGAATAGAAGCCAGTAGTGACATGCCCTTGTCCCAGAAATGACAACTCAGGTTAACAGGTTGGCCTTTAGTTACACTCTGGGTTCTTTGGACTTTACATGGTCATGAAATCAAAATACCATTTAGGACAGTTATTCCTAAAAGGGAGAAACGCCTTCTGAGATTTCTAACAACAAATGAACTGGAACTTGGGAGATAATTAATAGATCATAGGAATTGAATTATTTACCCTCTGAGTTAATATCAATTTGCCATTGTGGTAGAAAGGGTTTATGGTGGAAGAAGTTTCATTAATATACTTACTTTAAAAACTGCCTTGAACTAGATAATACAAACAATCACACACAATTTAAAAGAGTTCTAAATAGCTGGGCAGTGGTGGTACATGCCTTCAATCCTAGAACTCAGGAGGCAGAAGCAGGCAGATCCTGTGAGTTCAAGGCCAGCTTGGTCTACACAGTTAGATCCAGGACAGTCAGGGATATGTAGAGAGACCCTGTCTCAAACAAACAAACAAACAAATAATAAAAGAGCTAAGGGTACACAGTGAGAAGTGTATCTTAGTCCCACTGTGGCCTGAGTCATCTAGTCCTCTTCCCAAGACACAATGTATACTTGTGTCAGATATCTTTATAACTGATATATATGTTTCCAAATACATCATCCCCTTTTTACACATGCAGAAAGATTCTGCCTCAAAAACACAGGAACAGGGTTATTGCAGGTCATGTAAAGGTGACCTAACACCCAAAATGCATGTAAGACAACAACAGGTTTTAAGACTCAGGACTCGGGAGATTGCCTCTCCAAAAATTTCCCAGAGGTTTTCTGCCAAGCCTTCTGTCTGTCCTGACCCCAGAACTCATTGTACCTTCTTGAATTTAGGATGAACAGCACATAGTTGTTCTCTGCTGTCCACAGGCCAAAGGCTGAAACACACAGTCTCTCACTTTTTAGAGAAAAAAAAAATAGCACACATATGACAATAACACTCTGCTTTGTTGCCAGGGAAACAACAGGAATGGTGAGATGGTGAGGATAAGCAGTTGCATCTTAGCCCACAGGCTGGCCTCACTAGAGGCTAGGGTGAGCTTAAACCTCTTTTAAAAATTATATGACTATTTATTTCTGTGCGTGTTTTCTATCGAATGCCATGTGAAGATCAGAGGACACTTTCTGGGAATTGATTCTTTCCTTCTACCACTAGGTTATGGAATCAAATTCTGGTCCTAAAGCTTAGTGGCAAATGTCTTTACCCACTGAGCCATCTAGTGGCCCAGTCTTGAACTTCTATTCCTCCTGATTGCACTTCCCCAATGTTGGGATTACAGGTATGTGCTACCACAGCCTGCCAGTTTGATTTGGATAGTTTAGCGGTGTAACTTTCCATTATTATTACTAATTATTATTATGTTATTTGCATGTGTGTGTGGTGTATATACTTGTTAGCGTGGGAGAGCACATGTGTATTCAGAGTTGGGTATCTTTTCCTTGACTGATCTCCACCTTTATTTTTGAAGACAAGGTCTCTCACTAAACCTGAAACTCTGATTTGCCAGAACAAACTTCAGAGATCTGCCTGTCTTCCAGCCCTGGGGTTCCAGGTATCTACTACTGTCTCAGGTGTGGATTCTGGAATCTGAACTCAGTTTCTCATGCTTGCTTAGCAGGTATTTCACATAACAACCCATCTCCCCAGCCCCTACTGGAGAGAAGGGTTATGTTTTAATGTTGGCTCTGACTTAAAAAAAAAAAAAAAATGTCGCTGCGGGGCTGGAGAAACAGCTCAGAGGTCCTTGCAGAGGACCTCAGTTCAACTCCCAATACCGGCATGGCAGCTCACAACCATCTGAAACGACAGTTCCAGGGGACTGAAGCCTCTTCTGCCCTTTGTAGGTAGTGCACACACATTCACCTGGGCACACACACATACACATAAAACAAAAATAAATATTACAAAATAAAAATGCTGGTAAATTAAAAAAAAAAGGAAGACACAACCCTAACAAAAATTTGATGAAGGCTTGCCTCTGAGGGAAACAGTGGCTGGAGAAGAGAACCTTTCTCTACATTGACTGCTTTTGAACAGTATGCCTAGCTCATGTGTGACCTATTCAAAATGAACTCACTCTGGTCCCCGAATGGAGCTGGTCTGCTATGCTGATCTATGCTGATCTATGAAGTGAAGGTCACAGTCCTCTCTGCCTAGTATCAAAAAGCCTCTTGGCTTTCTGACTTTGCCTGACGTCACCCACTGACAAGCCCTGCCTGGAACATTTTGGCCTCTCCCTACTTTGGAGGCCCTGCCATATTATTACTTTCCCCCATCTGCTTTTAAGCTCCAATTTAACTTTCATTCTCCATTTTGCCTCTAATAAAAATGAACTGCTACTTCTACCAGGCATCCTGAGAGAGACAGTGAAGTGGGGATATGCAGAGCATGGCCTCAGCAGCCAGACCCTGCCAGTCTTCCCATGATTTCAGTGACCCCAGTCAAGTTACTTAACTTCTCTGAGCTTCGACTTCTTCCTCTCTGTTGCGGTGCAGGTTAAATGAGTCAGCAATCCCAAAGTGTTGAGAATAATGCCTACCACACAGTGAGTCGTCAATAGATGACAGTTGATGCTGTACTGAGCACGGGCCACACCTCCTCCTCCAATGACATTCCCTAATTTTATTCTCTGGTACATTCTCCAACTAAACCCTGTGCTTCAAAGGTTGAGAACCTCTGGCTGACTCACCTAATCTTCCATGTCAAGGCTGTCTGGCATAGAGCAGGGTACAGGTTAGAACAGAATTTATTTTAAATGATTTATTTTTATTTTGTGTGCACTGGTGTTTTGCTGGCATGTATGTCTGTGAGAGGGTGTCCAATCCCCTGCAACTGGAGTTGGAAGCTGTAGTGTGGGTGCTGGGAACTGAACCCCAGTTGGTGATCTTAACTGCTGAGCTATCTCTCCAGCCTCGTCTTTTTCTCTTGATTAGGAATCTCACTTAGGAGGGCCAGAGAGACAGCTTAGTGGATAAAAACAAAACCAACAACAATACAACTGGATTTAGTACTGCACATATGTTATCCTAGCACTCCTAGGATGAGATGGCAAGCAAAGACAGGTGAACTATTTGGAACCCCCAGGCAAGCCAGCCTGGAATACACAGTACAGCGGCAGAAAGGTGGAAGGTGAGAACCGATTCCAAAAGTTGTCCTCTGACCCACACATGCATACTATGGCACATGGGTGCCTGCATTCACACATATATACATACATACATACATACATACATACATACATACATACATACACACACACACAAGCTCTTACGCACAATAATAGATTTTTAAATAAAGAGAGCCGATTCGGGATTCCTTCTGTACATATGTTTCTCTTATGGGTTGATGAATAAAATGCTGACTGGCCAGTAGCCAGGCAGGAAGTATAGGTGGGGCTACCAGACCAGGAGAATTCTGGCTAGAGGTTGGAGAGACAGGTTGTGAGGGAGAAGCCAAGTAGCTGCTGAAGGAGTATCATGGTGAATTACGGGTAAGCCACAGCCTCGTGGCAATACATAGTTTAATAGAAATGGGTTAATAATTAAGAGAAAGCTAGCCAACAAAAAGCCTGAGCCATTGGCCAAACAGTTTATAATTAATATGTTTTTGTGCGCTTACTTGGGCTAATCAGCTGTGGGGCCAGGCAGAAAAGAAACTCCGTCGACATCTCACTGAGAGTCAGGGAAGTTGATCTAAAATCTCAGGACTTGGAGGCTGAGGCAGGAGCATTGCCATAAGTTCCAGGCTCCATTTCAAAACTATCCCCATTTCCCCAAAGAAAGAAGCCTCATTGAGGACTGTGCCTTTTGTAGGCCCCATTAAACCCCAGAAAGATTAAATATTAAACTTTTATACGATACCCATTTATTAATAGAAGAAATAAAAACTCGAACAAGAATACATTCCATCTTGATTCCAACAATTCATAAACCTAAGTTCCTAGACCATACAATACTATTTCCAAAACCAGAGACCAGCAGGGTGGTGGTGGTACATGCCTTTACTCCCAGCACTCAGCAGGCAGAGGAAGGCTGTTAGTTCAAGGCCAGCCTGGTCTACAGAGCGAGTTCCAGGACAGCTAGGGCTATTATGCAGAGAAACTCTGCCTTGAAAAACAACAACAACAACAAAAACCAAACCAGAGGCCAACCTTCCACAGTATCAGGCAGCAGTCAGTAATGGCCACTCTCAAGTATTTGAGCTTCAGCAAGTATACCTGAGTCTTGACAATCCACCAGGCCCACATCTGAGCCACACAGAGACAACAACAACAGCAAAAGCATGTGGCTAGGTTAAAGACAACAATGCTGGCACCTCTTCAGTAACCAGTGTGGGTGGTGTTAACGTAAATGGCAGGGAGAGAGACAGAAAGGAAGCAAGAAAGGAAGGACGGAAAAGAAAGAAGCACAAGACAGAAAAGCTGATCTGTTACATGCCTTTACATACAAAGAGGGAGAGAGGGCTGGGTGTGGCGGTATATGACAGTAAGCACAGCCACTCAGAGGCTGAGGCAGGAGAATAGAGAGTTTGAGGCTGGCATAGACTATACGTCTCAAAACAAACAAAAAATTGGAGTAATAACAAGTAAATACCTAGTTATTTACTTGTTACTCATGAACTACCTGGAAGGATAAGCAAGACACTAAGCACAGACTGCCTTTAGGACAGGGGAGTTGGGTAGACAGGGGATGTGGAACAGAGGGTTAGCCAACTCTTAGAACTTCTGAATCTTGACATAGGAAAATGTTCTTGAATGTTAAATTAATTAGTTGCAAAATAAACTGATTTCTTTTTGCTTTGTTTTTTAAATTATTTATTTTATTTTATGTGCATTGGTGTTTTTGCCCACCCGTGTATCTGTAGGAGTTGCAATTATAGACTGTGGTGAGCTGCCATGTGGGTGCTGGGAATTGAACCTGGGTCCTCAGGAAGAGCAACTAGTGGTCTTAACCGCTGAGCCATCTCTCCAACCCCAGCTTTGTTTTGCTTTAAGGATAGTGGTTTTTGGTTTGGGTGTCTATTGTTTTGAGATAATATCTCAGTATGTGATCAAACTGCTTTTAAGTGATCCTCCTGCCTGTGACAAGGCCCAGCTAAAGGAGGAGATTTTTAAGTTTGGTTACAGCGGGTTCTCTATATTTACAAGCCAGTCCTAGAGAAACACATACAGAGCTGCCCAAGCAAACATGCATGATTCCTTGTTGTGCTATCTGCAAATATAGAGCTCCCTAAATAGCCATTGGTACAGCAAAGTTAAACTGTGATTCATCCACACTGAAACACTACAACAGAATGAAATTGTCCCTGAGTAGTTATCTTCATACATATAAACTAAAATGTGTCAGTGTGCAGCAAGACCTGATGACAAGCAGTGAAAGTTGGGAACACGGATGGGACTGTGTAGAGTTCTACCCTGAAAGTGTCAGCAGTTTATAGTTGTAAGGCTAACTGCAAGTGTCACAGAAAAGTTGTATATTCAGGACAGACCCAAACCAACAGATCAGTGCTTCAAAAATTGGGAAAGTGTGGCGTTAACACGAGCACATTTGGCTTATACATAAGTAAGTGAACATGATAATTTGATTGAGTTCTTTTGGCCACATAACATGTTAATAATAACAGGAAATTTGGCTATCTTCATAATTATGATAAGTATAATACCAAATGATAATGTATGGGCAATAGTAGGTATCTCTAACAAAGTTATTTCTAAAAAATGATACACTAAGCTGGGTGGTGGTAGTGCACACCTTTAATCCCAGCACTCGGAAGCAGAGATGAGTGAATCTCTGAGTTTCAGGCCAGCCTCCTCTACAGAGCAAGTTCCAGGACAGTCAGGGATACACAGAAAAACCCTATCTCAAACAAACAAAAAAACCAAACCAAAACCAAAACAACAACAAAAACACCCTGCTAAATTTCTTTTAAAGTATTTGTAGAATGAAGGCTGTAAGGTAAGAGCCAACCCTGAATTTAAACAAAACTTTGCCTTTTGACTTCATTCATCAGTTTATTTAATAGACTATTTTTAATTATAAAATAAAATATGCTAGAGCCAGCGGTGGTGGTGCACACCTTTAGTCCCAGTCAGGGGGCAGAGGCAGGAGAATCTCTGAGTTTAAGGCCAGCCTGGTCTACAGAGTGAGTTCCAGGACAGTTAGAGCTACACTGAGAAACCCTGTCTCAAAAAAGCCAAAAAAACAAAACACCAAATTGCTGCCTGACAAAATGACATATTTAATGTACCAATGAGTGTTTAATCTTTGCACCACAGAACAGATACATTCAAATAACATTAAGTGTTACTGCATATTTATAAATGTGACATAATTATGGCATTAGGGGAAAGTATGACTAAGAGCAAATAGAATAAGCAGCTAAGTGAGAACTAAAATTTGGCCTTTACTTTTAAACATTTAATTTCTTATAACTCTTGGGAATAAAAATAAACTGATATTGTTTTTATCAAAAACATGCAGAAGGGCTGGAGAGATGGCTCAGCGGTTGAGAGCGCTGACTGTTCTTCCAGAGGTCCTGAATTCAATTCCCAGCAACCACATGGTGGCTCACAACCACCTTGAATGAGATCCAGTGCCCTCTGCTGGCATGCAGGCAGAAGACAGTATACATAATAAATAAATAAATAAATAAATAAATAAAATATTAAAAAATATTAAAAAAACATGCAGAAGACTAATTTCTTAGAAAGAGATTTAAGACAGACTGCTAAACAAAAATTAAAAATACATCATAGAATAATACATATGGTTCAACTTGGATTTTAAATTACACATATATGTATATTTTATATTTTAAATGATACAAATTACATATATATATATGCAAAGAAGCTGAAGGAGTATATAAAGAGTATATAAAGCTAGGCATGGTGCTGCATACTTAGCAGGGACAAGCGGGAGGGCTGCCATGAGTTCAAAGCCCTCCTGCTCTACACAGTGAGTTTTAGGTCAGTTAGGGCTCCATGATGAGATTCTGTTTCAAAAACAAAACAAAAAAGAGCAATTGCAGAGAAGACAAGTGATTGGGGGTGCTTGATACATAATAGTTCCCCTGACAAAGTGCTTCCTGGAAATTATCTCCTGATTATCTTATGCCATCAATTATATAATAATATTCTGTTCACCTATTGGAGGAAAGTACAACTCACAGAAATGAAGTAGCTGCCTAAATTACACTTCAAACCCCAGATTTTGATTATTCCAGCATGCTTCTTTTTACTTTACATACTTTTAGAAATCAATTTTAGCTGTTGAATAAATAAAGGAGAGATGTGGTCTTTGGCTCAAAGGGGCTGCCCCCACCCTGGGAGGGCGGGCTCTAAGTGGCATTTTGAAGCTTACTTGAGAGGAGCTGGGACTCTCCGCAGGCCTCAGCACCACGCCCTCAGCCAAGGCCCGGTCTATGGCCTGCTGTGCCAACTCCTCAAGCTGTTTCTCATCTTGCAAGATGCTCCCCCAGCTGGTGGCCATCCCAACCTGTGAAGACAAGAGGGCTTGGTGACAGAAGGCCTAGGGCTCAGCAGCCATTGAAAGGTGGCTACATCCATACTGTGAGACTTGACCGGTTCCCGTGGAGGGGCAATTGTGGCAGGGAACATACTGCTTCCACTTCCTCCCTGTACACAAAACAAGTTGACACAGTATTTCCATGGCTATTCATCCTCTCTTTGAATTCTCAGTAACAATGGCATTATTCTCACAGTGAGGAAGCAAAGGTTCAGAGAAGAGAAATGACTTGCTCTAGGCAATGGCAGGTCTAGCTGGTGTTTAAGTCCAGGTCTCTGGACTTCCTGACCAAAACTCCTCAACGGAGACAGAGGCGCTAACGCCATATGTGACTGGTAACGCTGTATGTGACAAGTAACTTCCCCTCCCAGAACTACAGATTCCCTAAGTGGGAAGGGATAAATGAGTGGTTTCCAAACCTGGCTTAACATTCTGGGTTGAGTGGGAAAAAAATACTTATTACTGGGCCCCACCCCAGAGATTATGATTGAAGGGGATCAGTGAGAGGAAGGGGTGGAAATTGCATTTTAAAATGTTTTCCTTAGATAGAAACCATTGTGGCAAATCGTTAATTTCCCTTCTTTAAATCTTTCTATTAATTTATTTATTAGTGTGTGTGTGTGTGTGTATGTTGCCATGGAACACTTGGTAAAGGTCAGACAACAATCTGCAAGTCAGTTCTTGCTTCCCATCATGTGGGTCTCTGGGATCAAACTGAGGTCATCAACCTTGGTGGCAAACACCTTTACCTAATGAGTCATCTCTCTTGGCGCTAATTTCCTTTCTTATTCTGACAACCTGCATCAGTAGATCTCAAACTACATAGTGGATAGGGAGGAAACTGTGGAGTATCATGAAATGGAGTCAAAGAAGTATCACTGTGATTGGCTTAATAAAGAGCTGAATGACCAATAGCCAGACAGGAATTAGCCTAGCTGGGACTTCTGGGGACAGAGAGGTCTTGGAGAAGAAGAAAGGCAGAGTCGACAGCCAGCTGTGGAAGAACCAGGATGGGCAGGACAGAGTAAAGGTAACTGAGACACGTAAAAGAATGTAGATTTTAAAATATGGGTTAATTTAAGTTATAAGAGCTAGTGGGGCAAGCCTAAGCTAAGGCCACATTTTCACACACAAAAAATAAATGTACAGTTTCTCCCTTATACGAACCAGGAGCCATTTTTTTCTTTTAATTTTTATTTAAATTAGAAACAATCTTATTTTACATACCAATCCCAGTTCCCTCTCGTCCTCCCATCCCCCCACTAATCAATTCCCATCCCATCCCCCCATCTTCTCCTTCCCCACCAATCCCCCATCCCATCCCACATCCACTCCTCAGGGAGGGTAAGGTCTCCCAAGGGGAATAATCAAAGTCTGTCTCCCCCATGTATCTAGGGAAAGAGAGTATCCCTTCACAGGGAATGGGCTCCCAAAGCCCATTCGTGCACTAGGGATAAATACTGGTTCCACCGCCAGAGGCCCCATAGACTGCCCAGGCCCCGCAACTGACACCCATGTTCAGAGGGCCTGGTTCGGTGACAGCTGGGTCTGTGAGCTCCCAATTGCCCAGGTCAGCTGTTTCTGTGGGTTTCCCCAGCATCACCAGATCTCATTACAGATGGTTTTGAGCCACCATGTGGTTGTTGGGAATTGAACTCAGGACCTCTGGAAGAGCTCTTAACCTCTGAGCCATCTCTCCAGCCCTTAAGCCAGGAGCCAATTTACTAGCACAAAACAATTACATCTTTCTGTAGACATTTATCACCATAGTTTAAAAGGGACAAAAAATATTTTTAAGAAATCACATTATTGTTAATCCCAGCACTTGGGAGACAGAGGCAGGTAGGTCTCTGTGAGCCCAAGGCCAGCTTGTTCTACAGAGTGAGTTCCAGGTAAGAGCTACACAGAGAAACCCTGTCTTGAAAAACAAAAACAAAACAAGGAAGGAAGGGAGGGAAAGGGGGAGGGAGGGAGAGGGGGAAGGAGGGAGAGGGGGAGGAAGGGAAAGAAATCACATTATCAGGGTAGAAATACCCGAAACCCAGCTGCCCAGCCTAGTGAAGGAGAAGTACTCTCTCTGCCTTGCTGCCAGAGGTACTCAGAAGTATACCAGCTTACCCATTCATTTTGCAGCAGGTTTTGGGGTTCAGAGGATCTGGATAAAAATCTGGAAACATCTGGTCACTATTTTTGTTCTACCCTGCTGTCATTTAATTCTAAGAAACAAACATGGCTGCTCAACTCAGTGGTTGTCAGGAAGAGAATTAGAAAATGATAGATAACTTCCATCATTTTCAGCCTCTGTCTCCTTCTCCTCATGGTGACCTTGTTATAGAACATCCATCTAAGTGGGCCAGCCTCAGCACAATGCTTTGACAGAATGATCATGTGATCTCAACACGGTCCAAACAATTGGAGACAGCTGTCAGAGTAAAGAACAAGACTTGGAGTCCGACAGACTTGGGTGTAAGCCTATAACCTGACTTCCCACATAAGGGCACCGTGGACTAAATGAGAAAAATTAATGATGTTTTAGCATGTTCAGCTTTTAGTAGCCAGTCTTCTGTTTGTATAGGGAAAGACCTGAATCTGGATAACTTTATAAAGAGGCTTATTATTTGAGCATGCTGGTACATTGTCTATGGTCCTGTGAAAGCAGGGGCATTTCTGAAAGTTCAAAGCTAGCCTGAGCTACATACTGAGTGCCAGGCCAGCCAGGGATATATAGCAAGGTACTGTCTCAAAAAATACTTATTTATTTACACACAGAGATTTGCCTGCCTTTGCTTCCAGAGTGCTGGGATTAAAGGTGTGGACCACCACTGCCAGGCTTAAAAAATATTTCAAGTAAGTTTTATTACTTTTTTTTCTGGTCAGGATTTTGCTATGTCATTCAGGCTGGCCTCCAACTCAGCAATCCTTCGATCACCCAAGCAATGGCATCACAAGAATGAGCCACCACACCCAGCTGAAGAGTTCACTGACTATAAGTTCTATGTTTTGAATGCTGCAGGGCATGGTGCTGGCTTTGGTGAGGACTCCCTGGCCGACAGCCTTTCCATAGTTCGTAAATGAGCAGGAAGGAACCAACAGGGTGACTCAGGATCACTCATTACAACTCACTCTTCTCTCACTCCTCACAGGGGCAGCTCCCTAATGATCTAGGGACAAACCACCTGGTCTCACCTCTTAAGGGTCCCACCACCTCCCAAAGTCACCACACTGGGCACCAAGCCCAACACATGAACCCATAGCAGAGTTCTATACACAGGAATATGTCTTTGCTGTGTTCACTTCATAAGCAGTGGGAGACTTGTTACAGGTCATATAGAAACCTAGTGGCAGAGCCAGAATAGGAACTCATGGCTCCAACATTACATCAACTGGACCTCCATTTGAGTCTCTACACACTGAGAAATTCCAAAGCTGTCTGTTGCTGGGCTTTGCTTATCTGACAACAATGCTAATGCGAGGCTCTTGGCTAGGTGCTAGGGACATTAACAATAATTACTTAGGATGGGATGGTGGCACAGGCCTGTAATTCCAGCACTCAGAAGGTAGGGGCAGGAGGACCATGAGTTTGGGGCCAGCCTGGCCTACACAGCAAGACCCTGTGTCAGTAATAATAATAACAGAGCTGAGCAACGGCTCAGTTGGTAAAGTGCTGGCCACCCAAGAGGACTTGCTCCCCAGCACCCATAAAAGATGGCCACAGTAGTGTGGTACTCTTCTGAAATCCCACTGCCAAGGAGGTTGTGACAGCTGGACCTCTGGAGGTTGCCATCAGTGAGTGTGAGTGAACTCCAGGTTTAGTAAGACCCTGTCTTTAGAAAGTTCGGCAGAGGGCTGGGGAGGTGACTCAGCAGGTAAAGAGGCTTTCCATGCAAGCATGAGGACCGGAGTTCAGATCCCCAGAACCCACACAAATGCTGGGCAGGTGGGGGTGGCCTGTAATCCCAGAATTTGAGGGGCAGAGACAGAGATAAAGTGGAGAGTGATCCAGGCAGACATATGATGTTCGGGTCCCACATGTATGTATGTGCACATACAAATGCACCCTCACATGCAAACACTGAGACACACATCTGTACACACACACACACACACACACACACACACACACACACACACACACACACACACACACGACTGAGGGAAAACAAAGTGTTGACTTTGGGCATCCATGCATACACATGCACACAAACACTACAATAGTAACAACAACTAGAAAACTGCTAACTGGGTCTCTTGTTTTTCTTTCTAGAGATTTAACCCTTCTGTGACTTGTTTGCCTGATGACACTTTGTGTTTTTGTATTTTCACCGTAAGTACTTCCTTGATTTTCAAACAGAGCATTTGGCTGCTCCCTGGGATGCTTCTCCTCTGACGAATCTCACCTTGGCACCCAAGCCCTCCCCCCCACCCCCGTGCACTTTTCTCCCACGTCCCATCTCTTCCAGTCCTGTGGATTCTGCTGACTAAACGCAGCGCTTTGAATTCCTCTCGTCTGCCTCCACTGATCTAGACGAGCACTGGCCAACCCTCTCCTCTTCCCTGGGCACTAAATAGATTCAGAGTAGTTACACCAGCCTCTCTCCCACTTCCAGATCTTGGCTGATGCTGGTTTCCCTGTGGCTGAAAGGCTGTCCCTTCTGGAACAGCCCCAACTCCCGATGTAGTTTTGGAAGCCATCCCTGGACCTCTCTGTCCAGCCAGGTTCGTATCTATACCATAAAAAGAGCATCTGTCTTGATACTTCTCAGCTAGTACTAGATCATAGTAGTCAGTGAAGGTTAAATAAGTAGTGATGAATGAATCACCAAGAACTTTAAAACGCCCACACAGAAATCCGGTCGGACTTTAATCCCAGGGGCGAGGCCAGTGGGGACGCAGGGCCTCGAGCTACGACAGGGTCGCCGGCCTTGGCTTGTCCCCATGATGGGCCCCGTTCACTCCCCACCCCTGAACAAAGTTTGGTCCTGATCTCTCCCGGTTGTTGATGGTGGCTTTTAAAATTTTTTCTGGAACTCTGGCTCTCGCCTCTTTGACCGCGTCCGGGCTGGAAGCAGGCGAGCTAGAAATCTAGGTTCAGCACGCGCCAGCCCAACCCCCGCACTGGACACAAGTTTCCCCGGCGCCGGCCGCCGTCCCAGCCACCGCGTCTGCCCGCCCGCCGGCCCGCCGGCCGCGTTCCAATCGCTCTCAGACCCCTCCCTCACAGCTCTCCTCCCGAGGAAACTTGACCCTCGCCAGCCGCCGTCGCCGAGCCCCGACCTACTCGTTCGTTGTCCAGCTGCTCGCCAAGCTCAAACTCCTCTCGCCGTTACCCAGGCTCAGGGGGCGGGGCCTTGGCACCACCCTGTGCGCCTGCGCAGACTGCCCCGCTGGGCATAAAGAGGAGGGTGGGGAAGGAGCCTCGCGTCTGTGAAGCCGGACGGCGGCCGGGAAGGGGCACTCCGTGAGAAGCGACCTGGGCTTTAGGGATATATCCATACCCTGGGGTGTGACAGGCTTTGGGAAGTAGGGAAGGGGTGTGACTCATCGGCGGGGTGTTGCCTGTAGGCTTAGATCTCGGAGAGTCAGAGCCTCCTGTGATTTGGGGACACTCAGTGTAGAATAGGGTGTCGGGTCTCCTGGCGACCGAACCGGGTCCTCTGCAAAAGCAACAAGTACCCTTAACTGCCCTCTCCCCGGCCCCGTGGGGCTGTTTTTAAATATGCAGCTTCATGACCCTCTTACCCCTACACAGACCCCTCATCCTCTGGCAATCCGCAGCCATTTAACTTTCTTATTCCTAGATAATGAGAGGTTTGTTAAAATCTGAGGCACCTGATTTAAAAAATGTGTCTGACCAAACCCTAGGGAATTAATTATGACTAAGATACCAAACTCCTAACTGGTTTGGTGTAAATAAAAGATGAGCTCTAGAGTGTGGGGCAGACTGTTAAGAGCCTGGGGACTGGAGTTTTAGCATGGAAAAGAGAGTTTTCTTTGTTAGGTTCCAGCAGGTGCTGGCCAGATTTCAGGTGTGAGGGCCAGGCAATGAGGCTGAGGCAGGCCATGGTTGTGGAGCTAGAGACAGGGGATGTTAAATTGAAGAGTCTTAGGAGGGAGATTTGTTACTGACTGTAAATCAGTGGCCCAACCCAGAGGCCAGAATCCTTCCAACTTCCTAGATAAAGCACATACATCTCTCCCTAGGACAGACAGCCTTCCAGACTTGTGTATAAACTCAAGAGAATTGGCAGATAGGTGGTCTGGTAATTGCCAAAAGAGTGTTTGCTGTCTGAACCGTTTTCCTTGTCACTATTGTGCCTGACCAGGTAGGAAGCAGCAGCCCCAGTAGCCGGTGAAGGTAACCATTTCTAAAGCATAATGAAATTACAATAAGCAGGGGGTCTTGGGCTTGAGCCTTTAATCCCAGCTCTCGGGAGGCTGAGGCAGGAGAATCTCAATGAGTTCTAGCTCAACCTAGTTTACATAATAACAGTTCCAGACCAGCCAAAGTTAGTTGGTATGCCCTTGTCTCAAAACCAAAACAAACAAAAAATGAATTATAATAAAAACTAAAGCACCATGACCCATGGCTCACTGTACAGGTGCCTCTCTAAGATGGACCAGCAATGATATACCTATTGATTACGGGTGAAATATGGGCAGGATCCTAGATCTTAACAGCCCTTTGGCTGAGTCTCCTCACATTGTGGCTTCATTTCCATTTTGTAGATGGCAGCTGAGCCTGAGAAGTTACCTAACTGTTCAAAGTGGTGTATAGTGAGAATGGGAATGAAGAGCCGAAGGCTTAGCCCTTCCTACTCCTCTGCGATTTACTGTCATTCAGATGTTTGCCCCCTTGGATGCCACCCCACTTTGTCACTCTGTCTCAGAGCAGCTATTAGCACCTGAGATTACTTCTCTTTGTTTGTTGTTTCCATCCTGTGGGTGTGAATTCCATCAGCATGGCCATTATCTGTCTTGTTCACTACCCCCTGGAAGGGAAAAACAAGCAACTTCAACAGTAAAGCAGGTTTAGCCTGAGAAAATATCAAAACCTTCAAAAGGGAGATCTCTTACAGCAATGATTCTAACCTGTGAGTCTGAGACCTTTGGGGATGGAATGACCCTTTCACAGGGGTCACCTAAGTCCATCCGAATATCAGATATTTACATTATGATTCATAACAGTAGCAAAATGACAGTTATGAAGTAACAACAAACATAATTTTATGGTTGGGGTCAGCACAACATGAACTGTACTACAGGGTTGAAGCATTAGGAAGGTTGAGAACCACTTCCCTAGACCCTGGAATGGTGCCTGAAATGATGATCTAACAGGATGGGAGAGAGGGAGGTGGATACTGAGATTAGTGAAAACTAAGATACCTCAGGTGCTTCTCACAAGTTCCAAGGTAAACATTATCTCCATTAATTGGTTTGTTTAGGTTTGAGGCTGTAGCTCAGTTGGTAGAATGTTTGCTGGTGTGCATGAAGCCCTGGGTTTGATAACCAGCTCCACATAAACCATGTGTGTGGTGGACATCTGTAATCCTACCATTTGGAAAGTGGGGGCAGGAAGATTGGAAGTTCAAGAGTATCATAGGCTACCTTTCTCAAAAAACAACAACAAACCCTATTCATATTCACTGGACAAAGATGTCAGTGTATACCATGTGGAGAAATGAAAAGATCTAAGATCATCAAATCCAGTATGGAGGATTGGGATGTATTGTAGTATCGTGGTGTCAGGCTCAGGGTTTGATCCCTAGCATCCCCTCAAAAAGGATTTACAAGGCTCCCACTTAGCTCCATCATGAACATGTCTTTAAAGGCTGGTCACAGTGGTGTGTATCTATAACTCCAGCAACTTGGGAGGCTGAAGCAGTAGGATCATGAGGCCGTCCTGGGCTGTACATAGATTGCATCCCCAAACAGAAACCCAGGATGAGGGAGTTTTCCCAGGGTCTTCCTGGCCCCATGCCTTTGCTATTGCATATAGTAAACACCAGAGAACCTAGCTGAAGATTCTGCAGAGGGCGATAAGGATGCAATGAGCCTTGGTATCTAAGATCTGAGTTCAAATCCCAACTCCACAACGGAGCACTGTGACTACAGCAAGCCCTGGGTTTAATAACCCAAGCCCTGGGTCTCTAAATCCCACAGCCTGACTTCTAAAGTGGAGTAATTTTTCCTTGTCTAACTGCTCTTTATTGCAGTGGTCACAAGTGCTAGGAGCTTGGCTAGTTCCTTCTCACCACAAGGTTAGGAGTCCAGTAGTGTTACGGTCTCCATTTGTACAGCAGGGAAGTGGAGGCATGAAGAGGTGTCCTGCTTTGCCAGACTTCACACAGCTCTGCACACGTAGCCACTGGCCCTCTTCCTATGCTTTGGGATGAGGTCAGGCTTCCCAGAGATGACTGTTGAATCCGATGAAGTCTATGTTGAAGGGCTTGTGGGAACATTTGAGTATGAATTAGGCAGAAGACTGCCTTTAACTTTGTGCTCTGCATTTGCCCTGTGAGGGCCTCTCCAAGTCTCAGTTGGCTTTATGGAGAGGGAGGTTGAGACAAGGTCTCATGTACCTTGTTATGGAGCTGAAGATCTTGAACTCCTGATCCTCCTGCCTCTACTTCCCAAGTGTTGGGATTATAGGCTTGTGTCATCATCACACCACACTGAGCTTTGGTCTGGCCTTTTGATTGAGACACCTCCCATTGTCCCAGGGTCTGCATTGCACATGGCTGATGTCTCTCTTTAGCCATGACATCACCCCTTCTGGCTCTACAGTTTATGAGGCTATCTATCTCTCCACCTGGCTGGGGGCCACTGCTTCAGCTACTCAGAGTGGAATTCCTTTGCCTTCCAGCCTCTAGCACGGGCCTGGCCCAGACTTGCTGCTCAGGAAATGCCTGTGGAATCAAAGTGGGACTCTTACATGTGTTGAGGATTCACTATGTGCCAGGCCTATCCTGACACTTTATATGTGCTGTCTCGTTTACACTCCCGCAGTAATCCTGGGAGGGAGACATTATTGTTCTTATTTTACTGAGAAGAAATAGAGAAGCTGGACTCTGTTGTAGGCCTACTTGTCATTGTTGTTAGGCCCAAAACCGGTTCTAGGCAGTGCTTCTCAACCTGAGGGTCATGACTCTTTTGGGGGTCAAATGCCACTTTCACAGGAGCCACCAAGACCATCAGAAAACACAGATATTTACATTACCATTTATAACAGTAGCAAAATGACAGTTATGAAGTAACATTGAAAATCATGTTACGGTTGGGGCTCAGCACAATGTGAGGAGCTGTGTTAAGGGGCACAGTGTCAAGAGATTGAGAACCGCTGCTCATAAACTGGGGAGGCTGCCACTTCTATGCCCCAGGACCCTCAGAGAAATATCACAAATTCTGGTCTGGCTCTAACTTGATTTACAAGCAAATAAAAGTCCCAGAAAAGTCAGAAGACTAGGCTAGTGAGAAGGCTCCTCAGGATGTGGCTTTTGTCACTGGGTCTGAAGATCTGAGTTCAATCCCCAGGACTCACAAGGTGCAAGGAAGAACTGAATCCCACAAGTTGTCCTTTCAATCCCGTAAGTGTGCTGTGACTCATGGGTGTGCACAAACACAACTAAATCCATGTAAAAGAATAACCTTATAACCATTCTGAACATTTCATATGAATGGAATCCTATCCCGTGTGACCTTTGTGACTTTCCCTTGGCCAGCATGATGTAATCTGGATCAGAGCTTTGCTCCTAGGACTGGAGAGATGACTCAAGGGTTAAGAGCACTGGCTGCTCTTGCAGAAGACCACTGTTCAGTTCCCAGATCTCATAAGGCAGCTAACTCCACTTGCAGTGAACCCCAAACCCTCTTCTGGCTTTATCAGGCACCAGGTAAGTATATGGTACACACTCATATGTGCAGACAACAGGAAAAAGAAAAACTCCATCCCTTTGAGTTGAATACTCAATTTGTGAATATACCATTTTGTTCATTAGCTTAAGGCATTTGAGATGTTTTCCCTTTGTAAACATTTTTTTTTCCTCTTAAAAGAGTCTCATTATGTAGCCTTGGCCAGCCTGGAATTCACAATGTAGACTAAGCTGGCCTCAAATTCACAGAAATCAGCCTGCCTCTGCCTCTGCCTCTGCCTCTGAAATTAAAGGCGTGTGCCACCCTGCCTAGCCTGTTTTCACTTTTTGCTATTCTAAATGTTGCTAACATCCACATACATGTCTGTGTGTGAACATTACCTCTTAGAGTCCACTGGAGACGCCCAGGAGTGAAATTGCTGAGTCATGCTACCTACAAGTTAAATCCTTTAAGGAATTGCCAACTGTTTTCCAAAATGGCAGTGGTATATGAGTTCTGGTTTTTCATCTTCTCTACTACTTGTCTGTCTGATTGTAGTCCTCTAAAGTAGGGTGAAAGATCTCATTGTGGGTCTCAGGCTGGCCTCCAACTCTTACGTTGTTAAAGCTCCTCTGTGGTCTCTGTTTCTGTTCCTGCCTAGGCTTCCCTTGATGGTGGACTGTGTGCTGGCTAGTCTCATGTCAACTTGACACAAGCTAGGATCATCTGAAAGGAGGGAACCTCAATTAAGAAATTGCTTCCATAAGATCTGGCTGAAGGCAAACCTGTAGGGCATTTTCTTAGCTAATAATTGATGAAGGAGGGACCAACTGTTTTGTGTGGTGCTGACCCTGGGATGGTGTCCTAGGTGCTATAAGAAACAGGTGAACCACACCATGAGAAGCAAGCCATGGCCTCTGCATCAGTCCTGCCTCCAAGTTCCTGCTCTGAGTTCCTGCCTCAATGGACTGTCACCTATAAGTCAAAGTTGCTTTTAGTCAGTGTTTACCCCAGTAACAGAGAAGCAAACTAGAACACCAAGTCTCAGAATTGTCCATTGTTAGTTATTATTATTTCTTCTCATCTACTGCTTGAGAAGTGACAGTTCACTGTGGCTTCCCAGATTAATACATATTTTTCATTATACCTGTGTGGTTAGATGCTGCTTGGAGCCTCTGAAGTAAGAACACTTTCTGTGGCTGGAGCTTCAGGGCTCTGTGTCTAGACTCTGTTGGCTGTGCAGAGGGAGACTGGAATAGGGAATGTTAAGGAGGGTGAGGACTATAGGGAGAGGGCTGTTGTCACCTTGAGCCCTGTGGTGGAAGGAAGCTAAAGTTCCATCTCCTTCTACCCTGTGTTATTAAAAAATTAAACCAAACAAAGGAGCCAAAGTCTTAATCTGAAGACCTAAAACAATGAAACTCTTAAGAGAAAACCCAGGTGACACTCATGGGGATCATAAGTTCACCGATGCTCTCTTAGATACAATAGTCAAGAGGGGTATAGAGGCACATGCCAGTAACCACAACACCCAGGGTCGCACAAGAGGATTGCAACTGTGAGGTCAGTCTGGGCCACATAACAAAAACTACCCTCATACTAGGCATGGTGACACATGCCTTTAATCCCAGCACTCAGGAGGCAGAGGCAGGTAGATCTCTGTGACCTTGCACAGAGAGAAGTGGCCACAGAGACCACAAAACCAAGAAGATGCCTATGGCACCCACAGTTGCTGGCATGACCTTTTTCTTCTCATGACCTCTGTGATGGTGAGTTGTGGACTTTCCTTGCTTGTTCTCCTGAAATGAGATGGTAGTAATAAGAAAAGTAATTAGTGGATACTTATTATAAGTGGCGAGTTGGCGTTGTGTTTGTTCTTTTTAAAGGTGTGTTATCTTACTCCTGAGGGAACAGCTGCTGTCTCAGAGGCAGGGTAATTGGGGTTTACACACAGACAGCCCGACTCCAGTGCTGTATTGTTAGCCTGGCTCAAAAGAACAAAGGAAGATGAGCAAGCTTGGCAACAAGTGTAATAAATTAAAAATTTGGGTGCATGCCAGGTGTGGTAATGCACACCTTTAATTCCAGAATTTAGAAACAAGTTTGAGTTCCAGGCCAGCCTAGGATTAATAGTAAGACCTTAAATAAACAAAAGGTCACTAGGAAAACCTAAATAAGTTGGTAATATCTCATGTCAATATTGTTACAGGGCAATCCTTCCATGTTTTTTTTTTGGGGGGGGGGTTGTTAGGATCTCACACTGTAGCCCAGGCTGGCCTGAAATTCACTATGTTGCCCATGATGGCCTCAAACTCTTGCCTCAGTGTCCTAGGTGCTAGGATTACAGACATGAGCAACCACAATTAGAATTCTGTATTTTTTTTTCTGAGACAGGGTTTCTCTGTGGCTTTGGAGGCTGTCTGGAACTAGCTCTTGTAGACCAGGCTGGTCTCGAACTCACAGAGATCTGCCTGCCTCTGCCTCCCGAGTGCTGGGATTAAAGGTATGTGCCACCACCACCCGGCTTATATGTAAATATACAAAATTAAAATAAAAATCAATTAAAAATATAATCTGTTCAGGGGTAAATGGCTACCACCCACAAGGCCCTGGTTCAGTCCTCAGCACTACAACACTTTTTAAAAATAGAAAAAAAAATTCAAGCCATAAAAATTCCAAGGGCTTGAGACCTCCTGTCCTTGAGTTGATGAAGCCCAGCTTCAGAGGTATGGGGCTGTGGTAGGGCCACTCTCTGGGTACTCAGGGATAGGGCCGTGGCGCCATCAGTCAGCTTTCCCAGTTTAATCTTTTGAGAGAGTTTCTGCTCTCAGCTCCCAAACCTACTGACCATGACCACAGAGCAAGTAAGTGCACAGCCAAGCCTTTTCCATCTCTTCCACTCCTTCTTGGCCTTTTACTGAGGATGGTAAGGTGTTCTTTCTCCATTCTCACTCCACCAGATGGAGCTAAGTCTCCATTCCTGGGAAGCCCCAGGTGGTTTATTAACCCTCTATCTTGGGTGTGTCTGATGACCCTGAGGAGTGAGCCAAGTCCCAGGCTGGAGGTGTCAGCCAGTGACTGATGTCTTAAATTAAGTGGGCAGCTGACCCAGTCTGGACCCGTTATCATAATCCCATTACAAAAGGCAAGGCCTGGGCTTTGGCACAGGATTTGGTCTGCTGGGACCCTATAAGATCCAGGGACTTCAGCCCATTCCCTATGGAGGGACACTATTGTAGCTCAGATACAGCAAGGAGGGCCTAGGCCCTCCCCCAAACGATGTGACAGACTTTGAAGGTCCCTGGTGAGGGCCTCATTATCCATGGGGAGGAGTTGGGGCGTGGGTTGGGGGGGTTGGTGGGGAACATGGGAGGATGGGATGGTGAGGGAATGGGGGGCGATGGATATGTAAATATGAGTGGTAATTAAAGAATTTAAATAAAAAAATACAACTATTAAAAAAAAGATCCAGGGACTTCCCTCTCACGTATTGGGCCCCTTAGAACCACTTTTGAAAAATGTTGACTGACCAGGGCATCATCTTAAAATTCCATCCCTAGAGTGGCAGACTCAAGATTTCCCTACTACAAAAACCCCAATTTATCCACAGCTGGAGCCAAGGTCTCAGCCATTCCTGCCCAGGCTCTGCACTGTGTTTGGCCTGTTCTCTCAACAATTTACATTGGGTTCTCTGTGTATATTTATTTTGCAGAGAAGGAACATGAGGCTCAGAGGTGAAGCAACTTGCTTGTAAGTGACAGGGCAAAGATTTGAGGGAGGGCTAACTTGTTGTAGAGTAACCCTGGCAGACATTCAGATTAAAAAGAAGTATTGGGCCGGGCGTTGGTGGCGCATGCCTTTAATCCCAGCACTCAGGAGGCAGAGGCAGAGGATCTCTGTGAGTTCAAGACCAGCCTGGTCTACAAGAGCCAGTTCCAGGACAGCCTCCAAAGCCACAGCGGAAACCCTGTCTTGAGGAAAAAAAAAAGTATTGGCAGCCAGGTGGTGGTAGTGCACACCTTTAATCCCAGTGCTCAGGAGGCAGAGGCTGAAGCAGATCTCTGTGAGTTCAAGGACAGCCTGGTCTGCAGGGTGAGTTCCAGGACAGCTAAGGCTACACAGAGAGACCCTGTCTTGAAAAAACAAAGCAAAACAAAAAGCAGCATTGCCATCTCTGCAGGAGATGCTGCTGCTGTTGGTGTACTGTATACTGTAGAACAGACACAGGCTCAGGCCTTTGCATAGATTAATTGAATACACATAACAACTCCGTGCATATAAAGTTATAACTTCTTCATAATGGAAATTGGGGCTCTAAGAGACCCTTGCAAGGTCACATGGAAAGTTAGAAAATGACTCTCTTCTGCCATTTCTTCCCCAAACCTCCTATCATTGGTTTCCTCCCTCCTCCTACACTGGCTCCCCAGCCCCTCCCTAATGCTGTAGCTGAGCTGCTCTTCCTTGATCTCAGGTCCTCTGGCTGACCCATGTCCATAGCCCTTCATTCATATTCTTACCATGTTTTGGAGCCTGATGTTGGGCTAGGCTGTATGGATTAGTGAACCCTGGAGATAATTCTACCTCTGGGCATCCTTATCACTTTCTGCTGCTGGACAAGAGGAGTGATGGAGGAGCACATCACTCAGGCCCTCTGAAATGTCTGCATCTTTGTGAGTAGAGCAGTTTAGAGGTAAGAGCCAGCAGGATGTCCATACCTGGCATGGAGGTCAGATGCACAGAGTGGGGCCAGGATTGGCCTCTCCAGGCTGCGTGGTTCCCAGGATTGGCCTCTCAAGCTGGAAGCTGATATGAGCAGCAGCAACTGCTGGCATTATCTGGCCTCTAAGAATAGCTTGAGGTAAAGATCAGAGGCTGTGGCCAGGGAAAAGGACAGGGGCCTCTGTCTCCCTGCCCAACGCTGCTGCTTGGCATGGAGGCTGGAGTCCTCCCTCTGGCTCACTGTTTGTCTGGGGAGGTTTTGAATGGACACACTCATCCATCTGTGGACTCCCAGAACTCAGACCCAGGTTGTGGCTAGAGACAGTGAACACACAGTGCAGGGGCTGGTCCTCACCTAGCCATCCTCCCACATTCTAAGGCCTTTATTCACTTAGCAAACACTTTAAAACAGGCCTTACATATGATTAAAAATGCAAAGGGTATTAAAAAGGAAATAAATCAGTTTCTCTCCCTGTCCCCACCTACTGCTTCCATCAGTCTCCTGAGGAACTAATCTACCCCCAGATAAACTCATGGACACACAAGCCTACCTGACACACACAGCCCTTTCTAAAGTACATTCTTTTTTCCAGTACTGGGGATGGAACCTAGGGCCTGTGCATGCTAAGCAGACGTTCTACCAGCGAGCATATCCCCAGCTCCTCTCACACTTTTCCTAATGCTCTGTCTTAGTAACAAATTGAGTCTCCACTAGTAATAAGTGCTAGTCTTAGTGCTTCAGATGTTCCAATTCCACCTTTATGTTCAGGATCTATGTCGTAGCTATTCTGCTCACTGTTACAGGCTTAAGTGACTTCTCAAGATGTTATGGCTGGTAATTGACAGAGACAGGATTCTTCCTCTTAAGTTTGAGTCATATCCCTATGATACAAGCCTTCTCTCTTCCTAAAGGCCAAGGTAAGAAATGTGTAGTGAACATTTACCAAGCACAAGGCTAATTGGGATACAGTAGAGCATAAAAAAGACAGGTCTCTGCTCTCTTGGATCTGGCACCCCAGCACTCACAAGTGCCTGTCAGCGAAGGTGGCAGAAAGGGGAACCCACATGTCCTACATCGTGTTCAAGGCTGCTGTTCAGACATATCCTTGTTCCTTTACCCACGAGTCCTCCAGCTCCCCAGTCTTGGAGCCAAGAACCCTTGGAGCTTAAGTGAAAGTTGAAAGAGGGAAGATGGGGTCCAGACAGAGGTAGCAGCCTATGAGGTCACCATGGAGCCCTGGTGAGCCTCATCTCATTCCTCTGGGATCCACTTCAGCAGGCCTGGTGGGGGTGTCTATAATCCAGGGACCAGCCATTGTTTGAAGTTGGGGACAATTGAAGGGCGAGAGAGCTATAGATAGATCCACAGCTGCTGTCACCTGTCCCAGCCTGGGCCTAGGGCCCAGGCATTGTCTACATTGAGGGCCTCTGGGGGTGGGTGATGGAACAGGCCCAGCTGAGCCTTAGAGAGACTGAGTCAAAGTCCAGGAGGGAGAAATGCTAAGTCTCAGAGGGAAAAAGACCAAGTCCCTTGAAAGATTTAAGGATTCCTACCCAGTGTCCAAAACAGCCAGATTGGTGTTGGGGCCAGAGAGAGAAAGCATGCTATGGAGATACTGCGGAGCTAAGGCAAAGGTTGAACTTACATATGAGCAGATCAGAACCCGAGCAGAGCTAGTGATGGGAGCTAGAGACCCTCAGCACCACACAGATCTTCTGGGACGCCTGCACATGTACTTTTTTATATCTTTTTTTACTTGGGCGACTACATCCCAGAGTTGTTTATGGAACAATTTGAAGGATCTTCATGAATGCTCTGAGAGTCCCCAGGGTCTTTAGAAGCTTGAAGATATGCTGCTGGGTGATAGCTTCACAAAGACCTGTGTACCCCTTTGTGCCTCAGTTTCTATGACTTCAATGTGTTCATTTGTACAACCATTAAAGGGTCCTTCATTCTCTGGTGCTGGCAGGACATTATCCCTGTTTCAGATGAGGCCACAGTCCCTGTACTTAGTCCTTTATGGGGATGGGGGACAGCTGGTTGCCCACTTCCTCCCCCCAGTAACCTTTCAGACATAAATCCATGCTAAGGCATCTCTCTCTGGATAAACAGCCTTGATGCCTTTTGGCTGCCCTCATCCTATTTTCTGCTTGGAGCATCAGAGCTGGGGCCCACTCAAGCCCTCTGCACCTGCCCAGGGCCCCATGAGGAGGACAAACCTGGGACAAGCAGGGGCCAACCACCCCCAGAGTGCCAGGATGGCGGGCCCCTCTTGGGGCCTCACCACCTTGCCTGTGGACCATTATGGCAGCCTCCTCCTGAGTGAGCCTTCCTGCCACCGGTGGGTCTCGCCCCTTCAATCCGTCCTCCACACCAGCTGCCACAGGGATCTGATGAACACATAAATCTGGCTGCACTGTCAGATCTCCTTGCTCAGGGCTCTTTGATGAAGAAATAAATAAAAACGCCTTTGATGGTGCCCCAGCTCACACAGGGGAAAGCTCTAAATCCTGCTCTTGCTTTTGAAGTTCTTCACAGCCCTAGCCCAATGACCAGGTCCAGCCTTGCCCCGCGTTATGCCCTGAGGCCTAGCCTCAGTCATGCAGTTGCTCAGGACGGATCTTCATTCTCTTCCCTCCAGCACTGTGGGCTCAGGACACCTGTCTCATCGTCTCTTCCCTGCCTTTAGCACCTTGGCCCATCTGCTTCTACCTGGGTGACCTCAGCAAACTCAACTGTTCCCCGATGCAGCTCTTAACCCTCCCAGTCTATTCTCAATGTGGCAGCCAGAATGGCCACTCTTAAACTTTAGGCCATCCTTGCCCTAAAAGGTTCCTATTGTTCTTGCAATCAAGTGTGTGTCCCAAGTGTTTTGAGATTCTGAACAATCTTGCCTATTTTCTACCCCCTGTTATTCACTAGTAAAACTCTTCTCCTAAAACATATACTTTTTAAAAACCACACTCAGTCTTGTGGGGTATACCGGGGGCAGAGACAATTTGGAGCTAGGTTCTAAAATCCTGGAGTCTAGTCTCCTGAAGCTGGACCAGACTTCAGCCATTGCCCACTCCAAAGCATTGAACCCTCTGTAGCTACTACAGGCACACTTTCTTCCGAGGCTGGCTCTTCAGTCACAGGCTGACTCTGAGTTTGTTTGTTTGCTTTAATTTTATGTGTATTGGTGTTTTGCCTTTATGTATTTCTATGTGAAGATGCCAGGTATCCTGGAACTGGAGTTACAGACCATTGTGAACTGCCATGTGGGTGCTGGGAATTGAACCAGCATCTTCTGGAAGAGCAGCCAGTGCTCTTAACCACTGAACCATCTCTCCAGCCCTGGCTCTGAGCTTCAGAACCCACCTGTGTATACAACTTTGCTTCCTGTCATTGTCTTGCCCACTGGTCTACTTTCCCCATCTCTCTCCCCATCCCAGACTTTCCAGAGAAATGTTCTACCATGAAGTCATGGCTCCAATCACTGCAGATTCGCCTTTGAGGCTGCCCAAGTCCCATAAACTCCCTTTGCTCCTGACAGCATAGACATATTTGAAATTATCACCTCAAGCCCTTGCAAATTGCAGGCTTCCTTGAATCTCTCAGAACATGGGTTCTTTGTTGCTTTGCTATTCTGACCTGGATACTCAACCTTAGCAGGAAGATGTGCCCCGAGTGGTGGAAGTGAACCTAGCAGGACATTTCTAGGCCTGTATTCTAGGTTTGTTTCTAAGCAATTGAATGTACATTGGGCAGTAAGTCTAGAATTTTACCCACATTGTATCTTTGCATAGACTACAATTATCGTAAAGTTCTGATTTTTTAAAAGTTAATTTTGTTACTCCTGGGCAAAAAGCCCTGCATGCTGAGTACCTTTGAGCAGTGAAAAGTTGTATCTACTCTCTATACTGTGTGTGTATGTGAGTGTGTGAGCAAGTGTGTGAGTGTGTGTGTATGTGTGTGAGTGTATGAGTGAGAGTGTATGTATGTGTGAGTATATGTGAGTGTATGTGTTTGTGAGAGAGTGTGTGAGAGTATGTGTGTTTGAGTGTATGTGTGTGAGAAAGTGTGTGTGAGAGAGAGTGTGTGTGTGTGTATGTGTGAGAGTGTGAATGTGTGTGAGTGTGTGTGTGTGTGTGTGTGTGTGTGTGTGTGTGTGTGTGTGTGTGTGTGTGAGTGCACCCACCCATCCATGTGGGTGCAGGACATCAGGTCTCCTGCTTCATTACTTGTGACCTTACTCTTTTGAGGCAGGGTCTCTCACTGAACCTGCAGATGGCCAGCAAGCCCCAGCTATCTTCCTGTTTCCTCCCCACAGTGCCAGGGTGACAGATGTGCACTTGGCCATGCCCAGTTTTGTGCCCATCACAAACCCATCCCTTTACAGGGATGCTGGGATCTGAACTCAGATCCTCAGACTGGAGCAGCAAGTGCTCTTACCCACTGAACTATCTGTCTGTTCCCTACTCTCCACACTTCTACAAGTTGCTCCAACTCGGCTCCCAGCTTCTGACCTTGTGCAGATATGAAAACTCTATCACCTAAACTATCACGTTTAATTCATTTGCCTGGTAGCTATCTACTGAATTCTGTACTGGACAGGCATTCTGAAAGGTGCTGGGAATGCAGACCAGACTCCTGTCCCCAGAGTTTTTAGTGGTGGGAGGCAACCAACCTCCACAAAGAGTGAAAATGACCTTATTCTCACACACATGTCTAGAGGATGAAGGACTAGTGATATAATAGCCCAGACATAAAAATTCTGAAAATAGGCTGAGTGGTGGCGCATGCCTTTAATCCCGGCACTCAGGAGGCAGAGGCAGGTGGATATCTGAGTTTGAGGCCAGCTTGGTCTACAGGGTGAGTTTCAGGACAGCAGAGCTACATAGAGAAACCCTGTCTTGGAAAACCAAAATAAACCAAAAGACAAAAATGCTGAAAATAGGTAAAACTAATAAGTGATGTTAGAGTCAAGATTGTATTACCTCAGAGGAGAGTTTACACTTTTGTCAGTTATTACCAAATGTGTCAGTGAAGTTTTTATTTTAAGGCTTTTACATTTTGTGTATATGTGTGTGTAAGAGTATATTTCAGTGTGCGCACGCGCGCGCGCACACACACACACACACACACACACACGTGCGTGCGCGCATGCTTGATTTGATTCACAAAGGAGACACAACTGTGCAACTACCACTTAGCTCAGTGTCTGGAGCACTTCTTACATTCCAGAAGTCTCTCCTGTGCCCTCAATCCTCAGAAGACCAGCCTCCACTTCTGTCCCCATACTTAGTTTTACCTGCTCTGATAGCATAAGTGGTGCCAGTGTATAAAATTACTTTTGTATATTTTGTTTGGCACAGCTACATATCCGGAATGGGACTGAAGGGCCTGAAAGTTTCCTGACATATTCTAGAGTTGTAGCAGATGGACTGAGTTGTAAGCACCCCACTCCTCATGAGAGTGAGGTACAAGAAACTGGCTTTCTCTAAGTCACAAATGTCAGAATATGGAGGCACTTCTAACTAGTCTAATTTTCTTCCTCCTTTTTACTGTGTGGTACCAGCTCTGGTTCTGCCTGTCTTCCTCCCTCCCTCCCTCCCTCCCTCCCTCCCTCCCTCCTCCCTCCCTCCCTCCTTCCCTCCCTCCCTCCTTCCCTCTTCTCTTCTAGGCATCATGCCTAATGTCTCAAGCTTGTTAGGTCAGCACTCTATCACTCAAACATATCCCCAGCCCCCTTTCTACCTTAATATTTTTTAGTTTGAGATGGGGTTTTGCTAAATTACCTAGACTAGCTTTGAACTTGGCTTCTTCCTGTCTCAGCTTCCTGAGTGTCCCGGTCTCAAACTCGGGACAAATGGCAAACTGAGGTGCCTCATCTTAGCAATTTGTCTTGAGTTTCTTTGAGACCTAACACTAAGTACCAGGAGCTACAAGTGTCTACCAGGCCCACGTTTGGGTTTTCTTCATGTTGGATTTCCTTTTGGAGACAGAGGCCAGGATGGAGGCTAAGGAGGAAGAGGAGGAGGAGGAGGAGGAGGAGGAGGAAGAGGAGGAGGAGGAGGAGGAGGAGGAAGAGGAGGAGGGTGAGTGGTGTCCCGGAGCTGTCTCTGTTGCTGACCTTTGAGAGGTGGTTAGTGTTTTTTTCTTTCTTTCTCCAGACTTCCTAGTGCAGGAAGAGAACTGAAATAGGTGGTTTCAGTGAACGCTCTATGGCACCCTTCCCCGTTTTTTTGTTTTGTTTTGTTTTGTTTTGTTTTGTTTTTTAAACTCTGTTTCTGGAAGTGCAGGTCTTTTTTGCATGTATGAGACTTCCTGTGACTCAGTTTCCACTCTTGAGTGCCTTACAGCCTTGTCCCTGTCCCTGTCACTCTCTGAATCCCAGATTCCTGACTGAGTGGACTGTCTCTCTCTGCCTTTGTGATCCCCTGACAATGGGAGGTAAAAATAGCCCAGGGGCTGAGCTACAGGAGATAAAAGGGAATTTGCCTTTTGTGTCCTGTGGCCAGGCTGGGGGGGGCTGTGACACGTGGAGATTGCTGACATAGTTCTCCTTTGCTGACCTTGACAGTGGCAATAAAAGGGGTAGCACAGCTTCCTGCCCTCACAGTGGTGCCAAGGTGGGTGATCAGGGCTGGGGGGTAATCGGAGCTGGGGGTGTGATCAGGGCTGGGGAAGTGATCAGGGCTGGGGGAGTGATCAGGGCTAGGGCAGGTGATCAGAGCTGGGGTGGGTGATCAGAGCTGGGGATCGTGATCCAGGGCTAGGTTTGGTGCTGGAGGGAAGGCAGGAGAGAGCCCATTGATGGGCCCAGGTCCTCAGTACCTATAGCAAAGGATGCTCTTATGCTTGGAGGTGTGCATTTTCATGCTCACCCGGGGAGACCCACTATCAAACCTTGTGAGTTAGAGGGTCATACTCCAGTATGGAACCCGGCCCCTGAGTTTCCTGTCATTGCTATCTTCCAGTGCCTGCTGCCTAGAGCCACCTTGAATCGCCGCCCAGATTTTCAGGCCTCCTCCTCCTTCTCCTCCTCCACCTCTCACCATCATGATGGATGTGAGTGAACTTGGAGAATCAGCCTTCTATCTACGCCAGGGCTACCAGGAATTGATGAAGGTGCACACTGTCCCATGGGACGGTAAGTGAGAGCAGAGGGGAGCACAGCCATGGAGAAGCCCAATGGTCTCAGACTAGGAGTGGAGAGGGCTGCCATTCTGCTTGTTACTACAGGGGCACTATGGCCCAGCACCTGGGATGTTCCCTCAGTTTCTGGGTGTGAGAGGCTAAAAATCACAGAAACCATGTGAATATGATTGTGTGGCTGCAAGCAAGGCTTGGTTTGTCCCTCTGTAAAATGGGATAATGTCATCTTGCTCTTGATGTCTCCATGAAGACTCAGGCTGGACTGGGGCCTCTGAAATGAGACTGATGTGTGCAGGTGGCCTCCATGTTCACAAAACCTGTGCTGGACTTATTTTTAGTGTTTTCCATGGAGCCCAAGCCTCTGTTTATTAGGGACAGGAATAAAGACTACTATTTATGACTTGATTGGCTCATAGTACAATAATAACATAGGCAGTGTGTGTCTAGGGCTTACTGTGTGCCAGGCCTGGAGCTGATGACTTTCTGTGCATCTTCTCAATAATCTGGTAGGTGGGAACCAAAGCAGAGCCAGATCAGTGGTGTGCAACATCTGGAGCTGTACATAGCACCATGTTCAAGAGGTCTGGTGCTTAGCTGGGCATGGTGGCATACACTCAGCACTCAGGGGCCAGAGGTAGGCAGATCTTGGTGAATTGGAGGCCAGCCAGAGCTGCATAGTGAGAATCTGCCTCAAAAGAGAAGTGTCTCAAGCTTGATTTGACATTCTTCTCGTCATCTTAATTGTTTTCCTTTGTTTAAAATTTTAGCATGCAGAGTTGAGGATTTCCTTGAGGTGTTTAAACTTTTTAAATGCATTTAAAAAAACACAAAACAAACAAACAAAAAAAACAAGGGAGACTTGAATGAATAGTTCTGACCAAGGCACAAGGTTACCAACCGGGAGGGCAGGGACCAGAATTTGCTGTCTGTATGAGTTCACATTTTTTACCATCATAAAAGTCTGGGCTCTCAGAAGCTCTAGGGTGAGCTGACCAGTCAGGAAAAAGGAGATCCCCAGGTGTTCAGTGAAATGGGGAAGGTACAAGACACCTGAGAGCTAGGAGCCTGATATTGATGGGGTCGTCCACCTGGGACATCAGGAGGCCTCATGGCCTTTGTGTTTAAACAGGCCCAGAGAGAATGAGGTTTCCCAGGTGGCAGGGAGCTGAATCCAGACATGCACTGTAGACTCCTTTCCCAATCAGCTCATTTGAGACCTTTAGGGACCTTCCCAGCTCTGTCCAGGGTTTGAATGAGTCCTCACTGGAACTCCCAGCCCCTGGCAGAAGGACTAGATGGAGAACTGTGGGGAGGGCACTGCTTTATGCCCACAGTATAGGAACTCCCCTGGACACTTAGAGCCCCTCTCAAAGTCTGATCTTTCTGCAACCCAGGCAAGAAACGGGTCTGGGTGCCTGATGAACAGGACGCCTACGTTGAGGCCGAGGTCAAGACTGAGGCTACTGGAGGCAAAGTTACCGTGGAGACCAAAGACCAGAAGGTTGAGCTCCCCCTCCCTTGAGATTGGCTCGCCAGGGTGCATCCCCTGACCCGCTGGATCCCGCAGAGTGAATGAAGCTGGGGTGGGGCATGGTAGCGTGTGGGTAGGAGAGAGAAGAAAAGACAGTTGGCCCACCTCTAGCCCTCATTTCATGACACGTCTCCTTGGAAGGTGCTGACGGTGCGCGAAACAGAGATGCAACCCATGAACCCACCCCGCTTCGACTTACTGGAGGACATGGCCATGATGACACACCTCAACGAGGCTGCAGTACTGCACAATCTACGCCAGCGATATGCTCGCTGGATGATCTATGTGAGTTCAGGGCAGCGGTGGGTGGGGCCACTAACGGGGCTGACCTAATATGGGGCGGGGTTAAGGGAAGAAGCGGGGCTCCGAAGGAATGGGGTCAGGCAAGCTGGGTTAGAACAGAGCTGCAGGGGGACTCTGGGGCGGAAGGAGCAGAACTGTATAGTGGCAGAAGAGAAGGCTAGAGGGAGCAGCCGCAGGTGAATGAGAGGACCACCTAGAACATTGATTTGGTGATGTCTAGGGTCTTGGAGTCAGAGCAAGGCCACGGGGTAGGGCCTGAGATATGGCTGCCTACTTGGCACCATTGAAGATTCAGCAGAGGACTGTGGGGGCCGTTGTTACATGGGATTCAAGCTGAGACAGGAGGATGGCTGTGCATGGCTTCTCAGGAGGCTTCTTGAAGATTGCAGGTGGGCCTGGGAATGGGAACTTGGACATCTTACTTCCCTCCCCCTAAAATTCCATCTGTGAACTCTTTCTCCTTAGACATACTCGGGCCTCTTCTGTGTCACCATTAACCCCTACAAATGGCTCCCAGTCTACACAGCCGCTGTGGTGGCTGCCTACAAGGGCAGGCGGCGCTCTGAGGCCCCGCCTCATATCTATGCAGTGGCGGACAATGCCTACAACGACATGCTGCGCAGTAAGAGCTACCTCCTTCGCCACCCCTCAGCTCCGGGGGGCCTCTGGCTAGGACTCCCCTTCCCTTCCATCTAGCACTGCCCTCCTGTGGCACGACCCTAGCTACTCGACCTCTTCAGTCTGGAAGTCCGCCTTGGTCTTTCCCACTGGGTCTTTGCCACAACTGACCCAGAAAGTCCACCTATGGTTAGTCCCTCACCCTGGCTGACGTGTGTACTCTCTCCCCTTTCCCCTAGACCGAGAGAACCAGTCCATGTTGATCACGTGAGTGGGGCTCTGGGCATGAAGTGGAAAGGGCTGGCCATTTGCTGGTGGTGATGAGGCAGCAGGAGGAGGGGGTGGTGGTGAATCAATGTTATTTCTCAAGATTGGATTCAAAGTTCTTAGGGCAGGGCCTTTACCTCCTGGAGCCAGTGTCCTCCACTTCCCATTTATGGGTGGTGGGCAGAAAGCAGGTAATTAAACACAGGAGTGGCCCCAAGCTCCTTGCTGTCTTCCCAGAGCTGGGATCTCCCACCTGGATTCTCTGGAGGGTCTATATAGGCCTCTTCCCTGGTCTTCAAAGCATCTTCTCATCTCTACCTCAGCCCTCATCCTTCCTTTGCCTTCATGGGAAAGAGATCCATTTCTGATGTATCGGGTTCATATCCGGTCAGGCCAATACATGTAAATACACACACACACACACACACACACACACACACACACACACACACACACCTTTAGCCTGGTTATTACAGTCACTCTGAAACCAGACAGAGCTGGATTCAGGCACTCACACTTGCATTTCTTGCTGTGTGCCTTTGGGACTCTGAGCCTCACCAATAAGAACAGCACAACCTAAGCCGCCACACAAAATTACCAACAGTCAGTATGTTTAAATGTGAACCTTGCACAGAGCAGGGGCAGGCCGGGAAATTTCTGAGGTCCACTTCCTTATTCATAAAATGATCACAGTCTGCCCTATGGGGTCTTCTGATGGAGGTGGGTACCGATTGGCACCAGGAATTAAGCTCGTGGTGCATTGGCACCATCATCTCAGAGTGTCTGTACCTGGGAGTTTGCATCTGGGGATACTGAGTTGGGAACAGAGATGGGGTTGAGGTTTGGGGGCTGGAGGAATTAGAACAATGGGCATTGGTGACTCATGTTTGTGTTGTCCAAGCGGAGAGTCGGGGGCCGGTAAGACGGTTAACACCAAGCGGGTCATTCAGTACTTTGCCATCGTCGCAGCCCTGGGAGACGGGCCGGGCAAGAAGGCAGTAAGACTTGCCCACTTGGGCACCAATCCCCACTGCTTCTCACTGGTTTTGCTTTCTTTCTTTCTTTTTTTCTTTTTTTCTTTTTAAAATTGCAACTCCCCAGAGTCCCCAGCCCTGCCTGAGCCTCCTACCTTGGTAAGAGACTCTGGCCTGAGCAAGGCTTGACCAGAAAACCTGTGGCCACCTCCGTCACTGTATTAGGCCTGAGCCAGGCCTGCTGCAGCCGTATCCGCCCTCCACCGCACAGATGGGAGCCGCATCGCTGCTCCCAGATGTTTTGTGTGTGTGTGACTTTTACCTTGAAGTGACTGTTTTCTCGGGTCGTATGAATCAAAGTCACTGTTACCTGCTGCAAAGGAGAGGAGCAGGTTTATCCACAGATGTCAGTTACCCAGAGCTGGGGCACTGGGAGCTCTTGACAATAGCACAGCCTGTGGTTTGGTTAAGATGTTCTGAAACTTCTTAAAACAGTGGAGACATGGGGGTTTTGTTGGTTTTAAGTAAACTAGTCTATCTCTGGCCCCTGGGCCAGCTGCTGAGAGCTCTGTGGCTTCCGCTGACCCCCATGCGCCTACACTGAAGTGAGCTGTCTTCTTTCTGGGCCCCAGGTTTCCTCTGCACAACCCACACTCCTGGTCCTGTTGAGCCTTGCTTTATTCTGGGGCAGTTTTCTTTTTCTTCTTGCTGTGTTTTCTTTCTTCTTTTGTTTTTTATCCCCACCCCCTTTACCCCCTTTCCTCATTTGATTATCTTGGTTTTTGGACTTTGTTTTGGTTTTTGGTTGCAGCCATTTTTTTTTTTTTTCTGTCCCTCACCCCTTTCTCCCCTTTCCTCATTTGATTGTCTTGGTTTTTGGACTTTGTTTTGGTTTTTGGTTGCAGCCATTGTTGTTTTGTTTTTGTTGTTGGCTTTTTTTATACTCTTCCCTTCCTTTCCCACCATGTTTTCCCAGCCCTAAAAGGTTTTTGAGGATACTGCAGAAAAGTGAGGGTGACCCCGTAATAGGAAAGATGACAGAGACTAAAGCTGACCGGAACACAGCTGGAAGGTCTAGGGCCAGGGGCAGCTCAGAGAGGTGCAGAGGCCACCCATGGGATTTGGTGACTTAAAACCTGTACTAACCTCTCCCCTTGAGTTAGATTTAGCTAAGCTGGCTAGAAAGAGTTCTGAACAGAAACAGTGGTTTGAGCTGGGCAGGGAGATCAGGAGTTATTTCCTCCATACTTCCAGTAGTGTGCCTAGCGCGTTTTTAAATCTTGGGCTCTCTGGAGATCAATAAGTGAATGAGTGACCACAAAGTCCCTGGCAACATGTATACTGTCCCCAGATCTGTTCCTCTTTGTCTTCTAAGGCTCTTGGCGTTGGGTGGGGTGGAGGTGGAGAGGCGGAGAACAGTGAAACATGAAAATGGAAGGAAGAATGAAGCTAGGAGGGGAGGAGGGAGTATAGACTCAGACCCTGTGTCCCTCTGAGTGAGACACAGAAGGGCATCACAGGAGGCAGGATGCTTGAGGTGACCCCTCCCCCAGGACATGGGCTGATCAATTCCTTGATCTGATGGAGCTAATCAGTCACAGCTAGCAGGGCCACATCGAATATCCGTCTACACAATGCTAACAACACAGACAGCACAGTACAGAAAATATGCAGAAGGGCTGCCAGGGAGGTTAGGATAGGAAGGCTCAGGGTCCTAGGATGTCCCTGTTAGCTCAGAGATCAGGGATGTCTTCTCAGAGGAGGAGGGGCTTTGGCAGGCCTCCAAGGGAGAGAAGACACTATCCACATCCCTGTGTGAATGTGGTCAATGAAGAGATTCCTGAGATGGAGAGACAGGTTTGACCTTAGTACACAGGAGGCCCTCGTGCCACGGGCCTCAAGGTCTCAAGCCTATGACTGTGCTTGCTTCCCCATCTAGCATCTCTCAGCTAATGGCCACAGGAAAGCTAGGTGTACAGACAGGGGAGGACAGAACATTACGTTTAACATTACTAAATATTTGGGCGACTAACAACACTGTCCCACTGACTACTGTCCCAATGTCCCACCCTTTTCGGAGAGACCTCACATCCTCTGACATTTTCCTTCTCCCTCCAGCAATTTCTGGCAACAAAGACTGGGGTAAGTACAGGGCCAGTGGTGGGTAAGATAACATCTATGGGGTCCCAGGGTGCCCACTTCTTACAACCAAAGATTCCATGGGCTGCCCTGACCCCTCATTCCTGCTGCCACCAGGGGACCCTCGAGGATCAAATCATCGAGGCTAACCCTGCCATGGAGGCTTTTGGCAATGCCAAGACTCTGAGGAATGACAACTCATCCCGCTTTGTGAGTGGGCACAGTGGGGGATTTTGTGGCTGGGGTGGAAAAGGGTCACTAGCCAGGAGGGCCCTGGTGGTGGGAACCAACAGGACTGAGGGTGGCATGATCCGTCTGCTGCAGGGCAAGTTCATTCGTATCCACTTTGGTCCCTCAGGGAAGCTGGCCTCTGCGGACATTGACAGCTGTGAGTCTGGGAAAGGGCAGGGCAGGTGTGGGAGGAGGGACAGAGGCTGAACTGAACAAATCCTTTGGCTTCCCTCTGCTCTGGCCATTTCTTTCCACCCCAACCAGTTCCTACTTGCATCCTTCTCACCCATCATATCGGCCTCCTGGTCTCTACTCTCCTGCCTTGACTGCTAGTCAGTCTATGGTCCAAAGTTGATCATGCCCTGTCCCTGCTTCAAAACCTTCTCTAGGGAGCTAGGGGGAGGACTCATGGGTAAAATATTGCTGTGCAAGTACAAGAACCAGAGTTCAGATCCCAGCACCCATGCAAATGCTGAGTGGGTGTGGTAGCCTACTTGAAATCCCAGCCCTTGGGAGGCAGAGGCAAGAAGTCTTAGAGCAAGTTGGATCATAAGGGCTTCATCAGCGAGCTCTGGGTTCAATTGAGAGACTTCTGCTTCAATGTCTGAGGTTGAAAGTGATGGAACCGGACACCAGAAACTCACTCAGAGGCAGACACAAGTCCCATACAGTGACTTCCCAGGGTGTGCTGGCCTGTGCACAGACTCAGGCACCTCCACACATTGCCTGTCCTTCGAGGCTGCTGCCTCTCATCCCTGCAGTGTCTTTGCTCAGGGGAGGGAAGGAGATAGCAGGCCGGCACTCCTTCTCTGCAGATCTCCTGGAAAAGTCTCGAGTGATCTTCCAGCTGCCCGGTGAGCGTGGTTACCACGTCTACTACCAGATCCTCTCGGGGAAGAAGCCAGAGCTGCAGGGTGAGGCTCAGAATGGAGAATAAAACCATCAGGCCAGGCCCTGGGTGGCTATTCACCCTCTCAGCAGAGATGTGGGTAACCTCCACTCTTCTGGGGGCTCACAGCCTGTCTGTCTGTACCCCTCCCTACTCCTTCCTGCTGCTTCTTATTACCATGGAGCCCTCTTTGTAAAAATGTTTTTGGTGGTAGTTGTTGAGGGGTAGTGGGGGTAGTGGTAGTGTGGGGGTGGGTGACGGTGTGCCTGTGGTAGGAAACAGGCCTCTTACCGCCATTGTCCTGCCAAGATTGCAGCTGCTCCTGCCATCCTGAGATTAGAACCCCTACCCAGCACCAAGGGAACCCAGTGGTAGTCTATGTACACTCTCACCTTTGCAAGCCCTTTGAAGGCAAAGTCTGGTCCTCCCTTTGTCCCAGTATCCAACTCAGGATCTGGGCTGGAGGGATGACTGTGAGCAGCGGTCAGAGGATGAGTGAGACTCATGGACTGAGGTCCAGTCTCCAGAGGACTGTAAAGAGACACCCGCCAGACATGCACATGTGCTTTAGAAATGAAAACGGGCTGAGGGGTGGCACACAACTTTAATCCCAGCACCCAGGAAGCAGAGGTAGATGGATCTCTGTGAGTTTGAAGCTAGCCTCATCTATATAGTAAGTTCTAGTCCAGCCAGGGATATATAGAGAAAAACCTTATCTCAACAAAATAAAATAAATATCTAAATAAATAAAATAAGAATTTTGGTTTTTTTGTTTGTTTGTTTGTTTTCAAGACAGGGTTTCTCTGTGTAGCTTTTTGCTTTGAAGCCTGTCCTAGAACTCGCTTTGTAGACCAGGCTGGCTTCCAACTCACTGAGATCCACCTGCCTCTGCCTCCCAAGTGCTTGGATTAAAGCAGCAGCCAGCCATGCCTGTATTCCTCTACTCAGAAGCTCTTAAGTTCAGGGCCAGCTTGGGCTACATAGACCCTGTCTCAAAAGACTAAACAAATAAACATAAGTAAAATAAATTGAAAGTCACATATATGGATAATAGGGAACAGAAACTCAGGTTATGGAGAAGCCCTGGGAAGGAATCTAGACTTGCTGACAGAGATACCCCCAGGGCCTCAAGATGGCAAGGAGAGGGAAGGCAGCCTGTGGACTCAGCCTGACTCACCCTTTGGGGCATCTTGTCCACAGACATGCTGCTTCTGTCTATGAACCCCTATGACTACCACTTCTGCAGCCAGGGGGTCACCACCGTGGATAACATGGATGACGGGGAGGAACTTATTGCCACAGATGTATGCTCGGTGGGGGAGGGGGAGTGGGAGTGGGAGGTGGTGCCAAGCTGGGTTCCCATGGTGTGCGTGTGTGTGCGCATGTGTGCCTGTGTGTGTGAACATGCGCACTGGGTGTGTGTGTGTGTGCATGTGTGCCTGTGTGTGTGAACATGCGCACTGGGTGTGCGTGTGTGTGCATGGGTGCCTGTGTGTGTGAACACGTGCACTGGGTAGAGACCAGGAAATATGACTGGTGTGGCAGTGCCTGGCTAGACTCTCAAGGACCCGTCCTTCTCTGCACCTGCTTTGTTGCCCCGCCTCAGCATGCGATGGACATCCTGGGCTTCAGTGTGGATGAGAAGGGTGCCTGCTATAAGATCGTGGGCGCCCTCCTGCACTTTGGCAACATGAAGTTCAAACAGAAGCAGAGGGAGGAGCAGGCTGAAGCAGACGGCACTGAGAGTGAGGGCCTCTAATTCCAGGCTGACCTGGCCTCTTCCCTGGATACCTTGTCCTGTACATGGTCATTAATCCTTATCCGTAACCTCTGACCTCTGAACTCTAGACCCTCCTGAGGGTGACAATTTTTTATGCAGTCCTTGACTCCTCCCATCCTTCCTCTTCTAATCCCACTCTGTGACAACAGACTCCCCCCCCCCCCCGCCCCAAATGCCTGACCTTCCTCTTCCTTATCCAAGCTGTGCTCCCTCCAGGTGCTGACAAGGCTGCCTACCTGATGGGGGTCAGCAGTGGAGACCTCCTCAAAGGTCTTCTGCACCCCCGGGTTCGTGTGGGAAACGAGTATGTGACCAAGGGCCAGAGTGTGGAGCAGGTGAGATGCCTGCAGACTAAAGCTCAGCCAGGGACAGCTGAGGCAGGGTCCCTTTCTTGCCAGGTCCCAATCCTGCCTTCCTTCATCCACAGGTGGTATTCGCTGTGGGGGCCCTGGCCAAGGCTACCTATGACCGGCTGTTCCGGTGGCTGGTGTCTCGGATCAATCAGACCCTGGACACAAAGCTGCCCCGGCAGTTCTTCATTGGGGTCCTGGACATCGCTGGCTTTGAGATCTTTGAGGTGAGAACAGCTCTCAACCACAGGCATTGTTCTGAGGCAGGGGTTGATGGGTGGATATGGGGGACCACATCCCTGCTTCCCCATGGGCCTGGTCCCCGTCTACCAGGAACCTGCTGACTGTGGCACTGCCCCTGGTAGTTCAACAGCTTTGAGCAGCTGTGCATTAACTTCACCAACGAGAAGCTACAACAGTTCTTCAACCAGCACATGTTTGTGCTGGAGCAGGAGGAGTACAAGCGGGAGGGCATTGACTGGGTCTTCATCGACTTCGGCCTTGACCTGCAGCCTTGTATCGACCTCATCGAGAAGGTCAGACCTAGGGGGGGACATTGTCAGAAGTGCTCAAGTGTGTGTGTGCCCAGAGGCCTGGTGCGTGTCAGCTGTGTATTGATGTGTGGTTGTGGTGAAGCATGTGTGTGTGTGTGTGAATGTGGTTGCATGGCTGTGCACACAGGTGTAAATGGGAACGTGTGGGTATAGGTGAATAGTGTCATAAGTGACGTAAGAATGCTATGCAGCCATTGTGGGCAGCTCTGCCATTCACCAGGCCCGGTGCAGAACTCATCTGAGCAGTCTCTTATGTTTACTGGATTGGAACACATTGCATATGCTTCCCCACTGCACAAAGAAGGGAAAAGTGAATTGACATCGTTGGAAATAAAGGGGGGAGGGATTCCCTTTGAGCCTCCCACAGCCTGTGCTTGTGTGTGTGTGTGTGTGTTTGTGTGTGTGTGTGTGTGTGTGTGTGTGTGAGTGGGGGGGTCAGAGGACAGCTCAGTGTGTATGTACTTCATGGACACAGTCCCAGTGTGTAGTATGTTTATAGACACAGTCCCAGTGTGTAGTATGTTTATAGACACAGTCCCAGTGTGTAGTATGTTTATGGACACAGTCCCAGTGGGTCGTATGTTTTTCCTCTGAACACACATTTTCCCTGCTGTGAAGAAGCCAGAATAGGCCTTGCGGCAGGTGACTCTGAGTCTCTGGCTGTTGGGCATTTAGGTTGGCTTTTTTTTTTGTCTATTAAATTAGTATTGAAGTGAAATCATTTTCCCATTTGAGGCAATTCATAGCTGCATGTAACTTCAGTCCCAAGGGATCCAATTCCTTCTGGCCTCCATGGACACATAAACTCATGCAGGCACACACACATATACACACATATACATACAAATAAATAAACACTTATTTTTAAAAATATAGACTTAGTAAAATGCAGGATCCCTAATTTTGTTGAATGTGGGGACCAAAATGCAGTTAGTTGGCCTTAAGAAACAAAACCCAAAAACCTAGAGTGTTCATGTGAGCCATGGACATTAGTCAATAGAGCGCAGAGATGCCAGGCTGGTCTGCACGCACAGGCAAAGAAAGAGACTGAAAGTCAAGCCACAAACTCTTCTCTCCTAGAAGGTGGGCTCCTGGTTATAGAGCTCGTCCCTGGCCCTCCTGCAGATGGCTGGGTTATGGATTTGAAACAGCTCCCAGAGGGAGTTAGTCTGGAGAGCGAGAGTCTAAGAGGCCAGTCAGCATGTTCTAGCCCTTCAATCTTGATCCCTGTCCCCAGCCTCTGGGCATTCTGTCCATCCTGGAGGAGGAGTGCATGTTCCCCAAAGCTTCAGATGCAAGCTTCAGGGCCAAGCTCTATGACAACCACTCTGGGAAGTCACCTAACTTCCAGCAGCCTCGTCCAGACAAGAAACGCAAGTACCAGGCTCACTTCGAGGTGGTCCACTATGCAGGCGTGGTAGGTGCCCCCCTGGAACTCTACTCTCAACCACTGTCCTCTCCCTTCTCGGGGTCACCATCTTGGGTCAACACTTGTCTCTGTAGGTACCTTATAGCATCGTGGGCTGGCTAGAGAAAAACAAGGACCCCCTTAATGAGACTGTGGTCCCCATCTTCCAAAAGTCACAGAACAGGCTCTTGGCCACCCTCTATGAGAACTATGCAGGCTCTTGCTCCAGTGAGTACTGAGGGACAAGGTGGTCATTCCCATGGATCCAGAGTGACATTCCCTGGCATGATCAGTTCTCATATCTCTACTAGCTGAACCCCCCAAGTCTGGGGTGAAAGAGAAGCGTAAGAAGGCAGCATCGTTTCAGACGGTGTCTCAGCTTCACAAGGTGAGGTCCAGACAGGGCTCCAGCAGCCCTGGCCCTCTGCAGCCTGCAATGCCCTCCGCTTTCTGCCGCATCCCTGTGTCTTGGGTGGGCAGCTGTTAAGACTTGCAGTGATGTTTAGCTCCTCTCTATGTGAACATCACAGCAAGTCTGTGCTGCTGCCTGCCCCCGTGCTGCCTGCGCAGGGCTCGGGGGAGAGGGAAGCCGTGGGAGTGAGCCCTGGGAGGGGGGACGTGAAGACTTTGGTGGAGGATGGGGTGTCATAGGGAGCCAGAGAAAAAGAGCAGGTGCAGGTGCATTTGGGCCCCTCTGCTCAGTCCCCACTGGTCCCATCCACTGCAGTATCCAATTCCGGTTCTCTGCCCTTCCCGTGCCTTCTCCACTCCCAGGAGAACCTCAACAAGCTGATGACCAACCTGCGGGCCACACAGCCCCACTTCGTCCGTTGCATTGTCCCCAACGAGAACAAGACTCCAGGTGGTGTCCCTGGGCTGGTCAGGATTGGGGAACTGGAAATGCTCTTACCTTGTAGGGTCTGCTCATTCCCAAAGTAAGGCCTGGGTAGGGACCTAAAGGCATGTCCTTGGATTTCTAACCTCCTCCTTTCACTCCACCACAATCTAGGGGTCATGGATTCCTTCTTGGTGCTACACCAGCTCCGCTGCAATGGGGTCCTGGAGGGCATCCGGATCTGTCGCCAAGGATTCCCCAACAGGCTGCTGTATGCTGACTTCAGGCAGCGGTGGGTACTGGCTTCTTCAGCGCTGCCATAGCCTCCTTCTCCTGCTTTTAGATTAGGTGGAGCCTGAGGGGTGGAAGGGACAAGTTAGAGCCCAAGGGACAAAGAGAGGTTCTAGTCCCGGAGGAGAAGGCTCCATCTTGGCGGGGGGGGGGGGAGGGTAAGGAGAGCCGTGAATACGCTGTGGCGAATGTGGAGAGGGAGGCTGCAGGCTTGCCAATTACGTGGATACAGAGTAAGAAAGGATGAGCTACGGTGACTCCCGGGTTTAGACCTAAGCTGTTGCAGAGTGTATCTACTGAGCAATGTGGCAGGATGTTTAGATTGGGTGCATACAGGGTTTGAGCATGCCCAGTTAGAAATATCTCCAGCAGATGTCCTGGAAGAGGCGAGGATGGGATTGATTTATTCTGGAGCTCAAGTGAGGAGCCAAAGAGGACACAGATTTGGGAACTGAATATAGGTTTGTGTGGATTGGACCCCAGCTAATGCCTCACAGGTTGCCAGTGGTCTGTCAATGTCATCAGCTCCCTTCCCACTTTCCTTGGTAGGTTCTGTTTATTAAGCTACAAGAAGTGTCCTCAGTTGCTTCCCTTTCTACAAGTAACAGGGATCATTTACCCTGCCCTGTATAAATTAGATGTCTATACAAATACTATACACACAGTCTGTAAGTTTGGTTTACATGTCATTATCAGTCTTGGACATGGATCCCTATCTCCAAAGACTCCAACATGAGTCTGTATCATCACCCATTTGTTGTTTGAAAGCAGGACATTACTGTGTAGTCTGGGCTAGCCTCAAACTTTCAATACTCCTGGGCATGGTGTCTCACACCTATAATCCCAGCAATAGGCAGCTGGGCAGGAGGATCACCAAGGGTTTGAGGCCAGCCTGGTCTACATAGTGAGTTCCAGGACAGCCTAGGCTACAGATGAGACATTTCAAACACAAAATTAAAACCAACTCTTGGGACTTGGCAGATGGCTCGCTAAAAGGCTTGCCTTGAAGCATGAAGACCTGAGAACCTAGAACCCACATAGAAAATGTTGGGAGGCTGGTGCACACTCATTATCCCGGTGCCAAGGAGGCAGGAGTTCTGAGACCCCAGGCCACCCAGTATAGTCTAACAGATGAGATCCAGGCACTGAGAGGCCTGTCTCAAAGGAGGTGGATTGCATTCAGGGTAGCCCTGAGCCTGTGGTCTGGCCTCCATGTGTCTGTGTACCTGTGCCTGTGCACGTACATTTAAAACCAGACCTGTGCTGAAGAGATGACTCAGGGGTTAAGAGCATCTGCTGCTCTTACAGAGGACCTGGGTTCAGTTGTTAGCAGCCACGTGGCGACTTAAAACCATACAACCAGCTGTGTGGGACTCCAGCTCCAGGGGCTTTGGCGCCCTCCTCTGGTACATACATGTAGGCAAAACACTCACACACAGACAATTAAATAACAACCCTCAATCCTTCTGCCTCAGCCTCTGAATGCTGCCAGTACAGGCATGTGTCATCAACCGGAATACATCACTATTGTTTTTCTATTGCCTGTAAAACATACAGTGGTCCAATGACCAATGCATCTTATTTAGTGAGTTCACCCTAGTGAAGGGGTCTGGCCTGTCTCTGGGAATTTCCCTTCACAGTGTGATTATATGCCCATCTAAGTGGAAATGCTAGGAATCCTTGCTCCTTTTGAATAGAATTCTCTCTTAAATTTGTGATATGGTGTAGCATCTATGTTTTATTTTGTTTTTGCCTTTAAGAAATTATAAAAGTTGAACATGCCTTTATAAAAACCACGTCCCTTTACAAACTCACTAAAGTGCACTTAAGCCACCAAGTCCGCTTTTGAAACAGGGTCAGGTCAGGTAACAGGCTGGCCTCAAGGATCTTCCTACCTCTGCCTCCCAAGTGCTAGGATTCTGGGTGTACGCTGTGCACCTGGCCCTGTGCTGAAGTCTGTGTAGCATGTGCTGCATCCCTCAGTATGGCCATACTTCCCTCTGCCATCCTGTTTAGCGTATGTCCCTTAGGAACCCCACCTCTGAGAGGTCAGGCAAATACAATTCTCTTGCCACAGCTCCTGGCGTCCCATTCATTGTCAATGGCCTGTGCTCTGTCTTGTCCATGCCAGCTTCTCCCTGATCTCCTAGGTACCGGATCCTGAACCCCAGTGCCATCCCAGATGACACCTTTGTGGACAGCAGGAAGGCCACAGAGAAGTTGCTTGGCTCCCTTGACATCGACCACACTCAGTATCAGTTTGGCCACACCAAGGTTAGGGTGCACTGGAGTTAGGGCTGAACCTGGGTGCCTCTGCTCACACTGGACAGGGGTCCCACTTGGCTACACCCTGCCCTTAGGTGTTCTTCAAGGCTGGACTTCTAGGCATCTTGGAAGAGCTCCGGGACCAGCGCCTGGCTAAGGTGCTGACACTGCTGCAGGCGCGGAGTCGAGGCCGCCTCATGCGCCTGGAATACCAGCGCATGCTAGGAGGAAGGTAGCATGGGATGGGGGATGGGCAGGAGGGATGGGGACAGGGTGGCACAGGGGGGGGCGGGGTAGGTGTGATAACCGTCCCAAGGCTCACACTCTCACCCTGCCTCACTGCCTAGGTTGTCCCCCAGGGTGGATTCGGATGAGGTTCTGTGTCACATCATCCCAACCTGTTTTTATACCTTAAAAACAGGATGAGAGCCAGAGAGATGGCTCAGTAGGTAAAGGCACCTACTGCCAAGCCTGATAACTTAAGTTCAATTCCCAGGACCCACATGGTGGAAAGAGAGAACTGACCTCTACATGTGCTCTGATCTCCATGCATGTGCTGTGGAGCATGTGTGCACACACATGGCTTTTTGTGTATTCAGAATGTGGCCTGGAGGGTAACGGCATTCAGTGCTTCCCAGACTTTGAACCATGTATCTTATCTATCTTATTTATGGTTAAAGTGAGGTAGCCCTCTCGGGTGGGTACCACTCAGCAGAGAAGTCAAGCAGTCTGATCACAGGGCCTGGCAGCTTAGCTGTCTTTAGACACCTGCAGAGGCCACCTGGGCATTCGGAGGTTATGGACTTTGCCTTGGAAGTATATCTGTGGGTTAGAGAGAGAGAGAGAGAGAGAGGACATGGCACCTTGAAGGGGCAGAACCAGCTGCCTCATAGGAGCTGTCCTTCCCTAGGGATGCTCTGTTTACCATCCAGTGGAACATCCGGGCCTTCAATGCTGTCAAGAACTGGTCCTGGATGAAGCTCTTCTTCAAGATGAAGCCACTTCTGCGCTCAGCACAGGCAGAAGAGGAGCTGGCAGCACTTCGAGCAGAGCTGCGGGGGCTGCGAGGGGCCCTGGCTGCTGCTGAGGCCAAGCGGCAGGAACTGGAGGAGACGCATGTCAGTGTCACTCAGGAGAAGAACGACCTGGCCCTGCAGCTGCAGGCAGTGAGTGAGACAAGGGCTCTGATGAAAATCTCTAACCAGATGTGGCCAGGGCAGCTCTGGAGGGTTCTGAGTACTTTGATCTTCTGTGTTGTCTTCCTACTCTGGAAGTACCAGGAGATGAGGCCTGGAGACTCAGTGCCCACCATTCCCTGTAGGCCTTGACTGTCCACATGTCCTAAGGCTAAAGCCGCAGGAGAGCCCCAGCTCCACCTTCCCCAATGTCCCTGAAATAGACCCTTGTTCCCCTTTCTGGTTCAGGGACACAGGAATCTCTGAGGCAGGTAACAGGGTTCTACCTAGAGGGCAGGTGTCAAAGTCTGGAAACTCCTCAGCATAGGTTTTGAGAGTCACTTGGATGCCAGCCCCAGGCTGATGCTGGAGATGCTGATGCTGGGGACGGCACAGCCATGATGGTTATAAAACTCCCCTTCTAGTATAGGAGGCTATGCAACAGGCAGTGTAGAAGTATGAAGAACCCTGTCTCCTCCTTGGATGGCCTTTGGTGCTGCTCCGTGGTGGGCGAGGCCTGGCCTGCACCCACTCACACTGCCCTCAGAGGGTGGCAGCTCCGAACAGTCGAGTGCACAGTAGGGCTTCTCTCTGAGAGCTCTTAGGCCCTCTGGGTTGCCTGCATTGTGGCTAACATTAATTCTTAACAGTGCCATTTCTGTCCCACGTCCAATGCCCTGGAGAGGCCCCTGCAATCTACAGAGCCCCTATAGTTTCCAGGGCCGGGCAGAGTGTGGGTGCTTCAAATCCTCACCTATCAAACTGAATTGCTAACATTTGCCTCACCGGAGTTGCCTTTGCAAGGACAAATGGCCTTTCTTTCTCAGGGCTGGTGTCCCTCTTTAATCTGGCTCCCCCACCCCCATCTCCTCAGGAGCAGGACAACCTAGCAGACGCTGAGGAGCGCTGCCATTTGCTGATCAAGTCCAAGGTGCAGCTTGAGGCGAAGGTGAAGGAGCTGAATGAGCGCCTGGAAGATGAGGAGGAAGTGAATGCTGACCTTGCCGCCCGAAGGCGCAAGCTGGAGGATGAATGCACAGAGCTCAAGAAAGACATTGATGACCTGGAGCTGACACTGGCCAAGGCTGAGAAGGAGAAACAAGCCACTGAGAATAAGGTGTGGGAAGGGCCAAGCTGGGGGCCAGTTTAGGTGTTAGGCAGCTGCAGGGTCCCCTGGGCCCCTGCTGTGTAGCCTGAAACAGGTCACTGCCCCCTGTGGGCCTCAGTGCTATCATCGGTCAAGTCCGGTACCAGCACTTTATCTCACTAGGGTGATGAGGATTTGGTGTGTAACTAGTCTTTGCTAAGTATACACTACAGGGCCTTGCATACAGTAGGTGCTTAGAAAATGTCGCAATTATCATCTGTCCTGGACTGCGAGCTCGCTGGAGGGGGCAACTTGTCCGAACTGCAAATCCGTCTATCATAGAGACCTCATAGTGCCTATGGTTGCCGATGATGTATTGACTCTGTCATACGGGAGAGGAAAGCAAGGCTGTTCAGGTTCTCACAGGGGCTAAAGATACAGCCAGGAGTAGTAAAGAGCTCAGTACCTGTTGATATTGCAAATGGCTGCCATCCACTGGTCTCTTACTCCGGGCCAGACACAGTGCTCGGCTATGAGCCTTTACCAGTGAATCCTTCTACATAGCTCGAGGAGCATGAAACCCTTGGGCAGGAATGGTGGAGGCTCAGTGCAGTGGCCTGCCTGCATCCTGCAGCTGGTAGGGGTGGCTGCTCAGACAGCCTGTGGGGAGGACTGTCCCTACTGTGACTCAATTGGGCTTTGGCACAGGTAAAGAACCTGACAGAGGAAATGGCCACACTGGATGAATCCGTGGTCCGGCTAACCAAGGAGAAGAAGGCATTGCAGGAGGCTCACCAGCAGGCTCTCGGTGACCTGCAGGCAGAGGAGGACCGCGTGAGTGCACTGGCCAAGGCCAAGATCCGGCTGGAGCAGCAAGTAGAAGATGTGAGCTGCGGGCTACATGGGGGCCGTCAGGGTGGCGAAGTCCCCAGCCCGTGGGAAGCTGAGCCCCACTCTACCCCACAGCTGGAGTGTTCCTTGGAGCAAGAGAAGAAGCTACGAATGGACACGGAACGTGCCAAGCGCAAACTCGAAGGAGACCTGAAGCTGACACAGGAGACGGTGACTGACACTACCCAGGACAAGCACCAGCTGGAGGAAAAGTTGAAGAAGTAGGTGGGGCTTGGTGGGTCTCTGAGCTCAATGGGCTCTTCTTCCCTTCTGAATTCTCCCAGCCCTGCTGTGGGGGAGGGTACCAGGGCAGGTGTCATGTCCTGCCCTCTGAACCAGGGCTGAGGACAGCAGACGCATGCACAGGATTGAGGCTCCTTAGGGCCTCAGGGACGGAGGCGGACGGGGGGGACTGCAGTTGGGACCAGGGCTGGCTCATCCCACCATGTACTCCCAGGAAGGATTCAGAGCTGAGTCAGCTGAACCTGCGGGTGGAGGATGAGCAGCTCCTGGGGGTCCAGCTGCAGAAGAAGATCAAGGAGCTACAGGTGTGCATGGCAGCAGCGGGGAATGCGCTGGGTAGACCCGGCCCGGGGCAGAGGCTCATGGAGTTGGTACCATCTACCCAGGCGCGGGCAGAGGAGCTGGAGGAGGAGCTGGAGGCTGAGCGAGCAGCCCGGGCCCGAGTGGAGAAGCAGCGGGCAGAGGCAGCCCGAGAGCTGGAGGAGCTCAGTGAGAGGCTGGAAGAGGCTGGTGGAGCCTCAGCCGGGCAGCGTGAGGGCTGCCGCAAGCGTGAGGCTGAGCTGGGCCGGCTGCGGAGGGAGCTGGAGGAGGCAGTCCTGAGACACGAGGCCACCGTGGCCGCGCTGCGCCGCAAGCAGGCAGAGGGTGCTGCGGAGCTGAGTGAGCAGGTGGACAGCCTGCAGAGGATCCGGCAGAAACTGGAAAAGGAAAAGAGTGAGCTACGCATGGAAGTGGACGATCTGGGGGCCAGCGTGGAGACGCTGGCACGTGGCAAGGTCAGCCTCCTTCCTGCCTCTAAACCACTTCTGACGCCACAGCTGACCCAGCCCTGTCTGATGGCCACTTGATGCCAATACTCCACAGCAGCACCAACCCCTGGGCCCCAGCTGCTTACTTAACCTGGCATCTAACCCCCAGCTCCTGCCAGGCCTGACTTCTAACCCTGACTGCTCAACTTCAGTCCCTGCCTCCAGGTTGTTCTGATTCGCACCGGAACTTCAGACCTCCCACCCAATAGAAGTGTGATGCAGCTGTGACTCCCGAGTTCACACTTAATAGCCGCCCTAACACCATTCTTGTCCTGAACCCCAGCACCGAACTCGGACACCCCCCTACCTTGAACCTAATCCTAACACCAGTTACCAGTCACGCCTATTAGCAGCCGATGGCAGATCCAGAACCTAATTCCCGACTCACTGCCCTTGGGATGAGTCAGTGCCCACCATAGGAACTCAAACCTGGAACCTGGAACGCAATCTCCTTTTGATCCCTGGTCTCACACCTAGTGTTCCAGATCCCAATCCCAGGTTCCCATCTCTGACTGGCAGCCCCTGTCAGTCAGGACTGGGTCCTGTCCTTGGATGCACAAACTTGTCTTATCTTGGATTCTGTGCTCCAGGCCAGTGCAGAAAAGCTGTGCCGTACCTATGAGGATCAACTAAGTGAGACCAAGATCAAAGTGGAAGAGCTGCAGCGACAGCTGGCGGATGCCAGCACCCAGCGCGGGAGGTTACAGACGGAGAATGGTGAGGCCTGGCTTTAGCTGGGCTATGCCAGGTAGGGTTTAAGTGGTGCCCCTCAACCGACTGACTGGCCTGCTGGCCCCTACACCTGCAGGGGAGCTGGGCCGCCTGCTAGAGGAGAAGGAGTCTATGATCAGCCAGCTGAGCCGGGGGAAGACCTCAGCAGCTCAGAGTCTGGAGGAACTTCGGCGGCAGTTGGAAGAGGAGAGCAAGGTGGATTGGCACTGGCAACTGCAGGGCAGTCGGGTGGGCCCTAGGGTCACTAGCATGGATTGATGCTGAGGCCACCGGTGTCCCTGCAGGCCAAGGGTGCACTGGCTCATGCAGTGCAGGCTCTGCGGCACGACTGTGACCTCCTCCGAGAGCAGCATGAGGAAGAGTCAGAGGCTCAGGCTGAGCTGCAGCGGCTGCTGTCCAAAGCCAATGCTGAGGTGGCCCAGTGGAGGAGCAAGTATGAGGCAGATGCCATCCAGAGAACTGAGGAGTTGGAGGAGGCCAAGTGAGTAGCTGGTGTCTAGAACATAACCGATGAGAGATTCGGGCCTGTGCCTTTATGTCCTGTATGTGGTGGTCGGGATTCTGGGGTTCTTTCCCCAGGCTCCCTAGTCCATCCTGCCTGCTGTGTGGTCCAGGAAGAAGCTGGCCCTGCGGCTGCAGGAGGCAGAAGAAGGGGTAGAGGCTGCTAATGCCAAATGCTCCTCCCTGGAGAAGGCCAAGCTGCGGCTGCAGACCGAGTCAGAGGATGTGACTTTGGAGCTGGAGCGGGCTACCTCCGCAGCTGCTGCACTCGACAAGAAGCAGCGGCACCTGGAGCGGGCTCTGGAGGAACGGAGGAGGCAGGAGGAGGAGATGCAGAGGGAACTTGAGGCCGCACAAAGGGAGGCCCGAGGTCTGGGCACTGAGCTCTTCCGACTGCGGCACAGCCACGAGGAGGCGCTCGAGGCCCTGGAGACACTCAAGCGGGAGAACAAGAATCTGCAGGGTAGGACCCCAGGTCCAGAGCACTTTAGGGTCACCTTGAAATTGGGAATAGGAAAGTCACCTGGAGCAGGGCGGATGTGAGGGTGAGTCCTCCCTCTGTGCTCTGTTCACCCTGTAGAGGAGATCAGTGACCTCACAGATCAGGTCAGCCTCAGTGGGAAAAGCATCCAGGAACTGGAGAAAGCCAAGAAGGCGCTGGAGGGGGAGAAGAGTGAGCTGCAAGCTGCACTGGAGGAGGCTGAGGTCAGGGCTGGCCACAGGGGTGGGTGGACTCTGGTCCACGCCTCCCTGGCCTGGTTGGTCTCACCCAACCCTGCCTGATCCACATCCCTAGGGGGCACTGGAGCTGGAAGAGACGAAGACTCTGCGGATCCAGCTGGAGCTGTCCCAGGTCAAGGCAGAAGTGGACCGGAAGTTGGCAGAGAAGGATGAGGAGTGCACCAACCTGAGGTCTCTGGAGGGCGGTCTTGATGTGCCTACGGTGGCACATTGGTGGGAACAGCCAGTCTGCCCCTGCCACAGGGTCAGGGAGCTCCCATTCCAGATGTGATCCTCCACAAGTCTAAGGATGCTCAGGGCCAAAGTTCAGCCCATGTCCCCCTGGCCTCTAGTGAACTTACTGTTTCTGGCAAGTCACAAGTCACATGGGGCTTTAAAACAGAGAGAAGCAATTCTTGTCCCCCAATTGGGTTTTCATCTCCGTGCATCCTTGGGCATGATGCCACAGGTGGTTCCCGGCCTGCTTCATTCCTGCAGGCTAAGTCTGCCCTTCATGCCACCCTCCCAGGCGCAACCACCAGCGAGCAGTGGAGTCCCTACAGGCCTCCTTGGACGCGGAGACTCGGGCCCGCAATGAGGCACTGCGGCTCAAGAAGAAGATGGAGGGAGATCTCAACGACTTGGAGCTACAGCTGGGTCATGCCAGCCGCCAGGCAATGGAGGCACAGGCCGCTACTCGGCTGCTGCAGGCCCAACTCAAGGAGGAACAAGCGGGGCGTGACGAGGAGCAGCGGCTAGCCGCTGAGCTCCGTGAGCAGGGTCAGGCCCTGGAGCGCAGGGCTGCACTGCTGGCTGCTGAGCTGGAAGAGCTTCGGGCTGCCCTGGAACAGGGTGAGCGCAGCCGGAGGCTGGCTGAGCAGGAGCTGCTGGAGGCCACAGAGCGCCTCAATCTACTGCATTCACAGGTGGGGATGGGCCAAGGGTGTCCTCAAGGATTGGGAGGGGGCAGAGCCCTGCTGGCCAGCTGAGGCTCTGCTCCCCTCAGAATACAGGCCTCCTGAATCAGAAGAAGAAGCTGGAGGTGGATTTGGCCCAGCTAAGTGGGGAGGTGGAGGAGGCAGCGCAGGAGAGGCGGGAAGCTGAGGAGAAGGCCAAAAAGGCCATCACTGATGTGAGGCTGGGCCAGGGTTCGGGACGAGTGGGTAGAGCCCAAAGAGATTCTTTCGCCCCCTGGCCACCATGCTATTTCCTCCCCACAGGCAGCCATGATGGCTGAGGAGCTGAAAAAGGAGCAGGACACAAGCGCACATCTGGAGCGCATGAAGAAGACACTGGAACAGACTGTGCGGGAGCTGCAGGCGCGCCTCGAGGAAGCCGAGCAGGCCGCCCTCCGAGGGGGAAAGAAGCAAGTGCAGAAGCTGGAGGCCAAGGTACCTTCAGCCCCACCTTGCCCTGTAGGGCTGAGGCTGAGGCCTGCTCCCCTAGCAGACTTCCCTCCTACCCTCCGACTGTCCCGCAGGTGCGCGAGCTGGAGGCAGAGCTTGATGCGGAGCAGAAGAAGCACGCTGAGGCCCTCAAAGGTGTTCGCAAACATGAGCGCCGGGTCAAGGAGCTTGCATACCAAGTGGGTTACGGGGTCCATCCCAGGGAGTGGCACTGGAGCTAACCCAGTCCAGGCAAACCCTGAGACCCCCTTTGCTTGCGCAGACAGAGGAGGACAGGAAGAACCTGGCTCGCATGCAGGACCTGGTGGACAAGCTGCAGAGCAAGGTCAAGAGCTATAAGCGCCAGTTTGAGGAGGCCGTGAGTACACTGGGGGGCCAGGCATCTGGGATTGTTCATGATGCCAGTGGCGAGCTGATTTCAACTGCAGGTCTTGAAGCCCAGGAGGCATCTGTAGCAGGCTGCATTAAAGGGTGGCAGCCATGTCTGCTCAACCCAGGGACTTCTATGGCATGATCACCTTCAGCTTTAGAAGGGACCAAAGTGAACTGCTTCCTTCTTCTGCCCAGGCCTGGGGATGGCCTGGTGGGAAAGTGACACATAGGCACCTCTTAAAGGACAGTCTCCACTTTGGGTCCAGGTGTGGGGAAGGATGGTGACAGGAAGAGTGGAGGAGGACCAAGAGAAGCCAGCTTCTTTCTGGGCTGGGAGCAGGTTGGCCATTTGTTACCAAGGGGAACCAAGGCCCTGCCTATGCCTCTAGGAGCAGCAGGCCAGCACCAACCTGGCAAAGTACCGCAAGGCCCAGCATGAGCTGGATGATGCTGAGGAGCGAGCAGACATGGCAGAGACCCAGGCTAACAAGCTGCGGGCAAGGTCCAGGGATGCCCTGGGCCCCAAGGTGAGGAGGCCTCTGTGTTGGGTGTGTTTAAGTTGGGCAGACACAGTGTAACTCAGACTGTCTCATCTCTCAGCACAAGGAGTGACACCCCAGGCTCTGAAGAGGGACACCCACTGCGGTCCTGCTGTCTCTTCCCATCTTCGGCCACGCCACCCTCCCTGAACCCTGAATAAACACCACGGATGCACAACAGCCACTGTCCTGATTTCTGGGGTTAGGGGAGCTGGGAATAGAATTTCATGGACAAAGTCAGGTCCACATCAGTCTTTAAAATAAAGTTCTTTAATAGTCTCCATTTAATTGGTTTATTTGCTGTTAATTGGCAACACAGGAGGAGCCAAGGGTAAGCTCTCAGCCAGGCTCCTGTGTCTGGGCTCAGGCAGGCACAGGCACTCCACACCCCAAGGGATGGAGAGAAAAGGCCCCCCCCCCAACTTCTGGGGAACCTTCGGGATGAACACAGTGGCCAATGAGCGAAGACCCAGAGGAGCTAAAGGAAGACAAGGGAGGTGAGGAGGGAGGGGGGAGGAGAGATGGGCAGACCTGGGGGAAGGCAGCATTCTCCGATACCCACCCCTGCCTAGGGCTCAGGAGCCTCTGTCCAGGCCCCGAGGCCAGGGAGGCTTGGCTCACAGGGGTCTGACTCTTCCTCTCCATCAGGGGACTGATGGGAGAAGCTCAGACAGAGATAGTTTCCCATGTTCCCTTTCTCTGGCAGGCCAGAGCTCCAGGATTGTGAGGGAAGGGTGGGCACGGTGCCATTGTCCTTACCCTGGGGACAGTGAGGAAAACAGGCTCCCCAATGACCCAGGCCCTCTGACCCAGGAGACAAGAGCTTCTAGGCTGTTCCTTCCACTGAGCCTATACCTGAAAACTGGGTAGACAGAGCCGTGGGGAGGCAGAGAGGGACGGGGACGGGCAGAGTGTGCGGCGTGTGCACTCACGCTCACCCACACTTGCCCAGGCCCAGCAGCTTCCCGAAGCCTGGCTCCAGCTCACTCCTCAGTGAAGTCTCTGTCTATGTCCATGTAGGGCTCCTCAATGTAGCTGACCAGGGCAGAGGGCGACTGGCGGTCTGGGTTCAACAGGATGGACACTGTCTCTTTCCAGTATGAGAAGCTGATGCAGGAACTCTGGGTGGAGAGAGGGGGGGTGCACAGAGGACTTGGGCCAAGTCTGCTCACACAGGAGGGACTTGGCAGGACAACAGTGAGCAGCCTGTCCACAGAGGGGCAACCTGAATGCCCTACTGAGTGACCCTGGGTTCACATGCCACTGTCCTCCCATCACTCAAGGCTGGGGCACTCACATTCTCCAGGCAGGTGCTGTCCTTGTCCTTGTGCAGGTAATGCTGCTGCCAAAAGCGCAGCAGGTTGTGGAAGTTGTTGAGCAGGAAGCCAGGGTATTTCTTGCTGTGCTCCATTCGCTGTAGAAGACGCAGATAGAGGGGCAGCCTCTCTTTCCGTCGGGCCAGCATCAGGATCACTAGGCTGGTGTTGAGGCAGCTGACATTCTCCTGCAAGGCCAAAGGCAGCCGGACTGAGTGCATGTCAGCAGCCTCAGGATGCCAGTGAACCTGGACAGCCACTGGGCAGGGAGGAGGCCTACACAGGGGCCTGGCATAATCCATGGGCACACCTTCATGTTCCCTATGCCCAACTACCACTATCCACACTGATACTACTAGATGGTCCTTGTCTACATCTTGGTTCAGGTATGACTTCTTCCAGGAGCTTCCATCCCCTGCTGGGGCTGGGTGCATGGGCTGGTGCACTAGAATGTGAGTTTTAGAAGCAGAGTCTCAGTTCACCTTGCTCACCAAGCACCCCTCGCCCAAGGCCCAGTCTCCTAACATGTTTGGCAGGCAGCAACAAAAAAACCACTGCACAGGGTCCTAGTATGACTCTCATCTTAGAAAAGTGGGTGTGAGGCTGGGAGAAGAGAGGGCTGCCAGTTAGTGAAGGACTTGGGGCAATCTCAGGTCCAGTTCCACCGCCCACTGTAGCCTGAAGGTAGGGTGTAGGGTACATGGGGAAGAACGTTGGCTTGGAGTCAGAAGGCGGCAGCGTCAATCTTATCTGTGTCCCAACTGACTCTGTGACCCCAGGACACTTGATATCTGGTCTTAGTTCTCCTGTAAACTGGGGCACTGGGCGACACCCTAGGAGAACTACATTTCTAGAGAGAAGCGGGGGTTGGGGGGCACAGATAAGAGAGCTGATCTCCATTCTACCCTCCTTTGACTGCTCATTGGCTGGGACGTCTCACCTGGGTTAGTGTCTGCACATGGATGATATTGATGAGGCGGAAGAGGAAGGACATCTGTGTGGGCACCTGGGATATGTAGGCAAGCAGGCGGCATTCGGACAGGACCTCAGCCACTACGGAGGGAAGCAGAGGTGTAGAAGCAGGTGCATCCAGTGGTGGGCCACCCACTCCATGGTTAAGCCAACTTTGGCTGAAGAGATGGCTTAACGGTTAAGAGCATTTGCTGCTCTTGCAGAGGACACACAACGGTGGCTCACACTATCTGTAACCTCAGCACCACAGCACTCAATCCCCAGTCACCACCCACTCCTGCACTCACATGCAGAGCCCCATACACAGACACACCCACGGACACACATTGCAGAAGATCTGTTTGTACTTCAAGATGTGTCTCTGCCTAAAGTGCCTTCTGACTGGTTTAATAAAGAGCTAAATGGCCAATAGCTGGGCAGGAGAGAGCAGGCGGGACTTCCGGGCAGAGGGAGCAAAACTGGGAGGAGTAATCTAGGCACACGATTTTTGCCAGCAGAACTGGAACAAGCTGGATGTATTGTAGTAAGCAGAGGTAACCGAGGCACATGGCAGAATGCCAATTAAAAAATATGGGTTGGGGGCTGGAGAGATGGCTCAGAGGTTAAGAGCACTGACTGCTCTTCCAGAGGTCCTGAGTTCAATTCCCAGCAACCACATGGTGGCTCACAACCACCTGTAATGAGACCTGGTGCGCTCTTCTGGTGTGCAGATATACATGGAAGCAGAATGTTGTATACATAATAAATAAATAAAATATTAAAAAAATATGGGTTAATTAAGCTGTAAGAGCTAGCTGGGAAAAAAAAAAGAGACTAAGCGAAGGCCAAGATTTCATAATAGTAATTCTCTGGCTCATTATTTGTGAGGCGGCAGTCCAAAGATAGTCTGACAAGAAAGCCTGTTACATTTGGCGCCTAACACATAGCATGTAAATCCACACAGGGCCTGAGAAAGCGAAAAAAAAAAATGTTCCCAGTAGGCTCCCATGCTTGAGGCCTACAGAGGCCCTGCTACCAAGCACTTGAATAGGTTTGAATAGGTTTATGAGCGGCAGGTGGGCGTGCTACTTGGAGGTGGTAGCGCCTAGATAGAAGCGCCTACAGGCCCAGGCTGAGGCCCAGGCTGAGGCCCAGAGGCATGACACTCCCTCTCACCATGTGCTAAGTGGAGCCACACAGTGGAGGGCCTAGCCATAGCTTAACAGTTTAAAGTTTGGCTACCACAGTCAGAGAAGGCTGCAGACATGCAAAAAAGTCAGGTCTAGATTGAGAATACATCTAAACAGATACAATATGCTTAAAAATGTATTAGATGCTAAAGAAAGAAAAGAAAATGGGTATGGACAGTCATAGAAAAAAAGTGTAGCAGGCTTCCTTTTGGGCCACCAACCAGCTCCCAAATCAAGACACGGAGACTTCTTATTAGTTATGAATGCTCAGCTTTATCTTAGCTCTTATTTCTTGCTAGCTCTCATAACTACTTAAACTATCCTGTTTCTCTTCATTTACATTTTACCTTGGGTCTCTCTCTCTCTCTCTCTCTCTCTCTCTCTCTCTCTCTCTCTCTCTCTCTCTCTCTCTCTCTCTCTCTCTCTCCACCTGACCCCTGGCATGCTTCTCTCTTCTCCTTTGCTTAGATCTCTTCTCTGCCCACCAGTCCTGCCTACCCCTCTCCTACCTAGCTATTGGCTCTTCAACTTTTTATTAGCTGGAATCAAGTGCCTTAGGCAGGCAAGGTGAAACAAATGCAACAAATCTTTACACAATTAAACAAATGCAGCAAAAACAAATGTAACACACATTTACACAGTTACTATTCTGCAGCATAAACAAATGTAAAACATCTTTACATAGTTAAATATTCCATAACAAAATAGTTTTAAAAACAAAGGTTCTTAAAGAGAGTAAATATAAAAGGAAAAAGATGGGAAATATACAGGGTGTATGGATTTTGTATGGTGTTTTGTTGACTTTAAATTTTTAAAATGCTAATGAACAAAAAAATAGCTGCTGAGAGACACTGGATTATGGAAACTGCTAAATTAAACCAACAAATATATTATTTAAAGAATATCTTAACTTCAGAATAGAAGTCAGAAAATACATTGTGTTGGGGGAGAGGTTTTGCTTTTGTTTCCATGGGAAACAAAAAGCTATAGATTTCTTCAAAATGAATAAACACCAGATTTGATCAGAGGAGACCTCTTGAAAATTTTGGCTACAGACATAAAGACACCAAGAAAGACTATAGGACAGGTGATATGTATTCTGACCCCTTGACATGGGAACAGCTCTGAGACTGGATGAGACATGATGAATCTTGCTGGCTCCAGAATCCTCATGGCTTATTATTACATGCCAGTCTTTTATGTGACATGGATACAGGTTTAGTTATGCAGTCCTAACAGACTTTTAAGGTTAACAGATGGCTTTTATACCTGCTCAAATATACAACAAAAAACTCGTCTTTATAACTGACTTATGTACACCTCACAGTCCATGCTTGAGTTAATTTAGATATATAGGTTACCTTTAAAAGTTTGTGTTTTCGGGAAAAAGAAAAACAAACAAACAAACAAACAAACACTGAAAACAAGTAGTCCAGGTGGCCCAGCCTCTCAGAATGCCTCTGTTGCAGTTTCCTCAAAATTCTACATCTAGAACAACTTCAAAGCTGCTGAGATGGTCCAGCCTCTCGGAATACTCCAGGCAAGACTTCAGATAAGCCCTGCACTTTCCCACCACACAGAGACTAAACAAAAAATAATACAGTCAAATCTCGCCCAAGATTCGATCATTGTCCCAATTTCCTCAGGGTCCTCTAGAGATGCTGTTGCCCCAGACAACAGGAAGCAGTCTAGAGAACATGATGCCCACATTCTCAAGAGGTGGGGTAGATGATTTTTGGTTGTTCAATGGATTATGGATGCTTATCATCATTTAGGGGGGTGGGCTACAAGTTGTTGTTGGCCATGGTCGGGGAGAAAGTTGAGCAAAGGAGATTAGATTCAGAGACCTCGTTCTGAAAAGGAAAAAGGGAGATATGGAAAGGATAGGATAAAAGGGTAGATTATTGAATCTACTTTAAACTAAAAAGCAAGTATTAATCTCAAATATCTTACACTGGTATGGATTTTTTATATTGATACAAATTTAAGGTTTTTTGTGAGAAAATAATATATATATATGTTTCTATTCTTAAGATATTTTTGTATATTAATACAAATTTGAGGTTATTTTTGTTATACTGTATATATGTTTCTACTCTTGTTTACGGTAGTATACTTATGTAACTCTAAAAATGTAATATACAATTGGGAAATGCAGGTTAATAGTCAACTATAATAATCAAACTTGTCATGTAAGGTATATTTTCAAGGTTAAACAGATATACATTTTAAATAGATAGGTGATCTTCAAACACTTCAATATGGCATTTACGATGTTTTAATAACTGCAGGCTTTTTATAACAGTGAGACACATTTGCTTCTGGCAGCACCAATTTACTTCATAAAAGGATGATGGGCATCGAAAAACCTCCACACAGAGTTTGCTTTCTTTGTATCAAAAGTTAGCCGTTTGAACAAGAACTTGCCCTTACCTTAACTGCTGACTGTATGCTTTCCAAACTGGACAAGCAGGACACAAAAGAAGACAACTGCCACACTTTGTCAAGACAAGGTAAGACAGTCCTTCAAAATTCCTGCTTCACCGAAAAGTCTGTCAGATATGCTAGACCTGTAGGCCAAAGATGGATTTCCTAATGTTGCAGAGGAACCTTGGGTGACTGTCCAGACAGCCAGCAGTCTCTGTCATTTCTATAGTTTTGGAAGTTGCTTGTTCTGCACTTCCTGTTTACTCAGTTAATATAATATACTTCTCGGGTCTTTGATGAGGTTGAAGCCTAGATAGTTATAGTTACAGTTTTCCTTGTTACCAAATTCAGAAAAGACACTCACAAAAGAGAGACATAAAAGTTTAAGTTGTTTATCTAAGATGTTTAAAGTCTAAAAAGACATTTTAGGATGGTAATACAAGTTAGCTGATAAAAAGTGGATTAGGTATAAAACTTTGGACTAAGATAGGATAGATAATACAGTACTTTCTCCTAATTTGTCAAATGCAAATGTTCTGGACATTGTGAATGTAATTCTTACCTGATAATTGTTCTTATTGTATTTAGTTTTACTATGTTAGAGTTAAAACCTTTCCTTTTTAATTAGACAAAAAGGGGGAAATGTTACGGAATATTTGTTTACTGTGTAAAGATGTGTCTCCTGCTAAACGTCCAATAGTAGGCAAGAGAGACTAGGTAGACTACCAGGCAGAGAGAGAGAAACTGGGAGGAGGAATCTAGGCCACTCAATTTCATCAGCAGACTCAGAGCAAGTTGGATATGCTGTATTAAGAAGAGGTAACTGGGGGCTGGAGAGATGACTCAGAGGTTAAGAGCGCTGACTGCTCTTCCAGAGGTCCTGAGTTCGGTTTCCAGCAACCACATGGTGGCTCACAACCATCCATTATGAGATCTGGTGCCCTCTTCTGGTGTGCAGATATACACAGGAGTAGAATGCTGTATACATAATAAATAAATAAATAAATAAATAGATAGATAGATAGATAAATAAATAAATAAATAAAATCTTTAAAAAAAAGTCAACTCCATTAAAAAAAAAAAGAAGAGGTAACTGAGCCATGTCGACAAACATAGATTTAAAAAATATGGGTTAATTAAATTATAAGAGCTAGTTGGGGAAAAGTCTAAGCTAAGGCCAAGCTTTCATAATTAATAAGTCTCCAGGTCATTATTTGTGGGATGGCAGTCCAAAGACAGTCTGATAAGAAAGCTTGCTACACATATATAATTAAAAGTAAATCAATGACAAAACCTAACTATTAAAAGCTGCAACAACAGTATCAATCTCCAACTATTTGTTTATCAATCTAAACCAAATCTCAGAGATCCAATTGGTGCTTGAGAACCTCGCTCAGAAAGTGGCCCTCCTGCAGCTCTCTCCCAGCTGAGTGGGCGCCCAGCTCCAGCTCTCACCTATATTCCTTCTCAGGAAGACAGGATGATAATGACCATTAAGAAACAGCAAGTCTGGGGAGATGGCCCACTGGGTTAAGTACTGTTACACAAGCATGAGGTTCAGAGCTTAGATTCTCAGAACCCATGTAAAAAGCCAGTGTGGCAGCGTACACCTGAAACCCCAGAGCTGGGGGACACAGACAGAGGAAGAACCCTGAAGCTCACTGGCTGACCAGCCTAGCCAAATTCATGAACTCTAGGTTCAGTGGGAGACTCTGTTAAAAAATTAAAGGATGTCAAACTCTGACCTCCACATGTGTATACACACATGTGCACATACCCACACATACATAAATCACACACATACACACACACAGAGAGAGAGAGAGAGAGAGAGAGAGAGAGAGAGAGAGAGAGAGAGAGAGAGAGAGAGAGAGACTGTCAGTCAAATTCAAACTACCTCACAGAGCTCCTACTGTGACTGGCTGGTTTACATGTCTCTGTCCACTTCTGCAGCCTGTACGTAAAGAGCGCTGAGCAAATGACCTCCTGTACTATTGTGAAGGTGATCAATACCTGCTTACACTAAAGTCTATGTGACCAATCTCCTAAAACAGACCCTTCAGAGAAGAAACAGGAGGTAAATATCTAACTAACCATGACCAGGATATTTTTCACTACCAAAGACAATGATGAGGGATACTGTCCTTTTTTAGAAGTGCTCATAAATTTGTGAGAAACTGCTTAGTGACACAGACCTCCCAGGGAAGAAAGCGCGTATGTCCAAATGTATAGCTACACACAATTCTGGATGACGTCTGACACCCCACCCACCATAACCACACACTACACAGGAAAACAGAATTGCTAGCAGTCAGTCCAGAGGAAGGTGGCTTTTCCCTTCACTACAATGTTATACTTGTTCACTAAAGGGAGCACAATCAGTGGAGAAGTCAACACAGCTGAGCAATGCAGCCAAGCCCACCTCTTGACCCCAGCCACACATATCTGGGAAGTAATTCAGCAATTCCTGGCTGGAGGCCAGGTGTCTGGCACGCATACAGCACCCATTTGCCTTGGTACCTTGGCTGCCTCACCTTTCATGTCCACCTGGTTTTCAAATCGGTCCAATGACAGAGTAACACAGCGCACCAGCATGTTGGAGTCCACCAGGGAGCTGTTGATCTGCTTCAGGAACACCTGGAACTGGTGCAGAGATGATGCTCACTAGCAGGGGCTGCTAGCCGGGGACCACTGGTCTACCCCAGCTCCACTGCTCTGCCAACAAGACACACTAAGTGGCCTGCTCTCACTGCTGGGCTGCCAGGATGCTGTAACCCAGCCAATGTCCTCATCCCAAAATTCTTAGGGGCTGGCTCAAAGCCTGACACAGAGTAGGTGTAGTGAACATTTGCTGACTGCCCTTTGAATCCCAGACTCTTCCAAATGTGTGACCACACCTGAAGAGTTGCAGGCCAAGGTTCACAGACAACTGATGCTGCAGCAACCACCATGGAGCTCCTGGGTGAGCCTTACCTTTGCATCAGTGTTGATATATTTATTGAATCTCTTGAATGCATCGACATTGAACTTCATCAGCTCTCCCAGGAGGTCAAAGTAGCTCTGGAGTACATCCCTCGACTTGCACTCGCTGTCCACAATGCAGTATAAGATGTGCTGGGGTGAGCAGGGGACAGGGTGAGGGTGTGGATGGGACTGTCCCTACCTGTTTGCCACTCAGGCCTGGCCTGGAGCTTAGACCACTCACTTGCTTCCAGCAAGCATCCAGGTAGATGGAAGCTGCAACTTTGTCTAGGTTCTCTGCTGAGGGTACTTGGAGCCAGGGGAGTAATGTCAGCAGGGGGCTGGGTGGGCAGGGGTTCTCTGCTAGAGCTGAAGCTCTGTCTCCAGATCTAACAAGCACTGCTGTCCAAGCACTAGGGCCACTTAAGTAAATGAAGGACAGAATTTAAGGGCAGCATACACATTTTGACCCTAAGAGCTGTCTTTGTGTTTATCAATGAAATTGTTAATAACATATAAAAATCAGTAAGTATTTATCAAGAATGAACCAATTTAACTCCTGTTTCCAATATTTCCCATTTTTGTTTTCTGATTGGTTGATCCCCCTCCTTCCCTTCCTTCCTTTCATTACTGTTTTTTTTTTTTTTTGGAGGGGGACGACAGGATCTGGCCTTGAACTTGCAAAACTCCTGCTTCTGCTTCTGAAGTGCTGAGGCTTCCAATAAGCTCAACTCCTTTTCCAAACTTAACTGATTTGGCGGTTATTTTCCTTTAGAATTCATGGGCCAGTTAGTAATTTTTTAAAAAGACCTAGTGTAACTTGGCCATTTGCTCTCTTATGAATTTGCTTTTTCTGAAGGCCATTGATCAATAAGGGAATATTAATTTTTAGTCAATACTATATCATTCTCAGGGTCCAGGGATTTGCTGGGTAACTCCATAGTCTATATTCCTACATGATTATTCCTGAGTCCCTCAGTCACCCATCAGTACCTATAGGGAGGGGCCCACAGCTGGCAATCCAGGGCAAACCCTGGAGCAACATGCACTTGGAACAACTAGACCTGTCCCTAACCAAAGTACTCAAGGCTCAGGATGAGACATCAAGGCAAGGGGCTGGGGAGGATGGTCACCTGACACCTGGTTCGTCAGCCATACCTCCAGAAGGCCTCGCTTCAGCAGGAACATCTGGTCTGCATAGGAGGTGGTCCCTCGGAGGAAACTTTCCACAGCCCGGGCCTGCCAAAACCTGCAACCCAAATGTTGACCCCTGGCTATGGCTGCCCTCTCCTGGTTGAGGTTCAATTCCCCCAGGGTTGGAGCTATTTGCAGCCAAGTATCTGACATTTACTGAACATTTTCCAGTTCTGGGCCTCATCCTTAGGTCTTGAGAACAGAGCAGTGAACAAGGGAACGGCTGTCCTTCTATCATGGCTCACAACTCAGCAGGGACCAGTCTTCCACATGACTGTACCAGAGAAGGTTTGTATGGCAGAGGTAGTAGCATCCAGGCTTAAAAAGTGGCCGCTAGTTAAGTGCCATGTGAAAACACTCTCAGAAGACTGGAAGGACATGGGCTTGGGAGCCAGGGAGGTGTGTGGCCAGCAGCAGAGCATGTGTGGACAAGCCACTGAGCTAGAAAAGAGGTGGCAGACACTGAGTAGCCCAGATGGCTCAGCTGGGATCCATGAGGGAAGGTCTGACTGGGCGAGGATGAGGTGACAGGGACCCTGTAGGCACAGGGCTGCTGGAATCCCTTGTCTGCAGCCTTCACAACTTTCCTGAGGTGACTAGGAACTCTGCAGCCTTCTCCTTGGTGCCTGGTCACCTAGCAGATGGCTCCTGGGGCAGCTTCTGGCTTTGTTTTTCCCATGCTGACTGAAGCAGGTGTCTTTCTTCTCATGCTTATTTCCTATGACTCCAGGTAATGTCACACAGGCAGGGCCGGGATCCCATTTTTGCCCCATCTCTCTAGTGCCAGCTTGATGAATGCTCAGTCCTCTCCTGGCATACCATGTCGACGGGGGTACACACACTTACCATCTGAGTCATACGGAGCCAGTGGCAATGAGGGCAACTTCCCCCATTGGTGACCACTCTTAAGGAATGGGTACTAGAGACTAACCAATTGGGAAAGCCCTGGCTCCTAGGCCCCGAAGTGCACCTGTCCATAGACTCACCTGAAGGAAGACTCTGCTGGCTCCTTCTTCATGACCTGCAGCAGCCGAGTTAGTAAGCCCCTCTTGCCATCACACACCAAACTCCTGAAAGCAAAGGGACAGAGCACTGGTGACAGACCTGAATGGCTGACAGGGACCACTGAGCTAGGTTCCTGTGCTCATGTAGATGGATGACAGAGTAGGTGAAGCAAGGATGCTCTCTTCTTCCACCTTGTGCCAGGACCTCAGACACACTGCAGCTGTCAATCCAACAGCCCAGTGCATTTCTATTGCATCTTAGGCCAGTTTTCCCTCCTCAGACTGGCTGGGAAGAGGCAGAGGCACATCCAGGGCCAGACATGGCTCAGAACAGCCAGAGGAATGGCCATTTATATCACAAGTGGGTTTAATCCAGGCCACAGCAGAGTATGCCAGATGGAACAAAGTTTGTGCCAATTGGGCAGGGCCCAAAGTTCCTTTTCCTGCCCCAGGGTCAGTTCCAGCTGAACTGTGGGCTTCCAGGCCTTAGCTTCTTGTCTGCGAGGCAAAGGCAGTAGGTAAGAAAATGATTAGGCCTGTCATGGTGTCAGGTGTCTGGGCCCTTAAATTCTCTCTTCACACAGCAGCTTCACTTCCACCCCCTGTAGACATCAGGGTGGCGCTGTGCTCATCTCATCAGGATGCTGGGGAGTTATGGCTCTGGTTGCTGGATAAGGTCCACACTTCATAAGCTCCTGTGAGCCTGGCATGTCACTGTGCTGTTCCCAAAGATGAGGCAGACATAGCCAGTACACGGGACTTGATTCTTGGCAGGGGGCAAAGATCTGCTTACCCTGCTTGGCACAGTTGTCACTGGCAGGGGATGAGGATATCAGCAAAGGGGCCGTTTGCATGGGACAAGGTGGAAGGACAGAGTACAGCTGACCTTTGGCAGGGGCCACTTGAGACATGTCCTCTACATACAGAGAGGAAGGTGATGATGGCACTTCCTTCTGAGGGCTGCTGTGATGTTCAGGTAGGAAATGCAGATGTGAGTATCTAGCACATGAAGCCGGCGGGGCATGGTAGCTACTCTTGAGACAGGGCAGGTATGCACACCTGTGTGTGCCCTCCTGCAAGCCCTGTGGCTACAGCTGTCCCCCACCAGGATCACCTGTCAGTGTTGAGGACAGCTTCCACCTCAGGGATGTTGGCTTTCAGAGAGATGGCACTGAGTTCATTTAGCTCCTGATTGTTGAGCAGCAGGTACTTGTTCCTGAAACAAATGGGTTCAAAGGGTAAAGGGCAGGACCGGGGCTGCTGAACAGCACTGCTGTGGAGGTTCTGCCCCTTCCTGTGGGGAAGAGAAGCTGAGAACCCACCAGCACTTCCACACCTGGTTGTCACTCACTGCCAATGCCTTCCCTTGGCATCTCCAGATCTCCATGTTGTGCACTGAACATTTCTATATGACTTCTCAAAGTCACCTGCACTTCTGCATGGCCAATCCCATCTGCCATCTTATTCCTGGAGTCTAGCCCTGCTGCACCATTCTCAGTGGCCAGAGCATCACATAAGCAGAGGCCTGACCAACTGTCACAGATCTGTCTTCTTCATCCAGGCTCGTCATGATGGGTCTGTGCTGAGACAGCATCTTCAGCTGTCTCCCACAGGAAGGGAACCCTCACACAGCTCCTTGAGGGATTTTCAGAACAGGGCTTAGACCCTGTCATTATTGAAAATGCTTCCCCTAGCTCCCACCACTTCAGCTGTGTAATGCCTAGGGAGTGACCATGACTCAGGCCCTGTGCAGCCAGGCTACCTCTGCAGCCACACTACAAACCGAGCAGCTTACACCCACCACACCATCTGGCCACTCTGGTTTTCATGAGCAGGCCATGTCCTTCCTGCAGTGGCTTCTCCACATGTGGGCCTTCTGGCTAGAACACTCTCTCACGCTTCCTCTTCATCTCATTCAGGCCTCTGCTCACAAATTGCTTCTGCAGTAAAGAGTCACTGAGTGCCAGCTGGCCAGCCAGTCAGGAAACCTGCCACTGTCCTTTCACAGAATTGTGCTCTTCTGTCCCCAAATACTAGGCCCATTTGTCATCATGCATTCTTTTACTGGTGACCTTTTCTAATGTTATACTTCCTTCCCAGATGTGCCCTTCACGATAGCATGGGCCAAAGTTTCCATTCCTCACTGTATCCTCTGAGCCAGGCATATAGAAATGCTGATTTGAGAGACTGATGAAAGCTAGGAACAGACACAGACACACACAACCACCTAAAAAACCCAAAGACAAAAAGAAAACAAGTGTAATTCTGTAACCTATGGGTGCCTTCAGCCATAGACATCCTCCCAAGAGAGAATCACAAAGAGACAGAGGCCCCTAGGCCACACTGTTCTCACAAGAGAGAATCACAAAGAGACAGAGGCCCCTAGGCCACACTGTTCTCACAAGAGAGAATCACAAAGAGACAGAGGCCCCTAGGCCACACTGTCCTAGGGCATGCTCTATTAGCTTGTACAATGCTCCAACACTTTAAATCAACATTTAAAAATCAGGTTAACCCCCAGCACTGTGAGAAAATCAAAAGGACAAACTCCCCATTGTTAACTACTCTAGGCAGTTCACAGATGCTTTAATTTCTTTGGGAGACTAAAAAAGTAAAAATAAAACCAGAAGCCATGTACCAGTGTGCCCACTTCCTTGTGAGCACACAGTTGTGGTCACCGAAGTCCTTACTGTAAAGCTCAGATCAAGATCGTGGGCTTTCACTCCCTCCCCTGCACTGTTTTCCTTATAGTGGACAACCATTTTCATGCACATTCTCCATGAAAAGCTTAAACATTAAAAATCAAAGAGGAGAATATCTTAAAAAGTGTGTGTGTTGTGGGAGTCAACACATTTCACTGTGAGGGGGCAGCAGTTGTCCTTTTAGGGGGCTGTGGAGGTGCAGGAAAAACCCAGTACAGATGAAGGCGGGACAGACACTCCAGGACACCGGGCAGTTCCCACCAGCCCTCCTGAGTCCAAGGTCAGAGAGGAGATTCCGGGACAGGCCTGTAGACGGCACCTCCAGGGCACACATACTTACTCATGGTGGTCACTGAAACTCTGGAGAAGCCTCAAAAACTGGATCTTCAAGGTAATGTCCTATAACAAAAATTAAAGCCACAAGAGTCATGGCACTTCCACATAAAACAAGTGAGCTCTGGAGACATCTATCTTGCTACACTGCTTCTTTTGAGTCCCTGTCCTCAAGCACAGTGGTGGTTTTTCTTTAGTTGAAAAGTCAGGTGTTCATAGCTGACCAGTGTCAAGGTAAACTAATGTAGACTTTTTAATGTAGACTTTTTCTGCTAACAACATTCTTGCATATTAGATTTAAAAAAAAAAAAATCACTCCAGTCCTTTTACATATGATGCTGATTTAGAAGCTAGAAGAGGAAACCAGAGAGCCCAGGCAGAGATGCTTAGGAGCTGAGGGAGGTGTGTGGATGAGAGAGGAGCCTAGTTACAACAAGGCTATGGCTTCAGTGCCCTGCAGTGACCAGGCAGAACTAACCTGTGAGCTAGAGAGCTGAGCAAGAAACCTGCCTCTTAGGCGTGGCTGGTAGGAGCTTTCTAGGAGAAATACCTAACTGAATGACGGGGCCAAGAAATTAAACATTAAAAGGGAGCTCCTTTGAAAGAACTAGCTCAACAATGTCCAGGCAGAGGCTGTACAGGTCCCCAAGATGGTCCCCTCCCAAACACCACACATGCCACCCTGAGGGTGTAAAGGCCCAAAGACAAGCTAATGGTACCACAGGAACATCTCCAAGGGAACAAAGAAAACAACTGACAAACCATTAGAGATAAATTGCAAAAGGAAAAACAGATGTAGTGTGTTTACCTAACAAATAAAGACCAACTGGTCTCTGAATAAGTCAGATATGTTATCTAGACATGTAAACTATACTCCTTTTAAATTATTTACTCAAATGGACGGAATGAAAAACAATCTGACAGGGCCAAAGAGAAGGACACAGCAGGAGGCAGGCAGGAGGCAGGCAGGGGGCACTGAGGAAGTGCAGGTTCAGGGACCCAGGGCACAGGCTTCTGCTAGCTTTACAGCCTTCAGGTTGGAGCACCTTCCTGCTAATGGTGTGGGAAGGCATATGGCCTGTCTTGTCAGAGAAAACGGAAGCTCAGAGATTCTGTGACAAAGCTCAGTGGCAAAGGACTTCCAGTTCTCAGTTTAACGCTCTATCTGGGTATTCTGAGAAACAAAGACCTTCTGTTCTCATCTTCAAGAACAAGACCCTCAGGGAATCAGCAGCAGCACCCCTCCTCTTAAAGGTTTATTTTATTTATTATGTATACAGTATTCTTTCTGTATGTTGGCTTGAACATCAGAAGAGGGCATCAGAACCCATTACAGATGGTTGTGAGCCATCATATGGTTGCTGAGAATTGAACTCAGGACCTATGGAAGAGCATCCAGTGCTCTTAACCTCTGAGCATCTCTCCAGCCCCCAAAAGCAGTTCTTAAAACAGCCAACTCATAGCAGTTAATATCCTGAATGTTCCCAGGCTCTCTTACTTACCGGGCTACAGTCACAGTTCTGGTTGTGACCATGGAGGACAAGGGCAGATGCTGAATGCTTCCTCCAAATCAGTTTGTCAAACAAATTATTGAGTCCTGGGATCAACTTGAACTCAGCAATCATCCTGTGGACCTGTGTGGGGTGGGAAGGGAGAAACAGGGAGACCAATGTATGCCCCAGATCAGCAAGGCCTCTCCTCAGTACAAATGGCCATCCTCAGGATGAAGAAAGCAATTGCCAGAACCGAGTGCTGCCATTTAAAGATGGCATTCACACAGCATCTACCCTGACTGCACAGAAAAACCGTCCTTAAAAATTTCTGTATGTGAGTATGTGCACATCTGTGCTGGTGCCCTCAGAACCTAGAAAGGGTATCGGATCCTCTGCAGATGCAGTTATAGGCTGGCCTGCAACTAACTATGAGGAGTGAGTCATCCTATTTGGCTTAGAAAAAAAAAAAAGTTTTGTTTTTTGGTTTTTCAAGACAGGGTTTCTCTGTCCTGGAACTTGCTTTGTAATCCAGGCTGGCCTTGAACTCACAGATTCACCTGCCTCTGCCTCCCTAGTACTGGGCTGACAGGCATGCTTCACCACACCCAGCAGCGTGAGCAGTCTTTATGGTCTGTTTTTCTGTGGTACTCTGGTCTTTTGAGGACCCATTAGAATCTCCTGTTAAGCTGTACACATTTTCTTTATTAGGTTTCTGTGTCACTATGAAAGGCAGTCTGAAGGAGGAAGATTTGTTTCAGCTCCCTGTGTTTTACAGATGTCTTGTGTGGAGATGAGTGGTAGAACAGAACAGTCCCCGTTGTGACAACTAAGAGGCAGAGAAAAAGACAGGGAGGGCACCAGGGACAAGAAACCCTGAATGATCTACCCCCCAGTGATTTACTGCCTCCAATAGGTCCTTCCTCCTTGATTTGAGAAACTCCTGAAGTGTTGCTGCCACCTGTGAACTGATGGCTACTGATGCCAAAGTCAGATAAGACTTTGTCTCCTTTGCCCATCTGAAAAAGCAAAATTGTTTGAGATATGAATTTCTCTCCATACTGTGAGGTTGAGCTTTTCTTGTTGTGATTTAAGAACATTTTCTTGGGACTGGAAACTAAGAAAGGACAACCCAGAGTCAGGACAACCAGGGCTACACAGAGAAACCCTGTCTTGGAAAACAAAACCAAAACAACAAACAAGACTGTTCATGAGGTTTCAGAGGAAATAGGATTTAGAGGTCATTAATAATACAGTCTGGCAAATAACTTGCTTATATTCTGCCTATATCCTAAAGCTTTGTGGGAGGCTGAGTTTAAAGGTGACAGACTTAATTTGGAAGGAGGAAATTTTAATATAGCATAGCACTTGGGCTGTGGCATGGTTATTGCTGGCTGCTTCTAGATAATTTTACAGTGAAAACTGGGAGCAAAAAACAGAATTTATAAAGCAAAGTAGGTTAGCCAGAAAAAGAAGGAATTGAAAGTTGTGGATAAAGATGGGAAAGAGATTAGGGTCATTAAAAAGAAGCCAAGCACTTTGCACAGGAATAGAAAACAGACAGGGAAAGTGCCTATTAGACTCCAGGATTAGAGGGATCCCACCTGCCCCAGGCTTAGGTATAAGGCCAGAAGCTTATTGGAAACACTCTCCTGAGAGCAGACAGTGGTCAGGGTGCTTTGCTCACACAAGGCCATCTATACAAGCACACTCCCATGTTTGGCTTGCCAGACACTCAAAGACCACTGTAGTGGCCCAAGGAGGCATAGCCATTACCTATTTTAGTAGCACATGTTGGTATCACTCACAGGATATTAGTTTTTTGCTTTGTTTTTATGACAGTGTTTTGCTATATAGCCCAGACTGGCTCTGAACTTCTGATCCTCATGCCTTCTCCTCCCCAGTGCTGGGATTATAGATTTACAACACTATGTCCAGCTCATGTGATGCTGGTTTTGCAGACGTGTAAATTGCAAGACTTATGGAATCGCGAGGCTTTCACTGAGATTTCAAAGGAAGGTCTAGAGCGGGGAGATGCATGAACCCAAGCTGTGATGGAGAGCCCAGGATGTATGTATAGCAACCACAGAGGGAGCTGCAAGCAATGGTAGAGTCTGTCCGGGAGAGATGTCAGGAAGGCTACAATGACAAGGTCACAGGGCAAGGCTCCCACGCCACTTAAGTTCACCTCAAGAAACCACACTCCTTATTCTAAACACAGGGCTACAGGTTTCTCTGATGAGTTTTGGTCTCACTTTCATCTAGCCTTTCTTTGCCAGTCACCAGAGGACCTGAGTTTGGTTCTCAGCATCCAAGTCAGGTAGCTCACAACTCCAGCTCCAGGGGCTTTGGTGTCTTTTCCTGGCTTCTATGGGCACCAGCACACATGTATGTGTGACACACACACACACACACTCACACACACACTTTATTTTACAAGGCTTATAATAGTAAAAGGCTTGGTGCTCAGTGTTCAGCTGGAGGGTCTACTTTGGAGAGCTTTAGGAAGTAGAATCTAGTCTGTCTCCAGCTTTTCCTCTTGGTTTCTGGCTGCACCAGGAGGAAAAATAACCCCCTTTCCCTTTCCCTTTATGATACTTTCTCAGGTGTCTGGTCATCAGTGCAAAATTCTGGCTAATTCAGCACCACTTTGGTGACTTGGACACCAGCCATGCTCACAAGTTTCTGGTGACAGGGCACGCTGGTACAACTGCAGGAGGATGTTTGGGCACTACTCCTCAAATTTACAAATCTGTATTTCCTTGGTCAACAATTCCCCTTTTATCATCAGCTGGACCCTTATACATGATAAATGACATTATGTACTACATCAGTGGTAGAGACATTATAATACCCAATGCAGATATAATTTACACTCAGTTAAACAAATAATGATACATCCAAATGATGGGATAAACGGAAAAGAAAGAATCCAAGTTTTTCACAGATGCTGAGCTGTGAACAATCAAAGAAATACAAGTGTGTGTGCTGTATTCAATTGAATGTATAAAAATCGTATTTGTGCCTGTAAGTATAAAATAGCTATAGAAAGAAATACTGACAATGGAGAACTCATATGTACTCCAGGACGCTGAGGCCCAGGAGGGGGATAGGCTCCATTGATTCTACTAGTTTGTATTAACTCTGGGAATTATGTGCCTACTAATTTTTTTTTTTTACATAACATGAAACAAGACCCTTGCTACCTCGTTAGGACAGACTATCCCTGCTATATGCACAGCCAGAGAGCGAATGAGGCTGGAACCAACCCTACGATCAGTTACTGTTATTCTATGGGCAGTGAAGCCCAGCAAGACTGTCCTAGACAAGGTCAGCTAAGGACACGCTACAAACTCAGGCATCTTGTCCTGAGGTCTGCCTCTTTCTAGCTAACCACTGGACCGAGGTGGAAGAGGTAGGTTACAGGGGAATGTCTTTGGAGGGTATTATTTAAGTCTCCCTGCTGGTCCTGAAGTAAGCAATTTTGCTCTGCACACTTTTCAGTCATGATGTGTGACCTAGTTATAGGCCAGGAAAAACTCAGTCAAGAAAGCACGGACCTCTGAAACCATGAGCCACAATAAACCATTCCTCCCTATAAACTGTTTCTACCAGATGTTACCATGGCAATGAGAAGCACCAGTTTTCAGGTTTCACAGTGAGCACAGTTCTAGGCTCCGATCGCATATCAGAGTGGCAGCTGCTTTACTGCACCTACAGGGCTGGACCTTTTTTTTTTTTTAAGATAATGTTTTAATTTTTTGAGATTAAATTACATCATTCCTCTTTTCCCTTTTCTCCCTCTAAGCCTTCCCCCCATTATTCCTTCCCCCTGGCTCTTTCAAGTCATGGCCTCTTTTGTTTTTAGTTGTTATAGAGTGTGTGTGTGTGTGTGTGTGTGTGTGTGTGTGTGTATGTGTGTGTGTGTGTGTGTGTGTGTGTGTGTATAAATACAACCTGCCCAGTCTATGTTACTTCTATGTATGTTTTCTGGGCTGGCCATTTAGTATTAGATAACTAACTGGTGTGCTCTTCATAGAGTCAGTCTTTTTTTTTTTTTTGAGTCAAGGTTTCTCTGGTGTAGCCTTCTTGGCTGTCCTGGAAATCACTATGTGCACCAGGTACATATTGTCAATCTTTAATCTTGCATTACTAAAATAAAAGTTTGTTCTTGGCTTTCACAATCACTATCTAGAAATGCTGCCTAAAGCCCAGAGCAGACACTCCAGGCTCTATAATCAGTCTAGTTTCCTTACGAGGAGGCAAATAACGCACAGAAAGGGCACCAAGCTGAGAAGACCTGGTGAAGTTACACCTGGCACCCCACAGGTTATGTGGCATTTGCTCTCATCTCTGAAGTAAGATCCTATTGGTTTTATCAATAAAAACACAAAGTCAGATGTTTAGGTAAATGCTGAGAGATCAGAGAAGCAAAGAAGCAGCCAGTCACTTTTTACCTCTCTGCATCCTCAGACCGAAATAGCCGACATCCTGTCATACCTGGTCTTATCACTTCTGTCTCTGTCCCATGTTGTCACTTCCTGTCTCCTCTTTGTCTAGTCCTCCAGACCTCTATGGTTAACTAGTGGATATCTCCACCCTCTGATTCCAGGCAAACTTTATTTGTCACAACACAACTCTCCCATTCTGAGGTTGGGGAGCACCCACCTGGTTTCGTTGACGCCCCATCAGCAGCACACACAGGACGTAGAGCACTTCCAGTTTGTACATGATTTCATGCATAATCTTCATTGACTGGGGCAGCTGGGTCCTGGCTGAGGTATGCGGCAGCGCATTGTCCCCTGAAGTGCCTACAGGAGGGGACACAGTGGAGGCTGGCGTAGCCCCAGTAAGATGGGTAAGGTATGGCTCCCTGAGAAAACCTGCTCTACCCACAGGCCTGCTGTGAAGGGATTGGATTTAGAGAGCCGTCAGACAGGACTCAAACCACCATTAGACATTTTAAAAGCCAGGAAACCTCCTCACACCTGCAAGGCCTCCTGTAGTTCTGCACTCTCCAACACTAAGTAAGGCATTCTGACACAGCCAGTGCAGTAAGTAGCCTCTCCCTGCTGCTTCCTGTCACCAACCAGTCAGTCAGTCAGATGTCTGGCACCAAATTGTGGAGACCACTCTTCAGGTCTCCAGTGACCAAGCATTTGGTGCTGTCTACATATTGCTGGCAGCAGGAGTTCCAGTTTTATAAGAGTTCCCTTTAAGGAACCTCTCTTATTCACTTTATTACCCACTTGTGAGAGCCCAGCACTGGGTTCTTAGAAGAGATCTGAAAACGGACAGTGATGCACGAAGATGGTAAGAAGCTGCACGGTGCAGTGGTTAAGAGCACAGACACTGGGCCAGGCTGCAGGTCTAACCCCAGGCCTGGCTCTGTGGTGTTGGGGAAGTTGAATTACTTCTTTGTACTTCCTAGTCATCCTCATTTGTGAGACAGTGGTGATGTCAGTAGCAAGTACCTGCTACTGTTAAAAGGATAGAAAGAATTAACATACAGAAGGTGCTTAGTACAATGCCCGAACAAGTAAGCAACATACAAGGATGTTAAATAAACTTAAGAAAAGAAAAAGAATTCTTCTGCTAATGCTTGCCTGCTGTAATTTAGAAATTTGAAGTTAACTAATACATAAAAACATACTGTACTTATTAATGGGGCATATTAGATGAAGTTTTGATTAGATAGACATACAAATACATTGCTTAATGAATGGCTTAATCAAGTTAAACATTATCTTTTCAAGCATCCAAAATTCTCTATGTTTTTTGAGATATATAATAATATAGTATATACTTGTCTATAATCCCAGGCAATAACCCACTGGAACTTTTTGTTTTTATTTTCATTTATTTATTTGGTTTTTCAAGACAGGGTTTCTCTGTGTAGCCCTGGCTGGCCTGGAACTCTCTAAGTAGACCAGGCTGGACTTAAACCCACAGAGATTCATCTGCCTCTGTCTCATGAGTGCTGAGATTAAAGGTGTGTGCCACTACTGTTGGGCTTTTTTTTTTTAAATTTAATTTAATTTACTTATTTATTTTAGGGATGGTCTTACACTGTAGACCTGGCTAGCACGGAACTTGCTATGTGGATCAAGGCAGGCGTGAACTCAGACATCCACCTGCCACTGCCTTCCATGTGATGGGACTGGTGTGTGCTGCCACACTCTGCAGACTGGGATTCCTCATTGTCATCTAACTGTAAGTCAGGCACTTGTGCTTTCTTTTTTGTCAGTCTGTGTGCTCGTCCTGGTAGCCCAAGTGGCAGCAGGCAAAGCTGAAGGAAAAAATGTACCATTAAAAAAAATAAATCTAAGTGAGAAAATGGTATTCATTTAGTCTATTTTTCTCTACACAGGAGAAAAGCCAGGCTCACTCCATCCCCACCAGGATATCCTCGCCAGCACCGAGAACACCAGGAGAGTCCAGTGGTCTAAGGAGACTGGGCAGCAGCACACAGACTCTTGCCTTAGCCACACTTGAGTCTTGAACACTGTTATTTAACTGGCTCTATAGAGCTCTGGGGAGGCCTGGAGGAGGACACAGCTATGGGAAGGAGGAGGTCCAGAATGGTACACATACAATGCTGGCAGTAAAGAGTATCTATGAGGGAGGGCTGGGGAGGGCAGGTCATGTAAGTGAGCACAGAGAGAAGGCAGCTGGAGGGGCAAGGTGAGGAGGAGGGAAAGGAGAGAATGTGGAGTATGAATTGTTACCTGATAGTTTTAATTTGTAGTTTTTTAAATGGCAAAAGCTGTTGGGCAGGTTTTCATATGTATTCAGCCTTTTTTTTTTTTTTTTTTTTTTTCCCTATTTGGAAAAATGTCTATTTGGATCCCTGCCTATATTTTGGAATGAGCTGTCTTTTTATTATTCTTTTTTGTTTGTTTTTTTGGTTTTTCGAGTCAGGGTTTCTCTGTGGTTTTGGAGGCTGTCCTGGAACTTGCTCTTGTAGACCAGGCTGGTCTCGAACTCACAGCGATCCGCCTGCCTCTGCCTCCCGAGTGCTGGGATGACCCCCGCCCAGTGTCTTTATTTTTCTTCTACAGTGTTCTTCACATGCTTTGTTTTTTGATTCATTTGCACGTTTGTGTCTGTGTGAGACCAGAAAAGAGCTCAGGATCCCTGGGAATCAAATTCATGTCCTCTAAAAGAGCAACAACAGCGTTCTTAAGAACGCCCCTGGGCCATTTCTTTAGCCCCATATTACTGGGCACTGAACACAGGGTCTCACTTGTGCTAGGCAAATTACACCCCTAGACCTCTTTATACATTCTGTATTCAAGTCCCTTATTACAGACATGGTTTGCAAAGCCATTCTGCTCCTCGGGTCAGTCTTTTCACTTTCTTGGTGATATTTTGAAGACTTTTATGAAATCTAATCTGTGACTACTCTGCTGCTGTGCTTCAGATGCCACATCTGTGAAATCTAGTCAGGAAGACCTTCCCTTCTGTTTGCTCTGCACTTCGTATGCTTCCCAGAGGCACCCTCCATACCTGTCTGGAACCTAACATTTAGTTCAGAGACCTGAAAACTGTCTCCAGGGTCCCTTAGAGCAATCTGTATACTCCCAAAGAGGCCGCTTAATTGGCTGCAGAAATTTCTTTTTTGGAGGTGAGGGGGATTTTTACATCTACATGTATAAGATGTTAGTCTGTAACTTTCTTGTGATCTCTTTGGTTTTGGTACAAGGGTAGAACTTGTCTCAAAGAATGAGCTGAGAAGTGTTTGCTTTATGGAAGAGCTTAAATGTTGGTAGAATTCACCATGAAACCATGAGGTACAGGGTTCTTATTTTGAGCTGCTTTTGCATCCCTAATTCAATCAATTAATTTATCATACAAATTCTGATTTTTTATTTCTTTTTATGAAGTAAAGTGGAACTTACTAAAGTTTTAATACAGTCCTGGTGTAGGACCACCTTAGGGAAAATTCTATTGTAAGCAATTCTTAATTCTCCACAGAAAGACCAACAATGTCTCCAAGGGGCCTGAAAAGACTCACCACTCAAGAGGCCCACAAAAAGTACCTTGACTGTGCTCAGACTCCTCACTGGCCACTCGCATCAGGGCATCTAACACCAGCGCGTTGTCTAGCCATGTATACCACTCCTCCAATTCCTGCAGGAAGCTGGCTGTGCCTGTTGACTCTGACACTTTTCTAGTCGCCAGTTTGCAAAGCCGTTCCACAAAGCCAGGGATGCTGAGAAGAGCAGCTAGAAGGAAAAAAAGAGAAGGCATTTACAGAACAGCTCTGCAGTCCTGAACTGTGACAGGGATGGCTCCTTTGTTCCTTTTGTTGTCTTCAGTTGAGAAAGCGTCTCTAAGGCCCAGGCTGGCCTTGAATTCCTGATCCCCTGGCTTCTACATCCCAAGTGCTAGGGTTATAGACATGTGCTACCCCATCCAGCCAGGAAAGACTCTACTGTGATAGCAGCCAGGGGTACCCTTTTAAAAACAATTACCAAGGGGCTGGGGAGACGACTCAGCACCACATAGTAGCTCTCAAATGTCTCTAACTCCAGTTCCAGGGGGTATGATGGCATCTTGTGGCATCCTTGGACACCAGGCACCCATGTGGTGTACAGATATATACGCAAGCAAAACACCCATATACATAAAATAATAAAAAATTAGGTAGCCAGGCAAGTTGGTGCACACCTTTAATCTCAGCACTCAGCAGGCAGAGGCAGATGGATCTCTGTGAGTTCGAATCCAGTTTGGCCTACAAAGCAAGTTTCAGGACAGCCAGGGCTGGTATACAGAGAAACCCCGCCTCAAAAAATAAATAAATAAATACATAAATAAATATTGAAAATGAAATGTCAAGCCAAAATAAAATAGCAACAAACTTCAGAAACAAGGTCAGATTTTAGATGTGTAGGGAAACTGGCTCTAAGTGGGAATATAAATCAAAATACCTTTATGATTTTAGTGTGTGTATTTGAGTTAAATTTTTGTTAAATTTTTTTTTAGCTACAAAAATATCCAGTCATATAAACAAAAATAAGGGATAGAGAGACAGCTCAGTTAGTAAGTGTTTGCCACACAAGCATGAGGACCTGAGTTCCACCCCTAGAACCATGTAAGAAGCTGGCCCTTAGAGCCAGCCTAGCCTAATTGGCCAGCCATAGGTCTGTCTTAGCTGGGATTTCTATTTCTAAGATAAAACACCACAACCAAAAGCACTTGGGGGAAGAGGGTTTATCTCTTCTTATTCTTCCATATTAACAGTCCATGACTGATAAAGTCAGGAAAGGAACTCCAACAAGGCAGGAATCTGGAGGCTGGAACTGACGTAGAAGCCATGGGAGAGTGCTGTTTACTGGCTCGCTCAGACCTCTTTCTTTTATTGCTCAGAATACACATGCAGGGGTGGTACCACCCACAGCATTCTGGGCCCTTCGCTGTCAATTAGCAGTCAAGAAAATGCCTTCCCTCCCCACCCTGCAGACTTGCCTATGGGCAATCCACTGGAGGTTTCTTCCCATTTGACCCTAGCTGTGTGAAGTTTACAAAAACTAACAGAACAAGGTCCCGTATGAGATGATGTATGGCATCTGAACACATGCATGCACACAAAAATCTGTACAGAGATATTCAATGACTTTCTTTTGTAATGGTAGAAATATGGGGATCACTAAATGTCTATCATTTAGCAAACAGACCACATACGACAACTCCATATAGAATATAACGGACTTTAAAAATGATGACGTTTTTTATGTAGTTCTTCAAAACACTTCTTTAAGGAAAAAAACACAAATTATTAAACAATATTGATTTAAGCACATTTTTTTCCCAAAAATTTAAAGGACAGAAGCAGGACTGGGGTGTAGCTGGGTATTGGGCACATCTAGGCTGCATCAGGTCATGTATTTAATCCTTAGTACCGGAGAAAAAGAACAGAGCATATGCTTTGAGGATTCACAGTGGTGTCTGCTTATGAACAAGACAGGATAGAAACAACACTTCAGAAACTGGGTGTGGTGGTGGTTGTGATAAAGAATGTTTGTTGGCCTTCCAGAGAACCCAAGTTCAATTCCCAGCACCCACACTGAGGGGCCTGTAACTCCAGTTTCAAGGAATCTGATGTCCTCTTCTGGCTTCTGGTGAGACATACATGGGATACACAACACAATACACATTTTAAAAAAATAACAAAAATTGCATGTGTGACTTATGGAATATCCCTTTACACTGTGTGAAGATATATCATTGTGACTGGTTTATTAAAAAGCTAAATGGCCAATAGCTAGGCAGGATTTGGGGGCAGAGAGAATGCTGGAAAGGTGGAGTCACCAGTCAGATGCAAAGGAAGCAGGACACGTGAGACATGAGGTAACAATCCATGAGCCATGTGGCAGCACAGAAATTAATAGAAATGGGCTAATTTACGTTTTTTTTAATATAAAGGAATTTTATTTATTTTTATTTTCTGTACATTGGTGTTTTGCCCTTGGTGTCAGGTACCCTAGAACTAGAGTTACAGACAGTTGTGAGCTGCCATATGGGTGCTGGGAATTGAACCCTGTTTGTCTGCAAGAGCTTGTCAGTGCTCTTAACCATCGAGCCATCTCTTCAGCGCCCTAATTTAAGTTTTAAGAGCTAGTTAGAAACAAGCCTAAGCCATTGGCTGAACTTTCATAATTAATAAGAAGTCTCCTTGTGTTTATTTGGGAGTTGGCAAGTAGACAGAGACTTGCTACAAATGACATCCAACGTGGGGGCATGTTATTTCCATATAAGACCTGAAAAAGCTTAAAAAAAAAAAAGTTTCCAAACACACACAAAAAAAGGAACCAAACATGGCTTCCTAGTCCTGCAGTCTCTCATGGGGCCATGGTACAGAGACACATCTCCTGGCTGGCTGCTGGCTGCGAAAATATGTTATGTCAGGAAAGAGGTTATGCTTTTGTTTCCACAGAAAATGAAAGGCTATGGATTCATTCAAGGTTGATAGAGAGCAGATTTGATAGGGGAAGAATCCCTGAAAATCCTGGCTACACATAAAGAAATAAACCCAGAAAAACTATAAGACAGGTGACATATTTTACCTGCTCAAACATAAAACAAAAAAATTACCTTTGGCTGGATTGGGTACAACACACAGTCCATTCTTGGGTTAATGCAGATATGTATGCTACCTTTGACAGTATGTGTGTTTTCAGAGCAGGAGCAGCAGGCACCAGTGAAAACAGGTGGTCCAGCCTCTGTTGCAGTTTCCCCAGAGTTAGTTCCACATTCATAACAGCTTCAAGGCTACTGGCTGAGATGGTTCAGCCTCATGAGGACTCCAGTCGGGACTTCATATAAGCCCTGCACTTTCCCATTACGTAGAGACTGGATAACAAATGATACAGCTAGCTCTACCGGGACTTGACCATTATCCCGATGTTCTCAGGGTGTCCTAAAGATTCCAGAGCCCCCAGACAACAGGAAACAGACTAGAGAATATGACACTTAAATTCCCAAGAGGTAGGATAGGTGGTTTTGGTTATTCGATGGGTTATGGATGCTTGTTATTGTTTAGGCGGATACAGAAATATAATATAGGATAAAAAGACAGCCACTAACCTCAAATATTTTACATTGGTATGGGTTTTGGTAATTGACACAAATGTAAAGTTATTTATGTTATACTAAATGTATCTTTCTACTCTTGTTGGGGTATTGTGCTTATGCAGCTCATTTAAAATGTGTTGTATAATTAAATGCAGGTTAGTAGTTAGTTATCTATAATAATCAAACTTGTAGTCTATTACGTATGCTTTTAAGGTTAAACAGATATATTATAGTTTCAGAGGTTCAGTTCATTATTATCATGACAGGGAGGATGGCAGTGTGTAGGCAGACATGCTTGTGACGGCTACATCTTGACCAGAAGGCAGAGGAATTCAACTGACTGTCACACTGAGTGAAGCTTGAGAAAAGAGACCTCAAAGTTTGCCTCCCACAGTGACACCATTCCTCCAACAAGGCCACAATTGTAACAGTGCCACTCTCTTTGGGGGCCATTTTCTTTCAAACCACCACAGCAGTCCTTTAAAAATTCCTGCTTCATAAGATTCTGCCAGATATTCTAGGCCTATAGGCAGAAGATGGATGCCCCAATGTTGCAGAGGAACCTTGAGTGACTGTCCAGGCAGCCAGATGACTTTGATTTCTATAGGTTTGGAAGTGGTTTGCACTGCAATTCCTGTTTACTCAGGAAATATTATGTCCTTCTGGGGTCTTTGAAGACTAAGTAGTTATTAGTCATTAGTTGTGGTTTTACTAGTCATGGTAAAAGGTAAATTATGTACAGAGCTTTGAACTCAAGACAGAATAAATAATGGGGTATTTTCTCCAAATATACAAAATACAAATGGACTAGATGTTTTAAATGTAATTCTTAGCTGACAATTGTTATTATTATTTATGGTTTTCTTACGTTAAAGTTAAAACCTTTCCTTTCTATTTAGACAAAAATGGGGAAATGTTGTGGACTATTTCTTTACACTGTGTGAAGACATGTCACTGTGATTGGTTTATTAAAAAGCTAAATGGCTAATAGATAGGAAGGATTTGGGGGGAGGGGAAGAGAGAGAATGCTGGGAAGAAGAAGGTGGAATCAACAGCCAGAGTCAGAGGAAGCAGGGCACAAAGGAGATGAGGCAACAAGTCATGAGCCACATGGCAGCACATAAATGAATACAAATACAGAAATGGGTTCATTTAAGTTATAAGAGCTAGTTAGAAACAAGCCTAAGCTATTGGCTGAGCTTTCAAAATTAATAAGAAGTTTCTGTGTGGCTATTTGGGAGCTGCAGGTGGGACAGAGAAAGACTTGCTACATGAGACCTTATTGCTGAAGACACCATACACTTCAGGTGTAGGACTTGGGGAAACAAAGCTGGAATGTGGGCTTCCTCCCTGCTTTCTGGAGTACCACAAGTACCAGAAGGTGTTATTGAAGCTGCTGGGGGAGAACTGTCATCAAAAAAAAAACTTACTCAGCTGTGGATCCTATATGCTACACTACTGACCAACCAGCAAAAGTGCCCATGGGTGTACAAGTGGCAAGTCCATAGTGGGGTAACCAACTGCTTTCTAATTGGAGTGGAAGCCTGTTCCATAGGAGGAACTCTATGTTTGGTACTGTAAGCCTGGTCAAAAACCAGTGGTCAAGTAGGTCACAGACCACAGTGGAGAAGCTACTGCTGTTGTTTTACTAAATGGACACAATGTGCCTATCAAACTGCTGCTCTCAGCACTGGTCAGAGAGGCTCCCTTTTACAGCTGGCAGTGGTAACTGCAGAGATTCATTAACTAGTCCAAATGCTGAGAGCAAAAGATGCTTGAATACTGTGCCATAAGCTGGCATCCATATTACCCTTCAAGATTCAAACAAGGAGGAAAAGGAGGCAGGAAGAATTTAAGAATGATAGGGAAAGAATGTATGAGTGGCAGGGAGGGGTGGAGGGAAACAGGCTGTTATCTGGGATGCCCAGCACTGCTGCATGCTTCACCTCATAGCAACTCTGCTTACCAGAACAAGACCTCCACACACCCATCTGCCAGCATCACACCAGGGGATGGGGGAAGAGCCCATAGGGCCCCATTCTCCCTAATGACTTACTATAGGCAGAAACAACATCTAAAAAAGGAGGAGCCCATTAGCTCTCACCCCTATTTGAGCATCTATAGGGAATTAATTGTCACTGGGGGGAAAGGAAAGATATTTTTAGTGGTGTAACCACTAAGTGTCACACCACTTAGTGTGTAATTGGTAAGAGACCAATGCTCTTGCAAATAAGCCCTCTTCTAGGATCCTATTATAAAAAAAAAAAAAAAACCCACCCTAATAAAATGCAATGGTAAACCCACAAGTGCCCCAGCACACACACACACACACACACACACACCAGTAAGGGAATGGCTGGAATGGTTGGAGAACAAGAGAGTAGTGAGAGATAACTATGATAAAAGTACATTATACCCCTAACACAAAATATCCAGGAAATATGGGATACTGTGAAAAGACCAAACCTAAGAATAACAGGTATAGAAAAAGGTGAAGAAATCCAATTCAAAGGCACAGAAAACATATTCAACAAAATCATAGAAGAAAACTTTCCCAACCTAAAGAAAGACATGCCAATGAAAATACAAGAAGCCTACAGAACACCAAATAGACTGAACCAAAAAAAAAAAAAAAAGTCACCTCGCCACATAATAATCAAAACACCAAGCATACACAACAAAGAGAAAATATTAAGAGCAGCAAAGGAAAAAGGTCAAGTAACCTATAAAGGCAAACTATCAGAATCACGACTTTTCCTTGGAAACTCTGAAAGCCAGAAGGTCCTGGATCGATATTCTACCTACACTAAGAGACCATGGATGCCAGCCCAGACTACTATACCCAGCAAAGCTTTCAATCATTATAGATGGAGAAAACAAGATATTCCATGACGAAACCAGATTCAAACAATACATATCCACCAATCCAGCCCTACAGAAAGTACTGGAAGGTAAACTGCAACCCAGGGAAGTTAACTACAACCAGAAAAACATTGGCAATAGATAATCCCAACTTACCAACAGTCAAAAGAAAAAAGGGATAGAATCCCACACATAATCTTGTCACCATCACCAAATCAAAAACAAACAAGAATGAACATTAATCAATGGTCATTAATATCCATCAACATTAATGGTCTTAACTCCCCTATAAAAAGACACAGATTAGCAGAATGGATAGGAAGACAGAATCCTTCCTTCTGCTGCATACAAGAAACTCACCTCAACTTCAAAGACAGTACCTAACAATTAAAGGCTGGGGAAAAATCTTCCAATCAAATGGACCCAAGAAACAGCGGGGGTAGCAATCCTAATATCCAATAAATTGGACTTTAAACTAAGATCAGTCAAAAGAGATGAAGAAGGTCATTTCCTACTCATCACAGGAGAAATCCATCAGGATGAAGTCTCAATTCTGAACATTTATGGCCCAAATACAAAGGCATCCACGTTTATAAAAGAAACTTTACTAAAACTCAAATCACACATAAAACCGCACACACTTATAGTGGGAGATTTCAACACCTCACTCTCACCACTGGACAGGAACACCAGACAGAAACTTAACAAAGAAACAAAAGAACTAATAGAAGTTATGGCGCAATTGGACTTAACAGATATCTATAGAACATTCCACCCAAATACAAAACAATTTACCTTCTTCTCAGTACCACATGGAACCTTCTCTAAAATCGACCACATACTTGGCAACATAGCAAACCTCAACAAGTACAAAAAAACTGAAATAACCCCCTGTGTCTTATCAGACCACCATGCTTTAAAATTAGAATTCAACAACAACAAGAACTACAGAAAACCTACAAACTCATGGAAATTAAGTAACACCCAATTGCACAATTCATGGGTCCAGGAAGAAATAAAAAAAGAAATTAAAGATTTTCCTAGAATTCAATGAGAATGCGGACACAACATATCCAAACCTATGGGATACTCTGAAAGCAGTGCTAAGAGGAAAGTTCATAGCGCTAAATGCCCACATGAAGAAACAGGAGAATAATCACACTAGAGAATTAACAGCACAACTGAAAGCTTTAAAAAAACAAAGAAGCCAATACATCCCGGAGGAGCAGACACCAGGAAATAATCAAATTGAGGGCTGAAATCAATAAAATGGAAACTAGGAGAACAATACAAAGAATCAATATAACAAAAAGTTGGTTCTTCAAGAAAATCAACAAGATAGACAAACCTTTATCCAAACTTACCAAACAGCAGAGAGTGAACATGCAAATCAATAAAATCAGAAATGAAAAGGGGGTCATAACAACAGATACAGAGGAAATCCAGAGAATCATCAGGTAATACTTTGAAAACCTATATTCCTCAAAATTTGAAAATCTAAAGGAAATGGGCAATTTTCTGGACAGATTTCACTTTCCAAAATTAAATCAAGAACAGATAAGCAACTTAAATAGACCTATAACCTCTAATGAAATTGAAGCAGTCATTCGAAGTCTCCCAACCAAAAAAAGCTCAAGGTCAGATGGCTTCAGTGCAGAATTCTCCCAGAAATTCAAAGTACAGCTAATACCAATTCTCCTCAAAGTATTCTGCACAATAGAAGCAGAAGGGTCATTACCAAACTCTTTTTATGAGGCCACAATAACCTTGATACCCAAGCCACACAAAGACACAACTAAGAAAGAGAACTACAGACCAATATCCCTCATGAACATTTGTAGGGAGACACCCTAGCCCCGCCCCATGGCAACCCGGACAGGTGCCAGGTGGACCTGGGACTCGCCCATGAGGGCGGGGTAAAGGGAAGTCGGGGTGATGTAAGGAAGGTTCTTAAGGGCTGCACGTGGAGACCCTAGCCCCTTCTCTCTGGCTGCGCTAGCTTGCTTCCTGTGAGCTCGCTCTGGCTTGCGTTTTGCTCTGGTTTTACCTGAATAAAGAAGTCTTACCATCACGGACTACAGTTCATCTTTGAGCGCACGCGGTAACCCTAAAAACATTGATGCAAAAATTCTCAATAAAATATTGGCAAATCGAATCCAAGAACACATCAAAGAAATCATCCATCCCGATCAAGTAGGCTTCATCCCAGGGATGCAAGGGTGGTTCAACATACGAAAAATCCATCAATGTAATCCACCATATAAACAGACTGAGGGAAAAAAATCACATGATTATCTCACTAAATGCTGAAAAAGCCTTTGACAAAATCCAACACCCCTTCATGATAAAGGTCCTGGAGAAATCAGGGATAACAGGAACATACCTCAACATAATAAAAGCAATATACAGCAAGCCAACAGCCAACTTCAAATCAAATGGAGAGAAACTCAATGCAATTCCTCTAAAATCAGGTGCAAGACAAGGCTGTCCACTCTCTCCATACCTCTTCAATATTGTCCTTGAAGATCTAGCTAGAGTAATAAGACAACAAAAGGAGATCAAGGGAATACAAATCGGAAAGGAAGAAGTCAAACTCTCACTATTTGCAGATGACATGATAGTCTACATAAGTGACCCGAAAAACTCAACCAGGGAACTCCTACAGCTGATAAACACCTTCAGCAAAGTGGCAGGATACAAGATTAACTCAAAAAAATCTGTAGCCCTACTATATACAGATGACACATTGGTGGAGAAAGAAATCAGAGAAGCATCACCCTTTACAATTGCCACAAACAACATAAAATACCTTGGAGTAACACTAACCAAAAAAGTGAAAGACCTGTACTGTAAGAATTTTGAGTCTCTAAAGAAAGAAATTAAAGAAGATACCCGAAAATGGAAAGATCTCCCATGCTCTTGGATAGGTAGGATCAACATAGTAAAAATGGCAAAAGCAATCTACAGATTCAATGCAATCCCCATCAAAATCCCAACACATTTCTTCACTGACCTTGAAAGAACAATTCTCAACTTTATATGGAAAAACAAAAGACCCAGGATAGCCAAAACAACCCTGTACAATAGAGGAACTTCTGGAGGCATCACTATCCCTAACTTTAAGCTCTATTACAGAGCTATAGTCCTGAAAAGAGCTTGGTATTGGCACAAAAATAGACAGTCAGACCAATGGAATAGAGTTAAAAACCCTGAAATTAACCCACATACCTAGGAACACCTGATTTTTGACAAACAATCCAAATATATACGCTGGAACAAAGAGAGCATCTTCAACAAATGGCGCTGGCATAACTGGATGCAAACATGTAGAAGACTACCCTTAGACTCAAGCCTTTCGCCCTGCACAAAACTTAAGTCAAAATGGATAAAAGACCTCAACATAAACCCAGCCACACTGAACCTACTAGAAGATAAAGTGGGAAATATCCTTGAATTAATCGGTACAGGAGACCACTTCCTAAACATAACACCAGTAGCACAGACACTGAGATCAACAATTAATAAATGGGACCTCCTGAAACTGAGAAGCTTCTGTAAGGCAGAGGACACAGTCAGCAAGACAAAACGGCAGCCCACAGACTGGGAAAAGATATTCACCAACCCCACTGACAGAGGGCTGATCTCCAAAATATACAAAGAACTCAAGAAGCTATTCTCCAAAACACCAAACAATCCAATTAAAAAATGGGGTACAGAACTAAATAGACAATTCTCAATAGAGGAATCTAAAATGGCAGAAAGACACATAAGAAAGTGTTCAACATCCTTAGCCATCAGGGAAATGCAAATCAAAACAACTCTGAGATACCATCTTACTCCTGCCAAAATGGCTAAAATCAAAAATACCAATGACAGTTTATGTTGGAGAGGATGCGGAGAAAGAGGAACACTCCTCCACTGCTGGTGGGAGTGCCAACTTGTACAGCCACTCTGGAAATCAGTATGGCGACTCCTCAAGAAAATGGGAATCAGTCTACCACAAGATCCAGCAATTCCACTCCTAGGCATATACCCAAAAGAAGCACATTCATATAACAAGGACATATGTTCAACCATGTTCATTGCAGCATTATTTGTCATAGCCAGAAACTGGAAGCAGCCTAGATGCCCCTCAACCGAAGAATGGATACAGAAAATGTGGTACATTTACACAATGGAGTACTACTCAGCAGAAAAAAAACAATGGAATCTTGAAATTTGCAGGAAAATGGATGGAACTTGAAGAAACCATTCTGAGCGAGGTAACCCAATCACAAAAAGACAAACATGATATGTACTCACTCATATGTGGACCTGCTTTATGTTACATAGTAGTTACCATGCTTTATCAGAGCTGTTTTTAATGATGTTGCTCAGAATGGTTTCCTTCCAGATGATGATTGAGAATCTAATTTAAAAAAAAAAAAAATGGTGCCAGATGCCACAAGAGTAACAGAACTGTGCTGTTTTTCTGGGATTTTGTTTTTTACTTTTTTTTTTTTAAATGGAGAGTGCTGGATGTCTCTACAATTTTGTTCAAATGACTGCAGAACCTGGAAAAGCTGTTGCTGCTATTGATGCATAACATACTGCCATTAATGGTCTATATATATATATATATATATATATATATATATATATATACACATTATACACACATATGAAAATGTCAGGTGCATCTCCCTGTAAGTTGGAGGGTAGCCTGATCTACAATGAGTGAGTTTCAGCCAGAGCTACAAAGAGAGGCTGTCTCAAATCAAAATCAAAACCCCCAAAATTACCTTAGTTATAATGAAATTCATTATTACATTAATTAATACATATTAATATAACTGAAAAAAACACTGAGTGTGACAGTACAGGAGGGTCCCACATTCAAGGATGGCCTGGGGTACAGAGCAAAAAACTTGCCTCAACACAAAGGAAAACCTACTTGTTTTCAGTTTCTCAATTTTTCTGTGACAAATGCTTACTAGTAGGAAGAAAAGGATGAGCATTTTCTTCAAGGTAAAGAAGAATTGGACTAATTACTCAACCCTATTTCCCCTGGACCACATTTCATCAGTAATGAATAAACCAAGTTCTGATGAGCACAAAAGACCATGATCAACTCTGACAGCAAGGAGACTGCGTTCAAAATCTGGTTCTACCTTTTGATCTCCTTTAAAATGAGACAACAGTATATATTTGCTTATATAAATAGCATCAGATCTCCCTGGGATAACAAGAGATACCAACAGCAATAGTTGCCATAAAAACAGCCAAGGAAACAGTTGAATCAAACCAAACCAAGGGAAGGGGTCTTCAATGAACACCTTTCTGAATCTGAATTTTTCTAAGCCATGTAACATATAATCATCAAAAATTAACAACTAGGTATTTCATGCTGTCAAGGTATCACTGTTAATTGTGTGTGTGTAACTATATTAGGTAACGTCTGTAAAAAGTCACTATCAGTTGGTACAGTGCTTGCCTAGCATGAAGGAAGCCCTGCTTTTGATTCCCAGCACTGCATAAATTGGACATGGTGGTATATGCCTGTGATCTCAGCACTCAGGATGTGATGGCTGGAGGATCAGCTGTCCAAGATATACAGACAGTTCAAGGTCACCATGGGCTACATGAGACCTTGACCAAGAACACACACACACATGCATGCTTGTGTATTATATGCCAAGTGCAGTAACACATTGCATTCCATTGGAGGCGCCGGGGATCGAAACAGGGTTTCTCTGTGTAGCCTTGTCTGTCCTGGAACTCACTCTGGAGACCAGGCTGGCCTCCAACTCAGAAATCCGCCTGCCTCTGCCTCCTAGGTGCTGGCATCAAAGGTGTGTACCACCACTTCCTGGCAATGCTAGTATTCTTGCTACTCAGGAGAACAAGGTAGAAAAGATCAAATGGGCACAGGCTGGCCCAGACTGGGCAGCACAGCATGACTATCTCGAAATAAGAAGTCATCTTGTAGAACACTGGAACATATAGGATTTGTCTCAAAGTAACTCAAAAGTATTGGGGTGTAACTTGGTTGGGAGCCTATGGTAAGCACATGTGAGGCTCTGAATTCAACCCCATCATTAGCGCTCCAGCGTTTCTCCTCAAGAAACACCAAAAAAAAACAACAACAATAAAAACCCCTGTGAAGCAGGGAGTTAATGGAACAGAACAGAACAGAACAGGCCATTGGTTGAGAGTCACTGAAGCTGTGTGGTAAGTAAACAGAGATTATAGGTGTGTTCGCTCTACATTTCCAAATGTGAATTTCCCACAATTAAAGATTTAACAGTCAAATTCAAAAAATATTATTAAAGAAAATTGCTTCTTTTAAAAATGATATTTTTATGTGTATATGTGTATGCGACCCATCGTGCGTAGGGCTCACAGATGATAAACGAAGGCACTGGATCTCCTGGAACTGCATTTCAGGTGGTTGGGAGCCACCACGTGGGAACTGGGAACTGAACCCAGGTCCTCTGTGAGAGCAGTAAGTGCTCTTAACCACTGAGCCATCTCTCCAACCTCTTAAGGAAACTTATTTAAAAATAAATTATCTTATGATTGCTACTAATAATGATAGTAATGAAGATGCTTTTTAAAAATATCATAAATTTAGTGCCCATTATAGTTTGCCAAATAATTTTAGTTCCTTTTTCATACTCCATAAAAGAGTATTTGATTTAGTATTACTCAGCTGTTAAAAACAATGACATCATCATGAAATTTGCTGGCAAATGGATGGTACTAGAAAAGACCATCCTGAGGAATGCAGACCCAGAAAGACAAACACGGTATGTACTCACTCATAAGTGGATATTAGTAGTAAGTAAAGTAAAGGATAATCAGGCTACAATTCATGGACCCAGAGAAGCTAAATAACAAGGAGGGCTCAAGGGGGAACACATGAATGTCACTGTGAAGGGGAATGGGGAGAGAGAGTACTGGAGAGACAACTGGAATGGGGTGGACCTCTCTGGGAAGAGCTAGAAATCTAGTGTAATGGAAACTCTCGGGAACTTATGAGGGTGACCCTAACTAAGACTTTTGTCAATGGGAAAAACAGGGCCTGAACCAGCCATCTCTTGTAACCAGGTGAGATTTCTAGTGGAGGGATTGGGACCCCAACCCAGCCACAAAACCTTTGACCTATAATTTGTCCTGCCTACAAGATATGCTGGGGTAAAGGTAGCACAGAAATTGTGGGCGTGGCCAACCAATGACTGCTCTAGCTTGAAACCCCAAACCATGAGAGGGAGCTCACCCCTGACACTGGCTGGAGGGCCAGGACCTAGAGGTGGGATAACCCAAAGACCTAGGATAGAACCAAACATGACTGGGGGGGGGGTCGTCAATGAAATGACTCCTAATGATATTCTGCTACACTCACAGATTGGCACCTAGCCCAGTGGTCATCAGAGAGGCTTCACCCAGCAACTGATGGAAACAGATGCAGAGACCCACAGCCAAACAACAAACAGAGCTCTGGGAATCCTGAGGAAGAGGGGGAGGAAGGACTGTAGGAGGCAGAGGGGTCAAGGACACCACATGGAAACCCACAGAATCGACTAACCTGGACTCTTAGACACTGAACAGGCAACCAAGGAACCTGTATGGATTGACTTAGGCCTTCTACATATATGTGACAGTTGTATAGCTTGGTCTGGTGCCTAGTCTCACTGCAACTTGACATGGCTGGTTGATATGCATGGGAGGCCTGCCCTTTTCTGAAGAGAAATGGATGAGGAGGAGTAGATTGTGGGGCAGGGGGGATGGGAGAAGAGGAAGGGGAAACTGCTGTTGTAATGTACAAACAAAAAATAAAATAAAATGAAAAAAAAACAGTTAAAAGTTGACTGAGTTCTGAAGGTAAAGTTTAGTGGTAGAGTGCTTGCCTATCATGCATGAAGCTCTGGTTTCAGTCTTCAGTACCATAACACACACACACACACACACACACACACACACACACACACACAGAGAGAGAGAGAGAGAGAGAGAGAGAGAGAGAGAGAGAGAGAGAGAGAGAGAGAGAGAGAGAGAAAGAGAGAGAGAGAGAGAGGACCTGCATACAGCTGGCCCAGCAATTCCATTTTTAGGCACATACTCAAAGAACTGACAGTGAGTACTCAAATACACATGTGTTCACAGCAGCACCACTGACAACAGTCTAAACAGCCCAGATGTTCACTGATGGATAAAAGGGTGGATACATTGTGATATATACATATCATGAACATTACCCAGCCATACAAAGGAATGAAATAATGGCATGCCACAATGTCAGTGACCTCAGAAAACATCATGTCAAGTAAAAAGAAACCATGTACAAAAGGTCACATATTAAATGATCCTGTTGATATTTGTATTCAAGATAAAGCCACAGGGGCAGAAAACAGGCTAGAGGCTGGCAGGAGTCTACAGGAAGGGGAACAAGGAATAATTGCTTATTGTATGTAGCATTTCATTCTGGGGGAGGTGGGAATGTCATGGAACTTCATCAAAGGTGAAGTGTGCAGCTTATAAATATATTAAATGCCAATGAATTATTCACTCAAAAGTGGTTAATTTTATGCCATATGAGTGTGACAGTTGGTTTTAATGCCAGCTTGTCACAAATGACAATCACCCAAGGGACCCTCATCTGATAAATTTTCCTGATTGTCTTAACTGATATGGGAAGACCAACCCCAAACATGGTGTCACTTTCTGGCAGCAGCCTGGATTTAAGAGCATGGCAGAGGAAGATCACTGCTTCCCTCTCAAGAACTAGTTAATATACTACCCTGTTGCTGCTGCTGATTCCTTCTAAGACAATCAGAACCATTTACTACCCTGTTGCTGCTGCTGGTTCCTTCTAAGACAATCAGAACCAGGCATCCCTCACTAACAGAGGACCAGAGGCACTCTAAGAATATACCAGGTTTTTGGCACTAGATTAGGACTGACAGCAACTGGGCTCAGACTTTTATCTTAATGTAGAACAATTACAGTGAGGAAAAAAACAAAACACTTTTTTTTTTTAAACTTATCAGCTTGGCTAAGTATCAAGCAATTCAAGAACAGCCTGCACTGGATAAGGTGCAAAGACAGCAAGTGGCAGGACTAGCAATTGTCCTGCAGGTTTAATCCATCAGAGTATAAAATTCAAATACCGAGCCCATTGCACCCTATTATTCAAGAGTTATTTGTAGAAACAAAGACCTGAAATAAACCAAATTTGTATCAACAGGATATTGGGATAAATTATAATATGCTTACATATGGAATATTATCTATTTGTAAATGGAACTGTCCAACTTTTTTGTTTGTTGTTTTTTTGTTTTTGTTTTTGTTTTTCAAGACAGGGTTTCTCTGTATTGTTTTGGAGCCTGTCCTGGAACTCGCTCTATAGACCAAGCTGGTCTCAAACTCACAGAGATCCACCTGCCTCTGCTTCCCAAGTGCTGGGATTAAAGGCATGCGCCACCAACACCCAGCAGAACTGTCCAATTTTATATGTATAGGAATGGAATGCTTTGTAAAGTTAATTCAAAATAGACAGGCAGAATAGAATGGTGCCTACTTTATAGACTTCCATTTGCACAAACTAAAGAATTTATTTTTTTCCCTCCTTGTCCCCTGCCCCATGATGAGGAATGTGTATGTTATCTCTGGAAGGAGACTGGCGACAGATTATCTTAACGAAGGTGGCTCAACTGGAGGGTAGCCTAGACTCACAGTGAGTTCAAGGCTACCCTGGGCAAACTTGAAGAGACCTTTGCTGTGAAATAATCCTTGTGTACACTGTGTGAATATGTGTGGCTATGACTGGTTTAATAAACAAGCTGACTGGCCAATAGCTGAACAGGGTCAAGTTGGGGGAAAACCAAACTGTGAATGATGGGATGAGGAAGGGTAGAGTCAGAGGAGACGCCTGACAACAGCAGAGGAGGCAGGATACGTAGAAAACGCGATAACAAGCCATGAGCCATGTGGCAGAGTGTAAATTAGAAATGTGGATTAATTTAAGTGTAAGAGTTAGCTAGTAATAAGCCTGAGCTATCAGATGAGCACTTACAATTAATATAAGCCTCTGAGTGGTAATTTGGAAGCAGCTGCTGGGATGGGAAAACTCTGCCTACATATCTTATCTCAAAATGGGGGCTCACCCATCATATGCTTGCTTAGTATACACAAGGCACTGAGGTCAACCCCATACACCACTAAACAGACAGACATTGGAGTAGATTAGAATCCTGTAGGGTTTTATTTTTGTTTACATACCTCAAATACAGTGCTCTAAATCAAACAGCCTGAGAAGCATACAGTAAGAAGTTCCAGCAATGCTGCCAAACACTTCTAGTAGGTAAGTACTGCACAGTTCTTTGTATCCTTCAGTTTTTATGTATACTGCATGTAAACAAATGACTGTGTAGACTTATTCATCTTCCCTGTCTTACAGTAAAGTATCCCATCCTTTCTACCCCCACTCCTCACCTACCTCAACTGCTAAGGACTGAACCCAGGGCCTGTGATAAGCAAGCACCCTCTACCACTGAGCTACAGTCCTGGACCCACATTTCCCTTTTTATAATGAATATTTTTTTGTAGATTTTCCAGTCTATAGATGTATTGCCACTCTTTTTTTTTTTTTTTTTTTTTTTTTAGTTTTTCGAGACAGGATTTCTTTGTGTAGCTTTGGAGCCTATCCTGGCACTCGCTCTGGAGACCAGGCTGGCCTCGAACTCACAGAGATTCGCCTGCTTCTGCCTCCCGAGTGCTGGGATTAAAGGCATGCGCCACCAACGCCCAGCTATCACCACTCTTTTTAAAGCTATCCCATTTTTCATTATACAAACATTCTGTAATGAACATGTGGGCTGTTCTGGTCTTCTGTTACCACAATGCTTCCATGAAAAAACATTAGGTATATACCATGTCTATAGAAAGGTTGAAACATGCACTAGTAATTTTAATTAGATAGTGGGTTTTTTGAACTTCTGGATCCAAAAAAAAAAAAAAAAAAAAAAAAAAAAAAAAAAAAAAACGACTAAAGCTATTGAACTTTGTCCTGTAACATATAAAAAAAAAAAAGACACATATAAAATTTACATCCTCCAAATGGACCCCAGAGGCCCTAATAACTGATGACATATAGCTATTAAGAGTCAGGTGATTTAAAGGGGGGGCTCAACTACAATCTAGGAATGCTGAGAGCTCTTTACCTTGGTTGATTTCAGCTGCAGAAGGCCCCAAGCTCAAGCTCTTCTTCTGCTGAGCATTTTTGGCAAGAAGTGTGTGTTTGTCGTCATTCCCTGTGTCCATCTCTGAAATGGTGACAGCCAGAATCCGGCAGAAGTTAGCAAGCTGCTGCTGATCGAAATTGGATACTAAGGAACTCAGATTAGGAACTTCATCTAGCCGAATCATTTCCTATAGAAGACACAAATAAACAATCCCCATGCTCAGTTCCTCAAGAAGCTGTGTGTCCTCCTTGTCCTCCTCCTCCTCAGGACTCAGCAGTGAGGGCCACGTGGTCTCAAACCCCAGCACTGCAGAGCTCAGTTGTGCAAGCTCAGTTACGATCTGGGATCTCTTTCTTTCCCTGCTGTCACACAGTTATACGGAGGCTACATTTACCCTGTGAGCACAACTGTCTCCACTGCCTGCCTTAGTTCTGGCAGCACATTTTGTTCCCTTTTTAAAAACCTACCATTCAAATTTTATAAATCACACTGAAATCTATATAGACCCTCCAACAAGTGGCTCTAGTTAATTCTTTTTTTTTTTTTTAAGATTTTATTTATTATGTACACGACATTCTGCTTCCATGTATATCTGCACACCAGAAGAGGGCACCAGATCTCATAACGGATGGTTGTGAGTCACCATGTGGTTGCTGGGAATTGAACTCAGGACCTCTGGAAGAGCAGTCAGTGCTCTTAACCTCTGAGCCCTCTCTCCAGCCCCCCCATTTTTTTTTGTTTTTTCAAGACAGGGTTTCTCTGTGGCTTTGGAGGCTGTCCTGGAACTGTCTTTGTGGCTGTCTTGTAGACCAGGCTGGTCTCGAACTCACAGAGATCTGCCTACCTCTGCCTCCCAAGTGCTGGGATTAAAGGCGTGTGCCACCACCGCCCGGCTCTAGTTAATTCTTTTTTTATCGCTTTACTACATGGTGTTTGCTCTCCTCTATGCACACTTAGGTGAACTGTAACTCTTCATTACAACTGAACGCTGCAGTGAGCATCTCCACAGGTGGTCCTTGCATACATATACACAGCATAGAGCTTACCTTCTTGGCTTTATCAGACACACTTCCAAAGTTTTAAAATTAATGTTCGCTCTAATTTTTAACAGGAACACTCTATCACGTAAAAGAATTTTCCTTCTATTCCTAGCTGTATGATTTCAGGCTCACCACACATTCATACATAGAGAACTAGGCTCATAGGGAAGTGCTACTGGAAGGTGGAGGAACCTAAGGAGATCCTTAGGAAATTAGGAGTACCCTGCTAGAAGGTGGCTCCTTCTGGGACTCCTTTGTAACCAAGGGAGACAAGTATAAAAAGCCCAAGTCTGGTCCCATCCCAGTCTCTTTGTGGCTCTCTCAAACTCCATGCTGCTATCTGCCATGAGGGGATGCAGCCACTCCAGTTGTGCTGTGTGAACTTTGAAGCTCCAGAACTGTAAGCCAAATAAACTTCATTTTCTTCCCAAGGAGCCCATGTCAGGTGTTTTAAAAAAAAAAAAAAAATGCTTCTTTCTGGGCTGGAGAGATGGCTCAGTGGTTAAGAGCACTGGCTGCTCTCCCAGAGGTCCCAGGATCAATTGCCAGCACCCACATGGCAATTCACAATTGTAGGGAGACACCGTAACCATGCCTCCTAAGGGCTGGCTACAGGTGTGCTTGACCACGCCCTGACAGGCATGGTCGTGTGTCCCTACACACAACTGTCTGTAACTCCAGCTCCAGGGAATCTATCACCTTCTGACCCCTGCAGGCACTGTATGCAGTTGGTGCACATACATACATACAGGCAAAGCACTATACACATAAAATAAATGAACAAAATGCTTGTTTATAATCTCATGCTTCCCCGTCTTTAAAATCAGTGTGTACACGCCATGAGCTTTTCACATTTTAAACCATCACACATTCTACAGACAGCACCTGCTTTCTCTCACCCCACTCGTCAACTTCTACTACGCTGGCTATTTTTCTGTCTCTGAATAGAAATGTTTATGTGTCCTGTATCTATTTCCCAAATAATCTGACACTAGGCCTTGTCTTTTCTTTAGAGCCCTATTGCACAGCACCTGGTGGCAAAGAGCTCAGTAACTACGCACTAATCAGGCAAATGATTCCTGGACGTGGTGATGAAAGACAGTGGTTTGTTAAGAAGGAGGCCTTTGGGAACAGCTGTCTGTCCTCTCCCCAGTCAGGCACACGGATGTCAGCTACTACTGTTACCAGCAGGTACTCTTTCAGTGCCTCCAGTCCCCCAGCCCATCTAACTCAGTGTGTGACTCTTGGCTTCTCCATCCTTCTAGCCCTGTCCAACTCAGGGTGTAACCAGGTTTCACCACCCCACACCCACTTTTTATTGTTGTTGGTTATGAGATGGGGTATCTCACTGTAAGTTGGGCTTGTTTAAAACTCATGCTGTAGCTTAGGCTGGACTTAGACTTGCAGTAATCCCCCTGCCTCGGACTCCCTAGAATAAAGGTTACATTACACTCAGCTTCACTAACTTTTAATATTTGACACGTTATAAAGCATAATGGGCTTTTTCACTGTGTGAGCCGCTGTCAGGTGAGCACTGCTATTAATTACTTTGTCATTAAGAAGTTTTACATTTTAGCTTTCTGAAAACGGCAAGCAGCCTACAGTACTTTGTAGCTGGCTTGATCCCTCAGTCACTTCTCTATTCAGCTGTGTTTTAACCCACAGCACCAGTCATGTCTAACACTTTATGATACTCGGTCTGTGAGGAGATATGGGTCATGGGCTTACTTTTAGTCTTCTACTCTCAAACAGTGCTACCCTAAGTACTGTTGCTTGATGCCCATGGAGAAGTTTTCCTAGGGCAGTAGCCACTGAAGAATTCTGAACAATGACAAATGTTTTCCATCACAAGCCAATAAAATGTTGGGGAAAGAACATCTTCAAACAATATCCTTGCATGACACACTTGAATGTGTCCCATGTAGCTGACAGACAGACCTTCTGGGTCTCCTCTAGTGTTCTCATTTCTTTTTGTGAATGTATGTGCACACATGTTCACATGTGTGTACAAGTGTGTATGACACATGTGGTGGCCAGAGGCTGATGTCAGGGATCTTACTAGATTTCAGTCTCTTGTTTATTGAAACATGACACTTGCCTATTTGCCTTGCTGAGCTAGCCAGCTTGCCCAGGGTCCCTTGCCTATGCTTTGTACAAGTAGGGACCACCCTGACTGACCACTTGGTTTTTATGTGGGAGTCGGAGATTCAAACTCCAGTTCTCACACTTGCACAGCAAGTGTTTTATCCAGCAAGCCATTTCCCTAGTCCCTAGTATTTGCACTTCTTTAAAATGTTTTTCTAATTACATTTTATTAATTGTGTGTGTGTGTGTAGGTAGATATGCATGTGTGTATATGAATGTGTGTGCATGAGTATGTATTTGCATATGTGTGTATATGTATATGGTATGTGTGTATATATTTATGGGTAGGGGTGCGTGGGCGCGCGCACTGTAGTTGGATTTTTCTTTGGGCCACCAGTTCACAAATAATGACATGGAGTCTTATGAAAGTTTAGCCTTAGTTCAGGCTTGGTTGGTGGGGCTTTTTTTTTTTTTTTTCTTCTTGAGACAGAGTTTCTCTGTGTAGCTTTGAAGCCTGTCCTGGCACTCGCTCTGTAGACCAGGCTGACCTCAAACTTACAGAGATCCACCTATCTCTGCCTCCCGAGTACTGGGATTAAAGGTGTGAGCCATCACCACCTGGCTTTAGGCAAGTTTTTAACTAGCTCTTATAACTTAAATTAACCATTTCTATTAATCTACTTTTTGTCATGTATTGCCTATACTGCTTCCTGTGTCTCCTTGCCCCCCCCCACACACACACACAAGACTAGATTCTTCCTTCTACTTCCTCTCTCTGCCTGGAAGTCCCGCCTATACCTTCTGCCTAGTTATTGGCACTTCAGCTTTTTATTACACCAATCATAGCAATGCACCTTCACACAGTGTACAAATATCCCACAACAGTGTGCATGTGTGTATGTGTTATGTGTATGTATGTGTGGGATTAAATGCATGTGCCACCACCGCCCAGCTAATCTTTTGTTTGCTGCATGAATTGCAGGTACCTTTTCGAAGCCAGTGGTTCAAGTTTCCACTTTAGTTTTACACATTACATCAAGGCACCCATACAATGTAGTAGACCCTATCACCAATTTAGATAGATAACACAAATAGGCACAAGAAGGCATGAGGGACCAGGTGGGCAAAGCTGGGAAGGAGCAATCACTGTCTCCTACTCTGAGAAGGCCAAGGAGCAAGCAGCTCCTGCATTGGCAGCCATTCTCACACACTGGATTGATCACACGATTCTTGGAAAATAACAAAGGCACTTTGTCAAAGAGCACAAAGGGACTGTCTGGGGCCTGTACACACTGAGAATGTGTTCCACAGACAATGGGCCACTTGAGATTTTCTGTTTGGGTAATAACAGGCAAGGTCTGCAGAAAGCAGAAGTAAAAGCTGGGTGACAGTGTGTGTAGGTACTCTATTTTCTGCAACAACAACCTCAAGGAGACTATACAGCAATAAAAAGAAATCCACCAACCAGCAACAGTGAGGCGTGGATAGGATTGAGGAGGTAAACTCCAGGTCCTAACAACCACTATACCAAAATTCCAACATAGTGTATATGGGTATATTTTTGGAAGTTTATGTGTTTCTGATGAGAAAACTTTAATGTTTTCATCTTTTTGTTGCTGTTTTTAGAGACAAAGTCTCACTATCATCCAGATAACCTCAAACATGTGATGCACTACACACAGGATAATAGTTCAGTTGTAGAACACTTGCCTTAAATGTGCAAGACCCTAAATACCACTAAAAAAAAAAAAAAGAAGAAGAAGAAGAAGCCAGGTAGTGGTGGTGCACACCTTTAGTCCCAACACTTGGGAAGCAGAGGCAGGAGGATCTCTGTGAGTTTGAGACTACCCTAGTCTACACAGCAAGTTCCAGGACAGCCAAGGCTACACACAGAGCAATCCTGTCTCAAAACCAAAACAAACAAACAAAAAACCAAAAACCCTCAGCAAAATACAAACTAAAAAAGAAAGCAAAAAGAAAGGCAGGGTTTCAGTGCTTATGTTCAAGGCAATTAACCAACTATAACAGAAGACTGATAGGAAAATAAAAAGGTAGATTAAAAAAGCAAAGGCCACTAAGAGAAACATACATGGATCTGCCTAGGAAGGAAAACAGACAAGATCTCCTGAGTAAATTGGGAGCATGGGGGGCAGGGGAGAGGGTGGAAGAGGAAAGGGGAGGGAAGGGGAGTAGGGGGAAATGGACAGCTTAATAAGAAAAAAAAAAGGTAAGAAATTGAATTGTAATAAAGATTTTTAAAAGTTAAAAAAAAAAAGGCAAGGCAAAGGCCAAACATTGCCACCAGAGAGAACAAAACTAGTGAATAAAAGCTTCACAGATAGCTGCTGTGTGAGCAGTCACCAGTGCACACAACAGAAAAGCTGCTCAAAAGAACTCGTACCATGAAAGCGAGAAGCAATTTTATCTTAGCAAGGAACACTAAAAATTCACCAAATCAACGTGAAATTTTGTGTTTTATACTGTTTGACTTCAATTTATATATGTATTTATGTTTCACAGCCATAAAGACCCATGGGCATAAGGAATACAACCTAATTTTATATCTGAATCTATCTAAGAATAAAGAATTTAACATTGGGGTATGGAAGAGCTTCTTTTAAAGGATCTCTGTCCAGTCGTTAACCAAGCTCAACAATCCAGTACCTTCGACACACTCCCACAGCGGGAGAACACAGCTCACCTTTTTAACACCCAAAATATCTTCGATGAGTGTTGCTGTTTGTAAGAACGTCTTCTTACTTGTCATCAGTGTAAACAGGAAGATCACAAAATCATTTTTCTCTGCCAAACGTTTTGTTACTCCTTCCGTCTGTCATAGGGAGAAGGCAGAAAAGGCAGAATTCTTGTGACCACAACACAAAACACAAATAGCAAAGCACTATTCCAGATGCAGAAAGCAATCCCATCCTGAAAAACTAGCATGAGCCAACAAATATAGGAAGTTGCATATACCGTGAGGAAAACGTGAAAAAAAAAGGACTCCTGGCACTCAGACCACAGAACAGGGAGACTACTTTGGAGCTAGGAATGAGAAAAAAAGCAGGGAAAAAAAAAAAAACAGCTTCACCTAGCTCATGAAGTCTAAGCTCATAAGGCTCCATTTGGAGAGCCAACCTGTATCATCTGGACAAAAGCCCATTGACTAATGTGAGCCATCCCACCCAGAGCATCCAAGCTACATGCTTATGACTCGTGAGGCGATGACGCTTCATAAGAGGGTCAAAACTAAATTCGAATTCTATCTAGGTGACCCTGAGCAAATCTTTTCTCACCTTTGGATCTCCATTTCTTCACCTGTACAGGATTCTCTCAAGAGCTTGGGAGGATTCCAACGAGAGAGCGCAGTAAACACTCTCATTTAACCGTTATCTTGAAGTCAAAGTGATCTTGGTGCAACCAACATGCTTAGTTTCCTTTGCTATCCATTAACTCACTTTTCTGACTGACACTCAAAGGTCGTTCAAACGGGTGCACACACAGTATCTGTGAGGGACAATCAATCCCCCAGAGGCAGCCTCACTCAGGGCAGCCTGTCAGCAGCCTCACTCAGGGCAGCCTGTCAGCAGCCTCACTCAGGGCAGCCTGTCAGCACTTCTACTACACTCTTCTTCCCTTGAAGCACACACTACCCACCAAGTCCCCATCTGTCACAACCATTTAGAACACAGGAACAAGATGAGTGTCTGCTGGTAGAGAACATATAAATCAAGTATGCTTTGCCTATATTATGGGACATACCATCAGGAAAATAATGTAGCTATTCTTTTTGCCTTTTGCAGAATAAAAAAGCTTGCCATGAAATGTGGCTTCTACAAATAGCAACATACAGAAGTCTGAGATTATTTGTAGAAGATTGCTGGTAGTTGTTTAATCTGCTTAATGGATCTCATGGGATTTACACTCTGCATCTCATCTATGGTTGTCATTTTCTTTAGTCAAGAATATGCTTTGGGGCCAGCAAAACATCTTGATGGGTAAAGGCACTTGCCACCAAAGTTTTCTGACTTCTACACATACATACACTAACAAAAGTATGTATATATATGCATATATAATAAATTACATATGCTATTATTCATAAATTGTTGTCAAAGATGGGAACAGGCCAGCAATGTACCAAGTCCTCCACAGGATTCCCTCTCTGTGGAGTCTCCCCTAACCACTCTACACACAGGCACGCTTCTTCCTCTGAAGCCTCACCCTAGTCTACAGCGATCCACACCCTCCACCGAAGGGGACCTCCATCCATCCCTGAGTGATGTCACAGAGGTGTTCTAGCTTCACACCTCTGCTCTCTACAGCAGACCTAGCTCATGAGACTTAAAGACTAGAATAAAAAACAAGGGGTAATGAAGGAATAAAAAAAGGACTAGCTGGCAAATAACCTCAGAAGTCATGTTCAAGAGTTTGGATTTTAAACTGGTGAGTGGGTACTCCAAGCTAAGAGAAACTCATAATCGGTGAGGTAAACTTGACAAGTGAACTTAATCTTCAAAATGAAGAGACTGGTAAAAATGCGCCGAGTCTCTCAATGGCCTAGAATTCAGCAAGTCATCTAGGTGGGCTGGCCAGTGAGGCCTAGGAACCCACTTGTCTGCCTCTCAGCACTATGATTACAGGCATTCGACACCACACTTCTTTGTCATGTGGGATCAAATTGAGGGCCTTAAGCTTGTGTGCGAAACACTTTATCAGATGAGCCGAGCCATCTCTGTAACCTTAAGTTTTTAAAGAGCAACTGTTTTATTAGAATGTCTCCAATTAATAATTAGGTTACAATCTAAAAACACCCTTGTAGTAAACTTGACAATTACTGAGTCACTCTCTTTCATGCTGTCTTTTTTTTTTTTAATATTATTGAACTTTAGCTGTAAAAAGTTGAGCATTTTTGACAATTAGCCTTTTGTCTTATAGATCTTCCTGTGCTGTTCTGTGCTACCAGCTGTAACAACATGAGCACCTGAAAAGCAGCTAATCCAAACAGGCACACACACTCCATGTGAAACACACTGGATCCTGAAAGCTCGATACAAAAAAAGTAAAATGTCTTTAAAAACTATTGGAATGATAATATTTTTATGAGATGTGTTAAATAAAATATAATTATCAAAATAATTATTCTCTTATTTCAAAATAGTGGCTCTAAGAAAATGTACAATAACCACACAGCTTGCATTATAATCTATGGCACGTGGCCATCACAGATACCAGTGACAGTTCGCTCTCTGTGCTGCTGGCCACTAAGAAGCTGGAACCACCTATGAGACACTCACGACTATGACCGGCATTTTCTGTCCGCCCAGTTTCTGTGCATTATGTACCCACCCTTTATTATCCCTCCCTTTCGTATCTACTTCTCCATCTGTGGTCTTAGTAGTATTCCCCTGCAATCTTCCTTAGAATAAGACAAGAAACAGTTAAATGTTTCTTTTGCTTCCACAACAGAGGTTTCACTTCTACAGCATCACTTAGCTTGTTCTACCATGCACTGTGACAAGTAAGTTTACTGTAAGTTCCTAAAGTCAGCACTTTGCCTTTAAAAACCAACATTTACACACTGCTTTCAAAGTATGTTCACACTGTGATCTCACTTAGTTCTCACAAACACTCTGTGGACCAAGCTCAGGGAGCTGTATTAAGCCAACAGCCAGGGTACAAAAATCAACTTCCAACAGTAAGTGCTTAGCTCTTTTCTTTCTTCCAAATTGCTTCCTTTTTTCACCATTCCTCTTGACACAGTGGTCAACCCCACAGACTGTCGTATTCAATAAATGGGTAGGACCACTGGCTTTTGTTTTCCAGTATAAATGAAAGAAACAGGCAAAATGGAGCTAAAGGTTATCTTAAAGGACATGGACACTCTGCCAATACTTGTCACCCTTCAGCAAGTAATAGCCTCGGCTTGGATATCCGAGGAGATGGGGGCTGGCTGGCTATGGAGTTTGGAACCTGTTGAAATAGCTTTAGCTCTAATCAAGTGCTACAAAAATTCTCTCTCCATTATTTCTACCTGCTGGTCCTGATTCTCAGGCACACAGAACATAAGGGCAATTCCCTTACATATCTGAAGACAGTTCTTATGTCTGCCACCCCACACAAACATTCTGCCTCACTCGTGAAGATAAAGGCAGAAATACACAGACACTAACAGCAGAAATACTCACACAGACACAGGTATTGTACAGGATGCTCAAGCAGTCCTTCGACATCTCGTCACTCACTGAAAGGGAAGGAGGAGTGTTATTTCTCTCTCTCACAAAAAAAACACAATGCAACGCTAGCACACACTGGAACATAAGACATGTTCTAGCTGGGCGTGCTGCCTGCCTGCAGTCCCAGCACTGGAGAGGCGAGTGCTGCGCAGGCACTTAGACTACGCCACTTTAAGTGAACACACGAGCACCTCACCACACTGCAGTGCCACCAGAAAAAAGACTCAAGGTATATTTTCAGCATCAGAACAACTACAGTCCAGAGTGTCAGAAGCCTGACCAAATTTTCTCAGTATATTCCCATTGAAAATCTGCTAGCAGAAAATAAGGGCATCATTTCTTCCTCAGACTTACCAGCTGGATTTTAGGGTTTCTTGTTGTTACAGTTATTTATATTAGGAAAGTGGCTTCTAATGTCTGATATACTGTCAATTCCAATAAAGGAAGAACTCACTATTTATCTATGACCAGAACAAGACAGTAGCACAAAAAGGAACTTACTTTTATGAGCCCCAAACCCAGAGATGATAAAACTGAGTATGAGCCATGGTAGAGTGCTTTATCTGGTGTTGCACTTATTTTTAAAAACCAATTTCCATTCATTTCCTCACAGCCATAAACTCTAACATCCACATCTCCCATGAGGTCCCAATGAGTGGCCCTGGAAGGCTAGCATGGCTGGACAGATGGGTCACTAATCTCCTTTTGACTATGTAGGTATGTGGTGTGTCTTATTACTATCTCTCTACCTATTTGACAGATTTTTGCCTTGCATATTTATTTAATGAATTCAGAGTAGAACGAATTAAAATATTTTAGTAGTTCTCAACTTTCCCTTTCCAAAGGGAGTTAGATTCATGCATTCATTAGGAATTTGTTCACTAATTTTAATGTGGTGTTGCAAGCAAAAGAGGAAGAGAAGTCCCACTCCTCATGGTACCTACAAATCTATTGGGAGGGGGAGAAAACAAAAGTGACCAACAAGCCATTAAATCAGTGAATCTCAGCCAGTGGGTCACAACCCTGGGATGGGGGGAGTCGAATGACCCTTTCACAGGGGTTGCACATCAGATATTTAAATTACTATCCAATTCATAACAGCAGCATAATTACAGTTATGAAGTAACAATGAGCCGAGCAGTGGTGGCGCACACCTTTAATCCCAGTGCTTGGGAGGCAGAGGCAGACAGATCTCTGTGAGTTGGAGGCCAGCCTGGTCTACAGAGCAAGTTCTAGGGCAGCTAGGGCCGTTACACAGAGAAACCCTGTCTCAAAAAAACCTAAGTAAGTAAATAAATTAAATAAAATGAAGTAGCAATGAAATAATTTTATGGTTGGCATCACCACAACATGAGGAACTGTATTAAAGGGTTGCAGCGTTAGGAAAGTTGAGAGCCACTGTATTAAAAGATGCTACTTGCCTCCAGAGTAGAAAAGTGAGACATTCAAAAGGAGCAAGAGAACAGGACATGGTGACACAAGCCTGTAACATCGGTACTTGGACAGTGGAGCTCCAAGTACAGTGGGTCAGGAAATTAAGGTCATTCCCAGCCAGCCTGCCTCACCCCTGCCCCAACAAAAAAGAATATGAATTCTCTGGCCACTACTGGAGTCTCACACAGTAGTACATCATATTGATGTAGGTGCAAATTTAAAATGTTTCTATTTATTACACATTCATGCATGGATTTTTTTTGTTTTTGTTTTGTTTTTTGTTTTTGTTTTTTTCGTGACAGGGTTTTTCTGTGGCTTTGGAGGCTGTCCTGGAACTAGCTCTTGTAGACCAGGCTGGTCTCGAACTCACAGAGATCAGCTTGTCTCTGCCTCCCGAGTGCTAAGATTAAAGGCGTGTGCCGCCACCGCCCGGCTTATGCATGGATGTTAACTGTAGTGATCTCAGGCTTTTAAAGGCAGAGTGAAGTGTACCTTTAAGGTAGAATTTTTAATAATTAAATACTGAAACCTAAAAAAGAATGCATGTCACACATGTAAGTTGCAAAAATAATACAACAACTAAACCTATCACCCAACCTAAAAAATTATGAATTATATAAACACTGACTTTTTGCCATGTATGACTCTGGCAATGGCTGAACTTTTTTCTTATTCATTCATTCATTCACTCATTCATTCATTCACTTATTTAGAAGCAGGTTCTCTCTTTGTGGCCCTAGCTGTCCTGGAACTTACTCTGTAGATCACACTGGTATCAAATTCAGAGATCTGCCTGCCTCTGCCTCAGAGGTTGGGATTAGAGGTGTTGCACCACCACATCCAACATGACTGAACTTTTTACAAGAGCATAAATCTCCTTTATAACAAAAATCTGATGGGTTGATGGGCTGTTTAAACAAAATGATCTTACCAGGCAATGTATTAGTTTCTCAGAAAACATGTAACAAAAAAATTTCTAAAGAAAACAAAAGCTGGATCAAGTCACTATTAGAAAGTACAAAGATACAACTTTTTTCAAACCAGTGGTTTTCATGTTCTTTCTTTTAAGGTACCAAGTCTTCATTTCTAACAAATATACAATTGATGCAGCATGTTGCTGAGCTTGGGATGGATGGAGCAAGCTCTAGGGCTGACAACTGGATATGCTCTCATGTCTCAAAGAAGAGAGCAGCTCCTGCCGATGGCCACCACACCTGACACATTGGGACAAGGACCAGAACCTAACAAACATACTTACTTTTTAGTTTCTGTCCCCGGATAGAGATCGTAGGCCTCATAAGAATTTCTACAAGAAGCTGAAAACAAAAAAAATTAAAGATCTTCAAATTTAATTCAAAGCACAACTCAAAAAACAGTTTTTATTACAAACACTTGTGGTCCAAGGACCTATCACAAACCTTCTTGTTCAAAAGAAGCACTTTAGCTAGAGCTAGACCCCTCGAGGGCCAGGAGAGGGCACTGGATCCTCTGACACCAAAGGTATAGAAGCTGTGATTTGCCATTTGAGTGCTGGGCACAGAATCTGAGTCCTCTGCAAGAGCTAAGAAACACTCCACCTCTGAGTCATCTCTCCAGCCCCTAAAGAACATCTCTTATTCTTATAACAAGGGCTTTCATTTGTGAAGTTGCTTCCTATTTCAGTATTTCTGTTATTTCTGAGACACAGTCTATCTGAGTGGCCCACACTAACCTCCAGCTCATGATCCTTCAGCTTCAGCCTTTCAAGTACTGGGATTACAAGTGTTCACCTCCAGCCCACTTTCTACTTAAACATATTAAAATATTTTAAAATAATCTCTGTGCTAACAGAACAGCTAAGTCTATGTATTTAAAGACATTAACCATAAGTAGGTATTTTGTTGTTTAAGTCAAATCAGGAATAGTTTTGAAACAGAATCCAAATGCTCTCTTAACCCTTTCCAGCTACAAGCCACTACTGGACAGCACAGCAGAGACACCTCAAGCCAACTGGGGGAAAAAGATCCCACAACATTTTTAAAGTTTCTGTTTCTTCTCATTGTTTTTAACACCAACAGGCAGCCTTTAAGATTAGCGATCAGCTGAGGGATCATCTCAGACCAGCAACAAATCTTAAGAAATCCAATCCATCCTAACGACTTTGGGTGCTGAGTGACTCCCACGTGCAGAACTGAGGGCAGAGGCTTTGGCATGAGACAGTAGCTGACAAAATGAAAACCCTCAGCACCTGTACCAGACTCACTTCTGGAGACTCACAGGGCTTGGCTTTCTGCACAACCACATTAAAAGCTAACTGCACTGGTAGGAGATGAGAGGACTTGGGCAAACCACAAAAGGCGCTCTGAAGGCAGCCTTCTGCTCTGTGTGGCAGAGTGGTAGGTTGTGCCTACCTACTACTACCCTGCCTCCAGCCCTCATGTCATACAGTTTAAAGTTTAATAATCAGTTGTGTGTGGGGGGCGGTGCACAGGTGCCCTGGCATCTCTGGAAGTCAGAGGACAACTTGTGGTAATTAGTTCTCTTCTTCACTCTGCAGGCCCTCCATCAGCCTACACTTTTCACAAGAGATCACAATCCCTGAGCTCTCAAGATGTAAGATGCTCAGATGCACCAAGTATTTTACCTCAATAAGCTCAGTGAGAATACAAGCTAGGTCAATGAGTAAGAGGCCCTGAATGCCAAGCAGGACCACATCTGACCCTCAGGCATGCTTCATTTGACACATACCCAGGATTCCTAATGCTCCTGCTAAGGGTCCAGCTTTGTATGGATTCTAGGGACTCAAACTCAGGTCTTCAAGCTTTCTAGGGCAAATGATTTTTACCCACTGAGCCATCTCCCTAGCCTCCGACACACTTTTCTTTGTTTTTTTTTTGTTTTTGTTTTTGTTTTTTTTTGTTTCAATGTGTATGAGTATTCTGCCTGAATGTACACTGCACCCATGCAGTACTCATCGAGGCCAGAAGAGGTACTGGAATCCCTGGAACCAGAGTTATAGATGGTTATGAGTGACTATGTAGGTTTCAGAATCGATCTTGGATCATCTCGAAGAGTAATCACAACTTCTGAACTACTTCTTCAGCTCTTCCTATATACATTTCTTGATAAGCAATTTAAAAGTAGAGGGTATGAGTGTAAAAGCTACCGGATCACAATAACTGGCTAACAGGGAATGCTGAGCAACAATGAAGAACAAAGGGGGACTGGGAGTAGGAGTGTTGGTGGTAGAGCTCTTGCCTAGCATATGCAAGGGTTCGGTTCTATCAGGATGGAGGGAGAAAGGATGGGAATGGGAAGGCCAGGCACGATAAAGACGGGACACTCACTCTTTAGTTTGCAATGGATGCCATTGTAACCAGGCATGGTGGCACAGGGTTAGAACCATACTTGGGAAGCAGGAGGATTGAAAACCCAAGGCCTGCTTAGGTTACAGAGCTAGTGCAAGACCAATCTGAGTAACTAAATGAGACACTGTCTCAGGGATAAACAAGAAGAAAATGGCACTTTTTAAAGGCAAAATTTTAAGTTAGGAGAGTCATACATACCTATAACCAGTACTTAGAAGGTAGAGGCAAGAAGATCAGTGAGTCAAAGCCATCCTCAGCTATACAGCAAGTTGGAGACTAACTTGGGCAATAGGTGACCTTGTCTTAAAAATCCAAAAATAGCTGGGCAGTGGTGGCACACACCTTTAATCCCAGCACTTGAGAGGCAGAGGCAGGCGGATCTCTGTGAGTTCGAGATCAGACTGGTCAGAGCGAGTGCTGGGAGGCCTCCAAAACCACAGAGAAACCCTGTCTCAAAAAAACAAACAAACAAACAAACAAAAATCCAAAAATAAAGGAACCCAACTCCCCCCCACCAAAAGACCTAAGTTTGATTCTAGGCACTCACATGGCAGCTCATTAACTATCTGTAACTCCCATTCCAAGGGACCAGAAATACTACTATGGCCCCCAAAGGTACTGGACACCCATGAGGTGCGCTTACACATATGTAGGCATTCACACATACACATAAGTTTTAATGAAGTAATAAGTAAATGAATGGGCTGACAACCAAACTAAAAAGACAAAACAGCTATTAACAGATAATTGATAAGAAAAGGAATTACTTACAAACACATGAACATATCCAATCTCACTCACACAAGGATACACATTTTTATTACTATTAATATTATTTTGTTTTTGTTTTTTTGAGACAGGGTTTCTCTATGTAGCAACCCTGACTGTCCTGAAATTTTCTCTGTAGACCAGGCTGGCCTTGAACTCAAGAGATCTGCCTGCTTCTGCCTCCTAAGTGCTGGGATTAAAGGTGTGAGCCACCATGCCTGGCTTATTATTATTATAATACTACTATTATTATTTTGGTTTTTTGATACAGGGTTTCGTTAGGTAGCCTTGGCTGTTCTGGAACTAGCTCTGTAGACCAGGCTGTCTCCAATTCACGGAGACATCTGCCTGCTGCTGCTTCCCAAGTGCTGGATTAAAGGCTCGTGCCACCACCATTCAGCTAAAAAAAATTTAAAACTATGGAGAAAATACATAAAGAACTTTACATCTTAATAATAAAAAAGAGAAAACCCAATTTGAAAATGAAAACAGGAGATGACAGTCCTTGAAAGACTTGTCAACATCATCGGCCATCAGCAAAATGGAAATCCAAGTCACAGTGAAGCATTTCACTATCACTAGAATAGGGGTAATAGAAATGACAGATGATAAAAGTATTGGTAAAAACAAAAGAGAAACCTGAATTTTACACACAGCTGACAGGAGTATGAATTAGTGCAGCCTCTTTGGAAAACAGTCAACCAGTTCCCTCAAATAATTATACCAAGTTACCATGTGACCCAGCAATTTCACTTCTAAGTGCATACCCAAGAGAAAGGAAAGCACCTATCTACACAGAAACATTCAAGAGTGTTATAAGCAGTACTCTTCATTACAGTCAATTGTCCATCAACAGGCATAGACACATAAAATGTGCTACACAGCCATACAGTGGAATATCATTATTTGGCTACACAAAAAGGAGTATTTATGCATGCTTCACATGGATGAAGCATGAAAGCACTGTGCTATGTCCAAGAAGCCAATCATAAAAGACCATTGGATACATAATTCCACTTACAGGAAATACCCAGAACAGCAACTATACTGTCAAAAGGGAGACCAATGGTCGCCGTGGCGGCAGGGAAGTAACTTCTTTGGGGCATGATGAAAATATTCTAAAACTGACTGTAACGATGCCTCTGAATACAATGAACTGTACATACTACACTCAACCTTAGCCAAGAAGTGAAGAAATAATCAACTATATACTTTAAAAGGGTTATGGCACCTGAGCCATAGCTCAATAAACCCAGTTTAAAAAAAAAAAAAAAAACTGAAAAGAAATGTATTTTTTTCTTTTTCTTTTCCTGTATCTGCTTAGTAAAGACTTGAAACACATAGGGAAAAGGGCTCCTAGGTGCTGGCATGGGCTCTTTCTTTATTTGAGCAGCAGGACAAAGAGGAACTTATTTTGTGGTAATTACCAGTGTGCTCTTCTGTATCAAGGCTAGACTTTTGTAATATGATGCTCTTGCAGAGGACCCAAGTTGGATTCTCAGCATCTATGGTGTAGCTCACAACCATCCACTACTCCAGTTCTAGGGTCTTCCACCCTCTTTCTGCTGCTGCAGGCAACACACATGGTGCACAGAAACTCATGCAGGCACACACATTACCACATAACACATATAAATAAAAACAAATAAAACCTCAAAAAATACACAGAAGGGAAAAATGATATAATTTCAAAATAAAAGAAATAATTCCTAAAAATACAGATATATACAGCATGTGTATGATGATATGGGTAAAAAGATACTCTTACACTTTGTTCCTGGAATTTAAACTGATAAAAGTTAGTGTAAACTGCAGATTAATAAATAAAAGACATACAAGCTTTGGCTCCAAAAGTCCATAAAAAAATCTTCTGCAATCTTGTTTGTAATAAAAAAAAAAATGTGGCCAGGCGTTGGTGGCACAGGCCTTTAATCCCAGAACTCGGGAGGCAGAGGCAGGCAAATCTCTGTGAGTTCGAGGCCAGCATGGTCTCCAGAGCGAGTGCCAGGATAGGCTCCAAAGCTACACAGAGAAACCCTGTCTCTAAAAACAAAACAAACAAACAAAAAAAATGGAAAAACTAAATGTTCAACCTGGGCCTCAGCAAATGAACCATGATACAATTTATACCAGGAAATATTAGTTGGATATTTAAAATGCCAGATTTAGGTGTACAGAAATGAAACTGTACCCACTTAGTAAGTTACATGGAAAAAAACAAAGCATAAGAGACCAAACTGGATATACGACCTGGCAGTGCATGGGGGGAGAAAAGAAACTAAGTTGGAGATAGGTCCTTCAGCCCTTCAGTCCCAAATAAACACACGGAGGCTTATATTAATTAAAAGCTGTTTGGCCTATTACTCAGGCTTCTTACTAACAACAAACTCTTACAACTCAAATTAACCCACAATCCTTATCTACGTTTAGCCAAATGGCTTGGTACCTTTTCTCAGTATGGTGGTCTCATCTTGCTTCCTCTGCGTCTGGCTGGTGACTGTGCCTCTGCCTTTCCTCTTTCCAGAGTTGTCCTAGTCTGGTCACCCCACCTGGCTACTGGCCAATCAGTGTTTTATTAAACCAATACTAGTGACAGATCTTTACAGTGTACAAGAGCATTAGCCCACATCACGTTTGCACATGCATGTGGACACAAACAAGAGCATCTCTGGGACACGTGAGAAACTAGTAATTACAATAGCGAGACACACTATAGTGATTCAACAAAAGAAAATGCCATTCATCTCAAAGTTAAAATCCAGACCAGAGAGAAGGCACAGCAGAGTAAGGCACAGGTGACAAGCCTGATGACCTTGGTTTAATCCACAGGACCCACATGGTGGAAAACACACACACACACACACACACACTAAATTTGAAATGTTTGCTATAAAATCTGAAATTCTTTATGCCTCCCATTTTAATTCTCACATGATTAAAGTATTAATAGTATTAAACAGCTACTTACATCAACACCTCCAAACAAGTCAAAAATATATGTATTAGGATACGTAGCTTCTTGAGTAAGTTTCCTATCTTCAGTTACAAATGCCATAGCCTCCATGGAGAGAAGAGGGGAAATCTCCTGGTTCAAAAAAGTACAGATTCCGCTTTAGAATTTAACACAGACTAGAAACATCCAAATATCTAAAATACCACTAAAATATGCATTTTAGCTGCAAACTGAAACCCCCTGAGCACAAAGCTAGGCCTCAATGAAGCATTAGGGACCCCTAGAATCCTTTTCCCATGGAATCTGGCTAGTGTGACTGATGTCAACGAACAGAATGTAGAGAAGTGACACCGCACACTTAGACATAAGCCTTACAAAGGCCAAGCAGAGTTGGCTACTGTAGAACCTCACTGTCATGTTGTGAGCAGCCCCCTGGGGAAGGCCAGGCCATGCATGCATCCTTAGCTGACTTCCAGCAGCAACACACCAGGCACCAGTGAGGCCATCGTGGAATTCTGCACATCTTTAGGCCCTACAGTAAATACACAGGAAGCAGAAGAACTTCTGGCTAAGAGAAGATGGTGATTACCACTTGAAGTTACTAGATTTCACAAGAAACAGCTGGTTCTACAGCCAAATAACCAAATCTCTGCTGGACTGTGACCTCCTGAAGGAAGTCCTCAGTGACTTCTCCAAGTCAAAGGCATTCTGACAGTCTTCCACGACCACCCAAAGGAATCTCTAAGTCATTTGTGACATTTAGCACTTTACTTTGCAACTATTTACAAACCTAGGGTTTTCTTCCCTTGAAGACAAGCTCCAACAGATTCTTGTTTGTTTCCTCCTCTAAGTCTCAAGGCAGAGGAGGTGTTCAGCATGGTAGGTACTCAAAATTTGGGAGGGGCCCAGCATCCTTTGTTCATAAAACATACGTAACAGACAGAAAAACCTCACAGCATGCTGCCTTACACAGTGTTTTTCAAGTATGTATTTACAGGATGAAGAAAGTCAAGATCATACACCATGGTCACCTGAGTACTAATTTCCCAAGCCTTCAATTTTACCTCAATTCTGTAATTTAGAGATTTGGCAGGAATTAAATGTAACAAATTTTTTGGAAACCACATTTAGTTTTTTTGTCTTGTACTGAGAGACAGGATCTCACTGTGTAGCCCTGACTGTCCTGGAATCATGTAATAAATGATGGCCTTGTACTTATGGGGGCTCTACCTGCCTTTGGCCTCCCAAATGCTGGGAGTGAGTATGTAGGCACCACACCCAACTTGGAAAGCATTTTAAGGCACATATAGAGGAGCTATAATTACTTCTATCAACCAGACTGTGAAAAGATGAAGAATATGTAATATCTCTTCATAAAGGGAAAAACTAGGCTGATTTAATAAGGATGTTTAGAATACACCTGGACAGTCATTAACATTTTACCTCTGAAGAGTACTGCAGTATTCAGTTTTATTATGACCACAGGCTTACACAGGTTGTAACTGTAGCTCCAGCTACTTCTCTAAATTCCTGTTTGGACACAGCCCCCAAGTCAGAAACTTTGAGTGTGGGTAGCATTGAGACACACTCAAGATGGAGAACAAGTATCTACACCAATGTCATTGTACTCGAAACCTAACCAGCAATCCTAACTTCAATCCAACATTAGTGATAATTACCAACAGCCAGAAAGCCCCTTCCAAGAGCCTTCAGTGATATGGGTCATCTAAGGTTAGGGATTGGGGTAGGGGTTCAGAGTGTACAATTCTAACCTAGCATGTGCAAGGCCCTAGGCTCAGTCCCCAGCACCACAGGATGTGGGAGTGAGGACACAGTGCAGACTTCCCACACTGCTTTAACAGCTTCCACAGACCAACACACACCTTGATTGGCTCTGGAGATGGAATAACTAACAAATATTTTGTTTTTCAATGCTTCTGCTGAACTTCTCCAATTTTCTACAGCTCACAAAAAAACTGGCTGTTTTTAAAAGGCCAACCATTTGAGGATGTGGAGACCTGAGCACAACCTTCTAAGGCCTTTCTGAGTTACCTTGAGGATGTTTTGGCACTCAATGAAGTCACTGTGGAGGTGGCTGGTGGCATGCAGCTTAAGGAGCAACTGAGGAATTCCACTCCATTTGGACAATTTGTCCCTCTCCGTCAAAAAGGTCTCAGTGAACTGTGAATTTAAAAAACAAATAAAAACAAACATTTTACTGGCAAGGAAGTAGTTTTGGCAAAAGAGAGCAGCTGATTCCCAAAGGCCCAGGAAGATAATTTTTTGTTTGTTTGTTTGTTTGTTTGTTTGTTTGTTTCAAGACAGGGTTTCTCTGTGTAACAGCCAGGGAGACAATTTAAAAGTGGCTCTGAAGAACTCTTACAAGCCGAAGCCTAAGCCCTCTGCTCCAGATACAGCACCATTCTGACTCCACCCTTACTCACCAGCTTCATGCTTTTCCCAGTGCACACTCAAGCCTCCAAATTCAGCTGTGTTCTCTGCCCACAGGCTCTCTCCCAGTCTTTACTGTCTGAAATGCTTGTTTTCCTTCAAATGCCAAACAATGAGGGCCAGGGAGATGACCCAGTGGGTAAGGCTGCTCGCTATACTAGCTGATAACTTTGATTCCTAGAACCTACATAAAGGTGGAGGAAGGGATTTATCAACACCATACACTGTCCCCTAACCCCCAACATGCACATCACAGCACAGGGGTGCACACACATATTTAATAAAATAATTAAAAATTAAGGAAACTTTTATTTAAATTTTAAGTTACTATTTATTTTATGTGTGCGGGTGTTGTGCCTGGTACCCATGCAGGCCAGAAGAGGGCATCAGATCCCTTAGAACAAGTCTACACAGTGAGTTCCAGGTCAGCCTGGACTGTAGAAACCCTGCCTCAAAACAAAACAATACATAACAAATAATTAGATACAAAAAGAAATCATGAGCTGGGCATTGGTGGCGCACACCTTTAATCCCAGCACTCGGGAGGCAAAGGCAGGCGGATCTCTGTGAGTTCGAGGCCAGCCTGGTCTCCAGAGCGAGTGCCAGGATAGACTCCAAAGCTACACAGAGAAACCCTGTCTTGAAAAACAAAAAAAAAAAAAAAAAAAAAAAAAAGAAAAGAAATCATGGCAGGAGTTGGATAGAGGTTAAGAGCACTTCTTACTCTTACAGAAGACCCAAGTTCAGTTCCCAGCACACATGCTCGGCAGTTCACAGCTGTTTATAACTCCAGTTCCGGCCTCTGCCGGCATGCACACACATGTGGCATACATTCACATACATACATACATACATACATACATACATGCATGCATTTTTAGTGCAGGCAACAGCTAGAAACCTTCCTTGGTTGGCCCTCCTTCCTCTCCTTCCTAGGGCAGTGGCCCCTAATTAGGGGCTTCACCTATTATATAGTTTAACCTATTGTACATAGTTCCCAATTCATTGGAGCCGTTCTTTCTCTGGATCACTACTTCAGAGCAGATACCAAACTGTGAAAACACTCACTCACTCTTACTTTTATTCAACTTGCACAGAGTAAGGACTCAATAAATGTCTGAAGGCTCTGGGGCAGTGGTGGCACACACCTTTAATCCTAGCACTCCTGAGGCAGAGGCAGGAGGATCTCTGAGTTCCAGGCCAGCCTGGTCTATAGAGCAAGTTCCATAACAGGCAGGGCTACACAGAGAAACCCTGTCTGAAAAACAACAACAACAAAAGTTTGAAGGCATCAACAAAAGCAACAGCACAATGACAGAACATGAGTAGATTATGAAGATTTTCACTAACATGTTACTATTACAAGGACCAGACAGGAAATTTTTGTGGTTCAATCAAATTAAAAGATCTTGTTATGGTTTGTGCTGAGCAAACAGACCTTAAATGTTTGGGTTAATATGAACAGGAATGCCCTGTGAGATGGACAAGTCTCATAATTCTTTCTACATTTGTGTCTTAGAGATTATAGCATGAGGGATAACAGAAAATGTTCAAAAGAATACTTTGTCTTAGGGTGAAACACAGAAAAATACTACTTCTTACAACAAAAATATCTGTATATTAGCAATTTTATAGTGCTCAAGCTCAAAATCAATATGTGGTGATATATTGTTTATGATCTAATAAAGGTTGCCTGAAGATCAGAATGCAAAGCTAGCCACAGTCATTTAGGCCAAGCAGTGGTGGTACACACCTTTAAATCCCTGCAGCCATACTAGTCACAGAGGTTGGGCAGTGGTGGTGTATGCCTTTAACTCCAGCACTAGAGAGGTATACAAGACAGGAGCTCAGGGTCTCATTCTGTATTCAGTCTGATGCTGAGGATTTGTAAAGCCAGGATCACCCTTTCAGTCTGAGGTAAAGGTAAGAGTGGCTGGCTGCTTTGCTTTTCTGATCTTCAGGCAAGCTTCATTATTTATTGATTGATTGATTGATTGATTGATTGATTTTTTGAGACAGGGTTTCTCTGTGTAGCTTTGTAGACCAGGCCAGTCTTGAACTCACAGAGATTCACCTGCCTCTGCCTCCTGAGTGCTGGGGTTAAAGGCGTTCACCACCACCGCCAAGCCAGGCAAGCTTTATTAGATCATAAACAATATATCACCATACAATACAAGCTTCTTTAAAAAAAGTTTAGAACCCCCTTTCTTTTCCTTGAGAAGCAAAGCAAGCACCTACAGCTTCAAGACCTGCAGAAGCCATCCCTACAGGATACTATGTGAGCACTATGACACTAGAGGGCTTTAAACCTGCTGATAACCCACCATGAGAAACTAGGGAAATAAAACAAACAACCCCCTCCAAGAAAAAACAAAAACTGAACAGAGATGGGGGAAGTGCTTCTGTGTATGTGTTTGTCTTACTGGATAATAAATAAAGTACTGTTTGGCCAATGAGGCAGCAAGTTAGGCGGGACTAGGGATCAAGGAGGATTCTGGGAAATGTAGTAAAGAAGTGGTGATCCACGTGGGAAGTGACATAGCAGGGAGATTCCTAAAACAAGGGCAAGAAGGAAGTGGACCCCCTTCTCTCTTCCTCCTGGGCTCTGCTCTGGAGTCACCATGTGACTGGCAAGAGCGGAAGGCATCCTCTATAAGATAAGTCTTATAAAATATACAGATTTATGATAATTAAGAGTGAGCTACCAGATGAGAAATCCTAGTCATTGGCCAAGCAGTATTTGTACCTAATACAAGTCTCTATGTATTATTTGGGGTCCTAACACGGCGGGCAGATCTCGGGCGGCTGGCAGAAAGCACCCACATGGCGATAGGGCTCCGGTGGCTTTTGGGCAGAAAGATTTATCATAACAAAACAGGGCAGCAGAAGTAAAGTAAATTAAAAGCAGGAAACTACACAAACATCAACAAAACTAAAAGTTTCAAGATTTTTTGACAAGACCAATTAATGCACAAACTTTTAACTGCAGCTACTAATGCCTGGCTAAAATTATTGAATTCAGGAATGAATGAGAGAATATTACTGCCAGCCTTACCAGAGCAGAAGAGAGTATAGTAGAGCACTGTAAATGACCATATGTCTACAAATGACCATTTCCTAAAGGAAATGACTAGGAGAACACAAACTGTGAAACAAAGTATCAAGCAGACCTACAACACCCAGCAGAGAAGTGGCATTAAAGATGAGTCACACAGCAATGGCCAACACCTCCAGAGGAGAGTCCTGGCCCAGATCAATGGACCAAACATTGAAAGGAGCATTAACACAAATACTCAGATTCCCACAAAATAGGTGAGGCCAGAATTCTGGTAACAAGTCTAGACAAATACAGAAGAAAACTACAGGTCACACTTACCAATATAGATGAAAAAACCTAGCAACACATATGGCAAAAGCAAACAGGATTGATTTATCCTGGGAAGGAAAATAGTTCAACATATCAACTTTAAAAAACCAACAGACTACAGGACACGCTCAGGATATATCAAAAGACAGATGAAAAATGGCAAAAGCCAAACACGTTTTCATGATTAATACTCTGCACAAATTAGAAACAGAACGGAACTTTCTCAACCAGCTAAAGGCATTTATAAAGAGTCTAAAATTAACATCAAGCTTATTAGTAAAGACTAATGTTTTCCTACTAAGATCAAGAAGAAAAGAAGACTCAAAGATGTCTGCTTTTACCACTTCCATTTGACTATGTAGTAGAAACACGAATGTGAACAATTAGACAGGAAAAACAAAGAGCATTGAATTGGAAATATGGAATACTCTATTCACAGATACAATGGGATCCTGATTATCAGTTACATTTATAGTAGTATCAAAAATAAGATGTTTAAGAATAAATTTAACAAAAGCAGTTTAAGACTTATACAAGGAAACTAAACACTATTAAGATAGTAAAGGACACCCAGGACACTGAGGCAGGAGAATGTCAAGTTCAAGGACAGGCTGAGTTATACAGTGAGAACGAAAAAAAAAAAAAAAAAAAAAAAAAAAAAAAAAAAAAAAAAAAGACAAGGAAAGATATCTCATGTTTAAGGGATGGGAATTTACTGAAGTGGCCATACCTTCCACACTGCTTACTGTTACTAAAGCAACAATACCCCTGCACTGTTGACTTAATGTAATTCCTATCATGGCCTAGTTGTCTTCATTGTAGTAACATAATTTACTACTAAATGTCACACAGGAATGCCAGGGACCCGTAACGGTTGAAACAGCCTTAAGTTGGAAGAACCATAATTCCTGAATTTCTGATTTGTAACTTTATCACATGTCTACATTAATCAAGATTGTACAAGCTAGGTGATCATGTTAGACCATTGGAATAGCAATGAGATTCCCTAATGGTTAATCAATATTTGTTTTGGGGTTGATTTGTTTGTTTGTTTTGGTTAGGTTTGTGTAGTCCTGACTGGCCTGAAACTCACTATGTAAAACAGTTTGGCCTCAAATTCACAGACATCTGCCCATCTCTGCCTTCTGATGGCTGGGATTTAAAGACGTGTGTGTCACCATGTCCTGAGGTTAATTGGTTTTTCGACAAGACTATCAAAACCACAGAACAGTTTTCTCAACAAATGATACTAGTACAAGTGAATATCTCTAAGCAAAAAAAAAAAAAAAAAGACTCCTTGGGACTGGAGAGATGGCTCAGTGGTTAAGAGCACTGGTGTAGGGGAAGCTGGATACCTCTCTCAGATGACTTTAGGGTTTAGTTAACATAGATAGTTAGGATGTGACATAAACAGATTGTTGTATCTTCTTATATTTTACCTGTATGATTGTTTATTTTGGATACTTTAAACTGTTAAGTTTTAATCCTCTTTTAGATTAAAAGGGGAATTGTAGGGGAAGCTGTAGCCACGCCTACTTAGGGGCTGGCTACAGGTGTGCCTGACCACGCTTGTGAGGGCGTGGTCAGAGTGACGTAGGGGACTGCGTTTGCACTTTTGGTTTCTCTTTGCTTCTTGCTGTACAGGCTGCTGCCACGACAGCTGGCTAGGTCGTTCTGTAAGTAAGGCTTTTCCCTATTAAATACCCTTATATTTCTACCTGACTCCGTATTGGTAATTTCCCACTATACACTGGCTGCTCCTCCAGAGGACAGGGTTCAATTCCCAGCACCCACATGGCAGCTCACAGCTGTCTGTAACTCCAGGATTCACTTCCCTCACACAGACTTACATGCAAGCAAAACACCAGTGCACACAAAATAAAACTAAATAATTTTTAAAAAATGACTCCCGTGCCTGGCGTTGGTGGCACATGCCTTTAATCCCAGCACTCGGGAGGCAGAGGCAGGCGGATTGCTGTGAGTTCGAGGCCAGCCTGGTCTCCAGAGTGAGTACCAGGATAGGCTCCAAAGCTACCCAGAGAAACCCTGTCTCGAAAAACCAAAAAGACTCCCTTATAGTATATTTAAAAATTGACAAAATGAGTCAAAGGACTTGGAGAGGGCACTTAGCTGGTAAATGCTTACAAGTATGAGGGTGTGAGTTCAATCTCAGAACCTATGTTTAAAGGGGGGGGGGGTGTGGTAGGCACACTTGTAATCCCAGGGCTGGGGAGTTGGAGACAAAGATTCCCTGAGACAAGCCTACCCAGAGAGGTCCATTCAGTGAGAGACCCTGTCTCCAAAACCAAGGAAAAGGGCACCCAAGACACAACACCTGAGGTTGTCCTCTCATTAACTAATACACACATGTCCACTGCACCTGAGCATATATACACAGGCACATGCATGCATGTGTAAACACACACACACACACACACACACACACACACACACACACACACACACCAGAAGAGAAAAATTGTTACATTAGGCATACTGTCTGAAGACATACAGAAAAAACAGAATAAAATATTTAAAACATGGATGGAAAGGGGGGTTAAAAAAAAATCACACCTACTGGCAACACTGGATTCAGTGAGGTTATCCTTGAAAAGAAAAATATGAATCTTCTCTGACAAAACTTGATCTTTCTTACCAGTAATATGAGAGGTAGTTAGCTCTTTTTGTTTGTTTTTGTTTTGTTTTTCAAGACAGGGTTTCTCTGTAGTTTTGTAGCTCTTCCTGGAACTAGCTTTGTAGACCAGGCTGGCCTTGAACTCACAGAGATCCGCCTGTCTCTGCCTCCCGAGTGCTGGGATTAAAGTGGTGCCCCACGGCCGCCCAGCTGAGAGGTAGCTCTTTAGTGACAAGGAAACTGATGCTAGTGAGAAACTGTGGGTGTAACTAAGCATCTATGTGGCTACTGTCTCTTCTAATATGTCATTTATACACTATATACAAAGAGGGCTGCTTATGAAACAAATGAACATAAGTTAACCTTTTCAATCTAAATGAATAGCAACAATTATTAGGTGATTACAGCATCTGGAGAAGTGAACTGAATGGCAGCCATCTTATGAGGGTATGAGAAGGAACTGGGATACTTGTTCCACTCACAAACATTGGCTGACTGCAATGAATGATCCAAACTCTAGGGTAACCAATAAAAATAACCACTATTGTTGGGTGGTGGTAGCAAACAACTTTAATCTCAGCACACAAAAGGCAGGTACAGGCAGATCTTTATGAGTTCAATACCAGCCTGGTCTACAGAACAAGTTCCAGGATAGCCAGGGCCACACAGAGAAACCCTGTCTTGAAATCCCAAAACAAACAAACAAACAAACAAAATCCCCACTATAACTTCACACATACCCTTTTTGAAGCCCAGGTTGGCTTCAAACTAGCAGCAATCCTCTTGCCTCAGCCTCTGGAATACTAGGATTACAGATATAAGCTAAACACCCAGCTAAAAATGATTTTAAAAGAAATAAAATTGGGGCTAGGAAAATGGCTCACTTAGTAAATTGCCTGCCACTGCCAGCATGAGGGCCCAAGTTCAAATCCCCAGCATCCACTAAAAAGCCAGATGCAGCAGCACACATCTATAATCACAGCCTGGAACTCAGTGTCTCCAGCCTAGCTGAAGAGACGAGCACCAGTGAGTGAGAGCCTCTGTCGGAAGGAAGAAAAAAAAAAAAAAAAAAAAAAAGGAGAGGAGTGACTAAACAGGCAATCAGGCAAACCTGAGATCAACTTTGGTCTCCACAGGGGAACACATCTACAAACATACATAAAACACACACACACACACACACACCCGCACATACTACAGAAGATAGTACACTAAGAGAGGTGTCAGTGCTGTCTCATAAATGTTCAATCAATCCACAGAAGCAGAAAGCTCAGGAAGGTAAAGATAACAAATGTAACTCAGCTGCACATGTGGCAGAATCTACCCTCCTATGCCAGTCTCTGCTCACTGCACAAGTCTATGCATGGCCAGACACACCGATGACTGCTACACACTAGGTTTAGAAACTAACTAGAGACAGTATCAAAAGCCTATGAATAATATATATATATATATATATATATATATATATGCCAGTGGAATAAAAAGAAACAAAAGAGCAAACTATATGTTGTCTATGAGAAACCCACTTTAGTGACTATAGAGAGATGGCTCAGGATTGAGTGCCTGTGCCACTCTTACAGAGGATCCAAGTTCAATCAACATGAGGCAGTTCACAACCACCAATAGCTGGAGTCTGAGGGACCCAATGGCTCTTGCCTCCTCAGGTACCTGCTTTATATGCACATACCCAAACACAGACTTATACACATGCTCATAATTAGCTAAAAATATATTTTTTTTAAAAAGCTCATAATCACAGTAATAAAAATTTATCTTTTTTTAAAAAAATGCTTTAAACATGGTGTTATGTCTCAGTTAAAAGTATAGAGACTATGTGGTGGCAGACATTTATAAACCCACTATTTGGGAGGTGGAGGCACAAAGGTCAGGAGAAGTTCAAGACCAGCCTTAGTTATCTAGTGAGTATGCACCACTCCAGAGCAATACAGAGAAGCCCGGTCTCAAAAAACAAAAACAAAAACAAAAAAACAGGAGTGCACCAAATAATATCAGATCAAAATATAGGAAGCAAAACCTCAAAGAACTACCAAGAGAAACTGATGAGTGTTTGAACTTCACGAATCCTCAATCAGGCAGGAAAATCAGTAAGGATGGGGCTGACATGAGTGCCATCACGATCAACTAGACCCGACATCTGCAGAGTATTTCATCCAACAACAGTAGAACACACATTATTCTCAAAGTCACATGGAACAGTCACCAGACAGACCACATCCTTGGCCACAAAGCACTCCTTGGTGAGTTTCAAAAGGTAGCAACCATACAAAGAGTGTTCTCAAACCACCATGTAATGTGTCTAGAACTAAAGAGCAGACTGGTTGGAAAGTTTAAGGTATCTGGAGATGAAGCAATCTATTTTAAATAACTTAAGTCAAATAAGCTTCAAGAGAAAACAAATATATTTTGAACTAAATGAAAAGATAATTTATCAAAATTTGTAGGAAATGGCAAAATCAGGATTTAAGAAAGAATTTAGCACACTAAAAGCATGTGTTAGCAAAAAAAAAGAGAAATGGCTCTAGTCTATAGCATAAGCTTCTACTTTAACAAGCTCGGGAGCGCATGACCAAAATAATTTAATTCAAGCTGTCTTAGGGTTTGTTTTGGTTTTTTTTTTTTTTTTTTTTTGGCTTTTAGACAGGGTTTCTCTGTGTAGCTTTGGAGCCTATCCTGGCACTCGCTCTGGAGACCAGGCCGGCCTCGAACTCACAGAGATCCGCCTGCCTCTGCCTCCCGAGTGCTGGGATTAAAGGCATGTGCCACCAACACTCTACTCTGTCTTAGGGTTTTATGGCTGCAACAAAACACCATGACCAAAAAGCAAGTTATGAAGGAAAGGGTTTAATAGGCTTACACTTCAACATTGCTGTTCATCACTGAAGGAAGTCAGGACAGGAACTCAAATAGGGCAGGAACCTTCAGGCAGGAACTGATGCAAAAAGCTATGGAGGGAGCTGCTTACAGGCTTGTTCCCCATGGCTTGTTCAACCCACCTTCTTAGAGAACCCAGGACCAGTAGCCCAGGGAAGGCACCACCCACCATGCACTGGGCCCTCCCCCACTGATCACCCAATGAGAAAATGCCTTACAGCTGGATCTCATGGAGGCATTTCCTCAACTGAGGCTCCTTTCTCTCATGACTCTAGCTTGTGTCAAGTTGACACACAAAACCAGCCAGCACACTGACTGTAGTTGCTCAGACATGTAACACTCATGAGGCTGAGGTAAAGGATAAACATGAATTCAACACTAGCCTGAAGGACTGACTGAATAAAACCTGGTCTCAAAAGGACCTCCCCCTCCACCCCCCCCAAAAAAAGGAAAGATTAAATAAAAAAATTAGATCTATAAAGAAAACTAGAATCAATAAACTTTAACCAGGCTAATTAATGAAGAAAAAGGATAGTGCCAGAAAAACAAGTAGGGTCATTATTGATGATCCTATGGACAGTAACAATAAAGGAATGTGTGAGCAACTCTATGGTCACAATTTTATTAGATTAAATGGACCATTCTCTGAATGGAACTACCAAGATATACATAAAAAGAAAAGGATATGCTGACAAACCCATCTACTATACAACATTTTTACAAGTAAAAGTGGGCAAAGCCTCTAAACAGACATTTTTCCAAAGGTGACAGACGGCCAGTAAATGCATGAAAAATGATCTGTATCAGTAGTCATCATCGAAAGCAATTGAATCACATGAGCTAATGTCACACCAACCAGGACCATATGATCACAAAGTCCAAAAATAAGAAGTGTTTGAGGTCTGGAGAAATGGAGCTCTCACTCCAGGCAGAAATGGAAAATGGCACAGAAAAATTCAACACAGCCAGGAAGAATGGAGTGTGACTCTAATTCCAGTACTTGGAAAGTAGAGACAGGAGGGTCACAAAGATTTAAGGCCTAGAGGAGTTACTTAGCAAGGCCTTGGGATGGATTCCCAGCACCACACACACACACACACACACACACACACACACACACACACACACACACACATACACACACACACACACACACACTCCCTCCCTTCCTTCCAAAATTATATGACTCAGCAATTCTCTTCCTAGGCAATGTCCACAAAAGCCTTGTACACCAAGACTCACAACAACAGTAATTTTAGTAAGCAAAAGTAGAACCTCAAGTGTCCATCCACTGGTGAACAGACAAAATATAGAACATTAGTATGATGGAAATCTTTTTTGGCCAGAAATCATACACATAACACAGATAAATCTTGAGGTATACTATCCTAAATGAAAGAAATCAGAATAAAAGACCATATATTATTTGATCCTATTTCATATAAAAAATATTCAGAGGGGCTGGAGAGATAGCTCAGAGGTTAAGAGCACTAGCTGCTCTTCCAGAGGTCCTGAGTTCAATTCCCAGCAACCACATGGTGGCTCACAACCATCTGTAATGAGATCTGGTGCCCTCTTTTGGTGTGCAGATATACATGGAAGCAGAATGTTGTATACATAATAAATAAATTCTTAAAAAAAATATTCAGAACAAGCCAATACATAGAGACAGAAAACAAGATTAGCTGCTGCCACAGGCCAGAGAGAACAATTGTGAAGTAACTGCTATAGGTACAAGGTTGATCAGGGTTTTGGTTTGAGACTGAATCTCAACTAACCATCCTTATCATAGACTCACTATGTAGCTGAGGCTGGCCTTGAACTTTGATCTTCCTGCTTTTACCTTCCAAGTACTGGGATTAAAGGAATGCTATTGAGTTTACTTGTTTGTTTATTTATTTATTTATTTAGTCTGTTTGTTTGTTTTCCTTTCTGAGGAAATGTTCTAAAATTGGTTATGGTAACTGTAGCTTAGTACAAACAGCTACTGGCTTGAATACGTAAATGGGTGTGTGTGAAATAAGTCTATCAACACTTCAACAAAGCTGTTACGAAAAACTAAATAAATAATGGACATAAGTGAACTTTTAAAGTGACAGGAATGCCCTAAAACTATTTTGGTCACAGTTGCATGATTTTATAAATGCATTTTTCTAGATTTATTTGTTATTTTTATGTGTGTGGCTGTTTTCCTGCATGTATGTGCACCACACATGTGCCTGCAGAGGTCTGCAGAGCACTTCAGATCCCTGGAACTGAGTTTAGGTAGAGATGGCTGGAAACTGCCATGTGGGTACTGGGAACTGAACCCCTGAACCAGCCTATAATTCATTAAAAAAAAAAAAAATTCCCTCAAATGGAACTTAAAACTAGTAAAAAAAATTTTTTGAGACAGTATATAATGGAGCCCAGACCAGCCTCAAATTCCTGACTTCCCCTACTCTCCACCTCCCAAGTACTGGGCTTACAAGCATGGGTAAATTTGGTTATTTGCTTTACGTCTTGATAAAATTGTATTTTAAAAGACACATTGAGGACTGGGGAGATGGCTCAGCCCGTAAAGTTTGCCTCTCAAGTGTGAAGATCTGAGTTTAGAACCCAGAACTCACATAAAAAGCCAGGCATGGTGAAGTACACAGTAACCCCAGCAATGGCAGAGGTAAGCTCACCAGCCACTAACTTGGCTATGTGGTGAAGGTCAAGCCAATGAGAGTCCATGCCTCAAACAAAAAAGGGAGACAGCATCTGAAGACAGACACGCAAGGCTGTCCTCTGACTTACACATATACCCTCCTCTGCATGTATGTAACTGCACTGACCCCCAAAAACACAGGCATGTGCATGTATACACAGACATACACACAATAAATATTAAAGAGTCCAAAAGGGAACACAGAACTGATATGACATTTGTAGAGCAAGTATTGGATTAAATAAATACATTTAAATCTCCAAAGATCAGTTATCATAGTAAAGATACTAAATATTCCATTTAAAACAAAGTTTATTATGCTGCCTCCCAGAGAAACATTTAAGAAAAGCTTGACATAAAAGACTTGGAAATAAGCCGGGCAGTGGTGGCACACACCTTTAATCCCAGCACTTGGGAGGCGGAGGCAGAGGCAGAGGCAGACGGATCTCTGTTTGAGCCAGCCTGGTCTACAGAGCTACACAGAGAAACCCTGTCTCAAAAAAAAAAAAAAAAAAAAAAAAAAACCAACAACAACAAAAACCTGGGAAATAATACATGATGTAAAGGCATACACCACAAGAAACATGGTGCAATTTATCGGCAAGAAACTCAAAGCAAAGAGCACTTCCAGACAGCCAGGCTGATGACAAGTGCTGCTAATCCCAGCACTTGAAAGGCTGAAGCAAGAGGACTGCCATGAATTCAAGGCTAGCATAGGCTACATGGCAACACTTGCCTCACAAGTAAATGAAGAACATGTCCAGAGATAAGTGGTTTATGAACACAAATGTGCCAGTCTCAGTGGGATGCATAGCTAAATCCAAAGTAAATCCTTACCACTTCAGAGACACTCAGAGTCTTCAAGCCTTTGAGAACAGGCAGATTCTTAAACAGGAAAAACCACATAAGTAACAGAAAGAACTATATTAAAACCAAGCATTTATGTTCACCAGGAAATGTGTCTGCTGTTTTTATGATAGGGTCTCATTATGTAGCACTGGCTGGCCTGGAACTATATAGACCAGGCTGGCCTTGAACTCAAAGGTCTTGTTGCCTCTGTCTCCTCCATGCCTGGCTCATCAAAAAATCTTTACAGATTAAAAAGGAGTCACAGAACGGGAGAAAATATCTATAAAACATTGCTATAAAAGGTACATATATCCAGTGGATGTAGTGGTACATGCCTTTAATCCCAGCACTCGGGAGGCAGAGGCAAACTCTGAGTTTAAGGGTAACCTGGTTTACAGATGGAATTCCAGGCTAGCCAGTGAGACACTATTTAAAAAAAAAGGGGGGGGTGTATGTCAAAGACTTCTGGTTAAGTTAAAAAGATGAAAACAGGGCCTAGAGAGATGGCTCTGTGATTAAGAGCACTGGTGACCTTCCAGAGGACCCAGGTTCAATTGTCACCATCCACTTGGTGAGTCACAACCATCTGTAATGTCAGTTCCAAGGGATCTGAGGCCCTGTTCTGGTGTCCTCAGGCACCAGGCATACACATGACACATAAAGATATACGTACAAGCAAAACACCCTTACACATAAAAAATTTTCTAAAAGAAAATAACAAAAATTTACAAACTATTTAACAGGCAATTCACAAAAGGGGATTTCTGAAAAGTGAGTTAATGAAAATAAACCCATCATAAACTAAACACATAGTGATTATACCATTAAACATGGTGGGGGGACCTAAAGTTAAGAAGATTGACACAACCCTATAGGGTAGCAAGAACATGAAACTGACAGACACTGCTGAGAATGGAAACTGGTATACACACCTGAGAACCTCTGGTGATGGATTATCTTCCACCCTAGCAATTCTCAGCATATAGCCTCCAGGCTATACAAATGCAAACCAAAGACATGAACATATCAGCACTATTCCAGCGCCCAAACTGGAAGGATCTCAAACATTTCTCAAAATTAAAATAACCGAATTGTGATTCACTGATACAATAACAAGCCAAAACAAAGATGGACCGACCATGACTTCATCATCTTCAAGGACGAGCCTAAAAACAAAATGTGGCTTAAAAGAATGAACTTGATCAAAGACAATGGAACATTATTACTTAAAACTTAGGAGAAAATAATGTGCAACTCAGAATTAAACCTGATACGTGAGTGCCAGAGTAAAAGACATTTTCAAATATGTAAACATGAAAAAAAAATACCTCTTACATACTTTCCTGGGAGTCTAATATCAAATGTGTTCCAGGAAAGACAGATACAGATTAAGAATACAAGGTCTAAAACACAGGAAAGTCAGCAAAAAACAAGAGTTAAATGCTCTGAATTTGATGAAGGGTGTTCTAAGAATCCAGCTGCAAAGACACCAATCCAAACTCCAGTGAGGAAGAGGAGGATGGAAAACTTAAAAAGCCAAAGTTTTAGAGTTTGGGGTCAAGTTATGCATATAAAGAGAGTAAATGTAAAAAGGATGCAGTTTTATGGTAGGAAAAGACTCAGAAGGTTTCATGTAGTATATGACATGTCTTTATGAGATGTATCATTTAAATATAATATGTACCCCCACAGGCTCATTTTTGAGCATTTGGTCCCTGGCTAGTTGTACTCTTGGAAGATTGTAGCGCCTTTGGGACTGTAACCTAGGTAGCACAAGTGGATACTGGGGACAGCTCTTAAAGGTAACGCCCAGGTTGTTCTAGCCAGAGCACACTGCAGCCTGTCTGCACCATGGACTCCTACTCGGATGCCATCCCCTCCATGGTGGACTACACTTCTGAAGCCTGAGCCAAAATAAAACTATCCTCTCTTCAGCTGCTTCCATCAGGTGTCAGTCACAGTGATGAGAGATGGGACCAGCATATGCAGTGTGACTCCAAAAGGAAAAATCTAGGAAGGGAGATGAAGGATCATGGAAAAGTCTCTCTCTACAAGGAGACTTCCTAGATTCAAACTGCAGTGGTCCTCACATGACTACACACGCCCATCAAACCCCCTAGAACCACACACTGAAAATGTCTCAAAGGTATAGCACACGCTCAGCACATGTGAGGCCTGGGCTCTAGCACAAAAAAAGAGAGAGCGAATTTTACTATGTATGCATTTATATAGCAATAAAACAACATGAAAAGGACTATTTTGAATGCCAAGGAAAAATACATTAAGCCAGTAACTTTATGTATACATGGCTCTGCTATAAACAGTAATTACATCAGCAGCAGAATGTAATTTATACCAACAACCAAAACTGTGATACTGAGAGAATGGTATAGACACATGACATACAGAGTCTAATCGTTTACATGAGGAAGAAAATAGATATTATCAAATTGAAAAGTCAAGAAACAGCTTTATAAACAAGTTAGAAATACTGGCTCTCTAGCTTCTTGGGGCCTTCTCTAGTGAAAGCAATAGCTACACTACGGACAATGGTTGCCTTGGGAGAATGGAAGTCAGAGGGAAGAGTGGGGCAGGGCATTGCTGTTGTCTGTAATAAGCCTCATGACACCCAGAGATCCAGTCACAGTCCAAACACTTCAGAAGGAATTTTACTACTTATACATTGGCTTACAAAACACTTATTTAGAATAACATGTAAAGCCAGGCATGGTAGTTTGTACCTATAATTAATCTTAGCACTTTGGACAGAGACAGGAGGCATGCCATGAATTAAGAGACCATCTGGGACAATATAGTAAGATCCAGGCCAGCCTGGGCTACAGAGAGAGATCCTGTCTCAAAATATAATAAATAAAAATAATCGTTTCCACTTTGTTTTCCTTGCAAGTAGCTGAGCCCTGTGAAAAAGCCACCATCCAGTCATCTTTACAGCTGAGTTACTGGCAGGTGTCATACAGGGTTTTCTTTTCAAGCACTTGTGGTTTGACAGTTTGCAGGCATGATAATCTTTTACATCATGTTCCCTAAGTTGTCAGCCTGTTTAGTCAATGTGACATTTCCAGGCATTCACAATTTTCATTCATTGTCTTTACTGCCTTCCTTTTAAAATAATTAAAAGCTAATTTCTATGAAAACAAATGTATATCTTCTTTGTTTAATCCTAAGCATAACATAGCTAACATCTCAAAATACCTAAGTACAGGCAAACAGACATTACAAAGGATAATTAAATATCTTGCTAGGGTAGTCTGATAACAAGCATTAACCACTGAATACTTGTATCCTTTGCAATGGTGTTTGTGTGGTTTCAACACAATTAGGAGTGCATCTGAGGGTTTGTGGGTACAAATGCTACTGAAATTAATAGTATTTATACATTTCTGAGACTTACTTATCCAAGAGGTTCTTTCTCCCTCTCTCACCCTCCCCTCCCTCTCTCTCCCCTAACCAGTGAGGAAGGGGTCTAGCTTTTGAGTCAGGATCTCTCTATGTAACTCTGGATGGCCTAGAACTGGCCTGGCCTTTTAGTGTGTAACAGCCCTGCCTGTTTCCCAAGTGCTGGAGTTACCAGCTTGCAACACCACCACACCTGGTTTCCCAGGCTTTCTCAGTATCACATTGCCCTTACCAGAAAAGAGAAGTTTTTCTTAAATTCCTAAGTTTCAACCCTAATTAGTTTCAACCCTAAAGCAAACAGTACATGGGGGTTGGGGGTGGGCATGAAAAGGGGAGGGAGGTGTGGGAGGGTGTTTGCTAGCTTGTACCAGGCCCCAAGTCTGATTCCTAGTAACTCACAGAAATGAAAGTAGGGAGCATCTTAAAAAACAAAAAAAAAAAAAAGTGAAAGTAAGAACAGGTGAAATCTAGAGTGATCACAAAGACAAAAGAACAGCATTTGGGAAACAGAAGGGATCCCATAACCCGGACTACCAAACTTCCAGGCTACAGAATACTTGAGGATGGTGGGTGACCATCTGCACAGGTACACTGTTCTAGTGCCCAGTTTATCCAGTCTATCTTTCCCCTCAACTCTATTGGCCCTGAAGACCTGCGCCCTCATTATACAGGAAACAGATTTATTTCTACTGCAATGGGAAGCAGCTGGGGAGCTTCAAGCAGAGGATTTTAAGACCCATTTTTTTTTTTTTTTGAGGATCAAATGTGCAGATGAATATGAAGGCATCAATAAACTGCAAAGTATCTTGGCATATTTATTACCTTGACAGAGGACAGACAAAAGGTTGGGAAGAAAATAAGGCAAATGAAAACTCAAATAGAATCAGCCCATTCTAACTCTTGTGACCTACAGTCCTCTCCCAGGCTGCTCCTGTGTCCCACTTAGCGAGGGGGAGACTGAGGGAGGAAAAGGTTTGATGGAAGAGGAACCAAGATTCTGATCTTCTACATGTTAAATTTTTATCTACATGGACATTCAGAGCAGGTGGCTGGAAATACCTACCCATGTGGAGCTAAAGAAAAAAAAAAGTCAGAGGTAGAAATATAGACTTAAGAGCCATCAGAATATAGAGTATTTGTTAAAAATAATAAAAACTAACCTATCTGCACACTCATACTTCAGTTACTATTTTTAATGCAAAAACTTATTTTCCTCACCATAATTTTAAGAGGTTAGTTAGGTCCTGGGATGATTTCTATTTTACATATAAAGAAACATACATTGTCAGGCAGTGGTGGCACATGCCTTTAATGTCAGCACTCAGGAGGCAGAGGCAGAGGCAGATGGATCTCTATGAGTTCGAGTCCAGCCTGGTCTACAGAGTTCCAGGACAGTCAAGGCTACTTAGTGAGAGCCTGTCTCGAAAAATAAAAACAAAAAGAAACAGATATTAAGTATCTTTCTCAAAGACATAAAGCAAATATGTACCCTATCCAGGTTTCAAATCACAGGTGTCCTGACTCTGTAATTCTTTAAAGCCATGGGGTCACTGGAGAGTGACTATAGGCAAATACAGACTAGGGATACAATATTTCAGTTTAAATAGTTTCCTAAGTCCTTCCTTTCAAGTGCTTGGCATGGTTTCAGGCACTGCAGATACAAAGCAAAATAAGACACTCTCTCAAAAAAGTCCAGTCTCATTACTGCTAGCTGAGAGCAACTATTATCAAATAACCAGTATCTGGCACACTGGCTAAACTTTCTGGACCTATTTCACCTGATTCTCCTAACAACCTTATAGGATAGATGTCCTCACTATCACTTCAGAAATACTGAAACTGAGATTTGAGGAGATTATCTTAGCCTAGGGACACAGGCTAAAAAAGGTCGGAACTAGGATTTGATTCAGATCCATCTTACCTCAAATCCAGACTTTTCCAGAGAAATTCTACCATATGGTATTACTCAGATAAACCTTCAGCAAGAGAAAGTAGAAAGTGGTTACAGAAGCTGAGGAGGGGCATGAGGAGTTGCTTAGTGGATGCAGTTTCAGGTTCGCAAGCTGGAAAGTTCTAGAGATTAGGTGTGCATAGGTGTGAAAATAGTAAAAAGTACTGAACTGTATAGCTTCAAACAGTTGTAATGATCAGATGCTGTATTGTATTTTTTTTTTTATTTAAAAGGTATTTTTTGGCAGGTGGTGCTATTGTTACTGCCCAACCTGCTGCCCCTTGTAGTCTACTTAATGAAATCTGTTTTCTTTCCCATTCCACCACCCCCTCAAAACGTTTTTTAAAAACCTGGCACTTTTTTACTGTGCCATATGCGGTAACCAATATGTGTACTGCACTAAGGAAATATGGTTGAGCAAATGATTTATTCTGCATAGCAGGAGAGAAGATAGGGAGAGCATAGCAAGGAGGAAAACTAAAAACTCTACTAAGAGAGGAAACTATGAACTGTAAAGGTTTCCATTATCACTACTATTTGGAGGACAGGAATTCCTAATTCAACCTCTGAAACAACTCCCTCACCTGTATAAAACTATCAAAGAAATATGCAATTACAGGCTAAGAAAGCAATGTAACCAAACAAACTTTGGGGATTAACAGAGTAATCGTGAGGACCACAATGCCCAGTCAAAACAGGCTTTAAGAATAATCCAACAGTCTTCCAACATAGTTTCCTAGTTCATAGTTTCAACACTGGAAACAAATTATTTCCCTAAGTTGCCTCATCCAGCATGTTAAAGATTTCTATGGCTCACTGTTTTTAGGACACAGATTATCTGAAGGGGTATTTAGAATCTCATTGCCTAACCTTTTTGAACTTCAATTTCCTCATCTGTATTAAGAGATGAATTCAGCACATGGCTCAAAATACTGAAAACTGCTGGATGTGGTGGAACATACCTGTATTCCCAGCACTACCTCAAGTTCAGGGTTAGTCTAATCTATATAATAAACTCGAAGCCAGCCAGATCTATGTAGGAAGAGCCTGTCTCAAAAGTAAACTTACTTAAAAAAAAACAAAACAAAACATGAACACCTTGCACACTGATTGATCCAAAGTATGTGATTATTAAAGGTCAGTCCCCTCTTTGCTTGTCTCTACATAGTGAGCTCAGTGACATATCCTGACTTCAAGGACAGAACAAGTATTCCTCAGATCTTCTTAGGGCAGATGCAGAAAAATGCAATAAAGGAAAGATGCTCATCCACAGTTTCTGTAAGAAAATATGGCTACCCAAAAGTGCTCCTTCATCTGCAACCCTTTACAAATACAGACTATCTCACCCTCACCCTTTTAGTCCTTTGAGTAATATTCAAATGGCTCAAAATTAATTTTAAATATGTAATGGTACTTTGAAAAAAATCTCACACCTATTCCATTCCCTCATCCACACACCTAATTCCCACTCCTCTCCAATTCAACACTCAACTGGTTTCTTGTGTGTTCCTGAAAATCATATGCAAAACTATCTTTTACTTAAGCTAATGTTCTATCTCCCTCCCACCCCCTCCTCGGTTTGTTTTTCAAAACAGGGTTTCCCTGTGTAACAGCCTTGGCTGTCCTAGAACTCAATTTGTAGCCCAGGCTTCCCTGGAACTCACAGACAGAGACCCGCCTGCCTCCTCTGCTTCCCAACTGCTGGGGATTAAAGGCAGGCACCCAGCTAAACTTCCGTTTCAAAGCAAATTTCTGGGACCACCTGAGAGGATGAGGAAAATGTGAGAGGAGTCATCCATCCTGCATTATTCAAAGTAGTGTCCTGTGCGCGCACCTACGCGCGCGCACGCACGCATGCACGCACGCGCACACAGACACACACACACACACACACACACACACACACACACACAAACACACACACACACACACACGCCACGCATGTACTGGACTTGCGTATCAATCGGTGTGATGATAAGCTAGGCATTAAATATAACCTTAACTGAGCGCTCTCCGGCCCTTATCTGCACCTGAAATGCACTAACACTTTACACTACTATCTCCTTTGAATTTAGCAATAACCTGAAACTAAGTCACTGAAAGATAACTTGCACAAGCAAGACAGAAAGTAGGGCTTTGAACTCGGGCTTGACTAAAGTTCTTCCTCCAAAGCATGTCGCCCTACACTGGCAAAACAGTCTCTGCACCCGTTGGAGCTCAGCCTAATGTGGGAGACAGGCGTGAAAAGGGCACACAACAAAGAAATATGCAATTACAGGCTAGGAAAATAATGCAACCGAAAACGAACTGGAGGATTTGACAGAATAACAATAGGGGCCTACTTTCGAAGAGGGGGAGCAACGTTAAGGCCTCTTTGAGAAGATGACATCTACGATAGGCTTGCGAACCGTTTGGGGGGCTGCAGGGAGGAGGACCCGGTCCTGCTCACAAGGGGCAAACGCCAGGCCAGTAGAAGATGAAGCCAACTCGCCAAGGGCCCCCAGACATGCAGACGTGGCGCAGGGAAATGAGGATCTAGAAACTCGGCCCAGGGCTCATACGCGCCATCCGCACCCCGGCAGCGCGACCCCACTCGGCCCAGACCTGCAGGCCGCCCAGCCGGCCGCTGTCCATCGTCCCGCCGCGGCTGACAGCGGCCGGCCGGCACTGAGGACAACCCCGCGGCCAGCCACGGGGGATCTGGCCGGTCCCGCAGCGGCCTGAAAAGGCCTCTGTCCCGGCCCCTGGCCAGCTCCAGCCTGGCCCGCCCCGCCCCGCCCCTCCGGGCCGGCCTCGTACCTGCACCGCCCGGACCAGGCCCCGACCGGTGAGCTGGCCCTGCCGCAGCTGCAGCAGGATGTTACCGGGCCGCGGCCGGCCTCCCCAGCCGCCCCATGCCGCCGCTGTAGCTGCCGACTGTCTCCCCCGGCTGGCCCCAGCTCCAGCCGCTGCCGGCGCCGCCGCCATGTCTCCTCGTCCGACAAACAGGAAGCAAGCGGCCCCAGAGCCGCGTAGATTTCTACGGGGCGGCGGAGGACTCTCCACATCGCCCCCAGTGGACAGACGCGGAGATGCAGGCCGCGTGGCGGGGGGGTGGGGGGAAATGTGCGCGCCCGGAGGTCTTATGGGAAGTGTAGTCTTTCTCCCGAGGTCGGGCAGATGACAGAGATGCTGGCCTCCTGGACCCACCTGTTTCCCCACATCCCACCTCCAGCATTTCTGTGAGGTTGCTCCAGATGGAAGACTGATCGCTGCGTGGGCATGCTCTCGAATTTCTTGTCTGTTTAGGGATGATGCAGCCGAGTGGCTAGTGAAAGGCCCTAGGCCAGAATTGACACTTGATTCTGAGTTCTGTCCCCTTCTTTTTACGACTGCCTCCAGCCAAGTCTACCCTTGCTCCTCAGTTAGTTCATTCAATATGGGCTCAGATGAGTCAACTAACATTTGTATTATAATTAACAAATATATCTTATGTAAATAATATATAAAAGATTCGAAGAAAATGGTAGAAAACATTTCATGAATTACAAAATTGTGTTGAGATTTTACAGATGTCAATAAATAATTTCTAAGGGAGCCAGCTGTACTCCTCACACTGAACAATAGAGGACGTGGAGGGTGCGGTGATGAGCAGAACAGTGGAGCACCCTGTGAGGGGATTGAGACTACAGGGACCACAGCAAGTCCACACACAAAGAAATGTAACTGGCGAGGTTGTGGTCAAGTTCAGTGAAATAATGCAAGGAGTGGGGTTGGTAAGTCGTAGCCTCTGCCAAACAGAACACTGCGCTGATTTCCCTGCGCTAGTGTGCTCTCTCTCTCTTCTGAACCGCTGTAGCGCGGCGGCAGCGGTAACCACTCTTTCCCTGTTTTCTCTCCAGGGAGAGCTGAATGTGCTGAATTGGGATGTCATGAAGTTTGCTGCTTGTAACAAAGGAGGCTTTAATTTGTTACACAAACCAAAATCCCGTAAAGTGTGAAATGATGTAATAAATAATTAGACTAAAACAACAGACATTTATGGGCACTGCCAGGACAAACTAGACTGTGGTTACTATCTTTTTGTTTAAATTTTTTGTTCTTTTCGAGACAGGGTTTCTCTGTGTAGCTTTGGAGCCTAACCTGGCACTCACTCTGGGGACCAGGCTGGCCTCAAACTCACAGACATCCGCCTGCCTCTGCCTCCCGAGTGCTGGGATTAAAGGTGTGCGCCACCAGCGACCTGCGTGGTTACCATCTTAAAATGCCCACTTTAGAAAGTATGATTTCTGCTCACCTCCAGCAGATCACTACTAGATTGTCTGGTTTAAAACAAATAAAATAGGGCTCGAGGGATGAATCAGCAGGTAGAGGCAGTGGGCTGTCAAGACTGAGGACCTAAGTTGGGTTCCCTGGACCAATATTGGTGGAAGGAAAGAAATGACTCCTCCAAATTGTCCTCTAATCTCTCTCTCTCTCTCTCTCTCTCTCTCTCTCTCTCTCTCTCTGTCTGTCTCTGTCTCTCTCATACACACACACAAATTAAATGTAATTTTTAAATTTAAAATATATATATATTGAGGGGCTGGAGAGATGCTCAGAGGTTAAGAGCACCGACTGCTCTTCCAGAGGTCCTGAGTTCAATTCCCAGCAACCACATGGTGGCTCACAACCATCTGTAATGAGATCTGGTGCCCTCTTCTGGGTGCAGATATACATGGAAGCAGAATGTTGTATACATAATAAATAAATAATATATATATATATATATATATATATACACATATATATATATTGAAAGAGATCAAGGAGGTTGCATATGGAAGGGTTTGGAGGGAGGAATGGGAAGAAAAGTGATGTAATTACATAATAATTGTGATTGCTGGAGAAAAAACAGAAACAGGAAGTTTATCCTGTAGTGAAGGAGATTTTCTTCAAACCAATGGAAAAAAAAAAAAAAACAGGCCTTCAACTTTACACTAAAATCTAAAATTCATCTTAGGAAAATCAAATCTAAACATAACAAAATCAGAGTGTATTTCTAAAACTGGGTTGCGGTGACAGTAGTGCAGCTACATACATTTATATACATACAAATCACTGGACTGTATTCAAAACGGGTAGGTTTTGAAATATAAATTATACTTCCACAAAGCTGTTAAAAGCATATCATGGTATATATACATATTCATACACATACACAAGCTAATTAAATAAATACATGTAATTTTAAAATAAAATGGACAAAAAGTTTTGGATGACTAATAACAGATAATGCAACATCTTACTTCTCTGGCAGTTTTACCTGTCTGGAAGAAAGTATAAGGTCACCTTTGAGTACCCCGAGATATCACTCAGTTGTTGCCTTAAAACTTACCTATCTCAGCCTGGTGGTGGTGGTGTCACACGACTTAAACAGCAGCACTCAGGAGTCAAAGGCACTGGTTTTCTGTGAATTGAGGTCAGCCTGGTCTGCAGAGCAAGTTTCCGGACAGCCAGAGCTACACAGAGGTAAACCCTGTCTTAAAAAAGCCAAACACCCAAACAAAAAAAGTTAAAAGCATAAAATGTCAGCAATGAATGGAAGATAATCCTCTTATGATTTGGGGGAAGAAAAGTCTTCTCAAGTATAAAATCCGGAAGCATGACTAGAAGACCTCAACATCAGGATAACCTCTTGTACAAGACAGCATGAACACCCATAGAAGGCACGTGGCATTCTGGGAAAGAGTTAACTTAGTATTATGAAGAACTTCTGTCGTGCTTGCCTTGACCTCCGCTCCAGGTAGCTGTCTGAGCTGCTGGCTTTCTCATCCCCTTCCTTCTGATCAAAGACTGCTTTGCTGAACACAGATCCAAAGCGCCGTCTCTTCTGCTCTCACGCCTGCTTTCTCCACTTGACATAAAATTCATCATTCTGTCCACCTCTCCAGTTAGAGCTATTCGTGATGCTTAGTACTTTGCCATGCTCAACTCCAGTACCCAGAACAGTGCCTGGAACAGTCAGTGATCATTTTTTTTTTTATATAATCAATAGCTCACTGAACAGATAAAGCTACTCCTACAAAATTGCAACAAGCCAAATAGCACAGTAGAAAGAGAGGGTATCGGGAAGCTGGTGAGATGACCTGTGGTAAAGGCATTTGCTGCCAGCTCAGAAGACCCGAACTCAAAAGTTGAGAGCAGAGAACCCATTCCTGAAAGTTAACCTCTGACCTCCACACAAGTGCCAGAACATCCTTGTTATGCATGTGCACATGTGCGCGCGCACACACACACACACACACACACACACACACACACACGGTGTGTGTAAATAAATAAATAAATGTTTTTAAAAAGGAAATAGATGAGCTGGGTGGTGGTGGCACATGCCTTCAATCCCAGCACTCGGGAGGCAGAGACAGGCTGATCTCTGGTCTATAGAGTGAGTTCCAGGACCGCCAAGGCTACACAAAGAAACCCTGTCTCCAAAAAATAAAAAAGAAAGAAAGAATTAGATGGGCAGGAATAGGCAAGTCTTAGAACAACGATGGCAAATACATGTAGAGAAAACAAACAAACAAACAAAAATGTAAGTCTCCTAGTTTCCCCAAGTGGAATGCTGATGGTGAGAAGGTCTGTTGTGCTTTTTCAGGAAGCAATTTTTTATCAGTATCAAGTGAGTTAGAAGCATACTTCTTTTGACTCAATAACTCTCCTTCAGCATTACACTAAATAGCATTCTAGCTAGTATAATTCTAGAAAACATAGCCAAAACAATTAGTCAAGAAAAAAAAAAAAAAAGAAGTGGCCAAGTTGGAAAGGAAGAAGCAAAATCATCTCTATTTCCTACCATCCATCTGTAGGAAACTAAAGATTTCCACACACAAACAGAACCAAAGAACAACCTCAGTGAAGTTTGCACAATACAAAAACCACAAATAAAACTGAGCAAATGGGGTTGGAGAATGACAGCTTGGCTATTAAAATTTCCTACTGTTCTCTAAGAGGATCTGAGTTCCCTTCCCAGCACCTACACTGGGAGCTCACACCAGCTCTAGGGGGACTTGATGCCCTCGGCTAGACTACACAGGTATCTACACTCACATGAACATACCCCAAGAACACACAAATACGTTTAAAATAATAAAGATAAGTCTTTTTTAAAACCTTCACCTCAAATTTGGTTCTTAAGGACTCCATATGACTAGGAATTAAGGAGAAAGGTTCCCAGGTATCTGTGTGATGCTAAGTGCACTTCATCTCTTTCCTGCCACTTTCTCCCATGGAGACAAGCTGCTCCTCACCACCAGCATCCTTCTACCAAGGGGACCTGGATTTGGGTCAACATGGAAAAGAAAATTAAACAAAATGGAAACTCTTAGCTTGACTAATTTTTTTTGCAGTAATCCCATGAAGTATAACTACATATGACGCTGTAAATTCCCAGAATTAACTACCAAGATCATCTCAATTAGGCATACAGATTTTTCTAGAGCAATTTTTTTTTAATCATGGGGAAGTCATAATCAAAGAGAATCACATTATTATACTCAGGCCATAGTAAGAAATGTCCATGTAATCACGCAGCATCTTGAGGTGTAATTTTTAACACTATTTTCATATTTTGTTTCTAATGTACTTAATGTTTGAGGGTTTTTAAATTATTTTTTACAGTGTGTGTGTGTGTGTGTGTGTGTGTGTGTGTGTGTGTGTGTGTAGAGAGACAGAGAGAGACAAAGAGAGAGAGAGAGAGAAAAATCAGAGAGCAACTGGTGGGGGGGGGTCCTTTTCTTTCCTTTTACCTGTGGGTTCTGGGTTCATGTCCATGTTTGGTGACAAGAGCCTTTACCCACAGATCCATCCACTGGCCCAATGGTTTGTTGTTTTAAATAGTTACTTTATGGGCCGGGCACCTGATTGGTCTAATAAAGAACTGAATGGCCAATAGCAAAGCAGGAGAAAGGATAAATGGGGCTGACAGGCAGAGAGAATAAACAGAAGGAGAAAAAGAGAGAAGAAAGAGCAAGGAGCCAGAAAAGAAGGAGTCAGCCACCCAGCTACACAGCCAGACATGGAATAAAAAGGAAAGAAAAGATATACAGAAATAGAGAAAGGTAAAAACCTAGAGGCAAAAGGAAGACAGGATAATTTAAGAAAAGCTGGCAAGAAACAAGCCAAGCTAAGGCTGGGCATTTATAAGTAATAATAATAAGACTCTGTGTGATTTATTTGAGAGCTGGATGGTGGGCCCCCAAAAGAGCAAAGGAGTATAAAACAACCAACTACACTCCATGTCATTATTTGGGAGGTGGCAGTATGAAGAAAGACCCATTACAAATGGTGTCCAGCGTAAGTGCACATATTTCCACATAGGGCATGAGAAAGAGACCTCTTGAGTAGCCTCAGTGTACAGAGTCTTTTTAAAGAGGCCCTGCTACAAAGTACTTAAATGGGGTTTATGAGCATCAGGCATCACTCTACTCGGTGGCAGGGGACTAGGGGACTAGGACTGGGGCAGATAGACTGGCTCCAGGCCAGACCTCTAGGCATGAGGCTCCACTCTCACCAACATGAAGAGGGCAGAGCCAGATGCCAAGCCATGTGCTTACAGAGGAGGGCCTAGTTGCTGCTTAGCAATTTAATGTTTGGCTCACAGCAAAGAATGCTGTACATGTGAGGCTGAAGACACCTAGTAAAATCTAGACCAAGAAAACCTCTAAATAGAGTAAGTTTTAAAATGTGCTAAGCTGCTAAAGAAAAGAAAATAGGGATAGATAGTCATATGGTTTTTTAAAAAGATTATTTATTTACTAAGTATAGTGTTCTGCCTGCATGTATGCCTGCAGGCCAGAAGAGGGCACCAGATCTCCTTACAAATAGTTGTGAGCTACCATGTGGTTGCTGGGAATTGAACTCACAACCTCTGGAAAAGCAGCCAGTGTTCTTAACCTCTGAGGCATCTTTCCTGCCCCAGAAAAAAAAATAGTTTATAAATAATAAATCAAGTCTTTAAAGAAAGAGAAAAATAAGCTGGGCGGTGGTGGCACACACCTTTAATCCCAGTACTCAGGAGGCAGAGGCAGGCAGGTAAATCTCTCTGAGTTGGAGGCCAGCCTGGTCTACAAAGTTACACAGAGAAACCCTGTCTTGAAAAACAAAAGAAAGGAAGAAAGGAAGAAAGGAAGAAAGAAAGAAAGAAAGAAAGAAAGAAAGAAAGAAAGAAAGAAAGAAAGGAGAAATGAAAAAGAAAGAGAAAAATAATATTTTTTAAAAACATGTAAAGATGGGAAATACACAGGGCATCTGTATCCTGTATGGTGCTTTGTTGACTTTGAATTTTTTGAATGCTAATGTACAGAGAATTACAGCTGCTGAGAAACAGTGGATTATGGGAGAGACTGCTGAATTAAACTACCCTATATACTTTAGGGATATCTTGGCTTCAGAATGGAAGTTGGACAATGTGTTGTGTTGATTCCTTTATAGTTCAAGATCAGATTTGACCAGAGGAGACCCCATGAAAATCCTGGCTACAGACATAAAGAAATAAACCTAGAAAAACTACAAGACAGAGCAAGAGGACCAGTCACCAATGAAAATGGGTGGCCCAGGTGATCCAGCCTCCCAGAGTGCCTCTGTTGCAATTTCCTCAGAGTTCTGTATCCAGAGAAGCTTCAAGTCTGTTGGCCGAGATGGTGCAGCCTCACAGACCATTCTAGTTAGGACTACACATAAGCCTTGCACTTTCCCATTGCACCAAGAATGGACAACAAATGTTATGGCTAGTTTCCCCAGAACTGGGCCATTATCTCAATTTTCTCAGGGTCCCCTAAAGATGCCATCATCCCCAGACAACAGGAAGCAGTCTAGAGAACATGACACCCACATTCTCAAGAGGTGGGTAGCTTTTGGTTGTTTGGTGGATATGGATGTTGTCATCATTTAGGGGGGTTGGTTACAAATTGCTGGTCATAGTCAGGGAGAAAGCTAAACAAAGGAAATTAGATTCAAGAATCTCTTTCAAAAAGGAAGAAGGGGGAATATAGTATAGAAATGATGGAATAAGAGGGTGGATTGTTGAGTCTCCTTTTGAATAACCACTATTTTACATTGGTATGGAATTTTGTATATTGATACAAATATATTTGTATATTGTATATACAAATTTGAGATTATTTTTATACTATATATATGTTTCTATTCTTGTTTAAGGCATTGTACCTATGCAACTCATTTAAAAATGTAAAGTTTTAGTCCTTAAAAGCTATTTAAGAAAATAAAGAAATGCAGGTTAGTAGTCATCCATAACAATCAATCTTATAGTCATGTTAGGTGTGTTTTCAAGGTCATACAAAGATATATTTTAGATAGGTGATCTTCAAACACTTCAAAGACTTACAGAATATGGCATTTAAAATGTTTTAATAACATAAGGCTTTTCATAACAGTGAGACACAGCTGCTCCTGGCAGCACCAATTTGCTTCATAAAAGGATGATGGGCCTTGAAGAACTTCCATATGGAGTTTGCTTTCTTTGTGTCAAAAGCTAGCCATTTGAGCAAGAAATTGCTGACAGTATGCTTTCCAAATTGGACAAGCAGGACACAAAAAAGACAACTGCCAAACTTTGCCAAGGCAAGGTAGGACAGTTCTTCAAAATTCCTGCTTCATAGAAAAGTCTGTCAGATATCTTAGGCCTGTAGGCTGAAGATGGATGCCCCAATATTACAAAGGAATCTTGGGATGACTGTCCAGGTAGTCAGATGCCTCTGTTGTTTCTTAGTTTTGAAAGTTGTTTGCTCTGCATTTCAAGTAATATTCTATCCTTCTTGGCTCTCTGATGGAGTTGAAGATGAGATAGTTACAGTTTTCTTTGTTACAAAATTGAGAAAAAAATTTACAAAAGAGATGTAAAATGTATAAGGTTAAGTGATATAAAAGCTTAAGTTGTTGATCTAAGAAAATGTTTTAAGGTCTAAAAAGATAGTTTTAAGATGGTAATATAAGTTATGATAGAAAATGGTTTAGGTATAAACCATTCATCAAGATAAGGTAGATAATAAAGTATTTTCTCTGAATATGCCAAATACAAATGGACTGAACATTATGAATGCAATTCGTTACCCAATAATTGTTCTCATTGTTTATAGTTTTATTATGTAAGAATTAAAACCTTTCCTTTTTATTTAGATAAAAGGGGGGAAATGTTGCAGAATAGTCCTTTACACTGTGTGAAGATGTGTCACTGTGATTGGTTTAATAAAGAGCTGAATGATCAATAGCTAGGCAGGAAGAGGTTAGGTGGGACTTCTGGAAACAGAAAGGTCTGGGGGAAGAAGAAAGGAGGAGTCACTAGTAGGATGCAGGGGAAGCAAGATATTCAGGAGACATAAAAGCCAAGAGCTGGGGCTGGAGAGATGGCTCAGAGGTTAAGAGCACCGGCTGCTCTTCCAGAGGTCCTGAGTTCAATTCCCAGCAACCACATGGTGGCTCACAACCATCCGTTATGAGATCTGGTGCCCTCTTCTGATGGAAGCAGAATGTTGTATACATAATAAATAAATAAATAAATAAATAAATAAATAAATAAATAAATAAAATCTTAAAAAAAAAAAAGCCAAGAGCCATGTAACAGCACATAGATTATTAGAAATGGGCTAATTTAAGTTATAAGAGCTAGTTAGAGGGGCCTGGAGAGATGGCTCAGAGGTTAAGAGCACAAACTGTTCTTCCAGAGGTCCTGAGTTCAATTCCCAGCAACCACATGGTGGCTCCCAACCACCTTGAATGAGATCTGGTGCATAATGAGATACTAAATGCATAAAACCATTTAAAAAAAAAAAGAGTATAAAAAAAAAAGAGCTAGTTAGAAACAAACCTAAGCTAAGGCCAAACTTTCATAATTAAAAAGAGGTCTCCATGTTATTGTTTGGGAGCTGGTGGTACAGAGAAAGACTTGTTACATCATCCCCCTACTCTCTAGAGAAAACTCTTCTTCCCAGGAAGTCCCTCTCTTTGTGAGTGACCTGGTGAATTTAATTAGAGTCGCTTACAAGAATGTGCCTGGGAGGTTATTTGCCAGCACTTGGGCAATAAAACATAAAAGGCCCTTTGTGTCTGGCTTCTAGCTAGCATGAATTTTCGAGATTCATCTATATTGTAGCATTTGGCAGAACTCCATTTCATTTTGGGGTTGAATTGGCAATTCCCATCACATTGTTCTGAGGCCTCTGCCATCTCTGCCACAACCTGCTGTCTTCATTACTTATTTCTTCACATTTCTAGTTCAGCCCAAAGCAGACAAGAAAATCTATAATATGGGAAAGCTACAAGACAACTCCATCTTTTCAACAAATTGTAATCATGTAATTTTTTTTCTATCAAAGGTAGTTATCCCAATAAGGGTATGTTGTAGAATATTAAAGATGTGTTACATTTGTTTATGGGGTGGAACATTTGTTTAATGGTGCAAATATGTGTTGCATTTGTTTAACTCTGTGAAGCTGTGTTACTTTGCCTGTCTAAAACACCTGATTGGTCTAATAAAGAACTGAATGGCCAATAACAAGACAAGAGAAAGGATAGGTGTGGGCTGGCAGGCAGAGAGAATAAATAGGGGGAGAAATCTGGTAAGAGAAGAGATCTAGGAGCAAGAGGAGGAGGAGGACTCCAGGGCCAGCCACCCAACTACACAGCAAGCTACAGAGTAAGAAGTAAAGAAAGGTATATAGGATAAAGATAAAAGCCCAGAGGCAAAAGGTAGACGGGACAATTTGAGAAAATCTGGGTAGAAATAAGCCACGCTAAGGACGGACATTTATATAAGTAAGAATAAGTCTCCGTGTGTATATTTATTCGGGAGCTGGATGGCAGACCCCCAAAAGGGAAAAAAAAAAAACAAAACAAAAAACAACCAACAACAAGGATACCAAATGCCTGGACCTCTCCTTTCCCCTTTGCTCTGATTAGCCTACTATGTCAGATTGTGAAGTTGAGTTCTCACCAATGGGATGAGACACAGTCACTACCTATGTTAGAGATAAAAGACAGAGACCATCTGGCCAGCATGTTCCCTGCCCCAGTTTTGGTTCAGGTGTACCCTTTTTGCAAAAAGAAATTGGCAAGTTACTTTTGTTTTGTTTATGTAGTCCTTTGTGGGACACTGAGATTATTCTTTTCTTACACAACAAAAATAAAAAGTAAGAGGATGAGGTTAAAGAGATGGCTCAGGGGTTGAGAACACTGACTGTTGTTGCAGGGGACCTAGGTTCGATTCCCAGAGCTCACATGGTGGCTCACAACCTCTGTAACTGATTCTAGGGGATCTGATGCTCTTTTCGGACATCTGTAAGTACCAGGCACATATATGGTGCACACACATATATGCATGCAAAACATCCATACACATAAAATAAAGATGAGTGGAAAGAGGGAAAGGAGAAGGGAGTGTAACAAAGGCAGAGAAGGAAAGAGGATTATATATCAGATGACATTGCAGAAGCATGTTGTCTAATTACCAAATACAGGAATTCTGCTTAGATCCTGACTCATTAAAATAAAAATTTACACCACAGTAAGAATTTTGAACATGAATTAGAAATTTAAAGGTCTTAAGGAATAGTTGCTCATTTTGGTAATGAGCTCTGTATTATTTTATTAGACAGAGCTCACTATGTAGGTCCGGCTAGCCTCAAACTCATGATATCCCTGCCACAGCCTCCTGAATACTGGAACTATATGCCTGTCTGCCATGCTCACCTTCCAAGATACTTTCACTTTGGGTTCTACATAATATTTCATGGAAATAAGTAAGGTTGCTTGTAAGCCTACCATCTTTTTAACTCTTATTTATCCATCCATTCATTCCTTCATTTGTGTGGTGTCTGTAGAAGCCGAGGAGGTTTCTCACCAAATCTGGAACAAGAAGGCAGTCAGCAAGCCCAGGGAACCTCTGGTCTCCACTCTCTGTTGCTGGTGTGTGTGTGTGTGTGTGTGTGTGTGTGTGTGTGTGGCCACAACCAGGTTTTATGAGTGCTGGGATCAGAACCCAGGCCCTCACACTTCTGCAGCAAAGCATTCCTACCCACTGAGCCATCTCTCCAGCCCCAAGTCTACTATCTTTGAAGGTAAATTTGTTGAAGTTGAATGAAAAGCACGAGGGACCGCCATTTTGTTCTGGTTTTTTTTTTTTTTTTTTCTGATATAAAAATTCTCCTCTACCAAGAGACCCTCCCAGACCACCCTACCCAAAGGTTGCTTAGTTTTCTCCCCATTACTAATGTAACAACCACTTCTCTTCCATCCTCCCCCCCCCCTTCCTATTTGGCATGTGTTTAGATGTGTGTATTAGCTCCAGAGGTTGACATCAAGTGTCCTCCTTAATTGCTCTCCACTTTTTGAGACAGTATCTTGCACTGAACCCAAATCTCACAATTCAGCAAGACTGACTACTGAGCTTAGGGATCCCCCTGCCTCTTCCCTCACACACTCCACCTGCTCCCCCCAACTCCAGCACTGTGATGACAGACACTGCTGGGCCTGTAGTGTGGTGCTGGGGATCTGAACTCATACTTGTGCAAATGAACCATCTCCAGCACTCACTCTGACTCTGTTCTTCACTAAACTTACGCCACTGTCACTTCATACACTCATTAGTGTATTTCTCTCTACCGGAATCCAGTTCCAACAGGAATAAAATCTGTTTTGTTTGTTTGCTGTTACTCTCTGGGACTATGGCTGGCACCCAAAGGTGTTTAATAGACCTCTACTGCCCGGAAGAACGCATGCATAGGGGGGACAGCTAAAAGGTGAAGGCACATGTTAGAAAATCAACAAAGAAATACTGGCAACATCACCTTCCTCAAAGATGCCAGAAAAGGAAGCGACTTTCAACTTTTAGCCCTGGGGGCTGTGGAGCTACTTTGGTGTTTTGCCATATATCCAATTGGCTGCAAAAAATAAACTAGATTCATGATTGTTAGCACAAACCCTTTTTTTGAGTGAAATCTCATCAAGAGTCCATCCAGTATGTAAAACCTGATAGCCAAAAGCAAATTTATTATTTTATAGCTTACTCTCAAAAAAAAGTAAAAATTAAAAAAATTATCCAGTGGTTATGAGGAATCTAGGAAAACCTGGCCCAGCAATGCCAGTTTGGAAGTGAAGGGCTGGCTAGGGCAGCTGAGAAGTGGGGTTCTCTGCTTGGCAGGCTGCTTCTCCCTTGGCTGGTCCTGTTTTCCAGGTGCGGAGGGTGAGCCTGGCCCTGCTGGCGGCTCCCAGGGCCCTGAGCTCGTCGTCTTTCTCTGAGCTCTTGACCTGCTCTGCTTGAGCGAGTGGAGCTCCCTCATCAAGTCCTCTACTTCCCACTGCTCCTCCTTCAGCCTCCGGCAACAGTGCAAGGCAGCAGGGTCAATGGGATGAGCCTCTGTGTTGAAGATGTAGCCGCCAGCTCCCAGGATGCATTCCCCATGGGGGGTCATCACAGAGTCAAAGGTGGAGCCGTTGTTGTGGATGAAGTTGTTTGGGTGAAACAGAAGATAGAGGTATTTCACAGTCTCAGCCAGGAAGAATGACTCCATGCGATTGTCCAGCTTGTGGTCCCGGAGGTCCTTGATCTGCCACAGGAGAGGAAGAAGAGAGTCAGAACGCACCATGGTTTGGGAGTAAGGGTCAGGCAGCCCAGTTTATAAACTGCTCTACTAAATAGCTGAGGGCCTTTGGGTGAATCACTTCTCAGAGCTTCACTCTTTCCAAGCCACCATCACCTCTCACCTGTGTAATGACAAAAACTGGGCTTCTGCGTCTGCCCTTCCCTATAGTACACTTAGATTGCGGGTCTTACCTGACCCTTCTCATAACTCTCTGGGACATCTCATTTCACACAGACTGAAAACCTGAGTCTGGCGGTTCCTTCAGGACCTAGACCCTGCTTCCTCTCTCCCTCATTTCTTCCTACTTGGATCCTTTTCTTGCAGCTCCATCCACAAAGCACACTCATCTGAGTCTTTGTGAGTATTTTTAAACACAGATCTAAGAAGTGAGGGAGCCAGCTATGAGGCTGATAGGGGGAACAAAAAGGAAGTGACTCTTCCTCTGCTCCTCTGCCCCTCTGCTTCTAATAAGGTCTTTTTGAACTCTTGAACTCTGCTGTGGTCTCTTTAGCCCTTTGTAGCTATTCCATCACCTATTCACATTTATACAGACCCACAGATGGTCGATATAGATAGATCTAACTCCTGCATGATGTACAGTGTGTAACCCAAGAATTAATATTATTATTAAAGATTGGAATAAAAGAACATGTGTTTGCCAATGGATAGCTATCAAGGGAAATTGGGACTACTTGGAAAGCTGCAACCAACGACACTGTGAAAAGATATCAATGTGTCCATCTGTTTCCAACACAGTGCTCATGACAAACAATGACACATATTCCTGACCTGACCCTTCCTTATGAGCATCAGGTTTTTACCATTGTAAATAACTAACTAGGGGTTGGCTATAGAAAATTTCAAAAGTTCACAAGCAGAGATGTGAAAGACCCCCGGAGGCTCAGGCCCCCAGGATCTCTGCCCAGGACCACGGCAACCCCAATCACCAGGTGGAGGTGAAAGCTTGATGCAAACAGCAAGAGGCTTTATTGCAGTTGATTAACGAGCTAACCCCATGTTAGCTCAGGCCTTTCATCCATCCACCATGGCGGATGGCTAGGAAAGACACTGCGAAGCCACGGCATAGAGATATTATAGGGCAGCGTAAGGGGAGTGTTTAGGGGTACTCACAGGCCCAGGATTGGTGTGCCTCCAAGCTTGGAGGGTTTGCCCTGTGTTGATTGGTTAACTGGTTGTTATGGCCCATAGGCCCTCCCAGGGTGATTGCTATGCTCTGTGCATCATTGCTGTGCACTTGTCCATAAAGCACACCCAGAGCCATAAAGCATAGCACCACCAGCTAACTTCTGATTGGTTCCTTGCCACGAGGCAGGCATCTGACCTCTTAGTGACCAAGGCAAGGTCAGGCAAGCACTGCAAGGCTGTTATGGCTGCCGAAATGGGAAGCTGGTCCCTTCAGATGAATAGGATAATTTACTACAAATGCTTACTTTCAGCTTCTTAGATTCACCAGTGCATTTAAACAAAATTAATTCTCAGTGGACATTTAGCTTATGCAATACTGTGATTCAAGTATGGACTCAGTCAAAGACCAAGTTGGATTTTCTTCCCAGTTTGACAAAGATTGAAGGGCTGTTCCCATCATGCATCTTGGGAGACCTCCTGGAGGCCCCCTTTTCATGGAAATGCGGTTAGCTTTCCCAGTGGACTCATCACTGTGGGTTTTCAGAGAACTGAGCACACTGGGAGCCAAAACAAACCACTGCTTCACTACTGCATTCACTACGGTCTTCTCTATCAAAAAATGAGTCTAGCAGGAAGCAGAGCTCAGCTGTAGAGCTCGTGCCCAGAATACATCCAGCCCTAGGTTCAAATTTAGGACCATGAAAAGAAAAATGACCTATCTATACTTAAAAAAATACCAACACATTAAAAATTTTTGCAAAAGTTTTGCTGTTTTGTTTTGAATTCCACACCCCAAGACAAACTCTATAGTCTGTCAGGAAACAGCCAGCTTATTTACTTAGACATCTGTTTTATGTGTATACAGGGGCTGTCTGTACCTCCCCTGCTGGGTCCTATAAGGGTGTCAACCTCTCTCAAGGGGGAGCTAGTGTGTTATTTCTAAAGTACAAATCAGGTCATGGCACTGCTCTCTGTTATGGATCCTACCCCAAATTCCACTCCCTCCTGTGCCTACAAAGGCCCTGCCTGCGTCATCTACCTCTGCCCTTTCTGGGACCTCCTCTCCATCCTTCCTCCTGCTCACTCTCCTCTGTCTTTCTTTCTGTTTCCCAGACACAGTTGCATTATTTTTCCAACTAAAATGTAAACTCATGAGAGCAAGGGTCTGGGTCTGCCTGTCTCTAACCCATGGCCTAGAACAATGCCTGGCACATGACAGTCCTACAGTAAATACCCGTGGGAACAGCAGAACTGTTTATTAAGGAGCCCATGTTTGAATTATTCGACTTTAGATTATTTATTTATTATTATTTAGACCAGGTTATTCGACTTTAGATTTCGTCTCTTAAAAATCATTTAAAAAGCCCTGGGACAAAACTTTCTACAAACACTACTTTGTAAATCACATATTCTGACAGATAAGGACTGCTGGTGCAGAGGTAAGCCAAGAGCTTAGGGTCTAATCCACCACGGTAACTAGGCCTGTGCCATTTGTAAAACTCCACTATGGTTAATTATGACAATTCCAGTAACTACAATAATTTGGTTTCTGGAAGTGGATTAACTTGTTGCTTTGTAAGTTTGACCGCCCTGCCCTGGGGGCCCCACGTAGTAGCCACCAGGAAAGATGTTTATCACCTAACATTTCCAACTGTCTACTCACTGCTTACCCCTAGCAATGACAAACCACAAACCAAAATGAACCTTTTCAATCATCTTCCATGCTCTCTCCCTTGTGTCCTATTAACTACACCAGCTTGTGAGAAGACAATGGGCTCTGATTCTTACAGATCCCTCTCTGGACATCTTTCCCCAGAAAGGCCTGTGCTGTCTGACTCACTCTTCCCTTACCTGTCTTCCTGCCTTGCTAACCTTTCACACTTCCACTAGACAGTGACCTTCAGCAAGCTTCTCTGTTCATGGTTTACAACCACTCCCTTCAGGAGCTAATGCTCCAGCACCACCAAATCACCACCATGGCTTCTGAGCAGCAAGAAGCTCTTAAACGCTTACCGTGGCAAATCCACATTCCACCTTGCTGATTTTCTCAATGGACTCCACAGCATCTCTCCCGAGTTCTAAGAGAGTGGGATCCCCTGTGGCACGGTAGAGGTACATTGCGCTCTCGATGAGCTCTGAAAAGCCAAGCAAACCTTCTCAGTGGCTGAGCAGTTATGGCATGGCGCCCACACAGCGAAGGCAACAAAGCATGCCTCGCCTCCATACCTGGTCTATTGTGCCCCACTGGAGAGAAACATGGCATAGCTTTTGGGACTACTTGGCAAACTGCAACCAATGAAACCACTGTAGCTTATGAATTTATTATCAAATAAGTTCTGATATAATTATGGAAAGACTGAAGGTGTCCATGGTGGGTTTTCAGAGCCAAGATGCACACATCCTGAAGCTCCGTTGAGCCCAGCAGACTCCCATTCCCTGGAGAGACAGAGGCGGCCTGGCTCTGGGACAGAGAAGGTAGAGGAGGTTGTGACCTGTTCCGCAATGTCTGCTCCCTGCCTGCCGTCAGCAGCTCATGTGGCTGGCTGACTAGCAACTACTCCCAGCTGAGATGTGATAAGAACAGAACATGGTGCCATGAAGAAGCACTTGTTCAACACATGGAAAGCTCTGGCTATGATATCCAGAAAAAGAAAAAAAGGTTGACTAAGAAAAGTCAGCTTGGCATAGTGGCACACACTTAAAATCCCAGTCCTTGAGAAATGAAGGCAAGAACATCAGAAGTTCTAAGTCACCCTCACCAGTACAGTGAGTTCAGGGCTAGCCTGGGCTACATGAGACTATGGTAAGGGGCTCTAGATATTTTTAAGAGTCCTATTCTACACCACAGCTAGATTATGATGTTTGACCAGGGGCCTTTTCCTAAGCTGGATATTGGCTAATGGGAAGGGGCCCAGGTGAGACTATTTACCATTAAAAAGAAAATACATTTTTTCAAATACATGAAGAATTTTTATGGGAAAAAAAATGATTTTCTGCTGTTGACAGCCTTGGTGGGCAGAAGTGAGAACTCATTGTGTTTTCTTTTTTCTTTTTGGGGGGGCAGGGCGGGTTTCGAGAGCTTTGGAACCTGTCCTAGAACTCGTTCTATAGACCAGGCTGACCTCCAACTCACAGAGATCCCATTGTCTCTGCCTTCCGATGCTGGGATTAAAGGCGTGCGCCACCACACCTGGCTTCATTATGTTTTCTACTTCGGCACTAACTGGTTCTCAAATCAATGAATTTCTCTCTTCCTTCCCCAACATCTCTCCATCTTCTTTCTTCTTTCCTGGTTCCCTTCTGATGGAAGGGATCCCACTTATTCACCCATCTACTCATTTCTGCAGTGCTGGGAGCAGAGACAGGGCTGTGCACATGCGAGGCACACCCCCACCACTGAGCAGTGTCCAGCCTCATCTACTCTATTTTGAAGAACTAGTCTCTGCCTATCTCCTCAGATCTCTCTCCCCTCCCTCCTCTGCCCCCACAGGCCTCTAAACAAGTGCTAATCCAACTGTTCACATCCTAGGGTGCATTCCAGGGCAGACACCACACACAGAAAAGACAGTGCTCTCGTGGGAGGCCTTCCTCTGCTGCCAGCAGCTGGCTGGGTCAAGGCCAACTTTCTCTCTTTCTCACACATGAGCCTAGTGTGTGAGTCAGTGCTTGCCTGTATGCTGTGTGGTCATGTCCATGTGCCCTTCCACCCTCAACTCAAGGAGCTAAAGGCCCTTACAGTAGAGGACTTCAGGCTAGGTTCTGTAACTGTCATCAAAGTCTTATACCAGGGTACCAAGCACTAGCCAGCATAGCTACAGAAGAGCATCTTCTCTCCCCCTATTGTTGGGGGTGAGGAAGAGTGACTCAACTATGAAACTCCTAGGACTCCTGGCAGTGATGTGTATTTCCCTCTGGAACCTTCCTGCCAGCCAGTCCTGCAAATAGAGCAGGTGCCTCCATAAGCAGCGAGATGTCTCTGGTGGTGACTAGGGCAGGACTTGAAAACTACTGGGTCCAATAACTGTAGGAGGAGTTCAGTATGAAGGGCCTCTCTGAAGCCCCAGTGCTGAAACTGCATCTAAATATTTGACAATGTAGTCACAAACTCTGAGTTTTATTTTATCTCCTGGTAACAAAAAACATCACTGATACTTCCCAGGAGTTTTCTTAAAATAAATAAAAAAAAAAAAGCCATGAGAAGCTGGGCATTGGTGGTGCATGCCTTTAATCCCAGAACTCGGAAGGCAGAGACAGGTGGATCTCTGTGAGTTCCAGACTGACAAGAGCTAGTTCCAGGACTGCCTCCAAAGCCACAGAGAAACCCTGCCTCGAAAAACAAAAACAAAAACAAAAAAAAAAAAACAAAACAAAACAAAAAAAAAGCCATGAGAACAAATGTCAGAGAAATATCAAGAGCAGCCCTAGAAGTCCCTGTATGTCATTCCTGATCCCTCTACTAGTGTCATTTTACTCTTCTCTCCCTCCCAGGGTGCTACACTCACTGGGGTTAGAAGCAGCAGGGAATGGGCAGAGAACACAGAACAGGGAAAGGCACTAGGAAGGCCAGTCTTGTGGCTCAAAGGGAATTCAGGTAGCAAGGTGGGGGTGGGCAGGGTGAGGGGATGAAACTTGATTGCCCAAGGTCCCAGGTTCCACCACTCCATACTGTGGAAGTGTTCTTTACACAAAGCACTCACAGAAGTGGCCTACAGTTTATGACGTCCTGGTGGCAGAAGCACCCAAGACTCAGCCTCGCTGGCATCTCTCTTTTGCTCATTTCTCCAAGTTTCAAAGAGCATAGGATTTAGACAGGAAACCTGGGTTCTGGTCCCCGCTCCTGCCTTGGCTAAGCCACTTCAACCAGCCAGAGCTCAGTTCCCATACCTAGCAGGAAAACCACCGAGAGTGGTTAGAGGAGAGAAAAGCTGCCTGGGGAGCACCTGTGAAGGGTGAGGGTGTGAAGAAGCAGTGCCTGCAGGTTGGCCACGGACCAAACACACTGCTTACCTGGTCGAAGTGGATAGCCTTCTCGCTTCTCCACTGTGTATCCCTGAGCAATGTTGTAGAACTCTGGCAGCCCCCCAAACTGCTTCCATACAGTGTAGTAGTTGAGAAAGGTCCTCATGGCATTGTCAATATCCCCAATAAGGCTCTGTGGAAAAGCAGTGGTCACCAAGGTCAGCAGACTCAGGCACCGAGTCCATGGGTAAAACATCACCATCAACCTCAAGGGAAAGACAAAGCAAGCCTTGGAAGCTAAAAGTGCTATTGACCAGTCCTAAAGTTGATCACTGACTCTATGCAGCCCTGAGCCACAAAGTGAATGTCTTGTAAGACATAAAACTCAACACCTATTCATACCTTGCTGAGGACCCGAGATTAAGTCTCTGGACCTTCTTGACCAGTGTCTGCTACTTTGGTGAGCTGATCCAAATTTCTAAGCATAGGGTAAGGCTGACTGTGCTAAGACTCATGAGGCTCCCACACCTCCAACAGACAGCCTTGTCCACTAATTTCCTTTAGAATGTTTCCAAGTTTCTTTATGCAGACCTAAGAAAATGAGTGTGTTGTTTTCTTACACAGCCCTTCAGTCATCTCTCCTGGTTTCCTCCCACACACACCGAGTACCCACCTTCCTGTTCATGCAGCTGCACAGGGGTCAGTCACCCAGGCCAAAGTTTACCCTGTTCTATAACTAGACATTTGGTTTGGTTCCAGTCTTTTGCTATTTGCTAAAACAATTAATGCTGCAATGAATACTGCCTATACATCACTTCAAGCACATGAAAATGTATCTATCTGTAAGACAAATCTCCAGAAACAGGATTTGTGGGTCAGAGGATATCTGTTACTAGTAAGTCTATTTAAAGAATCCTTTACTTTCTTTCCTCTTCTCTTCTCGTCTCCTTTTCTTTTCTTTTCAAGACAGGGACTTACCACATGACTCTGTCTGTACTGGAACTTGCTATATAGTGTAGGTTGATCTCAAACTCATAGAGATCCATTTACTTCTGCCTCTCAAGTGTTGGAATTAAAGGTATGTGCCACCATGGCCAGGTCACTTACCTATATTTTAAAATTCTACTTAAGAACTTAAAAAAATTAATTATTACTCCTACTGGTTTATTATAGTGCAACAGCAATCTTGATTTCTTTGTGTTTCCTTGACTCTTTATATGTGCATGTGTGCATGTGTGTGTGTTCCTGTGCCTGTGTGTGTATATGTATGTGGAAACCAATAGACAGCCTCAAGTGTTGATCCTTAGAAGATGTCCCCTTGTTTTTTGTGGCAGGTCCCTCACTGGCCTGGAGCTCTTACCAAGTAGGTTAAGTTTAGTAAGTTCCAGGCCAGACAGGACTATATAGTGAGGCTCTCTCAAATAACAAAACAAAACAACAACCACAACAGAAACACAGTACCAAAACTCAACTTCCTCAACAGTGTTGTGGGATATTTTATCATACTGTGTAAAGATATGTCACTGTGATTGGTTTAATAAAAAGCTGAATGGCCAATGGCTAAGCAGGAGAGGTTAGGCAGGACTTCTGGGCAGAGAGAGGAACTCGGGGATGAATCTAGGCATGTAGGAGATGCCAGCAAGACACGGAGGAAGTCAGACGTACATTATGGAGGACAGATAACTAGCTACATGGCAGGATGTAGATTAACAAAAATGGATTAATTTAAGTTATAAGAGTTATCCAGACAAGTCTAAGCTAAGGCTAAGCATTCATAATTAATAAGAAGTTTCCATGCTATTATTTAGGAGCTGGCAGACCAAAATAAAGTCCAACTATATAACACTGTTTCCTGAACACAGGCTTTATGTTTATAACACAAAGGTAGACTGTCTGTTCTCATAGCCTCTTAAGTGTCTTTCTCTCAACACTTGGGAGGCAGAGGCAGGGGAAATCAGAAGTTCAAGGTCATCCCCCATTACATAGTGAACTCAAGGCCAGCCTGGAAGATATGAGGTCCTGTTATAAAACAAAGGCAAACTGAAGGCATGGCATCATTTAGATTACAAACTATTTTGGTACATGAAATATTGTGGTACAGGCAGGGAAGGTTAGATGGGCTCCAAGGCCCCTTTTAATTATAACTCTATCAGAGTGGATCAGGGAAAAAAATCAGGACAGTGGGCAGAGCAGTCACTGTGTCAAGGAGGGAACATGAAAGAAATGCCCAGTGGAAAAACAGCTCTTGCCAGTGGCTGTTCCTACCTGGGGCCTGGAGCAACACTGCACATTGCTACAGATGGCACTACACCCACAGCCACTGGGAGCTCAGCTCCTTAATGCTCCCTTGGGAACCATGGTAAGGTAGATTCATGCATCTGTCTAACTCACTTTAGTTCTTTCTTCCACACACTGCCCCAGAGCACTCAAACAACTAAAGTTCCTTATTTGATACATTAGAATAAGCTTGCTTACATCACCATACCACAGAAAAATGATCACTTGCTTTGACAAGTCCTACCTGAAGACCAGGCCAGTAGGCCTCCAAGGACTGGAAGACTGGCATGGATACGGTGCCCTTGTACATCTGCACCCAGAGGTACCAGTCATCGAAGTGGGTGTAATTCCGAATGGCTCTGTTGTACTCTGCATCATGGGAGATCAGAAAATGGACACAGGTGATTGAAGAGACAGACAAACCTTGACAACAGAAGTGTGCCATTATACTCTTAAATGTTGCATGATGGCCTAGCTTTGAAGCAGACTAGGATACATTGAGGTAAGCACACTAGAAAGAAACATGGGTTCAAAACTCCATGCTCAAATTCTTTTCCACGTGCTAGCTATGACCTGGGCAAACTCTGCCCTCTTTAGCTTCAGGTTTATTATATATTAAATTAGGGAAGTAATGTAATATACCTTGTGGGATTATTCAGTCATTTATTCATTCATCAAGTAAGTACCTAACTAGGTATTCAGTTACCAACAAGACAAAGCCTCCCCCACATGGAGCTGAGTTGAGGTGACATTTCTCCCCTAGGATGTGCGTCCAAGGACTTCAGTTTTGCGTTCACTGCAGAGTCCCCAACACCAGCACAGTGCAGAATAAATATGTGTAACAAATATTATCTGGATGAACAAAGAACCAAATGCAGACACAAATTCATAAGCTATGGCAAAAAAAAGTAATAAGAATGAGACAACACATGCTCAGAGCTGGGCCCAGTGGTTTGTATGTCAATGTTACCCAATAACACATGCTGAATAAATCAAAAGTGGCTGTAATAACTATTACTGTGAGCTCGACAAGCTTGCATGGAAATTATTACTAGTGTTCAGTGGTCTGAAAGGTCAATTTTTACCAACCAGATAAATGTGACCTACTGCATATGAAGGACTAGGAGAAACCGGATAATGAGTAAGGCAGAGAGCACATGCAGAAAGACTCAGCGTGCTCTGAGGAGGAGCACGCTGCTTCCTAGGCAGGACATGAAACCAGGCTTTAAAGGAGGACAGAAGGTGAACACATGAAGACAGGAAATAAAGGAGAAGCAAAGAGCATGTGAAGTGGTCAAGAGGTAAGGAATCCAGACCACAGTTAGAGAAAGCAGTGTCTCAGGTGGCTCCTACAGGATGTTGTATACAGGCAGCTCCTAGGGGTTGTTGTGTAGCAGTTTACTCCAAGATTAAAACCTTCCACATTGGAGAGAAGCCCATTAAGACACAGAATGTTAGAAAACAGGTGAGGCAACAGGGACGTTCTAAGGGGAGGTGAAACAATGGAGAAACTCAGAAGGCTCAGGAAGTGAGCAACCCAGGCTTCAGGAAGTCCCTGAACTCAACCAGATGCACTGGGCCCCTCCGTCAGCAAGAATATATAAGCTGCAAGGGCTGCTTGGAGATTTTCTCTGACAAGCTGAGTTGCCTGGAAGAGGCTGAGAGTGGTGCCAAGCCACCTGGGAGAAGCAGAGCACTGCCTAATAGAAGCGAGGTCAGTCAAGCCGCCTGGAGAGGCCCAGACCACACAAGCTGCCTGCAAGAGACTCTTCGACCTGTTGAGCTGCTTGCAAGTTATGTGGTATGCTCCAGGTTTCCCATACTGTTGCCCATACTGGTTCATTCAGTGATAGAGCTGTCTCTGAGTCATTTTTGTTCCTGTGAGCACCTCTCACTGACTCATCATTTCTGTAAGTAACCCCAGTAAAACCCTCTGGTTCACAGAACTGGATCTTGGTGGTGTCCATACTTTAGTCACTGGATCCCTATCTGGGGTGAAAAGGTGTTTATTCATGTCTCCTCAGGAACAGTGTCACACAACAAAAGTAAAGGTGGGAAGATAAAGGGTTTAAGGTTCTCCTTGGCTACAGAGAATTTCAGACAAGCCTTAGGCTACACATGAGACCCTGTTTCAAAACCAAAATAAATAACAAAAACAAACAAACAAAAAACCCTAAAACAAACAAAACCATAAAACAGAAAAAGAAAGTTTGAAGAGGTACAGTGGACATCAGCAGCCTCCAGTGACTCTGAATGAGGAATGGACGAATTCTATAGGCACTTGGCAGTAACGTGACATACACAATAAAGCACAATCAACAGCAGAGCCATAGAAAAACCCCCTTACCCTGCCCCTTTTACCTAGAAACATCGCCATGAGCTTCTTATCCTGAAGAAGAATGGCTCCTTTTACCAGGTACTCAAAGTAGGAGTCCACACCGGCCCCAATGCCTGCGTCCTGGGCCACCCATTTGCCAGTGAGCACGTCTATGTGATTGCCAACCTAAAAGAGAAACACAAGGCCAAAGAATGCTCTACCTAGCGCTCTGACTGCCCAGTGAGATGCCAGGCGGGCACCTCAGTGTCTCTTTAAGACATGCAAGTGTCCAGTAGATAGAAAAGCTGGAGGGGAAGTGACACTTCATCCTTTGGACACTAGCAGATTTTTTCATCATAACTTCCAACCAGGGAAACAAAGCCCCCGGATTTGTTTTTGCTGCTTGAGTCTGGTGATTAGTTTGATCATTCCTTGTACCTAAACAGTGCCATTTTGAAACTGGAATGCTTATTCTATGCCACTATATATTGTATATATGTAACTTTTTATTTTATAGCAGCTTACAGTTAAGAGACTTCAGAGGTGTTGGAATCTTCAAAGACTATGGGGAATTTTAAAGTTAGACTATATTTTAGATTGTGAGCAAAGTATGGAACTTTAGGGGAAGTCCTAAGAGTGATGTCTGTGTGTCAAGTTGACAAGGATTGAATTGTGATACTGGATACTGTACAACCACATGGGAAGGGACTTTCATTGAAGGATCGTCTAGGCTGCACTAGCCTGTGAGGATGTCTGTGGGGTGTTCTCTAGATCACTGTTAATTGAGACAGAAGACCTGCCTCCTGTAGGTAGGACTTCTGTCTAAGAAGAGGACCCTGGTCTGTATGAGAGAACAGTAAGCAAGCTGAGCACAGTAAACATGCACCCATTAATTCATTGCTCTCTACCCTTGTCTGGGGATACAATATTTAAGTATTTAAAAATATTTCAAAGCCACTTCCAAGTTCCTACTGCACTAACTTCCACACATTAAACCCTAGCCTAGGATTTTGTGTCCTCTTGCACATTTTTGTCACAGTATTTTGTTCCAGAAACAGAAAGAGATGCTAAGACAATCATGGGGCACTATCCTCTTATATATTGTGAGGCATGGCCATGAGGCTGGACCACAGCTATCCCTTCTGCACATCTCTACTGTGGAGAGACAGCTCGTGTACCTTTGAAAGGACTGACTTAGCATACTAGACAAAAAGGAAGAGAGAATGATCTGAAGTATTCACGCCGTGCTTAGCGTGAGTGTAGAGGAGAGATGAGAACTTGATTCTGGAATCTGTCTCAGACTCAAGACACCAGTTTGTGACTCCAGTGTCTAAAAATCCAACACAGCGGAACATGAAGCATAGCAGAAGGGTATCTGCTTAGCATTTGCAAGGCCCTGGGTTCAATCCCTAGTGTCAAAAAGTCAAAAGCACATCAGCTCACACACACACACACACACACACACAACACACACACACACACAACACACGCACACACGCTCAGTTCCCAGCCACAGTCCACATCTCACTATAGCTAACAGATTTTTTAAAAAATATTTTATTTATTTATTATGTATACACCATTCTGCTTCCATGTATATCTGCACCCCAGAAGAGGGCACCAGATCTCATAACAGATGGTTGTGAGCCACCATGTGGTTGCTGGGAATTGAACTCAGGACCTCTGGAAGAGCAGTCAGTGCTCTTAACCTCTGAGCCATCTCTCTAGCCCCAGCTAACAGATTTATTATTATTATTATTATTATTATTATTATTATTATTATTGGTTTCTCAAGACAGGGCTTCTCTGTGTAGCTCTGAAGCCTATCCTGGCACTTGCTCTGTAACCCAGGCTGGCCTCGATCTCACAGAAAGCCTCTACCACCTAAGTGTTGGGATTAAAGTCATGCACCATCAAAGCCTGGTGATTTTTATTATTTTTTAAATTGAGTATTACTATTTTCATTCTATATATGTCTGTCTGTGTGCATGTGTGTCACACGTGAATGTTGACAGGCCAGGGTGCACAGGAATGGTACAGGAGAGAGGGGTACAGACAGGGTACTAACCAAGTCCACCACAGTTCCAAGGCTGGAGCTAAATCTGCCTGCATTGGACTAAAGATGCTACCATGGGCCTCTAGGATGGCATCTGAAGGGATTTTTCTGAATCCTCAGACAAGCTTCACTCTCTAAGCTGACTTCACACCAAACTTTACATAAAATCACTTTCAAAAACACAAGGAGCTGTAGTGTCTCAGCATAGTGTGCCTTGTTTGTGGTTTTTGTGAGTTTCTATGTGTAACAGTCCTGGCTGTCCTGGAACTTGCTCTGTATACCAAGATGGCCTCAAACTCATAGAGATCTGTTGTGGGAATTTGACCATTCAGTCTAATGACCAATGGCATGGAGAGAGTCGCCCCCCTAGGTCTCTGAGAGTGACCCCCTAAGAAGCGTGAGAGGAGGGTTGAGTGGGTCTCTTGGCGTGGAAGGCTTCCTGACGCTACAGCTCAGTGACCTGGTCCAGACCTTTCCCCATCCTTTCCTAGTGGACAAAGAGGCAGCGGTGGCACTTCATCCTGTATTGGTGAGTGTGTTATTTCCATTTCATCCCTTAATAAATAAGTCTTCATCCTAGACTTCCAGCAGCATAGCTTTTAACACACTTACATCACTGCTGGGATATCTGAGAACTGGAGGCTGAACGATCTTGAAGCAGGGCCAGGACTTGCATCTAGGCTGAACTGAACCCAGAGTTACTGTCCTGACTACTCTGGATCAATGACTATTAGTGTCACTGGCTTATCCCTTGTGGGATGTGAAATTAGATTTGGGGATTAGCTGGTCCAGAATGTTAAATATCCATTTGTTAATAGGAACTGAAGGGAAAATGATGATCTGGGGTCAAATATGCTTGGGAAATATTAAGCAAAGCTAGAGACTCCTTTACCATTGCATTTAATAACTTTTATTCTGTCCAAGTTCTTTGTGACTCTAAAGGAAAGCAAAAACAAAAAACCTGGTACCATATGCAAGAATTCCCTAATTTAACTGTTCAAGAATTTTTTTTTTTTCATAGAACTCAACATCTCTCAGTGCTGGTGTTCTAGAAAACACAGTTTTGCAATGCCAATAGTCATTGGAGGCCAGGTGAACTGGTAATCCCTGGCCAGTGAGTCAGGGGTGTGAAGTATATGACTCCTGCCTAGAAGAAAGAAAGGCTCAAAGTACAACATAGCCCTGTTCCAAGGATGAGCAATCTGGCTCTCTTCCCTCTTGTGCTAGCCAGTTTTATGTCAACTTGACACAGCTAGAGTCATTTTGGAAGAGAGGACCTCAGTGAGAAAATGTTCCCACTGTGGGCATCTTGACGGAAGATTGATGCAGAAGGGCCCAGCTCACTGTGGGCAACATAACCCCAGGGCTGGTGGTCCTGGGTGCTCTAAGAAAGCCAGCTGAGCAAGCCATGGGGAGTAAGTCAGTCAGCAGCACTCCTCCATGGCCCCTCCATCAGTTCCTGCCTCCAGGTTCCTGCCTTGAATTCCTGCCCTGACTTCCAGGGATGATGGGCTACAAGATGTAATAAACGCTTTCTTCCCCAGCTGCTTCTGGTCATGGTGTTTTATCACTGCAACAGAAATCCTAAGACATCTCTGTGGCAAAATGTAAATGGCTCAGTCTATTTTTGGTATCCTGGACCACTCCTACAAACACAGTTAAGATTCCTTTGGCTGACATCTAACTCATTCCTTAGACCTCTGGGTCTCATAAGGGGGGTGGGGGGCAACACAGAAGCCTTAGCTGACACAAGAAAGGCAACTGCTGACTTACCAGCCCAATATCTGACCGGCTCTCCCAGAGGCGCATCAGGGCCAATCTGGCCACATCTTCAAACACAGGGTCACCAGTGAGGCTGCTCAGGGTGGCAAATTCCACAATGAAGGTCCCAATGCCTGCTGTACAGGTAACAGGGGTCTCTCCTGGGTTCACACCATGAAGCAGGTTCACAGTTCCATAGGGCATGCCCGTGGGGGTCTGAAATGCTAAACCATCAGAAACTTATGATTTTAGGTCAAAGGAGAGTGAGATGGGTGGGTTGATGATAGACCCAAAGCTTCAGGCTTCAATCAGCCTTCTTACTTTTTTCCTAAGTAATTGCTTGTGTCAGAGTCAGAGAAAGATGTGTCTCGCTGTAGGATCCTTAACCCAGATGCAGACAAACACTGTGCTATGCAACCTTTGGCTCCCACTGTGATGAGGTGACCTGCAGAGAGCTGAGCTCCCAGCTGCCACACTCCACACCGCACACAACTTTTTATTTATTTTACTACTTTATCTTCACACTATGCCTTCCATAGCCAGTTAGATAATGGAGTGTGAAGTAGGCAAGGCTTATGTTTTATGCAGTACTGAGGCCCCACTGGTAATTACTCGTAGACTCTCACCAAACAAAACAGATCAGTAGAGGGGTCAATTTTAGATCCCTGATTTAAATAAAAAGTTCAGGGACAAAATATTATTGTTGTTGTTGTTGTTGTTGTTGTTGTTGTTATTATTATTATTATTATTATTATTATTATTATTATTATTATTATTTTGAGTTTTCAAGATAGGGTTTCTCTGTGTAACAGTCCTGGCTGTCCTGGAACTTGATCGGTTGAGCAGGCTGGCCTCTAACTCACTGGGATCCACCTGCCTCTACCTCCCAAGTACTGGGACTAAAGGTGTGCGCCACCACCGCCTGACTGACAAAGTTATTTTTAAAATAAAATCTAAAAATAGGATACAAACCAAACCACTGATACTATACAACCCCCTACTTTCAGGTAGGGGAAAATCATGCCTGTAACAAGTGACTCAGCTAAAGGTCACATAGGAGAGTCACACTGAGGGAGTTGGAAATGACTGTCCTGACCCCACCCTTTCAAATCCAGCCCAGTGCTTTGCCTATCTTACCCCATGCCTTCTGAGTCCAGGGAAGAACTCAACAATGAGCCTAACATAGAAATTTCCTTTCCAGCCACAAGGCAAGAGACAGCAGAGCAGTCTGCACGTCACCAAATTGCAAACTAATCTGTCAAAACTTCTAAGCGTTACAAGGTCCAGACACTTTGTCTGCAGGAGGAATGAAACCTGCTCTCTGACACACAGCAAGCCAGGAGGAGTCATAAGCAAGAAGGGCTCCGGAGTATTTTAGGGCCAGGCAGGAAGTTAAAGGAAGGGTGTGAGAATCCTCTTTCTTGACCTACAGAGGAGATACATCGCTGCAGGCTTAATAATTACTCAATATGAACTTTAGAATGCGTGTATTACTCAGTAAAAATAATTTTTAAATGAGAACAAAACAGAAGGCGCAATAAGGCAGTTTTCTCCAGGGATGAATCACACAGGACATGATGTTTGTGAGGAGACACGTGGCCGTGAGCCATGGGCTATAAGACCTGAGCCCAGCTCACCCTCTTTGCCCGGCCCTCCCCAGGGTTGACAGACAAATAAGTGAGATGGCCAAGGAGCCAGTAGAAGGCACACAACAGCAGTCATGTGTTTGGGTGTGAAGAGCCCTAGACTTCTACCACACCCAATAGGGAACACAGTGTCCAGCTGATTCTGCTGAGCCCAACGTTGATGACCCCACTGGATACAAACACGGAGGCTTGGCTCATAGTTCTGAACATGGCTTAACCACCAAAACCAATTCCTGCCATCTGAAGCTTGCTAAGCATCTGCTGTCTAAACTCAGCTTAGCCTTCCAAAAGATACATCTAGCAGGTACGAATTACAGTTGACAGAGAAACTGACCCACGGGAAGGAGAGTGACATGGCCTAGATGCTGGGTGGCAGAGGAAAGCCTAGAACCTGGAGCCCTAATGCTCAGACCATAGCTAGTCCCTGGGGCCCTCTTATTCTGGTAGCATGTGGCCTGGGGGGGGGGCAAGCGGGCTCACTCAAAATAAATGCAAGGGCCATGGAACCTGTGAGACTCGCTTTTGGCCTATACCAGCAAACAGTAGTAGCATCAGCGTAGCCATCCTGGGCCAACACCCCCAGCAAGCCCTTAAAATGCTTAGAACTCCTCTGACTTTAATAGTGAGAACTCTCCTGATTTCTATAGTGGATGGCTTCTATAGGGGCAGAAATACAGATTGGAGGTTTTTAAAAAATCAAAAATCAGGGGAAAATCTCAACATTGCTATCCTTATCTCCAGCAAGCAAAGTAGGATTAGAGCAGAAGTGTGGTACACACCTGTTAACTCAGCACTTGGAAGCAGAGGCAGGACTATAAAAAGCTCAGGGTTGAGCCTTGACTACCCAGTAAGTTACGGGCCAGCAAGAGCTACATACTGATACCCTATCTCGAAGGAAGAGAAGAAAGGGGGAGGGGCTAAAAGAAAACTGTCATCTTCCAGTGCCCCCACCCATTCCATCCCACGCTCCTACCCCTCACCTCTGCCCCATCTCTGCCTGGCTCTTACCTGGGAGGAGTTTTCGGGCTGCTTCCTCAGCCATCCTGAGGAGGGGTCCAGAACAGGGCCATCCAGCTTCTACTTCCACACCAGCCTTCTTTGACAGCAGATGAGCAGAGAGGAGCCCTCCTACCACTACAGATGGCACAAAACACAAGGGTCTCATACAAACTAGAACTAGCCACTCTGGAGTGCCTCACTAGGAAGAAGCTAGTAAAAGAGTCACCTCTCCCCAGGCAAAGTGACACACACCCCTAATCCCAGTAGAGGTGTAGAGGAGTAGAGGCAGAGCTGGATGCCATCCTGGACTACATAGTGAGATCCTACCTTGAAAAACAAACAATTCTATTGGTTTCCATAGTGCCAAAAGGTGATATACAAGCCAGAGAAAATAGATTTACCCAGCAGAGGACCCTGAATGCTACGACTCTTACCTGTCCGCCAAGATAAGTCCACAGGGGTAATAGCAGCATGACTGCTGTGGAGCAACCAGCCACTTTGTGACTGGATCTGAGGTGTGCTCCAAAGGAAGGAATTTATGTCTGGTATTGTACACTTGATCAAAAGCCCACGGTTGGGAAGGTCAAAGGCTCCTAGTGGGGAACCTCATACTGTTGGGTTGATGAATGAATGGACATGTCAAACTGCCTTCTAAATAGTTATTTGTGTACCCATACATTAGTGCTGCAAAAAGGAGCTTCTCTGAAAGTTATCAGTATGATAATGTTCCACTTATTCTCAATGCAGAGAATCATAACTGGCCAAAGTCCTGAGAGTAAGTGACTACTGCGTGAGTGCCCAGCCATCAACAGAATGTCTATATTGAACTCCCTCAAGGCCAGGAAATGTCAGAAAAGGGACTGGAATGAATGTAAGAGGCAAAGGATGGAGAGCAGTGCTGTGAATATGGCATGGTCACTGCACTCGTGAACTCACAGCAGCTATGGTTATCTGTACAAGATCAGGCTGGTAAGCATCCCAGCCTGAAGGGGACAGGTGCTCGTGAGCCTCCATCCCTAGCGGATGAACCACTGGTAACTGGTGGCTGCGAGGGGTTTGGCCACTGGTAGGTTGCCCATGCTCCAGTGGGTGACCACACTCATGTGCAGGCAGCATTTACTAGATATGAAGGCTGGAAGAGGAAGTACTGGGGGTGGTTCTGGATCCAGTGAGAAGAGGGATTCCAGTTGCATATGACCAAGGTACATTGTATACATCTATGAAATTATCAAAGAATTCATTTTAAAAGTGAGTTACGTACGGTATGTGCTGCCAAGTATGACAATGTGGGTTCCATCCCCAGGACCCAGTAGTGGAAAGAGAAAATTAATTCCCCCAAGTTGTTCTCTGATCACACACATGCTACGTCATTGTGCATTCACACACATCCATACAATAAATAAATAAATAAATGTACTACAACTTTAAAAAATAAAATACTCTAAAACAGTGATTCTTAACCTTCCTAATGCTGCAACCCTTATATAGTCCTTCATGATGTGGTGACCCCAACCATAAAATTACTTTCGCTGTTACTTTATAACTGAAATTTTGTTACTGTTATGAGTTGTATTGTGAATATCTGATATGCAGGGTTAGGGTGACACCCCCAGAGGGGTTGCAACCCAGAGATCGAGAACCACTGTTCTAGGGCTGGAGAGATGGCTCAAAGGTTAAGAGTGGGGGCTCCTCTTCCAAAGGTCCTGAGATCAATTCCCAGCAATCACGTGGTGGCTCACAACCACCTGTAATGAGATCTGGTGACCTCATCTGGCCTGCGGGAACACATGCAGGCAAAATACTGTATACATAATAAATAAATCTCTTTTTTAAAAAGAAAGAGATGAGAACCACTGTTCTAAAACAAACAAAGATCATTCCTTAATCCCACCAATTTTTTCCCTTTGTGGGTGATAAAAACAATGGCCACTCTTTGAAGTCCCCAGTACAGACCAAAATTCAGGTACTACATCCCCCCTCTGCAGATACAAATTTTAAGGTTCTGAGAAGCAAGTGGCTTGCCCTGGGTCACCTATGTGACAGGTGGTAGACATCTGTCTCACTTCAGTGTGTCACTCTTCTGTCACCTGTTGCCCGTCAGGGGGTGAGAAGACAGCTGTCATTACCCCTATGCGACAGGTGGTGGACATCTGTCTCACTGCAGTGTGTCACTCTTCTGTCACCTGTTGCCCGTCAGGGGGTGAGAAGACAGCTATCATTACCCCTATGTGACAGGTGGTAGGACATCTGCCTCACTTCAGTGTGTCGCTCTTCTGCCACCTGTTGCCCGTCAGGGGGTGAGAAGACAGCTGCCATTACATCACATGATATTCAGGATGTACAACAAGACAGAGATCCTGTGACTGGAAATAAGGCTGACCAGATACCAGGAAGTGAGGAAGTGTCCTCTGACAAAAAATAACCTGAGACCCTGAGCTTTAGTTTTCCCTTTCTCCTGGCTAAGAAGAACTGAGGAAAAGGCAGGACTGGGCCAAACAAGTCCTCTGATAAGAGGTCTCTGCATGAAGCGGGCCCTCAAAGAATTATACATTCTATGTAAGAATGAATTAAGAATGGACCTTGCATACATCCATGAGTGGACATTAGGAAAATTACAGGCCTCAAACACTGGAACCAAGTCAAAGTAAGGGGGTTATGTGAGAGCCAAAGTTATGTTTTAAGTTTTAATTAAGAGATCCGTGCCTAAGAGAGCCATGAAACAAAAATGTCACTGATCTGCAAGCCCCTTGCCCAAGGACAGCTTTACTTCCTGAAATGCTGGAGGTTGTTATTAATGGGAGATAATAAGCCACTTCCTTTTGCACCCCTAAACAAGTTCATTTGACTCCACTGCACCAGATGCACGTGATCACACATAGGTAGGAGGTACAAAGGCAGGAAATATGTCAGAGTATATGCTTGCCCCTGACTGGATATAGGTGGGAGGTAAACAGGCAGGAAGTACATCAGGATATATGCTTGCACCTGATTGAACTTCATGGAAGTATGGTGGTGGCCTTATGGGTTTGTCTTTATAAACCTTAGCAAAATGTGACTCAAGTTGCCATTTTCTGGGACTCCTGGACCAGTCCTGACCAGAGTTCATCACCCTGGCCAGTATTTAATTAAAGCTCACTTCAAATTTCACTCAAAAATTGTACAATTGGTCTTTCTCAATTCTCAGGTTTAAGAGTTAGGAAAAAAAATCCCCAAAGAGGTAGTGATTATCCACAAATTTTACAGTCTGAATTCACATGAACTCAATGGTCTAGAAAACCTCAAAAGTTAGCATAAGAGTTGGCACTGTAGGAGCCTGGAAAGTTTGGGGTTTTGTAGTAGCAGAGATCAAACCCCCAGCATAAAGAGGGGCTTTGTAGGTAGTACCTCAAGTCACATGGCAGAAATCAACAAAATGTATCTGGAAAAAAAAAAAAAAAAAAAAAAAAAAAAAAAAAAAGCTCATTCCATCCAGGCCTCTAAGAAGCCAATTGGTGAAGTCTAGGAAATGAGCCTATAGTAAATAATACAAATAAGACTTTTAAATCACAAAAGCATGTGGAAACAAAGCTCATGAATAACAACAGAGAAGGGTGCACCACCACTTCAGATGCTGGTGTTTTCACTCAGAGAATGGAAAATCCTCATGAGAAATATACTTAGAGAAATGAAAAAAAGTGGGTATAGAAAGACGAAGCAAAAAAAAAAAAAATAGTAAAAAAGATTGACCAGTCATATTTACAAAAATACCATACAGAACTTCTAAAGATAAAAACACAATAATTATAAGTGAAAATCACATGATTTACTAGTACATAAACCATACCTGATGAAAGACCTAGCAGACTAGCAGACAGCCAAGGTTAAAGTTATCCAAAGTGCAATATGAAGATACAAAATGGTTCTTAGATACAAGAGCAATTTAGGGGACAAGGTGAGAATCTAGTTGAAACCAAAATAGGTAAAATAGACCCAAGAATCCCAAGCAAGATAAAAAGAAACCCACATTGATATACATTAATAAACACATTGTTAATGTATATATTGCAAAACGTCAAAAAGAGATAAGATCCTTTTTTCTCACTTTGTTACCCTAAATAAAACATTTTAAAAGCAGCTATAGTCTGGGTGACAATGGGTGATGGCTGCTGGACTAGCTTCTCAGGGTCATGGGTAAAATTACTTAAAATTGTCCAGAATAAAAATAATTTTAAAAAGGACAGATACAGTAAAAATAAAAAACAAAAGCATAGTTATTTATCTACAAAGAAATGACCATGAGATTGATGGATTATTTCTTAACAAAGTAAAAGCAGGAAATAGTGGAAAATTTCTTTGATAGACTAAGCAAGAGAAAATAATCATTAACAGTGGCCATACATGCAGAAAAAACTCTCCCAAAGACCGAAAGGAAGCGAGACAAAGACATTTTCGTGTAAACAAAGCCTGAGAAAGTTTGCCAAGAGCATATCCACACACAGGGAAATTCTAAGGTTCTTTAGAGAAAAGATGGATTGCACATAATAAGGCCTGAGTCACTGAAGCTAAGACTGTCAGAAAGGTGGTAACAGGGCTGGGGAGATGCCAAAGTTTGTAAAGAGTTTGCCCTGTAAGTATGAGGATCTGAATCCTATCCTAATACTCATGTAAAAAAGTGAATGTGATGGTACACACTTGTAATCACACACTTGTAATCCCAGTGCCGAGGAAGCCGACAGGAGATTGCTGGGGCTAATAGGCCCGCCAGCCTAGCATAGTCAGCAAGCCCCAGGTCCTAATGAGAGACCGAACATGGAATAATAATACCTGATAAATAATACCAGGATCTGACCTCTGGCTATACACGTGCATGCACACTTGCACAAACACACACACACACACACACACACACAGTGGGTGGGGTGGGGTGTTAAATATGTGCAAACTAAAACTATAAAGTACTAAAATATGGAACATGTCTATGTCTATCATTTAGGAAGAGAATAGAGATTTTTCACTACTTCTAAACTTTGATAAGTTATTTGTTCTATTTGCTGAGACACTAGAAGATACCATGCACAATTTCAACATTAATAAGAGGAAAATGAAAACTGGGTGTGGTGGCTCATATCTGTGTTGTCAGCTAGAGAATGGCTTTGACTTTAAGGCCAGTTTGTACTATGTAGTGAATTGTAATACGGCTTTGGCAACGGGGTGAGACCATGTCTCAAAACAAAACAAAACAAAACACAAAACAAAACAACAACAACAAAACACCCGAACTATCATGGTGTAGTGGTGCATGTCTTTAAACCCAGCACTAGGGAGGCAGAGGCAGGCGGATACTTAAGTTTAAAGTCAGCCTGGTCTATGCAGCCAGTTTCTGGACAGCCAGAGTTACATTGTGAAGCTAAATCTCAAAAAGTAAAAAATAATGAAAGAAAATAAACCAAACCAAAAAACCATTTCCATCCACAAAGATAACACAACCTCCACGGAAGCAGTTACACCTTTCTTGTTCCAACACCAAATAAATGCTATTTACTCTGGGAAGGGGGCAGCGCTGTCTGTCACTAGTCTGGACCAGTGTCCTGGAAAGGTGACTCCTGAAGACCTCATTTACCATTCTAGTTGTCAGAGACAACTCCAATGTCCTTTCATGCAAGCCCTAGAAGGTGGCCCTCACCTCGGATGTTGGTTTCGAACACAGAGGCGTTCACGTCGATATCAAAGTCCACGTTGTCCTGGAGAACCTCCACCACTCTTTGGAATTCAGAGGTATTCCCCAAAATCTGGAATGAAAGAGTACCCTGACCACACAGCTCCCCTAAGCATGGAAGCAGTTCAGATGCTGGTGTGGTCTTCACTTTTCAGTCAGAACCTCTCTGTCCTGAGTTCAGTTACATTATGCCAGCATTCATACAGAAACCCCTAGCTGAGCAATTTCCTGGTCCATTTAAATGGATCCCATAAAAATAAAGCAGGGATCAGTAGTAGACACCAGCTGTTTGTAGCTCACTTGTCCTTTCCACCTTATGCAAAACAGTATCAGTTGCTTCCCAATCTTCTTTACCCCAAAGCCTCCTGCCACAGAGCCCAAGCACCCTTGGGTTCCTTTACTTCAAGAGGTCACCGTGTTACCATACTGTGATCCTTGTAACATATACCTCTGGGAACAAATCTTTTCCTAGTAACAGACACGGCCAGCACGGTTTTTACCTGGCCCTACTTTTCTGACTTGAAAGCAGACATGATTTCTGTAGGGTGACAGCTATGTTTCACCCTGGGGTACAAAGCGTGAGAATAAAACCCTAATGACGAGAGGAGGAAGCTACAAAGAGCCCAAGTCTCTGGTGACATAGCTGAGTAGCTGGCTCATTACTAGGAAAAAAAAAAATTACCTCTTGGCTTCCTTTTTCCTTTCTTTCTCTTTTTGAAAACTTTATTTTATTTTGTGGGTTTGAGTGTTTTGTCTCCACACAAGTGTGCCACATTCACACTTCGTGCCTTTGGAGGTCAGAAGCGGGGAGTTGGGGGCTGGAGAGAGGGCTCAGAGGTTAAGAGCACCAACTGCTCTTCCAGAGGTCCTGAGTTCAATTCCCAGCAACCACATGGTGGCTCACAACCATCCGTTATGAGATCTGGTGCCCTCTTCTGATGTGCAGATATACATGGAAGCAGAATGTTGTATACATAATAAATAAATAAAATCTTTAAAAAAAAAAAAAAAAAAAAAAAAGAAGAAGTGGGGAGTTGGATCTCCTAGCACTGGAGTTGTGAGGCACCATGTGGATGCTGGGACCCAAACCCAGGGCTCTTAACCACTGAGCCATCTCTCCAGCCCCCAAACGTTAGGCTTAAAGGAAGGGTCGCATTTTCATTCAGCTTTGTGGTTCTTCTCCATTTGAGGTTGGTGGGGATTGAACCCATGGCCTCATGCATGAGGCAAGTATTCTATCAACTAAGCCATATCCTCTCCTTTCTTTTACCCAGGAAAAGAAATCTCTGTTTAAACCACCAGCCAAATGCTATAGATAAGTGTGTCTACATACACATATATGGTGTATATAGATACATACACGGAAGGAGAGAGCGTGTAGGGAAGAGAGAGGGGGGTGGAGAGAGAGGCGGCAGGGTGGGGGGGAAGAGAACAAGCTTGTTTGAAATGTTCTCATACAGTCCATGCTAGCCTCTCATACAGCCCAGGCTAGCCTCAAACTCACTACATAAGGCAACAATGGCCTTGAACTTCTGATGTTCCTGGGGTTGTGACACCATGACTAGCTTGATATATAATAGTGATTTTTTTTTCTGCTAATATCACCTCAAATTCCCCTTGAATACTCTTCCTCCCATAGTGATCCCAATAATTCAGGAGAGGGGGATCCCATGTCCCCAGCTGTGGAGTGGGTACTTCAGTGGGACCAGCCAAGGTACCACATCCCTTCCCCAGTGAGACTGTTTGGAAATACATATGTGATCCAAATCTGATCAATGAAGACTTACTCCTTGGATGAATGGAAAGGGTGATTCTTTGAACGTAACTGTTTCTTAAACTAGGAAGTAATTGGAAAGACAATAGGCTGACCTATGGCTTATGAAGACTGAGAACACAGCAGCCAAGATAAAAGACAGAGATAAAAGGTGAAAGGAGACTCCTACTAGCGTCATTGTCTGTCTGGATCAGGTCGAAGGCCAGCCTTCATCTAGACTTTTTAGTTATCTGACTCACTAAGTTTGTCTTCTTGCCTAAGTCAGTTGAATTGAGCCTCTGCAACCCAAACAATTTCTGACTATTTCAACACTAGAGCTCCTCTAGGACTGGGAACCAACCTACCTTCTGGCCTCTCTCTCTCACTGTTCACCTTCATCTGCAGTAAAACTGTGCCCATTTTTCTCCAATTTTCTACTGTTTTCTCCATAAGAAGTCAAGTACTCATAGTCTTCCATTTATAAACCCAACTCATCACTGGCGACTGTCACCTGCTCTACAATGCCTCTTTTCTTTCTTTTTCCCTTAAGAACCCTATGAACTCCATCCATACTACTGTTAGGGTCTCTCTTTCTTTCTACATTAAAACAAAACAAAGAGACCTTTGAAATGGCAGAGGCCTCATTCATTTTTGTATTTCCCCAAAGTGCAGACACAGGAAAAAATTACTTGACAAATGTTTGTTGGATGAGGCCACAAATCTTTCTTCACATTGCGTCAGTGAAATGTCAAAGCAGAAATGTCATCACTTCCTTATACTTAAGAAATGCCAGTGGCTCTTCTATACTTTCAAATGAAAGATCATACACACTGAAGAAGAGCTTACAGTCTCCAGATCCCACATAACCCCCAGTGTCACTTGTTCCCTCCTCTCTCCCCATTTCCAATCAATGCTTCAATCTCTGCTGCCACAAAGCCTTTGCACTAGCTGGCCTGGAACAACTTCTTCCAGCACTTTCCCAGCTACCACCAGCTTCTTCAAATTCCAACTCCAGTTTCATATCACTGCTTCAGAGAACTTCTCCCAGCCTCCTCAGTCTAGGTCAGATCTTTTTTTTTTGGGGGGGGGGTTTATTTTGAGACAGCGTTTCTTCTGTATAGCTCTGACTGTCCTGGAACTCACTCCATAAACTAGGCTAGCCTTGAACTCAGAGATCAGCATGCCTCTGCCTCTTCCTTCCAAGTGCTGGGACTAACGGGTGCACCACTATGCCTGGCCAGATCATTTTTTGTTAGGGTCTTTCCAATACAAAGCTCTGGCCTGAGTGTGTAATTATCATCTTTTATGGCTATCATTTGATTCTCAGTGTGTTTCCGGTGCTAACATCTCAAGCAGAGGTCATTTCTGTTTAAACTCATCATTTTGACTCCAAAGTTTAGCACCATGCTTGGTGCATAGTTTCCCTCAATAACTGTTTGATGAATAGTTAAGAACATACAAATTACCAGTAAACAAAAATTATAAGACAAACCATATCTATGTAGTGTTCAGAGTCACATAAATATTATAGATGTATAAAGATGAGAAGTGGCCAGGCATGGTGGTAAATCTCAGCACGTGGGAGGCTGAGACAAGAGGACTGCCAAGTTTGAGGTCTGCCTGGCTAAACAACAAACCTGTGTGTGGTGCACAGAACAGAAGACAATCAAGGATTGGAGTCACACAAAATTAAGTTTAAGTCTGAGTTCCACTTTTAGCTTTCTAAGCATCACATTTCCCAGCTATAGGAAATAATAAGACCATAAGAATTACTGGAAGGATTAAATGTGATAATGCATGCATTGTAATTTGAGTAAGAATTAATTGTGACAAACTGTGTAGAAGCCTAGGTTCCCAGCAGGTAGCACTATTTTGAGAGGTTATCGAAACCTTATTAAGTGGACCTAGCTAAAGGAAGTAAATGGGAAAGGGTCCGGGAGGGGGGGGGTGCTTTGTCCCTGACCCTCCTGTCTCCTGATCTCTGTTTCCTATCCACCATGAGACAAAGAAGCATGTCTGCTACATTATTGCCCAAGCACATGGGGCTAAGCAGCCATGTACTGAAACCTCTGAAACCGTGAGCCTAGGTAAACCCTTCCTCCTTTTGTTCTCTTGTGTGGCCATAGCAATGTTAAACACCAACTAGTACAACCTTTAAAGGCCTTAGCACAAGCCATACACATGACACAGTAACTAGTGCTGTTATCATCATTGCACATGGCGGATGTCAAAGTCTTTGTGTCCCTCACTGAGCTGTGCAAGTCTATCACAGGTCCTCTATAAATATTTGCTCAATGACTGAACCTGTGTAAGTTGGTTTTCTCTTGGAACTTGGCATTCTCTCCTATGCAATTGGGTAACCAGAGCCTGGTGGCTCAGAATCATGAGATAAAGACCTAGGGGAGGAATTTACTTCTTACCCACAGACAAGCTACCAAAAGAGGAAGGATGTTGGTTGGGCAATGATAGAGAGGGAAAGAAATAGGATAGGATACTTACCAGCAAGGTGTCCAGGGCATCAATTAGCGTCAGAGAGAAGCTGTAAAAAGACAAAGTCCCAACTGCTTCATAAGAACATCAAACACCAGATTCATAACTTCCCAGATCAGATTCACCCAAAACTCAAAGAGGCCCAGTGATGTCCCTATCTATCCCATGTATAGTTACAATAGGGAAACCAGGGGGAAAAATCAGAGCCCTTTGACTACCTGATGGAGCTCAACTGTAATTAACATTTACCTATGTTTCCTGGCATTCTTCTTTACCATGGAGGGGCAGTACAAGATCGTAACATATTAAAAGTTAGAGAATGCTCAAGGCTGTGTTACTTAACATCAAAAAGCTAGAAATTACTGGCTGTTCACAAGTTGAAGAGTGCTGAACAAACTATGATACAAACAAATACAAATCTATGACATTATTAAGACATGGTTACCGGAATTCTGCATACTAATGAGAAGATCATGCTGTTCAATGAAAAACACCATATATTAAGTAAGCCACATAATATGTTTTCATCTGCACTTCAAAAAAAGAAAAGCCACATTAGTGGCTGGACAGGTGGCTCAGTGGTTAAGAGCATTTATTGCTCTTGCAGAGAACCTGCATTTGATTCCCACAGCAACATGGGGGCTCACAACTGCTGGCAACTGCAGTTCCAGGGACTCTAGTCAGGAGCCTTCACAGGCTCCTGCTCACATATGGTGCACCTAAATTCATGCAAAACAAACACACATACCATTAATAAGATTTAAAAGAGTCCTACTGACAGAAAGCAGATGTGCTGCTGTTAGGGCCAGTATTAGTAGAGAAATAATTTATAAGGTGTGCTTGGGAATTTTTTAGGGTAAAGAAGTATTCTAGGGCTGGAGGGAAAGCTCAGAGGTTAAGGGCACTGGCAGCTCTTCCAGAGAACCTGGGTTCAATTCCCAGCATCCAACATGGCAGCTCACAACTGTCTGAAACCCCACTTACAGGGATCTGGCTCTCTCACACAGACACATATACAGGCAAATCACCAATGCACATTAAAATTTCAAAAAAAAAAGTATTCTATATGCTAGTTGTGGTAGTGGTTACTATACATTTAAAATAGGTTATTTTTTATATGGAGTATATAATAAGCTACTTTTTTTTTAAAACAAAGTTAGGCTTTAATAAGTTAATTTTTTTACAAAGATAGCCAGGTCTGGTATATGCCTGCAGTCCCAGCACTGGTAATATGGCTGACACAGGACACAGACTGTGCTACATAGCAAGATCCTGTCTCAATAAACAAATAATACATCTATGCACATGTGTCTAACAGTATAAATGAGAATACTCGAGAATGCCATACAGGACAGGTTGCGGTGCCAGCGTTCTAAGGAATGAGAGACACCAAGCATGACTCTGTACTACTTCAATAGCCATTTGCTTGTATTTACTTTTTGTTCCAACTAAAAATAAAAAATGGCACAAGTTCTTAGCTTACTTGTCTAGTCCTTGGCATCAGAGAGCATGCTATCATTTATAAATATTTGTTAAACAAGAATAACAACCCAGAAGTGATGGTGAACACCTGTGATCTCAGCACTTGGGAGGTGGAGGCAGAAGCACCAGGAGTTTGAGGTCATCCTCAGCTATGCAGTTGAGTTTGAGGTCGGCCTGGGCTACGTGGGACACACACACACACAGACACAGACACAGACAGACACAGACACAGACACAGACACAGACACAGACAGACACACACACATACACACACACACACCCCAGCCCTAATTCCCAGGAGTGGTAAGAGAATTAAATGGGGCGACTCTGAAAAACATGTGGCACAGTGTTCAGTTTCTGTGAATGCAAGGATTCTTCACTCAGCTGGGTTTTTATTCTAGTGAAAATGAAAAATGTGACAATACAAGAATTACTAAAAGAAACGAATCAGGTGACTTGTTTGCATGGTGGTAGGAGCTGAATCTGGGGAGGTGATAGAGAGATGGTCACATGAAACAGTGGTACGAAGATGGAGGGGAAATATTTTTCAGTCATACGGAGAACACCAACTACAAAGGACCTTACGTTTGGGGAGAGTAACATCCCCTCCTGGACCTGGGTGTCCACCTATAAAATGAAGGGAGTTGAGTTTTCTGACTCTTGGGAGATCTTTCAAAATATTCTGTGACTCCAGAAATGTCCCTAAGTCTTCGTATGTGGTGCCTGTTCCTGCAGAGGGTGAGCCCAGAGGTCTAGCCTGCCAGATTAATCCAAGACTTTTTTGTACTGTGAAAACTGTATAGACTCTGACAGTGCTGGTTTGGATTGAGGGGAAGGGGTTGCATCAGCCCAGGCCGGAAACTTTCCAGAATCAGTGAGACATTGAAGCCACCAGCCCTCCTAGGCCCCCAGCCAACCCCCTTGGCCCTCAAGCTCGCTCTACCTGCCCCAGGTGTCGTGACCGTCACAGGTGAGAGGTCTCAGCTCATCGTAGGGAAAGGCATTTTCCAGGTAACTGTCGTAGGCGTGGTAGAACATGGCCTTGACTCGCTCCCTGGTGCGAGGGATGAGAAATAAGGTAGGGGGCCAGAACCCAAAAGCAGGCGGGAGAAAGGACCAGACACAGGACGGAGAGTGGGAACCACCATGTGATTTCCGCTGAGTGCCCAGCAGCGGGACCCGAGCACGTCAGGGTGGGGTCCTGGGGCGGAGGGAAGGGAAGGGGCCCGGTGGGCGCTTGCCATTCCCCAGCCGTGGAGAGCAGGAGCCTGGCCCCCTTCACCTGTAGTGGGCGGGGTCGGGCGCGGTGCCGTCGGGGCCTGGCGCACCATGGTGCAGGGGCAGGAACACGCACACGAGGCCGAGCGGAATGAGTAGCCGGAAAGGCATAGAGCTCGTGTCCTGTCAGTGCCGCCGCAGCAGCTGCAGCCACCGCCACCCGCTCATCCTCCGAGCCGCTGCTGGTTCTTCCGGGGATACGCACCACGACGCCTGCGCGTAGGGCAATAAGCCACTCACTTCCTGACTACAAGACCCAGGATGCAATGGAACCCAGGCAAAAGAGCATCTCGGGATATCTGCTCTACAGAGAAGAGTTCAACGTGTCTTAAGGACAGTGGCTGCTGTGGCTGCTGGTGGTGATGTTTTTCTTAGTCCCAATTTCCGTTTGTTGAGCCCTTACTGCGTAGTAAAGCGTCAAGGAGCACTTTACAGGTGCTGTCTAGTTTATTTTTGTTTTTTTCCCCAAATACCTTTTTAAGAAGGGGCCAGCAGGAACTCAGAATTAGAGAAGATGTCTATATAAAGATGGATGAAAAATGATCAGCTTTAACCATTATTAGGCACAGGGTGTCCCAAACCACTTCTCCGATCGTGTAAATAAACTCTAGAATTATTCTCCCAAAGGCATCACTCTTAAGGTTTGCAGAAATCCCTTTTGTTCTAGGAATTTATGACATCATGGTCCCTTCAGTCTCTAAACTGAAGTCTCTAAGCATTTTGCCAGTCCCAGTACCCCGGACCATCTCAGTGGCTATAGCCCTCTGTCCCGAGTGAAAATGAAAACCCTGGCACTATTGCTTTGAGAACATTCCTTTCTTTCTAGGTCCTAGAATTTGTCAGCACGTTAGCCACAGCAACACCCATCTTGGCAGTGTGGGTGAGCTATATAGACAACCCTATTTGAAGTTACATCCGGCTTTATTACTACTGTACCGTTCACACACAACCTATCTACATAACCCAAAAGGAGTCTTTCCCCTCCTCTGGGCCCAGCAACCATGCTTATAAAAGGAAGGATTTGATTAAACAGATCTTTGAGATGCCTTTAATTTAGACTTTTAATCCTAGGGTTGCCCACCTCTTCTTTGCTGAAAAAGTCAGAGGGAAATGGCTGTTCAGTTTATTGAGTGCAGTGCAGGCAGGCTTGGCCTCCTTTGGCCCAACATTCTTTTTAAGATTATTGTTTTTGACAATTTCATACATGTATACAATGTGTTCTGGTCACTGGCCCTCCCCATTGCCCTCCATCCTCCTCTGCTCTGGCTGAATCTCTTCTCCTCAGCAAGCCCCTCCTACTTCTATATTTTTTGTGTTGTTGTTTGTAACACAATAAAGTTTAGTTGGGGCTGCTCGTGTGAGCACAGGTGAGGAGTTATGGGTAAGTTTAGAGTTCAGCATAATTTTGTGACTTTATTAAGTTGTGGATATGAGGGTTTTGTCCACATGCATGTCTATGCATCAAATGCATGCCAGGTCCCCTCTGAGGCCAGAAAAGGGTGTGGGATCCTCTGGGACTGGAATTACAGACATTGTGAGCCTTCTTGTGGGTACTGGGAATTAAACCTAGGTCCTCTAGAAGAGCAGCCACTGTTCTTAACCATTGATCCATCTCGCCAGCCCCAATCCAGCATTCTTGAAAATATCCCTCAGTAAGTGTCCCAAAGTGCCATTAGTTGATAAGCAAATTAAACTCTGTATCTAACCTAGAGACACTGAGGTTCTCTCTCTCTCTCTCTCTCTCTCTCTCTCTCTCTCTCTCTCTCTCTCTCTCTCTCTGTGTGTGTGTGTGTGTGTGTGTGTGTGTGTGTGTGTGTGTGTGTGTGTGTGTGTGTAAATAGGAAAAATATTAATACCTGTTTAATAGGATTGGGGGGGGGTTCAGTAAACCATGTAAAATGCCTATAACACCGCTATAGAAAACATTGAATAACTAGGAGAATATTATTGGAAAGTGTCATGGAAGGGCCAGATAGAAAGAAGACCACAGGAAACTGAGACCTGAAAAACAAGACAGGGACACTGTATGTGTTTCCCAAGATATGGTAACAAATTATTATCAACTTGGTAGCTTAAAACAAAAGAAATTTATTCTCCCATCTTGTCTTAGTTTGGGCTTTTATTGCTGTGAAGAGACAACCTCTTGATTGGCAGGCAATAGGACATCAACTCTCACACTGAGGGAAGCTTCAACAACCTCCCAACCTAGATCACAATATCATAAACGCAGTGAGGGGTGAAGCCAGAACAGAAGAATTCTAATTCTTTTCAGGAGTAAAAAAGAATTTTTTGTCTCATCAGAGAACTGTGAAATCAGTCACAGAAGAATCATGAAAATGTAAAAATTGGTTTGTTCATTCAGTGAATATTGAAAAGCTATGTATTTATTAAAATAGGAAAAGAAAATAAGAACCTCAACCATTTCTGTTTTGTTCGGAGACACATATTTCCAAATCCAGGCAGCCTTGTCCCACCCTCCCTGCAAATACTTCATCTACACTAGAGTTCTGAATAGGAGACAAAAGGCTAAGCTACAGGGCTTGTAACATGGGGAAAGGCACTTGGCTAAGCTGACTTTCATAATAAAGGCCTACGCCTGAAAAATACTTTGTGCAAATATAAGATAAAAAGTAGCCTTCTAACCAATAATAATGAGTTAATTTAAGTTTTTTTTTTTTTTAAAAGAAGCTAGCTAGAAACAAGACTAAGCTAAAGCCAAGTATATTAATGGTCAGTCTCTGTGTCATGATTTAGGGGTTGGCAGTCCAAGAAAGCCTGCCACAGTCATGTCTTCCTGTGGGAAAAGAGAGTTTGGAAGGCACTTGGATCATACCAGTAGCCAAAAGCATTGACCTTGGACGGTGTATTGAATAGAGTAAGCCTCATATTAATAATTAGTAGGTCTTGGTTCTATTTCTAGTTTAGCCATTGTCTTTGTGTGATTCTGGGTGAGTCACTTTCCCTTTTAGGGACTTAGTTTCCATATGTGGAATGCAAACGAATGAGACTACCTCTCAATATATATATATTTTAAAAAGTTAGCAAATACACTCAGAGTTATTGCAAGAAAAAAAATTCAGAAATCAACAGTCATCAACCTCAGAAATCCCCTCAGAAACACTCATGAAGCAAAACACAACTGGGACAATATTCCAAACAGAATGAACTGTTTGCCAAATGGAGGAAGAGAAGTAGGATGAGGTTGAGCAGGAGGAGTCGGGAGAGGTAAAGGAGGAGGAAGACATGGCTAAATGTGTTGCAGAAGTCTTTATATAGTGATTTATGTCTTGCAGATGTACCTTTCTCAGTACTTTGTATGACATCAATGCCATTAACCCTAGCCCAGCAGTATTATCACCACTTTAGAGATTTCTTTAAATAGAAGCACAACTTTTAAAAGTTTTATTTCATGTGTGTGTGTGTGTGTGTGTGTGTGTGTGTGTGTGTGTGTGTGTGTGTGAGTGTGTGTGTGTGTGTACACATGTAAGTGCATATGCCCACAGAGGCAAGAAGAGGGTATCATAGCCGGTACAGATGGAATTATAGGCACTCACAAACCAAACCCAAGTCCTCTGCAAGTACAGAATGTCTCCTTAACCACTAAGTCATGTCTTCAGCTCCTCAAAGCACAAATTTTAAAAGTCAAAGAGAGGATTAAGTAAACAGCCTTGTATCAGACCTAATAAGCTTTAGAGCTAAGATTTGGAGCCAGGCAGTCCATATTCTACCATTCTGATGAGAATAACGAAAGGCCAGTTCAGAATTTAAAAGTGTCAGTCTGGTCAACTTCTACAGCATTTGATGTTGTTCCAGGGTCAACATTCCCTACACTTTTGTTGGAAAGCCAGAAAAAATGAAGTGCAGTCCCTAAGGTTGGAAGTTAGACGCCTTTGGCCCATACACTGAACTTTTTCAGTTGAGAACTAGCTGGAAATCCCTTTTCCGGGATCTAAAGTTCAGAAGGTTCAAGTGTTTTTTCTCAGCTCTCAGCACAGAATTTGTCCACTACATACTTTCCGACTGCCAAGAATTAACTAGTTTGTTCCTGGGAAGCTCTCCATCTGTTGTCTTGTAGAAATTCTTGCATTTCCCCTGTGCCCAGCATGTCCAAATGTTGGAATGGTGACTTCCTGGCCAGAGTCCTAGACATGTTTTCCTAACACACTCATGTTTCATGTGAACTCAGCCTTATTACAGAATCTATAACTGAGATGCAGTCTTAAAAAAACAGTTAAAATGATATAATCTGTTATACACATTTTATCAGCTTTTTGGTACTGGGCATTGAACCTAGGGTCTTGAGAATACTAGGCAAGCACTCTGCTTTGAGCTGCTTCCTTTCCCACAATATTAAAGAAAAAAATTTTTTAAAGGGGTAAATAAGTGTAAAATGACTGAATAGCCGGGTGGTAGTGGTGGAACACACCTTTAATTCCAGTGCTTAAGAGACAGAGGCAGGTGGATCTCTGTGAGTTCTAAGCCAGCCTGGTCTACAAAGTGAGTTTCAGGACAGCCAAGACTGTTACACAGAGAAACCCTGTCATGAAAACACACACACACACACAAAGACTGAATAAAATTACAGGACATTCCATGGCATTACTGCCATTGTAGGAAGATTCAATTCTTAAAAACAAACAAACAAAAAAAAACAAACAAAAAAACCCTATTTTTATTGAGCAGAAAGTGGGGATGCCGAGAAGATATTTTGGCAATGTCTGAAGCAGAGGCTTTCTCGGTTGGTTTGACAAATGCACCAAGCCCCATATCACATCAAGCTGAGGAGGGGAGGTAATACTTTTCCCCTTTAGCCTTCTGTTTTGTGGCTCCAAATTCTGCCACTTCTCGTTTGTGCAAGAACAGAAGAAATTTTTGTAGAGGAAAAAAAAAAAGACTCTAATAAAATTCTAATTCTTTCAACAAAAGCTTGAGCCTTGTTGTTTTCTTTTTTAATGGTTGCTGCCTTTTAAGCTACAGCTATCCTATTCAGTAACTGCAACTTGGATGCTACCAGCAGCTGCTGGGCTGCAAGAGCTGGAGCCTGAGGAAATTCTGTTCCCTCAGGCACCCGACTCTTTCAAAGCTACTAAGGAAATTTATTTAAATCTCTGTCCCACTAAAGGACTCAAGATTCAAAGCTTAAGGTAGAATCCTGATTCCCAGAGAGCCTGAATAGCAAGCAGCTCACCTCGCGTCTCCCAAGAAGTTCTCATGCTTTTTTTCACTCCTCCTTATAATCCCTTCTCCACCTGGCTCCTTACAGCTTCCTGTCAGCTAGTTGCTGACCCAGCCTCCTGACCGCAGGTGAATTTTATTTAATCAAACACATCTTTGCGTCTTTAAACAAATGTTCCAGTACATAAACAAAATTAACGTACCTGAAATTAATATTCTGCAAGGCCTTGTAATCACAGCTTCTAGGTGTCTTGTGAGTTAAAATAAGTAGTGTTAAAAAGAACAATGATACAAAACTGTTCCTAAGGCAAGAACATGATTGTCAGACATTTGCGGGGCGGGGAGATCTGGGCATAGTGGTATACACGTTTACCTTTTTCTTTATTTTTATTTTATGCGTGTGGGTGTTTTGTCTGCATATATGTCTGTGTACCACATGTATAGTGTTCACGGAGGCAGAAAGAGCAACCGATCCCCTGGAATTAGAGTTGTAGATGGTTGTGAGCTGCCAGGTGGGTGTTGGAATCTAACCTGGGACCTCTCGAAGAGCAACCAGTGCTCTTAACCTCTGGGCCGTCTCTCCAGCCCCATGTGACATTGTGATGTCATGATAAATCATTGAACAGCAAATCTATGTAAGAGTCTCTGAAACCAGGTATGGTAACATATGCTCAAAATCCCAGCACTCAGGAGGCTGAGGCAAGAGAGCTGAGAGCATAAGGCCAGCCTGGGATACCTACTGAGACCCTGTTCAAAAACAACAACAAAAAGACCAACAAGAGGCTGGAGAAATGGCTCAGAGGTTAAGAGCATTGACTGCTCTTCCAGAGGACCTGAGTTCAATTCTCAGCAACCACATGGAGGCTCACAGCCATCTGTAATGAGACCTGATGCCCTCTTCTGGTGTATAGGCAAAACATGGAGACAGAACATTGTATGCAGAATAAATAAATCTTTAAAAAAAAAAAAAAGTCTAACAAAACAGGTATCTATCTCTGAAAAGAATTTCTTTTTTTATCATCAAGGAAAGCCTAGATAGTGGACAATTCCAGAAACTGATAGCACAGAAGAGAACTCCAAAGGTTGTGTTTTATTGTGCTGGGGGTCATTTAACCATCTTGCATTTTACTTAGCACTCTTAAGTCAATATTTTTCTCTTATATTGATTATGAAAACTCCGTTTTTTAAGTTCTGTTTTAAGTTGGATTTGTCATCTTCCTGTTCTCTTCATTGATGAGTTAAATGAACTTGTGACTCATGCTTACTTTCTATTTTTATAAAAATGTCGTTGTTCCCAGAGAACCTAGGTAACAAAGAGGACCCCAAGAGAGACATACATGGATCTGCCTAGGAAAGGTAAGAAGACAAGATCTTCTGAGTAAATTGGGAGCATGGGGGGCACGAGGGAGATGGAAGAAGAAAGGGGAGGAGAGAAGGAAAATGTATAGCTCTATTAAAAAATAAAATAAAACGTCGTTGTTAACATGCTGAAGACTATCCTTGGCACAAAGTACCAGACCCTGTGATGAATAATGTACAGACCCATGTTACCCCTTTGAGACAGTTTCTATTTTATTTTATTTTTATGTGTGTGGGTGTTTTGTCTGCATGTTTGTCTGGGCATCAAGTGTGTGCAGCACCTTTGGTGGCCAGAAGAAGGCATCAGATTCCCTGGGGTCTAGTTACAAATGGTTGTGAGCTGCCGAGTGAGGGCTGGGAGTAGAGCCCAGGTTCTCTGGAGAATCCTCAGTGCTCTTAACCACCAAGCCATCTCTCCGGTCCTGAGAGAGTTTCTGTTTAATCCTCACTTTCCAGATAAGAAGCCAGAATCTCAGAAAAATAAAAGTGTGCTTTTAGTACCAAGAGGTTGACTAATCACATTTTTCTAATTCTTCCCTAGAAATCGTATTTGCTCATTGACTTAGGAAGCATCTCTTGAGCACTTTACCATGAAGCTGGTACTCTGCCAGTCTGGTGATACAGACAAGGCTGCTGCCCTCTTTGGTATGGAAGACAAAAGCATTCAAAAAAAGAAAATGTCATGTAGGAGGGTTAAGAAAAAAAAAGGGGGGGGGTAGGTTTCTGAGAAGGAAGCAACTGATTAACAGAAATGACCTGTGATCAGGAAGGGCTTTTCAAGCTTCAGTACGAACTGGTGCGTGGCCCCATTGCAGCAGTAAGTGTAATCCACTTACAAGGAAAGCATGGTCACCTAGCTGGAAGAGAGTGGGCAATGCTGTAAAGCAATGAGAAACAATGGTGGCAAGGGTGGGTGGGCACTAGATGACACAACCCTTTGTAAAAAACAGCAGGGAACTTGGACTTTGTCCTAAGTGTTATCAATGGATTTTCAAGGGGCAGAGGAGAAAACAGAAAAAAACAAAACAAAACAAAACAAAAAGCCGGGAGGGGTAGGAGGCTAGGAAGTCACCAAGGTGGTACAGGGCTGTAATCCCTGCAGGTGAAAGATCAAGGCAGGAGGGTCAGGAGTTCCGGTTAAATGCTCAGTAAAGTGTTTGTCTTGCAGTTCCCAGAATCCACAGAAAAATACTCGAGGTTAGTGAGCAGGCTCAGCAGACAAAAGTGCCCGCTGCCAAGCCCGACAGCTTTTCCCAGCCTCATGCGGTGGTAGGAGAGAACTGGCTCCCAAAGTTGTCCTCCACACGTATTTTGTGTGCATGTGTGTGCACACACCGTAGATATAAACGTTATAATCCAATTCCTTTTTAAGATGTTGGGTATGGTGGCAAGTGCCTGTAATTCTAGCTCAGAAGTGACAGATGCAGGGAGACAGATGCAGGGGAATTCCTGGGCCTCTCTGGCCAATTGCCTGTGCCAAGCTCCAAGCCAATAAGAAATCCTGTGTAGGCAGAGTCTATCCCACCTGCAGCTCCCAAATAACCACACCGAAACTTCCTATTAATTATGAAAGCTCATCTGATAGCTTAGGCTTGTTACTAACTAGCTCTTACAACCTAACCTATTTTTATTAACCTATCTGTTGCACTGAGACTCGTTTACCTCATCCATGTACTGCCCATCCTGCTCGCTCTACATCTCACGGTGTGTCTGATTTCTTCTTCCCAGCATTCCCCCTGCCCAAAAATCCTGCCTACCTATTGGCCATTTAGCTTTTTATTAAACCAATCTGAGTAACACTTCTTCACAATGTACAAAAAAGATCATTTCACAACAACCCTGTCTTCAAAAAAAATGTAGATGGCATTCCTGAAGAACAATGCCTGAGGTTGTCTTCTGGCCTCCTTCCATGGTACTGGTATGAATACACACATAAACATGGGGAAGGGGAGACAGACAGACAGACAGAGACAGGAGACACAGAGAAAGGGGCAGAGATAGCTCACTAGGCTGGGCTACATGAAGGTCTGTCTTTTTGAAGGGGAGTGGTGTGGGAGATAGCTGGCACACTCAGGGAATCCCAGCACTTAGAGAGGCAGAGACAGGAGTTAAAGTTCAAGGCCAGCTTGAGCTACACAGTGAGACAGTCTTTAAAAAAAAAAAAAAAAAAGATAACTAGAAAGATGTCTCAGTAGTTAAGAGCATCTACTGTTCTTCCAGAGGATGAGAGTTCAGTTTCCAGCACCCACATCAGGCAACTCACAGACTCATATAATTTTAGGTTCAGGGTACCTGAAACCCTCTGAGGGCACCTGCATACACGTGGCATACATACAGAGAGAAACACCTATACGTAAATAAATCTTTAAAAAATAACACGAAAAAACAAATAAAAATTAAGCCAGGCAGAGTGACATGCACTTGGGAGGCTGAGGCAAGAGACTCCCAAGAGTTAGAGGCCAGCTTGGAACCCAGTATCAGAAGGGGAGGGAGTTCAGGGGGCAATGCGCTTGCCACACAAGTGTGAAGACCTGAGTTCAGTTCCCAACACCCAGGTAAAAGCCAGATGTGGAGTCTGGAATCTCGGCACTGGGGTGGGGGAGCAGAGACAAGCAGATCCAAGGGCTTGCTGCGTAGTCAGGCCAACAGATTGGTGAACTCTGGGGTCAGGAAGAGACCCTGTCTCAAAAACCCTGTCTCAAAACTAGGGTAGAAAGTGACAGAGGGGGAAAAAAGACCCAGTGTTGATCTCTGTCCTCCACACATACCACCATGGGGGAGTGCATCTGAGTAACGAGTTAATTAGTAGCATAAAACTTAAAAAGGAGGAAATCCACTATCGTCATCTGTAGGTGCTGTGTCTATCCATAAAGTCCATAAATATCAGTCAAGTGTTAGATTAAATACAAGTTCATTGAAGTTACTAGATGCAAAATTAACACAATAAAATTGTCAGCATCTCTGTGAGAAATAAGCAGTCAGAATATGAGATTTTCTCAAATACTCCTTTCAGTAACACTGATTTCTCACAGGGCTGACACAGGAGGCTCACTTGAGTCCAGGAGTTTGAGACCAGCCTGGGCAACATAGCAAGACTCTATACAGAAAAATACGTAAATGACATGATCTGGAGAGTTGGCTCTGTGGCTAAGAGCACTTAGTCTCTGGTGGAGGACCTATGTTCAGCTCCCAGCCCCCACATGGCAGCTCACAACCTTCTGTAACTTTAGTTACACACACATACCCAAACACAGACAGCCATACACATAAATTAAAAATAATAAATATAATTCCTTTTACTGTTGATGTTTTTCTGAGACATGGTTTCTCTGTGTAGCTTTGCCTGTCCTGGAATTTGATCTGTATACCAGGCTGGCCTTGAACTCAGAGATCTACCAGCCACTGACTCCCAAGTGTTGGGATTAAAGGCATTGCATGTAGTATGTCAAATGGCTTTGGAGAGAACAGATATTTTCACAGTATTCAATCATCCAATCACAGGATAAGGTCTCTCTCTCTCTCTCTCTCTCTCTCTCTCTCTCTCTCTCTCTCTCTCTGTTACAATTTCTTTGACATCTCTTAGAGTTCTATAATTTCATTTCTAAGCACCTTACCCATGCTTTGTTAGAGTTTTTCCTTAGATAGCTCATATCTTTATTGTATTTAATTATTTATTGAACTTATACTTATCTTAAAAGTTAGGTATGTATGTGTAGCTGCATGACTCTATGTGAAATGAGCTAGTCAGGGATATAAAGTTAAGGACTTCCAAGCTATCTAAAAATATGATTAAAGAGAGTGAAAGGATAGCATGCATGCATTCTGTATTCAGGAAACCAGGGGGAGTGAGTTTGGCCAACAGGAATCCAGGGAAAGATAAGACTGGAGAGGATGGTGGGAGTCACCCAACACCACCAGGTACCTGTCAATCGCTGGGGCTGGCAGAGACAGTTACCCTGACCTCCTGCCTCTGTTGACGCGCGACCCATATGCCCCGTGCTGAAGTGTGCTGGGAACTGTGCCTGCGCAGAACATCCTAAGACTTCCAGCTTTCTATTTCTCCTTCTTCCCTTAAGGAAATCACACTTTATTCACATCTAACTTCCACTCTTCCCAAGCCACAGTTCCACTGGCTGTCTATAAAGCCTAGCTCCTTTCTCACACCCCCCACCTACTCAGTTCCCACAGTGTGTGGACACGCATGATCCATACGATGCTAAGGAAGAAAGCATGCTGGGTGTTACACAGCCCCACCTCTGACCATCTGGGTATCTTAGCACGGCTGTGTCCTCACCTGTAAATGGGAGTTCCCTGGCTCTGTGTGTGTGTGTGTGTGTGTGTGTGTGTGTGTGTGTGTGTGTGTGTGTGTGTGTGTATATGTGTGTGTTGAGAACCAAGCACAAGGGCTCCCCTCACTCAACAGTCTCTGGACATTGTAAACTTCCTGTTGGTGGTGGTCCCTGGTTCTGGGGGAGTGGGGTGGGCACACTCTTGTTGTGGAGTTGAGCCAGGTAGGGTCAGGTCTGTCTTCAGGACACAGGGAAGGGGGAGTGGATCCTCTGAAGTGCAGCTGGGCACACAGCCCAGCCTTGGCAGGGGCACTCCTCACCCACCGGGGCTGCACCAGCACTGGCCCCAGCCTGTTTCCTGTTTCCCTTATCTTTCCCCAACATGTGCTCTCCGGGGTCAGAAACACTGCCATTTGCTTCCTTCACTTCCGTTTGCTCAATAAGACCCTTATTTTTCAGATTCTAGTCAAATCTGGCTGCTGGCCCAGAGCCCACTACAGTGTGTGATTTTTCAGCCCCTCGGCTCCAACGGCAGCATTTCTGGGTTTAGATGGAAAACTTCTCAATCGGCTCCTCTCAGCTCCCAGCTTATTTACCCCTACTCTTCTACTCTCTCCCTCCTCAGCCCCATGGCCTCATCCTCTTTGAGTTCCAATTCTGCTTTTAGTTCCCAAGTAGTGTGACCTGTGTGTTCCCTCACTTGTCCTGTCTGTAAAGTGAGGATAATGACCTCGGCTTCCCCAGAGGAAGTGAGCACAGGGCTACGTTAGAAATGAGCATACATTAAACAGTCAAGAATGTCAGAGTCATGCACTCAGAAATGTATGTTGAGGTCTGTGTGTGTGTGTGTGTGTGTGTGTGTGAGAGAGAGAGAGAGAGAGAGAGAGAGAGAGAGAGAGAGAGAGAGAGAGAAGGAGAGACAGAAGCAGAGAAAGAGAGACACAGAGAGAGGGAGAGATAGAGCGAGAGAGACAGAAAGGGGGAAGAGAGAGACCTGGGGAAGTGTTTGCCTTTCAAGCATGAGATACTGAGTCCAATCCCAGCATTCATATAAAAACGTCATGGCACAGGAGCAGAAGCAGGAGGGTTCCTCCAAGCCAATGAGAGGCCTTGTCTCAAAGGAAGGACTGATGAGCAAGAGGTGGCTCAACAGGCCAAAGTATTTGCCAGGCAAAGCTGAGGGCCTGAATTTGATTACCATATGCTACAGTGGAGATACAGAACCAACTTTAAAAGTTGTCCTCTGACTAGCACACGCATGTGCCTACACATGCATACACACCACACACAGACACACAGACACACAGACACACAGACACAGACCCAGACACACACACACCACAGACACACTAAAAATAAATGATCTTCAAAAGAAAAGATAAAGGAGGTTATCTTAGGGTTTCTATTGCTGTGAAGAGACATCATGATGACTTCAACTCTTATAAAGGAAACATTTAATGGGGGTTTTGACTTACAGTTTCAGAAGTTTAGTCCATTATTGTCATGGCAGGTGGCATGCAAATAGACATCGTGCTGGAGAAGAGGCTGAGGGTTCTACATCTTGATCCAAAGGCAGCAGAAGTAGTCTGTTTTCCCCACTGGGCATAGCTTGTGCACAGGAGACCTCAGAGCCTGCCCCTGCAGTGACAGACTTCCTCCAACAAGGTTACCTCCATTCAAACAAAGCCACACCTCCTAGTAGCGCCACTCCTTTTGGGGACCATTTTTTTCCCAACCACGACAGAGGTAGGTAGTATTCCTGAGGATGACCCCTGAGGTTGTCCTTTTACATTCATGCACATATACACACATGTGTACTCACACACATACACACAAGTACACAAACCCCTGCATACACACACATACAGATGCATTAAAAACTTTTCATATTACAGTATGAAGATTAAATTAATAAACTTTGGCATCGTAAAAAAAAAAATCCCAATGACAACTTTTGCTGTGTAACCTGAGGTAAGTCATTTAACTTCTCTGAACCAGATTCTCTTAGTAAAATGCTAGTGTTGATAAAACCCACATCATAGAACTGTCATTTGGGATAGAATTATTTATGAAAGACTGGACACTGCTTCCAGATGCTTAAATCAAAGGCACGGGACACGGGAGGGGAGAGGAACCCCCCATCCTGTCACTGGTTAAAGCATCTTACCAACAGCAAGGAAGAGCTGCAGTGCAGTTAACAGATGCTCAAGGCCTTTCTCCCTTCCTAGCTATCAACCTGCAATTTTCTAGGAATGTCACCAGAAACTCCACTTACAGGAAGGGACATGGACTAAACCCCTTGTGCAACACTCTTGGCTCCTGGCTTTACCTTATCAGAGTCTAATTTGTCAGAAGACCTCCAAAGCCAGTATAATCTCACCTGGGAGGACTGGAGAGATGGCTCTGCAGTTAGGACCTGGGTTGATTCCCAGAAGGCTTACAACCTTTCTTAACTTCAGTTCCAGGGGATTCAGTGCCCTCTTTTGGCTTCTGTGTATATAACCACACAGTGTATATACATACACACAGGCAAATGTTCATATGCATAAAATAATAAATAGAATGTTTAAAAGCAAGAGAGAGAAAAGGAGGGAAGAGCCTTCAGCAACTTTATTTATTTATTTGGGGTGTGTGTATCTGTGTGTGTGTGTAAGGAACAATAGCAGCTGAGCCGCTCACTTATCAACCTTTTGAGATGTAACTGGAGAGCCATTAAAATGGTGTATATACAGTTACCACTAAGGTAGTCTGATTGTGAGTGTCCTTTGCGGAGCCCAGAGCCACTCTGTCTATTTTCCTTTCTGCTGCTCCCTCTTGGAGAAGCCCATGCCTGTGCTCTGAGCTATGTCTTCCTTTCTTCTTCTCCTTTTCCTAATCTCGCACTTAAGCCTACCTTAAGATTGCTTGCGTAAAATCTCCGTTTCATCACATGCCTGCCTGTCCTGAAATTCTTTTCAGTGCCAAAGCCATGAAGCCCGGTTTAGCCCAAGTCAAGATTTCTAAATATCTAGGGAAACCCAGGCTGCCGAGGGTGACAGTGTGGATCTGGGCCTCCACCCCCTCACCACTGACACCAGCCCTCCATCCCAGATTGCATGTGAATAATGGTTGAAGTGTGAGATTCGTTTCCTTCAATTCCGAAACACTTTTCCAGGACGCAAAGGACGAAAAGTCAAAGCGAAGAGACACAGGAGCTCATTAGGAATCAGCAAAAGTCAAGCCAAATTCAAGTGCCGTGTTACACCACCCACCTGGTGCTACCAAGGGCTGGCAAGGATGTGAAGCTGGGAACTGCACACTGCTGGGAATGCAAATTAGCACACATCTTTGTAAAAGATTTTGGCAAATCTACCCAAATTGAAAACCATCTACCCTGTGACTCAGCAAGTCCACGCCCAGGAGTGCAGCTACACAAACTCATCTAGACATGAGGAATCACGAACATGAATGCACATGTCAGCACTGCTCATAGCATGCAATAAACAAATAAACATACATGTCAGCATGGGGAGATGGCTCAGTCAAAAACCTGCTTGCCTTTCAAGCAGGGGGACCTGAGTTCGGGTCTTCAGCACCCATATAAAAAGCCCAGCCTGGCATGGTGCACCTGCAACCCCACCATTGGAGACACGAAGACAGGAGGCATCATGGGCTTGCTGGTCAGCCAGTCAGTAAGCTCCAGGTTCAGTGAGAGACCCTGTCTCAAAAAATGAGATGAAAGGCTAGGGAAATGACTCAGTGGTTAAAATGCAGAACCCCAGAGCTCAGGCAAATGAAGGTGGGCATGGTGGCCCACCTATAATTCTGGGCTCTGAAGACAGAGACAGGACTCCCCAGAGCAAGCTGGCTAGTGAGACTAGCTTTATTCAAGCTTGGGGGGGGGGAGACTAATTAAATTCAATGGAGAGAAGCCTCATGTATACCAGAGTCAGTTCTCTCCTTCTACCTCTGGGTTCTGGGGAGCAAACTCTGTCAAGTGTGTTAACCTGCTGAGCCAGCTCACTGACCTCAGTCTCTAGGCGACTGAGTGACAATGGAAGCATGACCAAAGAAGATCACTGATGTCAGCCTTGGGTTTCTGCACACATATGTACATACATGCTCCCTTTCACATTCATATGTGCCTACATACATGTGAACTGAATGTACACATGCACACATACAACACATGAAAAGAAGGAAAAAGAATGAGATAGAGAGCAATTAAGGAAGACACGCATATGTACTTGTACATATACACATACATACATGAACAAACACAAAAAGTAATGTCCAATATCAGATGGTGAATAAATAGTGATATATTCTTTTCAGGTTTGTTTGACTTTATGTGTGTGAATGTTTGCCTGCATGTGTGTCTTTGTATCTTGTGCAGGCCTAGTACCTTCAGAGGTCAGAAGAGGGTGTTAAATTTCCTGGAGTTACAGACTGTGAGCATAGTTAAATCCGTGAGCTGCTATGTGGGTGCTGGGAATCAACCCTGGGTCACCTGGAAGAGCAGACAGTACTCTTACCTGCCAAGCCAGCTTTCCAGCCCCCAATGGCAGTGCCCTTAAAATGGAATGTGTTAAAGCTGTGACAATGACTGTACATATACCCAAGTGAGAGAAGCAGATTGAAGAGGACTAATGTATGCTAGTGTTATTTCCACAAAGTAGAAGAAGCCACCATATCATTTAAGGTGCATGGATATACGGCATAAGTATACAGAAATGCAAAGAAATGAAAAAATAGTCAATTTTCATTTTCATTTGATGTAATTAATTCAGGGGCCAATATGGGGAAGAGAGCTATGAGTGAATGCCATTTGAGTTATCGGTAATGCTGTATCTCTTCTCGGTGGAGGGGACAGATGTATTTAGAATGCAATTCTATGAACACGAAGCAATAATTCTTCCAATGCAAGGCAGTTCACAATCATTTTTGAATTCAAGACAATGTGATTAGTCATGATTTAAATCACTCCTCTTTGAAGCCCACCCCCCTCCGGTCTTCAATCCAGAGCAAGATGATGAGCTATAAAATCTGCAACGACAGAGAGGTGAGCATGGGAGTGCCTAAAGAAACAGAGAACGGGAGCCCACACATAACCATGGCTTGTCCCAGATTCCACTATGACAGCAAGAAGGATACCAAATAAAAAGTTATAGTTCCTCTATTGGCCTTTGTTCTGCAGGGGCAACCTTGAGCCCTGTCAACCTCCAGACATTCTCCTGTGCATTCCAACAGACAGACAGACAGACAGACAGACAGACAGATGGTTAGGAAACATGGGTGGGATTATAAATCCATTTCTTGGGCAGCAGTGCATTTTAAAATAAGTACAACGTGGGAAATGCTGCTATCTGTATTTGGTCCACAATCCCTATGGCACCATCAGTGTCACCCTGTCTGCCGTCCTTTCCCACACCACGGATTATCTTAACGTAGGGATGTACCTTAACCTAGTATTCAAATTCCTGTTTTTAATTAAACAAGAAATATATGATCATATTCTAGACATAAAATCAGCCATTTAAAGCAATTATATTTATAATGGGAAAAACCCTTTGCAAAATAGTGGTAATTTTTTTCACAAGATTCCCCACTCCTATCTCAGTCTCTCTGTGTCTTTCTCTCCCACCTTTCTCCTCCCCCTTCCTTTTCCCCTCTCCTCTCCTCCCCTCTTCTCTCCTCTCCTCTCCTCCCATCGCCTCCCCTCCCTGGAAATAAACTGCTCTAATACATATCTTTCCAGATTTGTTTGCTTCCATACAGAAACAGGTGTGCTTGGTTATTGTGTGGCTGACAGATGAACAAATGGTTCTAATATGCATATAGTGGTCTATAATTTACTCCTAGAAATGTGTACAAATCATGACAAGCTCACCCTGTCATTCGTCTAGCTGATGGTTATGTGTGACGTGCGTCATTGGATCAGCATGGAGCAAGATTGGGCAGCCTCTATTCCCATGCTGCTTGCATTTTGGTGGGGATACAGACAAATATATAAATAAGTAATACAACTTTCAGTGATCCTAAGAAATATGAAAATTAAGTGGGGGTTTTGAAGGGAAGTTTTTATTTTTGTTTTTGCTTATGAGTAGTATTTCACCATAGGGACTTTCCTAATTTGGGGGACTGACTTTAAATGAATCTACTTGCTTCCCAAAATAATATCTGCATTTCATACTGCCATCCAAACCCATCATTGAAACATATCCACACATCAATCAACACATGAATGAATAAAAACTGTGGCTTATAAGCAAAATAGAATTCTATTTAGCCAAAGGGGAAATTACATTGTAATATTTACAAGAAAACAAATGGAACTTCAGGTCATCTTGTTAAGTGAAATAACAAGATTTGGAAAGACAAGTACTGTATGTTTTCTCTCATATGTAGAGTGTGTGTGTGTGTGTGTGTGTGTGTGTGTGTGTGTGTGTGTGTGTGCGCGTGCGTGAAAATGCCATAATGAAACCCATTGCTGTGCATGCTAACTTAAAAAATGCTTAAAAGGCCAGGCACAGAGGTTCATGTCTTTAAATCCTAGTTCCCAAGAGGTAGGGGCAGCTGGATCTCTGTGAGTTCAAAATCAGCCTGATATAGATAGTGAGATTCTGTTTTGTTTTTTTAAAAAAAGAAGAAAATACACAAACCCAAAACGCCCTTATATAAGTGAACACATATTTCAGGAAATATTGCTTACTAAGAATGATGCACCAAATTTCTTATTCTGTTCTACTTCATAAAAAAAATTTAAAAAACCACGTTAACTGTGATGTCATTGTCCACTAAATGACTATGACCTGCTTGATGCTGAGATTTATCTGGATTGTTCGTCAATCTCTGTTACAAATAATGAGCTCCTATATACTCACTGGGTTCTGTGACTATTTCTGAGAGCCAAGCCCCTGATTGTGTAATTCCTACACTTAAACTTCTGATAAAATATAGACAGTTATTCTGGAAAGCTAAATTCCAATCCTGGATCTGCCGTCATCACGACGTACAAACTCTGGGCAAGTCCCACCATCTCTTCGGACCTCAGTTTCCCCATCAGTAACCTTATGATCTCTACATTCTTGGAGTCGCAACAACGAAAGCAGACGCCCCACCCCCTGACTCAGCGGACTTCTCACCAAGCCCTTCTCCCCCTTTTCCGCTCTTCCTCAAGCCTCGGAAGCAAGCAGCGGGAGAAGGGAACAGGCAGGTCTAGGCAGGAGGGCCCAAGGCTGGGAGGGGCCGAGGCGAGCCGGCCCCCTAGTAGGAAATGAGGTAGATAGAAGTAACACTTTAAAAGCTTGACTCCCTCTTCCTCCAGGCATTCCTGGTCTCTTCCCACCCTCGGCTCAGCTCCCGGCCCTCCCGGACAGCTTCCCTTCTCGTTTCTAATCTGCAGCCTGCAGAGCCCGAGCCTGCCCCGGCCCAGGTGGGACCCAGAACTTCTGCTCCAGGATGTTGACGAAGTTGCTGTCGCTGCTGCTGCTGCTGCTGCCTGGCTGCGCCTTTTGTAACCAAGAAGACTCAGATGGTGAGTTAGGGACGCGGCTCCTGCCTGGGGGGTGTTCTGGAGACTTGGTGTATTTGGAAACTTTGACGCGATTGTAGGGCAGCTAAGCCCGCCGCATGGCTGTCTACAGCTGCTAGGGTCACTCTACGGTGCACGCTGGGTCCTGGGCATCAGTTTATGTTCCAAAGACAAGGCGAAGAAGTTCAGGTAACTTTCAGGAGGCTGGTGGAAGGGACCTGTAGAGAGAGAGAGTGTGTGAGGATGAGGAGAGGAGACAGAGCAGAGTGTCAGTCTGGCGAAGATAGAAGAGAATCAGCGAGGAGTTGAGATGGAGAGAATGGGAAAACATCAGGAGAACGGAGACAAGTTTGGGGATTGAGATGGAGAGGTAGGGAAAGAGGAGAAAGGCTGGAGGTGTAGCTGGTGAGGTGGGACGGGGGCGGGAGAAGAGCCCAGGGCCGGAAGGATTCCGCGGCTGGAAGCTCTTAAACAGAAAAGGGGAGTTAGGGCCAGCCACTACGCCGTCCCCTGCCCCCCCCCCCGCCGCCCCGTCCCTCTAGGTCAGTCTCCCCCTCAGAGAAGCTACCAACCAGCAGTATTCAGAATGCTTACTGTATTTAATACACACATCGACTCGTTTATGTTACCGCATTGATCTCACGGAGGAGAAAGCTGGGTCACAGAACAGATAAGGAATGAATGCCGCTAAGGTTACTCACACCCTAAACACAGAAAGCAACTTCTCAAATGCACCACCGGGTGGGGGTGGTTTACGATGTCACACATACTCATCCAGCGATTCTCCTGATACCAATACATACCGCCAAGGCACTTTTCGGGGTATTGAAGGCAGGGATGACCAAACCCAGTTTAACAGCTAGGAGGGGTCCGGTGTGTTTGGGCACTAACATTAGGAATCCCACGAAATCTGTGTTGATGCAACACACTTTGCTCAGACCCACTTGAAAAGGAGGGGGGAAATGGCAGCATCGGGAAAAGGGCTCCAAGGAGAAGGCCATGGAGCTGGGTCTTGAAACACAGATAAAGATCTGCCAGGCAGAACAAGGGCAGGAGAGCAACCCTGATGAGCTCTGCACACAGTGGCCAAAAGTCAGCATGAGGAACTCCAAGCCATTTGATGAAACTGAACGCCGAGACTGGCCAGAAAATGCAGCTGTAGCCAGATCACTTGCTGTGGATCCCAAACTGGGACAGACTCCGAGATCTGTCCCGTGGATGGGTGCTTTATGGGGAAGCAATCTATGACTCCAGACAAAGACCGGTAGGCTTCTGCTACCAGTGTTCAAATACTTGGCTTGCCTCACCATGTTAGCCTCAGATTCCCATACACATGGGGTTAATAACAGTAGCTACTGCGTTAAGGCATTAGGAGGAAGGCATGCATAAGTTAATAATGTGTGCAGAGCAGCGCCCAGGGCGTGACAAGCCCTTAATGGATATTAGCTATTATTATTTGGGAGGGGTAGGGTATGTCACTGGCGGGCTTTAAGGGAGTTGGGTCAGGTGGAGATCCAAAAGGGTGAAATTGAGAAACAAGTTTCTGTGGCACCCAAGCCCAGATGACAGTGTCCCAGAAGAAAGGGAACTGGGGCTGGAATTGGGATTTTATCATAGGCTGGAGTGTGATAGGCTGGACATGTGAGGGAGGAGGCAAAGACACAGAGGGATGCCTTTTCCAACTGCAGGCCTTAGTTTCCTCGTCTGTAAAGCGAAGATAATAATCCCCGTCCTCTCCTGGCTTGGTTGTTGTGAGCATCAAATAGGAGGGCAGGTAGGAGAGTGCTTTATAGGATTGAGAAACGGGCGGCAGGCCTCTGGGTAAGGGGTTATTATCTCTGGCTGTCAGCCACCCCTTCCCTGGCTGGAGGTCCTGACGCTGCACTGACTCTTCCCCCAGGCTCCCAAAGCCTGCATATGCTCCAGATCTCCTACTTCCCAGACCCCGAACACGTGAGACATCAGGGCAATGCCTCGATGGGGAAAATCCTGACACATACACTGGAAGGCCCCGCCAACAATGTCACCATCCTCCAGCTGCAACCCTGGCAGGATCCCGAGAGCTGGGAGACCACAGAGAAGGGCCTGCAGCTCTACCTGGCCCAATTCCACAGCTTGGTGCAGCTGGTGTATCGCGAGCGCAAGAACAGCGTAGTCTGTGAGTGGGGATGCTGGGTCGGGGCTGGTGGGAGCTCTGGAGATTGAGAGGGTTGGGGGGCTTGTGGCGGAGCTAGGGTGCTAAGTGCAAGGGGAAGGTGGGCGTGGTCTCTGGGTGGGGCTTCCCTGAAGAGCCCTGGCTGGCCCTTGGAGATTGTTCTGTGGGGCCTGGAGGTCCTAAGAGTAAGAAACCTCTATTAGATAGATAGATAGATAGATAGATAGATAGATAGATAGATAGATAGATAGATAGACAGATGCATGCATACATACATACATGAGAGAGTCTATCAGGTTCTCCTCCAGTGACCTCTCAGAGCAGACCTTCTTGGGGGACCCTGTCCCTGATCCTCTCTGACCCCCAAAGTTTCAGTGACTACTCTGCCATCTCCTTTCCCTCATACTCGGCCCTGTTCTCATCCATGTTGATGGTCCCACCCACAGCTCCCTCACAGCCCCGACTCCTCTCAAGTACTCCATTGATTTCTTGTCTGGGAAGCCACCCGCTCCCTTCCACATCACTTCTCTGCTCCTTTCTCTCATGGTCTCTCTCTTCATAGCTCCTGGGTCCTTTTTAGACAGGCTCCAACAGTCTAGCTTTCCAGTCAGAACCCCTTCCTTCTTCCTTTCATGCCCCCCTTGCCTCCGGTGAACATCCCCCACTCCTGGTACCTTCTCAAGCAAGCACAGAACTGAGCCTCCCCCCTTTCCCCCCCCCCGTAGTTCCTCTCACAATCACTTGCTCCCTGGGCTGCGAGCTCCCGTCCAAGGAGCAGACTGAGAGCACCGAAGCCCGCGTCTTCTTCGATGTGGCTGTGAATGGGAGCTCCTTTGTAAGTTTCCAGCCAAAGACCGCTCTGTGGGTGATGCGCACCCAGGAGCCCTCCGAAGCTGTCACCTTCACCCTGAAGCAGCTTAACGCCTACAATCGGACTCGGTATGAACTGCAGGAATTCCTTCAGGACACCTGTGTGCAGTATGTGGAGAACCACATCATCACACAAAACACGAAAGGTATGAGGAGGTTTGGGCCCTGCCTGTGTGTGGGGAGAGGGGGCAGCTTCCAGGCAAGTGGACAGACATGAGGTATCCCTTGTGTAACAAAAGGAGGGGTTTGGAGACTGTGCGAGGGTATATGCATGACTTAAGTCTCTGGGTGAAGTACAGATGCCTTGAGGTTTGAGCCAAACTTGGGACTCCTTGGGAGTATTCTCTTAAACTCACTCTCTGCCTGTTCTGCAGGGAGCCAAACAGGCCGCTCTTACACTTCGCTTGTCCTGGGCATCCTGGTGGGCACTTTCATAATTGCTGGCGTGGCCGTGGGCATTTTCCTGTGCACGGGTGGACGGCGCTGCTAATTACTCTCGAGTCCCCTCGGAAAAAGGGCTGGACTGAAGGGGGTGGTAAGGGAAGGTCACAGCTCATAGAAAGCCAAACAGACTCCCCCAGCGGGCCACCGGATCTCAGGAGATTTAGAGCAACAATTCACTTTTTCTCCTGCAGCTGCCAACCAGTTTGAGGAAGGGGTGTAAAGAGGGTATGTAGACAAAGCACTTGAGAGCAACAGGCATGCTTTGTTTAACTGGTCTGAGAAGCGGTGCTTGCTTATCTGCGGAAATCAGACGATAGACTTGGGGTGTCTGTGACCTCCCTGCAAAGGCAGATTCACTGGAGGCACCCCAACATCTAACTAAATAAAATGAGTTGCCTGTAACCAAGATAAACAACATTTAATGTTATCTAGGTGCGTACAACTTGAGAAGGGATACTGGTCTGAAAGAACCAGAGAAATGTCACAATTGTAAGATCAAGCTATATGGGAGAACAAGTAATAATTAATTAAATATTAAATATCTTATTTATGTAAAAGGTGTAATTATTTCCTCCATTTTATTAAAACTTCTGAAAAAAAATAACCTATACCCTTTGTTCTATTTCTTCATCTGTCGTTTGCTCGGAAACCAGTGGTGTCCTCTTTCTATGAAGTAGTCAAAGATCGCCATAACCTCTATTGTCATCATATCCTCCAAAATGTGTGAGTCATTGACTCTGGGAGCTGGAAACTCTCTTCTGAGACACTGTAATTCATAAAACTATTCTGGAATTCTTCTCAACCTCTTTGCCTCCATTCACCTTGGAAGATGCTGTCTTTCTTCTTTTTTTTCCCATGCACTGACTTTAAATATCTATTTCTCGTGGTTTCTGTGGAGCAACAAGCATGTGTTTGGAGCTGGATAGATGACTCAGCTCTTTCAGAAGACCTGAGTTGGGTTACCAGCACCCAGGATGGCAGGAGGCGCACTCACAACTGCCTGTAACTTCAGGGCCAGGGAGTCTGGTGGCTTCTTCTGGCCTCCTAGAGCACTAGCCACACACACACACACACACACACACACACACAGAGTTTTTTTTTTAATTTTTAAGAATTTATTTATTTATTTATTTATTTATTTATTTGGGACAGAGTTTCTCTGTGTAGCCCCAGCTGTCCTGGAACATACTCTGTAGACCAGGCTGGCCTCAAACTTGCAGAGATCCACCTGCCTCTCCCACCCCACAGAGTGCTAGGATTAAAGGTGTGTGCCACTCCTTACCCTCAATGAGAAGCCTATGGGGAGATGGGGGGGTGTGAATGTAGGGGGAGAAGGAGGAGGGGAGGGGGGAACTGGGATTGCTATGTTACAAAAAGATCAATAAAATTTTTTTTAAAGGTATGAACCATCACCACTCGGCTTTAAGAACATTCTAAAATCAGATTTCAGCTTTACATCTTGGAGTCAGGCATTTAACTTCTCCAAATCTTTCTTCCTTAAAGGGATAATAAAATACACAAAAGGATATAACAAAATATCTACCTCAAACACACATTATGGGTATCAGGTAAACTAATGCAAGTAAGATAATACATACATCATGAATACAGCAATGGTTACCTCTCCAAATCCCATATTTGCTCTAATTTTTTCCCAAAGGACCAACTCCAAGGCTTCACAAAGATTAGGCAGGCTCCTGACAGTGAGCAGCAATTCCACCCCTACACTGACTTCTATGCTTTGTTTTAGACAGGGTATCACTATGTAGGCCAGGCTGGCCTTGAACCTGTGATCCTCCTCTCTCAACCCCCCCACCCGTTGTGGATTATAAATATGCCTACTGCTCGGTTTCCTTTGAACATGATCTCTACCTTAATATCTTGAGGATATTCAAAGTCAACATATGAGGAATCAATGTTATTACCTTTTCCCCTTTTCTCCCTGTTATTTAATATGTGTTAATAGGTAAAAGAAATACATTCACATAGTATCTGTGTAGAGACCTCAGTGGTAAGCTCTATTTACTTACTTTTCTTTATCCCCACCTATAAAGTGCAAAATCCATAGGATCCATTCTCTCTGTACTGCCCTTCCTCTTTCTCTGTGAGAGGCACAGAGGTGTGCTGCCCACCTTCAGGGAGTACAGCCAGCAGGGGTCCTCAGCCACTTCAGTTCCCAGTGACCACCTCAGCTACAGAGAACAGTCCAGCACAAGGGCATGCCTGTCCTGTGACTGCCCTCCCCTGTGACTGGGCACAGCAGAGGTGTGGACACCCAGCTGTGCCCCATTACTCCAGAGTTCCCTGCCGGGTTGGCTGGGTCTGTGTGGGATCTACAAAGCAGTTTAACTTTTCCTCAACTTGATCCTGCTTCCTCTTCCAGTAAACATCCTGCATCTCCACCTCTCTCTCAGCATCTGCTTCCAGAAAACTCAAAACTCGACAGGCATGTATGTGTGCCCCTCCCCTATTCTGTGTCTCCTCACCACACCACCTGCTCTGCCCAAACTGAGAAATGTCCGGTCTTTTTTGACTAGACCATGCAATAGCTAAATGCTCCTCCTAAGTGCTCCCTTGTCTGTAATTGTTTCTTTGTTCGAATTCATCTTATACATGGCAATAAAAAAGGGGGCAAATTTTGAAAAGTCTGTGTCATTTCTGCTTTTTTGTTAATTTCCCATTCTTCTTGAATAGGACACACACACACACTACACACACATGCACATACACACACAGATACACACACACACTTACACACACATATACAGACACGCACATACTACACACACATACACACACACATGCACATACACACACACTACCGCACATACACACATACACACATACACACAGTAAACACACACATACATATACACACACTATACACAGATATAAACACTACACACATACACACACTACACACACACACAGACACTACACACACAGACACACACACTCACACACATATACACAGACACACACACACTACACACATACATACACATACACATACACATACACACACATGTGTACACACACATACACACACACTGCCCAAGTGCTCACTACTGTCTACCAGGCATTGGTGAGGATGGTCCAGTTGTGGCATCCTTAACTAGACCGCTCTTTTGTGCTGTGCTAGTAGTCTCTTGTTCTGTTTTCTGAGCTTGATTCACTATCATCATTATCAGTTTATTTATTCATCCAATAAATGTCCATACACAGATTTGATGCTATGTGCATTGGAAGAAACAAAGTGATTAAGGCATGGTCCTTCTCAAGGAAGAAATGACATAGGATTAAGTCCCACACAAGGCAGATGTTCTCAGGGAACGTAGGTTAGAGGAAGCCACGTACAAATGCAAATGCTATTGTTATTTACAGTTTTAGCTATCGCTTATACATTGTTCATAATTTTTATAGTTCTTTAATATGATTTGTCACTTTAAATTCAGTGAAGTCTCCTAAGATACGAATTCTTATCGTATCTTAGGTAAAGGGCTCAACAAGTAAAGCTGCTTGTTAAAATCCGTTTTGAAACCCACTTAGTAGGAGGAAGGAGAGAACCTACTCTACCAAGTTGTCCTTTGGCTTTCTGCACATGCTCCATGGCCCACCCACACTCTCACACATACATTTTCCATACACAATAATAATGAATTTTTTAAATTTCAAGAAAAATGCATAGTATCCTTCTTAGGAAACATGCTACCAACAATAAATAGAGTGGCAGAACAGGGTTTAAAACCATGCCCTTGTGTTCTGACATTTGTGCTTTCTTTCATCTAGAACTGAGGAAATCAGAGCAATTTCTAGGGAAGTGCATACATATCCACAACACACACACACACACACACACACACACACACACACACACACACACACATAGACAGAGAGAATTTAAAATAAATCCTTAAAAAGAAGAGTGGACAAAGGGCTTTGCTGGAAATGAACACGCTCACCTTTAAAAGGTATATGGCCAGGCAACATAGTAAGATCCTGTCTCAGAAAAAAACTTATTATATAACTTATTATATAACTCATCAACTTCACTCTTTGTATTTACCCCGAAGAATTGAAAAAATGTGTCTACATGAATAATTATAAACAAATATCATAGCAGCATTGTTTTATCTGTAAGATAAAAACAATGCAGACTACTGCTGCTTTATCTTGCTATGGGATGTGCCAAGAATCATAGGTTGTAGATGTAATAGGATTATTTTGAGTGTGTCTTGATTCATTTTCTGATGCTATAACAAAAATCTGAGGCTGGGTAATTTCGAAGGAAAGGAGGTTTACTTAGTTCACAGTTCTGGGGGTTAGAAGTCTCAACTCCATGTGTGCATTCTCAGGAAAGGAAGGCCCTTCTGACTGTGTCATGTCATGATAGATGGCATTACATGGCATGAGTGTGTACCAAAGAGATCTCCCAGAGAAAGAGACAGAGAGAGATGGGAAAGGACTCACTTTCATAACTGCTGCTCTCACAGGAACTAAACCACTCCTGTACAGTCTAACCCACTCCATGAGACTGGCATGAATCCCTTCCCATTGACACCATAGCTGGGTCATCTCCCACCACAGCCCCACCTATTAAAGGCTCTTTGAATATCATGGAGGTAGAAACTAAGTTTAACATGAGTATCTTCAAATGATTTCGAAAGGGTTCTCAGAGCTTTTGTGTCCACATCCAGAAACAGGAGGTAAAGGATCAGGACCCTGGATGAGTCACCTTGGTCCCTCACTTCCTCAAGAGAAGGGTGACTGGAAATTCAGCTGACACCCGAGCAGCTTTCATGGCTGTGTGTCCCTGGTGCAGTCACTACTGCTCTGTGGGAAGCAGCTGTGATTTCAAAGATATAGGCCAGTTCTGACAGTCAGGGTTCTAGCTCCTAACTCCAGGCAGCTGACCTCTGGGCAGATTCTTAAGGGTCCTTGATGTTCCTCCATCTTCAGAGAATGACCTCAGGATGTTTGCCTTAAGTCTGAGCCTTGGCAGCCAAACTACTGAAAGCCCAATAGGAGTTTACATGAGAAATAAACAAATCTGGAACATATTTAAACAAGTGACTCCCAAGAGCATTCTAAAACCCTTCTTCTGGGTGGCCTGTAGTCCCCATTTAACATCAAACTTGAGTGTCTTCATTGTTTGCATTCTGCCAGGTAGCCTACCTCTAGGCATCTGTAGCCCCTTCTTTTTTTCTTTATACTTAAAAAAAAAAAAAAAAGACATGCTGCTGATGGTGATGGCACACACCTTTAATCCCAGCACTGGGGAGACAGAGGCAGGTGGATCTCTGTGAGTTAAAGGCCAGCCTGGTCTACAGAGCTAGTTCCAGGACAGCCAGGGCTGTTACACAAAGAAACCCTGTCTTGAAAAAAACAACAACAAAAAAAGACATGTGTCTTAGTTAGGGTTTCAATTGCTGTGAAGAGACACCATGACCACCTCAACTCTTATAAAAGAAAAACATTTAATTGGGGTGGCTTACAGTTTCAGAGGTTTAGTCCATTGTCACCATGCTACAACATGGTGGCATGCAGGCAGACATGGTGCTGGAGAAGGAGCCGAGAGTCCTACATCTTGATTCACAGGCAACAGGAAGTGGTCTGGGGCACTGGGTGTGGCTTGAACATATGAGACCTCAAAGCCTGCCTCTTAGGTGGTATACTTTCTCTAACAAAGCCACACCTACTCCAACAAAGCCACACTTCCCAATAGTGCCATTCCCTATGAGCTTATGGAGGCCAATTACATTCAAACTGCCACAACAGTGTTTCACTATGTAGTTCTGACTGGCCTGTCACTTGCTTTGTAGACTATGCTGACCTCAAACTCAGAGATCCATTTGCCTTTGGATCCTGAGTGCTGGGATTAAAGGTGTGCCACCACAACCAACAATAGCCCATGTTTCCAGTTCATTGCACTATTGGTGGGATCTATTTTATGCTAAACATCCTGGTAACTGCTAGTGGGGAGAGGAGAAATGGGTAAGACGGAGTCTCTGTGGAGCCACTCCTAATCTAGAGGGAGAAGTACACAAAACAACAACAAAGATGCAAAATGAGTTTAGCTGCCTTCCCAGGAGAAAGAATCCCAGGAAAGCACACAGGCCAAAGGCCTCATCAGGGCTTGAAGAAAAACAATTTCCACAGGGAAAGAAGGGGAAGCCATTGCTCTGCTCTTAGGCCAAGATCTCTGTTCATCTCTGTCTAGCACAAGAAAGGAGTTCAGAACACATTTGTCAATGAATGAATAATGAGTAGATTCTGAACTGATATAACAGCACCCAGGAAGAGAGTACAAGAGGGTTAGGGAAATGGCTCGGTGAGTATACACCTGTTATGCAAGTGTAAGGGCCTGAGTTCGTATCCTCAGGACCCACATTAAAGCTAGGCATAATAGCATGCGTCTGGAATTCCAGTGCCCCTACAGGGAGATGGGGTGTGTGCAGAGAAAGGAGAATCTAAAGAAACATGTGGGCCAGCTAGCCTGGTGTACACGGCAGCAAAAGTAACAACAACAAAACAAACAAACAAACAAAAACCAGACAGTGTCTCACATATGGTGGAAGACAAGAATACCAGGGATAGTTCTCTGACATCCACTGTGGCAGCACAGCACACACACCAATATTCACAGATATACACACATCATACACATAGGAGGTGGGGGAGGAGGAGGGAGAGGAAGGAGGGGAGGAGGGGGAGGAGGAAGGATTGTTCTCGATACAGTGGTAAGGTCTAGTGTGGCTTCATTGACTACAGATTGTGCTTCAGAGTGGAGTGGGAAGTAAAATGAGATTTAAGAATGCTGTGGGGCTTTAATCCCAGCACTCGGGAGGCAGAGGCAGGCGGATCTCTGTGAGTTTGAAGCCAGCCTGGTCTCCAGAGCGAGTGCCAGGATAGGCTCCAAAGCTACACAGAGAAAACCTGTCTCGGAAAAAAAAAAAAAAAAAAAAAAAAAAAAAGAAAGAATGCTGTGGGGCTTCACTAAATCCCACAGGTGATAGTTAATGTTAATGACTTCTTCCTCTAGACAACAATATCTTTATTCATCTTTGTAGCCATAGTGCCTGGAGACAGCCAGAGATTTAGACAATAAACGACAGATAAGCAAATGAGGTGAAAACTTTTGAGAAAGAAATTATTCCTCTCGATCAATATTATTCCTCCCTTATTTTATTTTATTTGAGAGAGCATCTCACTATGAATCCCTTGCTGTACTGAAAATTGCTATGTAGCCCAGGCTGGCCTCAAACTCATAGAGATCCACCTGTCTCTGCCTCCTGAGTGCTGGGATTCAGGGTGTGCACCACCATACCCAGCTAATTCCTCACTTGTATATATAATTTTATAGTCACAGAAATACTTTTCTTTCAGTATCTCATTTAACATTTTATTGATATACCCAACAAGTTTGTGAGGACTGAAGGACAGGTCTTATCCTCATTTCCTGAAGTCACTGTCAGGTTCTCATAGCCAGTGTCAAGGATCAAAACTCCGTTTCCTTTAGTCTCTTCTTGCATGGCTGGCACGCTGTTGTGCATCTCTGTGCCGAAGCCAGGCCTCCCTGGAGTAGCTTCACTCTCCTCTCCCCTCGCTGTACTCAGGATTTCTACATGTCCCCCAAATAGATGAAATTTATGGATGGGGGCCATTTTACCTCACGGGAAACCTGGGAAGAGGGTCCTCACATCCCATGGTGTGGCACAAATTCTTAGCAAATGTCTAAACACTTTTGGATTTTGTTTTGTTTTGTTTTGACAAGGTCTCACTTTGTAACCTGGGCTAGCCTGGAACTTGATATGTAGACCTGGCTGGACTCACACTTGAACTCACAAAGATTCACCTGCCTCTGCCTCCCGAGTGCTGGGATTAAAGGCGTGCGCCACCAACGCCCGGCCCTGTCACTGCTTTGCAACCTTTTCCCAGAAATACAAAGCCCTTTCTTTATTTCCTCATCTCTCATGTTTCAATATGTATGTTCCTCTCTGAAAAACAAAAGTTCTACATTTTTTTTGTTTCTTAATTTCCTAAAATCTGCCTCTTAGTGTCTTATTTTATGCACTTGCAAGTGAGTCAGTTTGAGGATTTCACACAGCCTGTAGCACTCCACAGACCAGGCAGTGGGGCTTGGGAAGAAAAAAATTAAAAGTTAATCTAATGTCATTTTCTGACAGAGCAATTCAGTAATGCAGCTGGCTGCTTCACATGATTAAATGTAGGCAAACACTTCAAGTTCTGACCTCTGGAAATGCATCCCCACATATTCATAGAGACAATCATCTGGCTTACAAATCTGCTGCAGACTTAACATCTTTCAGCCCTTCAAGGGCTCTTCACTGGCTGTGGCATTTCAGTAACCTCCAAAATTCATCGCTTTATTATTAGAAACTATTTACGGAAGCCAAGTAGGTGATACACACCTTTAATCCCAGCACTCACGAAGAAGGCAAAGGCTTGAAGATTTCTGTGAGTTCAAGGCCAGCTTGGTTTACATAGCAACTTCCATACCAGCAGGGCTATACAATAAGACCCTGTCTCAAAAAAAGGAAAAAAAAGGAAATATCCTTTTCATTTCAAGCATGTGATAATTTACTTGGTATCTTTTGATTCTGAAGGAAAAAAAGATAAGTGTGTCTTTTTCAAAGGCATATTTTTCTCTATTAATCATCAATATTTTTTTTTTGAGACAGGGTTTCTCTGTGTAAGCTTTGGAGCCCTGGAACTTACTCTGTAGAACAGGCTGGCCTTGAACTCACAGAGATCAGCCTGTCCCTGCCTCCTGAGTGCTGGGATTAAATGGGTATACCACCACCCAGCTGTTCTTTTAAAGAACAAAAATGAAAAATCAAGGAGGGAATTAAAAAATCCCTAGAGTCAAACGAAAATGAAAGAACCGCTTAGCAGAACCTTTGGGTGCAGCTAAGGTGGCTCTAAGAGGAGCATCCAAAGCTGAGAGTTACTGCTCGCATCAAACCACTGAAGAGCTCTCAAGGGAATTATGTGATGATCCTAAAGGTCTCGGAAAAATGAGAACAAGTCAAAACCAAGAGCAGTAGATGGCAAGCAATAATAAAGATTATGGGGAAATTATTAAATAAAAGAACAATCATAGAATTAATCAAGTAAAGAAAAATGAAATCAGGACATTTGCAGGGAAATGCAAATCATTATGTTAAGTGAAACAAATCAGATTCAAAAATACAAACGCTTCCTGGTTCTCCCATATGCAGAACCTAGATTTGTGTGTACGAGCATCAGTGCGTGCGTGTGTGTGTGTGTGTGTGTGTGTGTGTGTGTGTGTGTGTGTGTAGAACTAAAAAGGGGACAATGAGCGAATGGGGAGGCTGAAGAAATGGCTCAGTGGTTAAGAGCATGTGTTCTTTCTGGCAGACAGCCTGGGTTGGTTCCCAGCACACACACCTTGTCTGACAACTGTCTAGAGGACAGTTCTAGGGGATCACAGCCCTCTTCTGGCCTCCACTGGCTCTGCACACACACACTGTACACAATGTACATTCAGGCAAAACACCCATGCACATAAAATAAAGAAATCAATGTTTCTAAAAGAGGGAGGGGAATGAGAAGGTAATGGGATACATGTGTCTTGGAAGCAGAAGGGAAGGACAACTAGGAGGAGGAAGGAGAGCAGCAAGAGGGACAAGGGAGGCACTGGGGAAGGGGAGAGCATCAGAACCAAGTATAATGACACAGAGTATGGAAAATGTCATAGTCAGGCCCATCGCTTTGTGTGCCAACTTTAAAAGTTTTTTTTTTTTTTTTTTTTTTTTGTGTTTTTTGTTTTTTTTTTTTTAGGGCCATTATGTCAAGTGAAAGAAGCCAAGTCCCCAAGTTCCACATTGCATCATTCCATGACATGCTGGGGAAAGTAGAAGCTGGGAAGGCCAGGGTGTGGCCAAGGCAGAGGGAAGCTTGGGCTCAAATGCTAGGGGATGTTTTGGAGAGTGATTTTTTTCTACATTTTTACTGTGGTGGCCACATGGTCCTAACACTTTTGTCAGTATTGCACTGTAATCCCCAAACAGAGACTTCCACGTAATATAAATTAACAAGCTGTCCCCTCGAATCATAAGAAAGCAACCTCTCCCGGGTGCTGCGGGTGGAGAATTATTTTTTAGTATAATTTTAGGACTGCCTTCATCACTGTTAGCTAGTTCTGTCCTCGCCTCCCACAGGACCTGAAATCTCATCCGTTGGCATTTTTCCGTCTGCTCTGGTTACCCCTTCTCTCTGGGGACGGTCCAGCTCTTGCTCCATTGGGAATGATGGGAAAACTCAGGAAGTCAGGCTAACTGGTAATCGCAGGGTGGTGGTGCGCAGACCTCTGAGGGGCCAAGACCCAGCACAGGGGACGTGTGATGGGAAGAAAGGGAAAGGCAGACCTACAGAGTAAAGCACAGGCCAGGAAAGGCCACGGGAGGCTGTCACAGAAGTGGGCAATGTTCAACAGGGAGGGACTGCGACAAAAACACACTGGAGTGACCTCACAGCTTGGCTCCTGGCTGGCTCTGGGTGTAGGCCACTCTCCTTCCGAGCTTCATTTTCCGATCTTGCTCATCTGTCCAGTCCTGCTCATAGCCCTCTAGCTCACATCCTCTCCGAACTGACGCTGCTGACACCGTCTCCTTCTCACGCAGCTCGGCATCCACTTTATAGCTGCGTAACTCGTCTGATCCAAGGGAAGGAGAATTATCCTTCCTTTCCAGAGGAGTGAAGAGGCCCAGGAAGCTTAAATGATTTGTCTAAAGTCACCCTTTGAAAACTGTGGCCCAGACACCTTCCATTGCTTATGCTATGCTGCCCCCTACTGGAATGATCGCAGATACACCAAACTACAAACAACACACTTCTACAGTGGGCTTCTATTTATTCGCGTACCAAGCATTCATTGATTAACCTACTATGTGCTAGAAACAATTCAGAAGTGGGCTGCGCCCATGGAAAATATGGACCCAGTCATTTGACTGACCAGTTACAGTTAGATGAGCTCTGTGAAATACAAAGTATAGGGCATAGAATAGGGTGTGTAGCCTTACAGTAAAGAAATTCAGGGAATCGTGGATGAAGTAGAATCCATAGGAATACATTATTGGCTGGCAACTGGGAGAGGGGACTAAGGAGTTATCAAGGGTGCTTCACAGGGCTCAGGGATGAACAGGGAAGGTGGGATACTGCCACTAAGTTGAGAGTACTTAAAAGGAGATGAGACAGCTGGGTGGTGGTGGCGGCGGCGGCGGCGGCGGCGCACGCCTTTAATCCCAGCCCTTGGGAGGCAGAGGCAGGCAGATCTCTGTGAGTTCAAGGCCAGCCTGGTCTGCAGAGCTAGTTCCAGGGCAGCCAGGGCCACACAAGAAACCCTGTCTTGTTGGGGGAGGGAGGAAAGGAGATGATACTTACAAAGAACAGTAGTTTGGTTTTGTGGCAGTTTGGAAATACCAATGAGGAAAGGAAAGCATAGCAGTGAATGAGAATCTGGGCTGAGTGATCACTGCTGTGAACTGAGGTCTACACTCAAACCAGTGGGAACAAAACTTGGGTGCTGTTGGGTGTGCAGAGAGAATGCAGATAGTATTTGAAACTGTGGCAGTGGATGAACGCACAGAATAGGAAGGGGGCTTCTTTTTATTTCTTTTTTTTATTAGTCCAAATTAGGAACAAGCTTGCTTCACATGTCAATCCCTTCTCCCTCTTCCTCCCCTCCCCCAACCCTCCTCCAACCCCCCACCTGCCTCCCCCCCAGCCTCATCCACCGTCCACTCCCCAGGCAGGGTAGGGCCCTTGACGGTGGCTCCCCAAAGTCCACCACATGATCCTGGACCAGGCCTAGGCCCTCCCCCATGTGTCCAGGCCAAGAGTGCATCCCTTCACGTGGGATGGGCTCTTAAAGTTCCTTCTTACACCAGGGAAAAATACTAATCCACTACCAGGGGCCCCCTGGAGTGTGGAGGCCACCTAATTGACATCCATGTTCAGGGGTCTGGATCAGTCCTGTGCTATCCTCCCAGACAGCAGTCTGGGGTCCATGTGCTCTCCCTTGTTCAGGCCAGCTGTTTCTGTGGGTTTCACCAGCCTGGTACCGACCCCTTTAATCTTCATTTCTCCCACTCTGCATCTAGGTTCCAGAGTTCAGTTCAGTGTGTATCTGTGGGTGTCTGCCTCTGCTTCCATCAGCCACTGGATGAGGGCTCTAGGATGGCATAAAAAGTAGTCATCAGTCTCATTATAGGGGAAGGGCATTTAGGTTATCCTCTCCATCATTGCCTGGATTGTCAGTTCCTGTCATCCTTGTAAACAATCTGGAAATCTTGGAAGGGGGCTTCTAAAGCAGGCCAAGAAACCTCTGCATTTACATTGAAGAGACAGAACCAGTGGTGGAGAGCCAAGGGAGGTCCCAGAGGGATAAGGTGGAGCATGGGTCAACAGCTTAATAAAACAGTTGGGGCTGGCAGGATGGCTCACCAGCTGAAGGTGCTTGCTGCAAAACCTGAGGACCTGAGGTTCAACCACGTGGTTGAAGGAGAGAACTGACTTCCACGGGTGTCCTCTGATCTCCAACTCATGCCATGGTATGTTCCCATGCATGATTAAATAATTAGATGTTTTGAAGTGTAGAAGAGCCAACTTGGGTGAAGAAGTTCGAGGGCAGCAAGTCACAATGGAGTTCTTTCTTCACAGGCATATAGTACGCCCTGTGGAGAAAGATGATGCTTTTGAAGTGGCACTTAAGGGTCTGGCCAGCATCATGAGCTTGTGGGCCCTGCGCTCGCCTGGGCCCCCTGCTGTTTAAATGGTCTGTTTCGATCATCTTGAAATTCTTAGCATTTGAACTCATTTTGCAGCCAACAATGACCACCCTTTTGACCTTCCTGCCTCCCCCTCCCAGATGCTGGGACTACATCACAGGGGTATGCTTTGTTTTGCTTTGCTTTTTTAGTTTTTAGCTTTTTCAAGACAGGGTTTCTCTGTGTAACCGCCATGGCTGTCCTGAAACTTGCATTGTTTGCTTTGTAGACCAGGCTGCCCTCAAACTCACGGAGATCCACCTGCCTCTGCCTCTGCCTCTCAAGTGCTGGGATTAAAGGTGTGTGCTGCCTTGGTCAGGGGTATGTTTTAACAAGTGGCTCTGAGTTCTCCTTTTGCATTGGGGCTAATAAATCATGAAGTAGGCCCTGAAAAGAGGCAAATGCAAGGCAGAGACCCAGGCATGATGGCACTTGTCTGTAATGGAGAATTGCAAGTTTGAGATTCTGTCTCAAAAACAAAACATGTTCTATTTGTATTTTTTTCATTAATTGAGAATATATGTCTAAGTGAGCTAGCCAATGACTAGCCTGGGATAATTGAGACCCTATTTCAAAAAGAAGGAAGGGAGGGAGGAAGGAATTCATGAACTAAACACACAACGGTTGGCAGTGGAGCTGGAGAGACGGCTCAGTGGTTAAGAGCACTGGCAGCTTTTCCAGACGACTAGACTTCGAGTCCCAGTACCTACCTGGTGGCTCACAGCCATCTTTCACCCTACTTCCAGAGGATTTGATGCCTTCTTTTGGCCCCCTCAGGGACTGCACACGTGTGGTGCATATTCATAAAATGGAGGCACATAAAATAAAAACAAATCGAGGTTGACAGTGAAAGTTCTCCCTGCCACCCTGTCCTCTGGCTGTATGGGTCCCTGACTGAAGCCATTGCAGTCACCTTTCCATCCAGGAGCACCTTTCGATGTTTTCTGTACTGACAGGCACAGAGACTACTGTGTCTTCCCAATGGTGCACACTGAGGTGTGCTACACCTAGGATTCTGCACTTGACTTTTCTTCCACTCAGTATTACACTTCAGGAGCCATAAGTAGCAGTTGTGGCTATACTGCCTGCACCCAGGAGGCCGAGGCAGGAGGACAAAACATTCTAGTCCACCCTGAGCAGCTGTTAGAGTTTGCTTTCTATTCCTGTGACAGAATACCATGACTTAAAGCAACTTGGGAAGAAGGAAAGAGTTTATTTGGCTTACAATTCTGATTACCATCAATCATGAAGGGGAGGTCAGGGCAGGAACTCAAGGCAGGAACCTGGAGGCAGGAACTGATAAGGAGGTCACGGAGAGGTGCTGCTGACTGGCTCGCCCCTCACGGCTTGCTCAGTCTTGCTTTACTGTACCACCCAGGCCCACCAGCCCAGAGGTGGTACTGCCCCCAGCCCTCCCACTTCAGTCATGAAAATGCCCTACAGGCCAATCTGATGGAGATGTTTTCTCTCACCCAGGAGTTAGCCAGGTCCTGTCTTGCTTAGCTTCTAAGATCACACAACCGTTCAAGGTGGTACGATTGTAGACTGGAGATGTTTCCTCAACTTAGGTTTCTATTTCCCAGAGAACTTCAGCTTGTGTCCAGTTGACAAAAACTGACCAATAGGCTGCATAGTAAGACCTTGCTTAAAAAATACTAATGCTACATTAAAAAAATAATTTCCTAATTAACAAAGAACTTTCTCAAAAAAAAACCAAAACAAAACAAAAAGCAACAAAACAAAACAAAAAAACGGGCGCACAGTGCCCACTGCATGTGCCCTGCCTTGTTTGTGGTTTTCAGGGGAAAACATCAGCAGGAATTACCTCCAAACCAGTTGGGGCTAGATCTGCAAACAGAGGTGGCAGGCTGAAGTGGGGCGAGGGGGCTCTTCTAGACCCCCCCATGCCTTTGTCCTCCATGGTTTGTCAATTAAAATTTCAGTCATTCATTGCTCAAAACTTTTAGACACATGGTCATGATTGACGATGTGTATTACATGGCAATTTGTTTTTAAGATATTATGTTTGTACATCCTCATCTCAAAGGCCACCTCCTTTTGGCACGTTTCTTTGAAACTCCTAGATTTCCTCAGCCAGAATAACGTCAGCGGCCCCGGATGTTCTGGAGGGCGATGTCCTGAGTTGTGATTATTTGTCCTGTCTTAAGGGTGCTTGTTCTCAGCCCTTTCATCTGAAGATGGTCCCACTCGCCCTGCTTCCTTCCAATGAGCACCAGTGTACCTGCCTTAGGGGTCACAGCCTGTGCCCCATCAAGCTAGATTTGGCTACCTGTCCTCAATAAGCCAATTTAAAAAGCCAAATTAATAGTGGAAAGCAGAAAAAAGTAGCACTGGAACAGTGTTCAACACAGTTACCTTGGGAAGACTCGAGTGGCTGCAAGGGCTCTATGCCCCTCTTCACAGTGACCACATTCAGTCTCTCTCTCTCTCTCTCTCTCTCTCTCTCTCTCTCTCTCTCTCTCTCTCTCTCTCTCCCCTCTTCCCCCTCCCTCTCCAGAACTAGACTAGCGTCCGACTAACCTCTGTTTCCTTCCAGATTCCTAGTAAGAACTTCTCTTTTGTGGCTGCAGAGACGGCTCAGCAGTTAGGAGCACTGGCTGCTCTGGCAGAGGATCCGGGTTCAGTTCCCAGCACCCACATCAGGTGGCTCACAACCATCTGCAACTCCAGTTCCAGAGACACTAATGACCTCCTCTGGCCTCCATGGGCATTGGGAATGTACATGGTGCATATACATACATGTGGGCAAAACACTCATACATATAAAATAAAATCAATAAACCTTTTACAATAAAATACCTCAATTATTTCTCTTGCCACTTCCCTTCCTTCCACCCTCCTCCCTCGTCCGTCTCTGTTTTCTCATTTTGGCTGCACCTTCTTAATATCTTTAGCTGGCTCCTCTCTGTTTTCTTAATTTTTAATAACAGTTGTTTTAGAACTCATTCACTAGAAACTTTCCCCTCTCTGAATGTGCTTATTCCCTAAAACATTTCTTCTAGCCCCTTGGCTTCAAATATTTTTATTTTGGACGCTCCAAGTCCACACTCCACTCGACTTCTCCCTGAACTGATACCTGTGTAGAAGGCTGTTGCCACATCCATTCGATAATGTAATAGCTGTCTCCCTCTCCACACACCCCAGACAGGGCTCTTGATATTTCCATTCAAGCTGTTCAAGAAATCTTCTTTGTATCAAATAATGGCAGCTGCATTCCAGTTGCTTGGGTCAGTTCTCTGTAATGTGACTCTTCTTTCCTACTTCCTATCCAAAGCTTTGTCAACTCCACTTTCAAAATCCTTAAAGAACCCGGCTACATCTCACTGTGTCCACAAGGATCCTGATCCAAGACCTTGACATCTTGTGCCTGCCCTACAGCGATAGCCAGCTCCCTGCCTTCCTGCTTCTGGCTTCCCAGCTATTCTCTGCCCAGTAAAACCAGTGGTTCTGTTGAGACCTAAGCAGTAAGTTGTCTCTTCAGTTCTCAGAAACTCCCAGGAGAGCAGTCCTAGGAGCCCCACCCTTCCACCCCCCTACCTCTGGCCTCTACATTGTCCCTTAAACTTGCCTGGCAGTTTCTCACCTTAGAACATTTACACTTACTGTCCCCTCTTCCAGAATCATTTCTCCATGTCTCATCCTTTGTTCTTTCAGAACTACACACACACACACACACACACACACACACACACACACACACACACACACACGCATGCACGTGCATATGCGCACACAAAACCTTCATTGTTTCTTACAAAAGTCCCTCTAGACACCCTACCACAATTCCACAAAAGGCACGGCACACACCCCTCTAATTTCAGGTCCTAACCCCCTGTTTTTCTCAACAATTACTGCTATATACTTACTTTAATGATTTTTTTGTTGTTGTTTGTCACCCATATTCTAAGTTCTATGAAAACTGAAGGTTTTTTGTTTGTTTTTTATTTTTATTACATCTTTAGGGGGAGCTTGCATGTGTCACAATATGTGTGTAAAAATCAGAGGACAATTTATAGGACTCAGTTCTCTCCTTTCATCATGTAGGTCCCAGGAATTGAACTCGGGCTCCTCAGGCTTGGCAGCAGGGACTTGTGCCCACTGAGCCTAGTTGCCCCCAGAGTTTTATCTGATTTGTTTACTGCTGTAAAGCAAGAGCATTCAATGCAAAGTTGGCATTTAAAAATTACTTAGTGAACTAAGAAAATATTTTTCAACTTATGTCTTCTATTTAGAACTCTTTGGTGATTCCCAAAGCAGAGTTCTTAAACCCTTTGGTCTCAAGAACCCTTTATACTATCAAAAAGCATTAAGGACACTAAGAAATATATATATATAATATATATATATATATATATATATATATATATATTGTGATTATCTCAGGAATTAAAAGTGAGAAATTTAAAAATGAACATATCGATCCATTTAGGATGATAATATGGGGCTCTGGACTAGCTCAGCAGTACAGAACTTACCTAGCCTGTGAGGCCCTGGACCTAGTCTCCAGCACCACAAAAATCAGCAAATAAATAGGCAATCAAATACCACAAGTCTGTAAATACAAATAAACTCTATAATAATTTCCTAAATAAAACATAGTGAGAGGACTGGCATTATTTACATTTTTAAAAAATCTGTTGAAAAATTTGGCTTAGTAGGAATTAACTGTATTACCATGCCTACTGCTGAATTGAACCTATGACAATAAGCCTGGAAGCTTCTAGAAAAGTACACAGCACTTTCATGAGAGAGTGAGAATCTGAACATTCACATACAACTGCGCCTTTGCGCCACCACTTCCCTCCACTCCACATGGCAAGTTCCTGCTGGTCACTCACGGCCTGACTCACCTCCTGCCACCTCTAGACAATTCATTTCTTCCTTCTCCTCCCATAATACATTGTTCTCTTCTCTCTCAAGAATATATTGTGTTAGCCTCTTGTTACCTAGATTAGTGTCTGTTTCCACAGTTAACTTTCTTCCTCCAGACAGCTAGCTACATACCCAAATAATCTTTATTTTTCCCAGCCCCTCTTGCAGTGTCTGGGAGTCAAACACTGTGTAATAAATGCGTGTTGAATGGAGAGATGACACAGGAGAGAGGGAGAAGGGCGGTCTCTCCTTCCTGTAGTAACAGAAAACAGTATTTCTGCATAAGATTACAGATTTCAGAGTGGCAAATATGATGTGATCAAGTATGTTACAGACAGGTGAACACATAGAAAAATCTCATAATAAAATCATATTTTGTACAACAATTACATACTAAGTTGTTTTTTCTAAAGGTTAAGTTAGGCATCGGGGCACACACTTTTAATCTCAGCACTTGGGAGGCAGAGGCAAGCAGATCTCTGTGAGTTCAAGACCAGCCTGTTCTATCTACATAGTGAGTTCCAGTTTCAGGTCAGCCAGAAATACATAGAGAGACCAGTTCTTAAAAAAAAAAAAATTATCAGTCCAGGAATATGGCTGAGTTAGTAGGACGCTTGCCTAAGGAGCACAAAGCCCTGGGTTCCATGCTGGCACTATTTAACCCTGATCTGGTGGTGCACACCTGTAATCCTAGTACTCCAACAAATGAAGGGCATCTTAACTGCGCACTGAAATTGAGGCCAGTCTGGGCTGCATGTGACCCTGGCTCAAAGAAAAAATTAACAATTTCAAAGTTTTCCTAACACTTATTTAGTGGGCACATTGTTCACATTGTTCACAAAGTGAATCTGAACCATTATGTGGTTTTTCATATTTAAAGAATAGGTGGCAGGTGGCGTGGGGGACAGGGAGGATTGTGACACACATGGGACACCAGTCTCATGTTACAAAGGAGGAACACAAGGCTCAGGAGATGAAGTGACTTGCCTTAAGGCACACTGAAATCAGCAACCTGGCCTTGAATCCAGGTGTCAGACTTGAAATGAAATACGTTTTCTAGTTATCCCATACCCATCTTGGTTGTGAGAGGCTGAGAAGTCAAGCAGTCCAATGAATACAATGAAGTTTTCTAAGACACCTCTGGCTTCTGTACAGACTTCTACCTTGCTCTTGCTTCTAAGACCATCTTAGGAACTCATGATATATATCCATTTGCTCTTTTTCCCCCTAATTTAAGACTTGTTCTATTTTAAATAATTTATTTATTCCTATGTGTATGTGCACAAGACTACAGGTAACCTCGGAAGCCAGAGGCTCCCCTCACCCCACCCCACCCCCAAGCTGAAATTATAGGCAGTTGTGAGCCACCCAACGTGAATGCTGGAAACCAAACCCTGGTCCCCTGTAGGAACAGCACAGGTGCTTTTAGCCACTGAGTCAATTCTCCAGCCTGTGTCCCTGTATTCTGTTTGTTTGTTTGTTTGTTTTTCGAGACAGGGTTTCTCTGTGTGGCTTTGGAGCCTATCCTGGCACTCGCTCTGGAGACTAGGCTGGCCTCGAACTCACAGCGATCTGCCTGCCTCTGCCGCATGCGCCACGGACGCCCGGCATCCCTGTATTCTTATTGGCCTCTCGTCCATGTACCACTCACTGCCATCCACGTCTCCCACCCGTCCATCATGGTAGAGCATTCTGCTTGGGATCATCAGTAGCAGCTGATGGGCGGTTGACCTTAAACAAAGGAAGTCACACCCTTTCCTTCCCTGGGTGTTTTATTTTCTCCTGCAACACAGCCCGCTCAAACCTTCCCAATATGAGCAATTCATTATCTTCCTTCAGTGTTTCTGCAATGCTTTGGTTTCATCTGTGCCATAACTTACATAACCTTGCTTTTTTCTCTATCTCCTCCCTAGATTGTAAGTTGCTCGGTGCTATTTGCCAGTCTTCAACCTCCTTGCACTCCTGAAACTGACAACTCCTCCTCTCTTGGAAACCTTCCTCCCTCTCCCATCTTGGAGATCCTGATGTTTAGCTCTTTGGGAGGGCATGGGTGTACATGGGTGTACGTGTGTGGGGAGGCTGCACTTGCTCATACAGGCACCTTGGCTGTCAGAGGTTGGCATCAAGATATCTCCCTCAATCACATCTGTATTTTATTTATTTACTTATTTTGAGACAGGTCCCTCACCATTTTAGCGAGACTTGCTGGCCAATGGGACCCTGCTCTCTACCTTTTCCTACACCCCCACGGTCCCGGTGCTGAGGTTACAGACACACACTGACTTTATATAGGGGTGCGACGGATCCAGACTCAGGTCTCATGCTTGTATGGCAAAACGCTTTGTCCACCAAGCCTTCTCCCTAGCCCCAGCCCTATTTGTTTCAGTCTTTTTATCGCTCTGGACTCTTCAGTGGGATCTTCTTTGGGATGGATCCTGATAGGGCCTTGGGCCTTTGCTCTTTTCTGCTCCCCTTTTCAGCTTCGCCTGCCACACTTACCTGAAAGGTCACAAAATATTCCTTCTTCTCAACTCATCCCTATGCCCATCCCCCACGACAGTGTCCAGAACCCTAACTCCCAGCTCCTTCCCGCCCCCCCCCCCCACACTAGCTAATCCTTCTCATGAAAATTCCAGTTCTGTGAAGATGCCACTGTTTGTCTTCTGCATTGGCCGTCACCCCAAACTCCTTTCCCTCCTCCCTCCTCCTCCTCCTCCTCCTCCTCCTCCTCCTCTTCCTCCTCCTCCTTGGGTGCCCTTCGCCATGCCCTACCCCTGCCATCCTAGCAAACAAAATGTGTTTTGAGGACAGATTGCTCCAGCAGCACTCTATGAATCATGTATGTTTGGCAAACGTATTCAGAGCCTCCTCTTTATCTTAAATTGGTTTACAATAACAACCTGTTTCACAGGGCTTGTCTATGAGGACTGGGGGAGATATAGTTAAGTGAGGTGCTTAGCCCGGTGCCTGGTATGTAGTAGGCATTCATTAAACAGTAACTGTTGTTGTGCTCTGAGTGTCCTTTTATGGGGACTATTGAAGTCCTCTCCAGATCTTCTTGTCATTCTTTACCTTGGGAGGGGACTAACATGAAACACTTATTATAAATGCCAAGGAGCAACAGCAGTTAAGTCATCATTTTATAAGTGAGATGAGCCAGTGCTTGGACATAGGTCAGACTCTCAACACTGCTGCTCCATACCGCCAAACCACCAAACCACCATAACTTCCCACTATGCTGCTCAAGAAAACCCCTAGCCACCATCTTCATATGGGAAGAGCCCAGACTGACAGTCCCAAAACTCATGCCTTCACCATTTCTCTTACTTCCCAGCAGTTCTCTGTAGAAACCTTCCAGGGACCCAGGTACTCTACAGAAACCACCCCAACCCCATTCTGTACACCCCCCACTCCTCCCTTGTCTAATTCCTGCCTTTCCTTCAGGGCCTTGCTCAAATTCCACCTCCTCTCACACACCTTTCTCGGGCCTCCTTGAGCCCGGACCTCTGGAATCTTTTCTGATATTTGGTAGGTAGTATCCTGTTTTTCTCAGCCCTTACATTTTCTTACTAGGTGCAACCCTCTACAGTGTACACATCGGTTCATGGGCCCCCTTTTTTGCTTTCGTAGCCCCAGTAGCCCAGGGCGCTGTGTGTAGAAGGTGTTCCATCAATGTGGGACAATTGGGGGTAAAGGAGCGAGCTTCCCAGGGCTGTCCCCCAACCCCTTTTAAGCACTGCCCAGGTCTGTTCTTCTTGCTTCTTAGCAACCCCCCCCCAGGCAAGACCCTGAGACCCCCCTTCTCTGATGCCAAGCACTTCTTTAGCTCATTCTCTTCCAACCCAAATTGTCTCCCTAGCCCCCTCTTCTCCAGTGTCACCCACCCCACCCCCAGCCTCTCTCCTCCAGTGCTAGCCTAAGGCTGCAGACCCCAGGCCCAACAGGGCCACCCCGGGGCCAGCATTATTTATCTGGCCTCTTCTGCCTCCCCCGGGGTTGCCCTCTTTGCACCCGGCGCCTCGAGCTAGCGCCTCCTGCAGCCCGCCGCCGCCGCCGCCCGCCCGCAGGTCCCGCTCGGGCGCTGCCCCGCGCCCCCGGCCGCCCCTCGCCGGGGCGGGGCGCGCGGAGGCGGGGCGCGCGCGGCGCCGAGGCGGCGGCGGCGGCGGCGAAGGCAGGCAGGCGGCCGGGCGCGCGTCCGCGGCGCCGTGACTCGGCGGCGGCTCCGCAGCGGCTGCAGCGGAGGACCCGGCCGGAGCCGCCGCCGCCGCCGCCGCCGCCGCCATCGCAGCCGGGCGGCTGGGCCCCGGCCGCCGGGATGCCGAGGAGCCGGGGCGGCCGCGCTGCGCCGGGCCAGGCCGCGCGCTCGAGCGCCTGGCGGGCCCCGGGGCGGCTGCTGCCGCTGCTGCCCGCGCTCTGCTGCCTCGCGGCGGCGGCGGGGGCCGGGAAGCCGGCCGGGCGGACGCGCCCTTCGCCGGGCAGGTGGGCAGGCGTGTGGGGCCGGGGCCGGGGCCGGGCGGGGGGCGGCACCGGCCGGGGCTCTCTCGGGAGTGGGGGCTGGCGCCGGGTCAGCGCTAGGACCGGGCGGGCCCGCGGGCAGGGCTCCGTTCAGCACCGCGGACAGGGGCGGCGGGCGGGGGCGGAGCGGAGCGGAGGGTCGGGATGGCCGCGGTGGCGGCGGGGCGTGTGGCCTGCAAGGCTGTGTGTGAGGGAAACCGTACGACGCCTCGGAGTAAATAGTAAGCGCAGCCAGTGTGTTGTGGGCTGGAGAAGAAGCCGAGGATGTTGGAGCTGGAAAAGGGGGAGGGAGGAGGGCGAGCACCGACCGGATCGCTGTCTTGGTGGCTGAAGGGCCGTCGGGATAGACTCGATAGATCGGCATGGTCTCACCGGGCAGAACCGAGGCCAGCCGACAGTGGGGGGTGGGGGGTAGCAAGAAGGCGCATTTCGGCCCAATGCAGGAAGTTTGTAACAATTGGAGGTGCTCAGCCAGCCCAGGAGGCGGTGAGCTGCTCATCACTGGCATGGGAAATCGGAGCTCCAAGAGGGGATTGGATGGATGCATGCATAACGCCTGTATGGATACAAGCATAATAATAGTCGTGCCCTATGGGCCAGGCTTGGCGCTACATTTGATAGGAATTAGCTCATTTAATCCCAGTATGTGTTTCGTGAGCTAGCTGGAGCACCTGTCCCCATTTTACAGATGAGGAAAGAGACCCTGAGAGCTTAAGTAATTTGTCCAAGGTCACAGAGCTAGTGAGTTGACTCTAGTCTCTTCATGTTTAAACCAGGACATTATATCACACGGTGTCGGAGTCAGTTGGACTAATTTCTCTGCTCTCTCCCAACCTAGAAGCCCGAAATTCTAATAAATAATGTTGAGATGGTGTTAATGTTGCTGGAGGAAATTAGTGATTGCTTGAATTATCCTGAGAGGAGTATGTTTGTTAAGCATGCATTCTGTTCAGAAGAATTTGCCAGAACAGTAGTTTTTTAACTGGGCAAGAGACTCAAGGGATCATAAATTCTCTGAAATTTTTTGCTAATTTGAATTTACATGTGAAAATGTATGGCTTTCAAGGAGAAAAATCCCTAGATTTTTTTCCAGACTCTCCAAAGAAGATATGTTGAAAAAAAATTAGAATGTGTGAAAGAATCCTTTGTCCCAGCCAATAGTTGGCCTCCTAAGGGTTTATCATTGTTACCTGACTTTCTGTGAAAACTTTCTCTAGTTTGTTTGTGGGTTTAGCTCTATCACACATCAAAGTGATGTGATTCATGGGTTTTCACCGTAGCAGAAGTAGGGTTCTTCCAGACTGCCTGAATGTGTGCAGGGTGAGTGGGAAGGGCCCTACCCTGGAGATCAAGGTGTGTGGGCTCTCAGCTGACCTTGGCCCCTGGAGGCTTGTGACTTTAATTCATCTTTTTCCATGGCTCTCATCATCTGAGAGATGAAGCTGAATGAGATCAAGTTGGAGACCTTTTATGCTGGTCTCTCTCGAATTAAGAGACGACAGTTTGCTTAGATATGTCAGGGTTTGAAGAGAAGGTTACGCTTGCTCAGTGCTTATTCTTACCAGCCTTACAGGCGTCAATTATTCCGCTCTCAACGCCCTTCTCCATTTTAAACTTAAGCTCTCCCATCATGACGGGCCACCTCCCATCACATGTTTCCTAGGTTATTTTTGTTGTTCTCTGTGGATATCTGGAGGAGTTCATTTTCAACCTGACCACTGTCTCCAGATGTGGTGTCCTTTTAAAAAGAAAGGATAATTTCTCCTTTGGCTTGCCGGTCCTGTCCCATTACATCCTTTTGTTAGATGTCCTGATCTACGCCTATCAGACCACAGCCTTTGGGAAATACCCACAAGAGCACCCTGCTCCCTTTCATGAGCTAAAACTAATTGCCTGGAGCACAACACCTTGCTGTGGATTGTTTTTATGGGACTGACTGGCATGGATCTCTCCACACTGATGTCCCCACCTGTCCCCACCTCCCACCACTTCCACCCTTGGCACGGCATTTCCCTGTCTGGAAGGGTTTAACGTGTGCTGCAGTCCTGGAATTTTCTTTGCTCTACTTTTTCTGGATCACTTATAAAAAATTAAGTCAGACAGGTACCAGTGTGGTCTCTTGGGGCCCCTTGTGCTCCTTATCCCCTTCCATTCAGAGGAGTGACTGGCTGTTTCCATCTGGTCTTTCCTATCCCTAAGTTCATTCTCAGGCCTTAATGAAGACATGGCCCCTCCAGCCCATTTAAAATATCTGCCAAAACTTTGAGAAATTATTGAGATAATTTGCACCTAATTACTCCGTCACTGAATATTAGTGGGTGACACGACTGAAACTTTATAGAAATATCATTGCTTTTCAGCCCACAGATAACATTGCTCACTCCTCTGTCTGTCTTAAGGCCGCTGGAGTCCCACCACTCCCTGCCTCCCGATTAGTAAGCCACCTTTCCCACTGTTCATAGATAATGCATCCTGACTCCAGATAAGCTCACCCCTCATTTATCCTAAGACAGGCTGCCTGGGTTCCCTGGACATGGTCACGTGTTATACCTCCACCCATTTCATCAGATCTTTCCTTAAGGTTCTGGCTCACACCTGCCTTTCTAGGAAACCCCTTCCTTCCCCCAGAATCATTTATTCCTCTCAGGGGAACATTTAGTGGCATGCCCAGTCAGTGTGTCATCTAATTTTTTAAAAACACTTGCACATTGTTTGGGAAGGAAAAGGTTGTGGATCTTGGTCAAGTTTCTTCCCAAGCAAAACTTAACACAATCCCCAATCTTAAATACTTACCATTAAGCATTGTATCCTTATGTCCAAGGGTTACACTCACCTGAAATAGGCACCCATAGACACATAGGTTTCAAGGTCCCTTCTAAAAACCTTTTTCAGGGAATAAAGAGATGGGTTGCTGTGCAAGCATGAGACCCGAGTTCAATCCCCAGCACCCATGTAAAAAGCCTGAGGGAGAACTTATTTGTTGTCCCAATTCTGGAGAGGAGGAAACAGGGTCCCTGGGGTTCAATAGCCATCCAGCTTATTCTAATTGGTGAGCCTCAGGTTCCAGTGAGAGACCCTGTCTCAAAGGAAAAAAAAAAGCAAACAAAAAGAAAACAAAGACAAGATGGATGGCTCATGAGGAACAACACGAGATTCATCTATGGCTTCCACATGCACACCTAACACACACACACACAGAGGTACCACACACACGCTCACGTGGACATCTAACACACCACACACACACACACACACACACACACACACACACACACACACACACACACACTCACATGCATACACACAAATAAAGAACTTCTTAGAGGATGCATTGCTTGGGCTTCCTTCCCTGGAACTGCAGTCTACTCCCCTGTTGTAAGCAGTACCATCACAATTCACCTTTGACATCTGTCTTACCTCCATAGGTGGGATGTCATCCAATAATGGTGACCTACAGGGAAGAAGGACTGAGAACGGTGGTCATCACTGTAGCGATCACCAAGTAAACACACTGAAGCTCTTAACGGTTATTTCTTCAATTGTCTTAAATCAGGTGTCCAAGGACACAAACCTTGATTGCCAATGATTCAGACCAGAGCTGGTCCCCGGCCTCCTGGCTTCTAAATTGAAAGTGTTTTTCTTTACTGCCTTTGGCTTTTGATTTCATATCTCTGGTCTTTCATTACCAAGCCCTCCCCAAAAAGAATTGATTCAGTCTGTTTTTGCTTTTGCTTTCTCAAGTGCTTCTTTTGTACTTGTATGTGGGGTGAGGAGGGGCACTACCAAAGCTCTAATTGACTCCTTGCCTTTGGTTTATTTAAAGCACCCCTTTCTCTTGGTGCTAGCAGGGGAGAATCCCCATCTTTGGTTTTGTCCTTCCAAGTATAATTTGGTTTTGAGGAAAATCAGAGTAGATAGAAATGAGATAAGCCAGTGAGCCCAGGCCGCATGACTCTGAGATTCAGGCTATAATGGAGTCCTGCCCATGAGACTGGTTTTGAGTGGCGGTGCTCTGAGCAGATGGAGAGCACTCTCTGGTTTGCACCTGCAGTCCAGGAAGTGAAGAACCCTGGATGAGTCGGAGGCTGAGATAGCCCTATTAGGAAGCACTGACAAATTCCCAAGTCCCTGATGGATGCTTTCAGTACTGTTGTAGTCTCCCGTACATCCCACTCTTGTCTGGGGAAAACAGGCCATTAAAAGTTCTCTTTGAGACACAAGTTAAACTCGTCCTGCATCTTCTTATGTTACTGTGGGTTTTCCTGGTGTCCTACCACCCTCCGGGTGTGTAAGGAGCTTCGAACTTTCCAGACCTTGTCACTTATGTGTGGTCCTAGCAACAGCCTCATGAAGGAACCAAGGAAACTGTGCTCACTTCATGGATGAGTAAACAGCGGCTCAGAGAGATGACAGGGCTTCCTGTCAGCTCCTCCAGGGACCCACCCACAGCTAATAAACAATAAGGTGGAGACCAGAGCTGGATTCTCTGTCCTTGTGCTCAGCGATTTCCCCCTGCACAAAACTGTCCTGATGTGGATTACTGGGGCCGCCATTTTCCACTTTCAAGTATGGCCCACGCCAGTCTTTGAAAGGTGATAGTTTGAAAATCAGTAAATTATACTGCTGGAAGTGAACCCTAATTGTATCAAGAGAGTTGTGTTAGGAATTGCTTAGCCTTGCGGATAATATGGAATTGTGTGGACTTCCAATGAGGAGGAAGCCATTATCCCCTCAGTGCCCACCCAGCACTGTCTGACACCTACTGTGAGAAATGCTTTTACTCCTCTTGTCTGTGTCCCCTAACCATATTCTTTGGACAGTGCTTGGTACCCAAGTATTCAGCAGTTCTCTTGAAGAATACACTGGACTCAATATATATATTATATATATATATATATATATATATATATATATATATATTTGTTGTTTTGAGGAAGGGCCTTACTGTGGAGCCCAAACTGGCCTTGAACTTTCAGTGATCAGCCCACCTCAGCCTCCCCAGTGCTGGGATTACACTCAGCTTTGTCCAAGAGGCAAAAACATCAGGGGTAGGCAAGTCCTAAGGAGGGAGGGCCTGAGATGCCTCAGCTGAGCTTGGGGCAGTCAGAGGATGCTTCAGGGGGAAATGGCAACTGAGACAAATCTCAGACAGAGGGGAAGAGTGGAGAATGGTGGGTCAGCAATCCAGGCAGGGAAAACAGGGAACCATGGCTTCCCCTGAGTTCCTGGCATGTTTAGGAAACACTGGATAATTGGATATATCTGGGGCATCGAGTTACTCGCTTGTTTCCAGTAAGAGTGTGGAAGAAGAGTCTGGAAAGGGAAGCTGTGAGCAGTCTGTAAGATTGGCTTTGGCCCAGAGGCTAAGGGGCCTCGTTAAAGGCATATGAGTGGAGAAGTGGCCTGTTTGGAGGTTGTGAGGAGGCTGAGGAGCCAGGATTCACTCCCCCCTGCACTGCCCTGAGTGCTGATTGTAGCTCCAGGTGTTTCAGACTTAACAGGACTTAGGCCTGGCTGCCTGTGGTAGCAAATGGTATATGGATAAAGCTATGAACTCTGGCCCTGCCCCCACCCTTACTGAAAGGTTTTGCTTTTTTCATTTGTTTATTTTGCAATGCTAGAGCTTGAACCCAAGGCCTCATGCTTGGTGTGTATTATCGATGCTCCCTGAGCTACACCTCAGCCCTGCAGAGAGGTTTCAGCGACAATCATTTGGATTTTCTGCACTCCAGGATTCATTTCACTCAAGTTCTGATAAGTTTTTTTTTAATCTCAAACATTCCATTTCTTTTTTTTAACAGTTCCAAAGATTTTATTTATTTTATTTGAATTACAAACAAGATTGAATTACATGACAATCACAGTTCCCTTCTCCCTCCCTTCCTCCCCTACCACCCCCTGCAACTAAAACTCTACCAATCACATACCTTTCTTCTAATCTTCACCTGACTCAACCTTTCTGCTCCCTCATGACCTCTGCATCCTTCCTTTTCTTCCCTTCTCATTCTCGTAGCTCTCTCCCCCCTCTTCCCATGTTCTCAATTTGCTCAGGGGATGGTGACCCTTTCCCCCTCTCCAGGGGTCAAAGTTTGTCTCCTTTAGGGTCCTCCTTTTTTACTAGCTTCTCTGGCAGTGTGGATTGTAGGCTGGTAATCCCTTACTCTATGTCTAAAATCCACATATGAGTGAGTACATATCATGTTTGCCTTTTTGTGATTGGGTTACCTCGCTCAGAATGGTTTCTTCCATTTTCCTGCAAATTTCAAGATTCCATTGTTTTTTCTGCTGAGTAGTACTCCATTGTATAAATTTACCACATTTTCTCTATCCATTCCTTGGTTGAGGGGCATCTAGGCTGCTTCCAGGTTCTGGCTATTACAAATAGTGCTGCTATGAACATCGTTGAACAGATTTCCTTGTTGTATGAATGTGCTTCTTTTGGGTATATGCCTAAGAGTGGAACTGCTGGATCTTGTGGTAGACTGATTCCCATTTTCTTGAGGAGTCACCATACTGATTTCCAAAGTGGCTGTACAAGTTTGCACTCCCACCAGCAGTGGAGAAGTGTTCCCCTTTCTCCACATCCTCTCCAGCATAAACTGTCATTGGTGTTCTGATAAATTTTATAACACAAATTTGTTTTACAAATCAACTTTGATCTATGCTTTAATAATATGTACGACATTAGCAAAGTCACATGTGTAGTAAATATGTGTATGTGGGGGGCGGCTTGGATATCTGTGTACCCAAAGGATATTGATAGATAACATTTTATGAAAGGTTATGTATGTAGGTCTAAAAAAGTTATTCAACATTTACTGGCAATGAATACTTTACAAATTCAATCCTGCACCACAAACATTTAGGTGTCCCCAAAGTAAGAGTGTTCTTTCACCTTTTTCTCTCCCCACCTGCCTCATAACAGTAGCCAACCCCAGTCCGGTGCTGAGCACATCTTCCCGGCATTTACTTCTCGACACAGCTATCTTAAACTAAACTGCTCATTTAACTTTAAAATCTCCCCACCTGAGCAGCTCCGTGCCCCCTCCTAATCCTCTATGAAGAAGTCAGAAGGATGATTACAAAAGCAAATCTAGCCGGACATTGGTGGAGCATGACTTTATTCTCAGCACTCAGGAGGCAGAGGCAGGCAGATCTCTGTGAATTTAAGGCCAGCCTGGTCAATAAGAGCTAGTTCTAGGACAGGCTCCAAAGCAATACAGAGAAACCCTGTCTCAAAAAAAACAAAGAAAGAAAGAAAGAGAGAGAGAGAAAGGAAAGGGAAAGGAAAGGAATGGAAAAGGAAAAGGAAAAGGAAAGGAAAGGAAAGGAAAGGAACGGAAAGGAAAGGAAAGGAAAGGAAAGGAAAGGAAAGAAAAAATCTATATGGCTGTAGCTGTGTGGAGCGGCACACATCTTTAAGCCACCACCACCCCCATTCGGGAGGCAGAGGCAGGCAGATCTCTCTGCATAGCAAGTTCCAGGCCAACAAGGGTTACATATCGAGACCATTTCTCAAAAACAAGCAAACAAAAATCTATGAGATCTGTGTATAAACCAATACAGGGGTTGGGGATTGTGTCATAGCTGGTGGAGTGTTTGTGTGGTGTATATGAAGCCCTGGGTCCTAGCCCCAGCACTGCAAAGACTATATGTAGTGGTACATACCTGTAATTCTAGAATTTGGGAAGCGGAGGCAGGAAGATCAAGAAGCTCTAGGTCATCTTCATATAGTTTGAGGCCAGCCTGGACTATAGGGACCCTGCCCTCCCAAAGACTGGTGAGATGGTTCAGTGGGTAAAGGCCTGTGCTGTCTGATGATGCACACTTAATGACTTGTGTTTGATCCTCAGAACTTGAACAAAGGTTAAAAGACAGAATGCCACAAAGTTATCCTGTAACCTCCACACCTGGGCCATGGCATGTGTGCTCACACAACACACACACACACACACACACACACACACACACACACGCACGGGTGGGGTGAGGTTAGGGAGGAGAAATAACAAAATTACTAAATACAATTTTAATATAAAAATTAAAATTAAAAAGTAAAACCAATAGAGCACAAAATATAGCTTGTTTCACTCTACCCTGTAAGCGAGGCTTCGAACACTTGTCATCCCTGTTAGCCTCGTCCCCATAGGCTCGTAGTGTGGTGTGAGCAGATATAGAAACAGTAAACACTTCCTTGCAGAGCTGGATGAGGATTACCTGATCAGTCTGTTCTATTATTTTATGTCTTTCTGAATGCTTAAAATCTTTAGTAATAACAAAATTTTTAATGCACTCCAATCACACCATTTCGTTCCCACCCTCCTCTTGCTCAAATTACTTCTAGGACAATGGCTAACCCACTACTACTAAATTGCTACTAATTTTTAAAAAGATTTATTTATGTCTATTTTCTGTGTATGGTTGTTTTGCCTGAATGGGTGGATGTCTATATACCACAGGCATGCAGTGCCTTCGATAGCCAGAAGATGGCACTATATTCCCTGGGACTGGAATTACAGACAGTTGTGAGCAGTCATGTGGATGCTGGGAATTGAATCTGGGTTCTCTGGAAGAGTAAGCAGTGCTCTTAACCACTGAGCCATCTCTCCAGCCCCAACTGCTACTGGTTTTTATTAGGGGAAAATTCCAAACCCACACAAAAATAGGAAGAATAGTATGATGAGCCCCTTGTGCCCAGCGCCTGCTTCTCGTGGCCACTGAGGCCCTACACGGTGGCGTGTTCCCACTCTCACGCTTCCTCTTTTTCCATGACTCTCTTTAGTGGTTGCTGGACTCCAAGCACCCTGGCATACTTTCCACTTTTTTATTCTACAAACTCCTTCCCTTTCAGAAATTGAACGGAATAATCTTTTCCTGAAATGTTCACTTTTTTTAGCTTTCACGGGTCTCATCGGAGATGTTATATATCCTTGGGGAGGTCACCCCTGTTTGCTTTTTTTTTTTTTTTTTTTTTTTGAGACAGGGTTTCTCTGTGGCTTTTAGAGGCTGTCCTGGAACTAGCTCTTGTAGACCAGGCTGGTCTCGAACTCACAGAGATCCACTTGCCTCTGCCTCCCGAGTGCTGGGCCTAAAGGCGTGCGCCACCACCGCCCGGCTGGAGGTCACCCCTGACATCGCAGCCAGTGTCTCTGACAAGCACTTTCACAACACCTTGTCCCAGCCTTTCATTCCACTTTTATCTCACAATTCTGTATCTGTCTCCCAACGCCAGGCTGGGAGCTTCCAAGCAAGAGTTCAGTGGGGACCACAGGCACGTAAAGCTGTATGAGACAGACTCTGAGGGAAGTGATGATGCCACTGAGAGCACAGACCAAGTCCACTAACCCTGGGACAGGTTGCCTCCTCGATGCAAGGCACGTTTTGAAGGATATCTAATAGTTCATCAGGAAAAGGCCAGAATACAAGCAAATGTGGTATTCTATTGTGAGGACGAGACTTAATCTGCAGGATGTGTTCAGGCAACGTGGTAGATGAATCAGAGCTAAAGGGTAGGTCTTTGGGGAAAGGTAACAAAAAGGGGCTTGAAGTTTGTTAAGATCTGGGTTAGACTTTGCGACTGGCAAGGAGGTAATAGAAGATGGACTCCACACTCAACTCACCTGAACTCAAATAATGGAGACTTACAAAGTAGCTGGAGGCTACCTAGCTCAGCCATTCAATTTTCCCACTGAAGAAACATCCTCAACCACTGGTCCTTGTCTCCTCTCTCCTTGTTCCTTAACTCATCAGGCAGCAGAGAGAACCAGGAGGGCAATGGAAAGAGTAAGGAAGGCCAGGCCTTGTCCATCCTCAGAGTGAATGAGTGTGGCCACACCCTGGCCTTGGTCAGAGGCCTTCCCAGAATTAGAAAACGGACATCCCAGTGCTGATCCAAAACCCCAAATGTGCCACCTCCCTAAGCCTGGTGATTGTCTGGCTTGTGGTGGCCTCTTGGGAGTGGGCCAAGGACATTGTGTAGAGCTCCCGGGAATTCCCAAATTCCCGTTAGTGCACTTACCACCCACTCAAAAGCTGATGGCAGCCAACAAGCAACACTGTACCATTAAGGTGTTTGTCAAGAAGCTCAGCTGGGTGTTGTGGGCGATTCTGAGGGCCCTTTTTAGACTGGCTGCAACAGAAGAAGAAGAAGAAGAAGAAGAAGAAGAAGAAGAAGAAGAAGAAGAAGAAGAAGAAGAAGAAGAAGAAGAAGAAGAAGAAGGAGAGGAGGAGAGGAGAGGAGAGAGGAGAGAGAGAGAGAGAGAGAGAGAGAGAGAGAGAGAGAGAGCTTTTGGAAGCAATGTAGCACTAGAGTTGGGGTGTGGCATGCCAAAAAGACCCCTCCCTGGGAGGCAGGACACTACCCTCCATTCTGCCCCCCAACTTGCTTTGCATTTTTAAATAAGTGATTTCTCCTCCCTGCATTTCATTTTTCTCTTTAGCAAAAACATTCCCGTGAAATTACATGATCTTCTAAGTTTCCTGAGCAGCGCATTTCCTGGCTTTTTGTATTCAGTAGGACTTTTTTCTTTTTTCCTTTTTTTTTTTTAAATTTACAGTAGGACATTTTTAAAAAGTAGTTCTAACATGGGGGACCAGCAGCAAGGGCCCTCAGTTGCAAGGCTAGAGGAGAAAGGTTTTAGTGGGAAAGGAATTCAAGGGAACAGACCCAGTGACCAAGGTGATCCTGGGAAGCCACCAGAGAGACTGGGACAGCAGAAGTGCCAAGGGTGGTAGCTGCTGTACCGCAGAGTGTGGGCACAAGAACACAGTGACAACATTGTCAAAATCAAAAGCTTTATGTTCATGAATTAGTTTTCTACTATTGCTACAACAAATTGCCACCAATTCAGTTCAATAAAATAATCTAGCTATTGGCCAGGTATTGTGGAACATGCTTTTAATCCTAGCACTTGGGAGGCAGAGGGCAGGTGGATCTCTGTAAGTTTGATGGCCACCTGGTCTACAGGGAAAGTTGCAAGACAGCCAGAGCTATGTAATGAGACTTTCTCTCCATACCTACAGTAAAAATTATAAAGCTGATCATTGAGTTCCATTCCTAGCACCACAAAAGTAAGTCAGGAAATCAGGAACTCCAAATAGGTGTTATGGGATCGAAGTCAAGGAGTAGGCATGGTTGCATTCTTCTGCAGGCTCCAGGGGAGAGAGACTGTGCCTTTTGGCTTCCTGGGCTGCTTCATTTCCTGGCTTGGGACCTTCTGCTGCTCTCATCACACCTCTGACCCTGACTCTTCTGCCTCCCTCCTCTAAGGATTCTTGTGATTCCATGGTGCTGTCCTTGGTGCCCCAGGGTAATCTTCCCATTGGAAGATCCTTGATCCCATCGGGCCAGTCTCTTTTGCTATGTGACATTCACAGGCTTTGGGAATTTGGATGTGACCATCTTTAAAGACCATTATTACCTAATGCTTCATGTCACTGAGGCCTCTTACCAATTCTTTTATTGTCCTCTGTTACCAGATGAGGAACACGATGCAGAGAGACGTGAAGTCATTTGCCTGAAGGCACTCAGCTAAGTTAGCAATATTCAATATGCGGCAGGTATGTAGGTCCCAAGTGAAACTACCTTCAGATAGGACCCTATCCAGCCACAGGTGTAAAGGGAATTTGTGTAAGTCTCTGGAGGATGCCTCCTAATGTCTACAGCTTCATGCATGCAAGGGCCATGCTCTGCCACTGGGCCATTCCCCTAGCCCTCCTGCACACTCCTGAGTTAGTATCGTGTGGCCCACTCCTTCACGTCTTTAATGACTCTTATTCAGATGTCTGGGACCTTTCCCGACCACATTCTATAACATAGCAGTCCCAGAATCCTCTGTCTCCTCAGCCTGCGTTACTCTTCATCACACTTATTACTATTGATCCTCCAACTAGATGACAACTAGAAAGTAGCTCAAGTGTTTTGCTCTGTTACAGCCCTCCTACGCAGAGCTGGTCCATCGTAAGTTGCTCAATAAATACCAGTGGGGCTGGACTGATGGCTCAGCAATTAAGAGCACTTACTGATTTTGTGGAGAACCCAGGTTCAATTCCCAGTATCCACATGGTGGCTCACCTGTAACTCCAGTTCCCCAGGGTCTGACACCCTTCTGACCTCTGTGGGCTCCTGCACATACGGGGTGCACATACATACACACTCTGGATCACGTAGATATATACCTATATATTTACATTTTTAAAAATAAAAATAAATATTGAATGAATGAATGAATGAATGAATGAATGAATGAATGAATGGACAAAAAACAAGTTAATTTGATGTTTGGGAGGTAGGACCAATGTTTTTGGTTTTTGGGGGGTCTTTTGGTTTTTGGAGTGTTTTTTTGTAAAACACCGGATATAAGTAGTAAGGAAGAGCAAGGAATCATGGGTCATATGAGGTCTCTGCGTTGGAAAACTGAGGAAGTGATGGTGCAAAATTCTGGTATAGGAACTGTCTTAGTTGGGGTTTCTGTTGTGTGATAAACACTGACCAAAAACAACTTGAGGAAAGGGTTTTTTTGTTTTTTGTTTTTTGTTTTTTGTTTTTTTCCTTACACACTCTGATCATAATCCATTATGAAGGGAAGTCAGGGATGGAACCTGGAGTTAGGAACCGAAACAGAGGCCATGGGGGAAGCTGCTGACTGACTTGCCCCCCATAGCTTGCTCAACCTGCCTCTTTACCCTACTCATGACCCACTCAGGCACCACCTCCAGTGTGCTGGCCCTCCCACACCAACTATTAATCAAGAAAATACCCGCCCCCAGACTTCCCTAAGGCGAATGTGATGCAGGGACTTCCTCGATTGAAGTTCCCTCTTCCCATATGACCGTAGCTCCTGTCAAGTTAACAAAAACTAACAGCACAGGAGCCATGGCACAAGCGTATGTGCCGGTGATCTGAGCACTTCAGGCATTTGAGAAGCAGAAAGTCCCAGGAAGGGGGAAATCTTCTTGACCATGTGGATACCCTAAATCCTGCTGCTTGCTAGTTTTGTAACTCTGGGTAATCAATTAATCTGTCTAAACCTCTGTTTTCTCATCTGCCATTCCTCCCTCATGGGCTGCTACCTTCTGAGTGCTAAGCACAATGCCAAGGGCAGAGTTGGCGCCTAGATAATAACATCTATGATATTATTGTAATTAGATCATCTCCGCCCACCAAAAAGTTGCTTCTTCTGGAGTCAAGCTCTGTGTCCTGCAGTCTCTCATTCTGCACTCTGTGCCCGTTGGGCAGCTCCCCTTCATGTTATCTCATTCTCCTTGAAGCCCTTCTCCTCCAGCCTGAACATCGCTCCTGCATCCTTGTAGGACCGTCCTGGTTTGCTTGCTTTCCTTTGGGGAGTTGCACTTTGTCTCCTCTACTCCGTAGACAAACCCCTGAGCCTGGACCTGAAACTCTCTTCATGCTGAAATCTGTGCTTTGTCGCCATTGCTCACATTGGTTATGGATTTGATTGCCCAGACAGTATGTGTGTCTGTGTATGTGTGTATGTGTGTGAATGTGTGTGTGTGCATATATGCACATAGAGGTCGGAGCCTGGTGCTTGCCAACTAGGTGAGGCTGGTTGGTCACAGAGCCCTGGAGGCCTGCCTGGGTCTTCCTCCCCAGTCCTGGGATTAGAAACACGTGTCACCCTACCCAGCATTTGTACTTGGGTTCTAGGATTCTAACTCGGGTTCCCCTGCTTACACTTTACTGAGGTAGTGCCCTCTCTCCCCGGACCTCAGATTCTTTGATCACAGTCTTTGATTCTCTCTTTCTCATTCCAATCCAGAGTTCCAAATCAGACACCGGATTGTCTGGTCCTTCTTGATAGACTTCACCAGCAGCCTTTCTGACAATGCCAGCAGGCTCTTCACTCCTGATCAGACCCCTGACCATCTTTCCAAGTCTCTCCTTCAGCTGGACTACCCCAGTAAATGGAATGCTCTCGAATGCCTCAGGGACCATCCCAGTAGATGGGATGCTCTCGAATGCCCCAGGGACCATCTGTTGTAATTGATCCAGCTTCTCTCTCCTGCCCAGGCCATGATGGTTTTCTAAGTGTACTCCTTAGCCTCAGCAATGATCTTCTCTTTCCACCCCCATCGATACTTCTAATCTCACCACCGCCTCTGCTGTCTGCCGCTCTCTTTTCTCTTAGGGCCACATTTTTTTTTCTCTCCTTATGCTCTGTTCCTCTTTCCCTGTCATTCACTATTCAGCTCTGACTTCTCAGGAACTGAAATCCCCACCCTGTGGCCAGCGGACCAATCACACTGTTCTGTCTATGATCTCCGTATCATTGGTTCAGCCCAGCTATTTTGGTCGGCTGTACCTGCAATTCTTCTCACTTTCCTCTGAGTTTTACACCTCTCTCGGCACTTAGAAGGTGTCAGACATCTTGGAGTTAGTTAACTGCTGTCAAGGTTAGACTTCTGACATGGCTGATGATTGATTAATGGGTCAAGGTGTAAAAAGATGGGAAGCCAAAGCATAACTGATAAATTCCAGCAAATACTTTTTTTCTACCTTTACTAGCTACCAGGATTTATGCTAAATGTCTTCGTACATTACTTAGTAAGCCTTCTCAAGATGGATTCCTTTCCTTGGTGCTCAGACAGTGCCTCCCAGGCCAACTGTTCATTCATTTACTCATTCATGAACTTGGTGACTATTGAATCAGACACTGTGCTAAATACTGTAGCGGGTTTAAAGAACATGACAGTCTCTATTCCCCAGGAACTCAGTGTAGTCGGAGAAAACAGATACAATGAGTGAACAGGTGTGATGCATTGTAGTGACTACATTTAGCAGAGTAGACAAATTACTTCAGCAATAAAGAAGGCCACCTACTTCTGCCAAGGTTTTTAAGGAAAGCTGAATGAAAGTGGGGACATTTGAAGTAGGCCTTGAAGTTTGCTACCATGTATCAAGAGAATGGGGTTTGTGGCCACCAGGAAGAGCCTGGAAGTGTTAAAGGACAAAGAATGTTTGGAGTTGGTGTCTTCGGTGTGATCAGGGGCTTCTTCCTAGAGAAGGCAGTAGAGGCTGTGAGTGGTAGAGATGAGGTAAGCAGTGAATTCAGTTCACTAGTCTGTGCTCCATGCTCCTTAGCAGAGAGAATACTGCACAGGGTCTTAGTGCTTTGATGACAGGATCTAACCTGGGAGTCAATGTTAGAGCAGGTGAATGGCTGAGTGACTTGGCCACTTCCCCAACATTTGCACCTATCAGTGTTTGAATTTTATGGCTGGTCCTAGGTCAAGGGTCCAGTCCCAAGTGATTCTTTGTCATATGACCACTTTAATAATAGATGACCGTATACCACGCCTCTTCATTTCCCTCCTTCCAGCCTCTTCACCTACCCTCACCCAAAGTCCCCGTCATTTTTACATATTTCTCAGACTGTATCACCCATACCTGCTGGGTAGTTCCAATTTCATCTCCACCTGGATGTCTTCCATGACCTCACCTTTCTCTTTATCCCTCTGGTTCCTGTGGACAAGACAGCTCACTTTCTCCCACAGAATCCTCTCCATGTCTGTTCTATGAAGCTGTATCTTCATCACAGGTTCACTTGTCAGTTTGTGAGCTCCTTAGTCATCACTGTACCCCAAAACCCTACACAGTGCCTAGCGCGTAGTAAGTGTTTGCTGTTTGTTGGATGGACACAATGAACAACTAAAGCATGTCCAACTCTGTCCCAGGCACTGGATAAATAGAGATGGAAGGAGCCTTCCCACAAAGAGCTTAGAGTCTGGTGGATGGTGATACGGAATGGTCGGGGCCCCATAATATCTGTAATAGGGGTTTAGTGAGCACAGAGGAGAGAGAACTCACTTTGCCTGGGAAGTCTTCCAGAGGTAGTAATTTATGGATTGAACATTAAAATATGAAAGGTTTTTGCCAAACTAAGAATACTCGGCAGAGAGAAACGTATGTGCAGAGGCATAAAAGAGAATCGGTGTTGGGGGACTGTGAGTATTGACACTGTGCAGCGTCATTCTGAAGGCAAAACATGTTTTAGACACTGAATATGAGAGGGGTAAAGCTGTCGCTCTTTTGCGGATGTTCCAAGACTATTATTCTGGCAATTTGGCTTTTAATCAGTTTTATCACAAGGCAGTGAAGATGTTATAGTCATCTTTGGTGAAAAATAACAAGTAACTTACTTGTAGTTTCTAGCAGCTACCTTCTAAAAATGGTTTGATTTGACTTACAGTAAGGGGCAGAGTCACAATAAAGTTGTTTGTATAGAAACAAAACCCAAAAGCTCTCGGCCTCAGTTGGTAGAGTGCTTGTCCAGCAGGCAGGAAGCTTTGGGTTTGACCCCTAGTGCCCAATAAAACTGGGCATAGTAGCAAATGCCTGCAATCCTAGCACACTATCGGAGGCAGAAGGATGAGAAAGTTCAAAGTCATCATTGACTGCAACGTACAAGTCCAAAGCCCGCCTGGCATATACAAGAAGGGAATAGCACTATTTCCCAAGGTACCTCTCCTAATCTCACTCATCAGTACTCAGATGGCCTTCTGAAGATGGACAGAAAACTGGGTTTTGTGGCTGCAAGCCTGGCTTTGGGGGTGTTTCTGACACATTAAGAATGTAGAAGTTTCACTCATTTTCCAGTAATGACACAGGGAACCTCGGTGCTCTCGTTTCTTTGGGTTTCCATCCCCTCTAATCTTTGGGGTGGGGCAAACTCCTTTACCTTGCTATCCTGTGGTCTCTTTGGGTTTCCCTCCCCTCTCACCTTTGGCGTGGGGCAAGCTACTTTACCTTGCTATCCTTCAGTCTCACTGTTCATGTGACCTTCACTCAAATCTCTTTTAGTCTCTTGCCCTTTTTACTCTCTCTCGTTTTTTTGTTGTTGTTGTTGTTTTTTTTTTTTTTTTGTAGTGTTTGAGATTGAGCCCAGTGTCTTTGTACTCACTAGTTAAGAGCCCAACCACCAAGTCATATCCTCAGCCATTTTTTTTCCCTTTTTAGAAAATGACTCCTGGGTTCAATCCCCAGCGTGTGTATGTGCACTCGGACACACACAAACATACACATGCATACACACACACACACACACACACACACACACACACACACACACACACACAGTTGACATCAACTAAGACTTTTAGGAAGTTGACAGGACTAAGAACCGACAACCCTCCACCTGACTCTCCAACTGTTAGCATTTTACTGCATTTACTTGGTCTAGCTATCTCTTTCTCTCTCTCAAAATATATTTATGCATTTATTTTGGAGCCCATTAAGCACCAGTTGCAGATACCACACATTCTTATGTAAGCCTTCAATGTGTATTTCTGAAAGGCAAGAAATTCTCTTACATAATAGATTTTCCTATGCATTTATTATTTATATATATATGGAATATGTTGCTTTGCTTATTTATAATTGTTTATAATGGATTGCTTTGTGGGGAGATGGTTTAGCAATGAAGATATATATATATATATATATATATATATATATATATATATATAGTGCAGTGTGATGCTATCTATATCAGATTGACTTTAGGCACAATATGTTTTAGGAGGGAAGATTCCATGGGCTATTCTACCTCAGTGAATTAGCTGTTCCTATGCTCTTACATGTTAGGCTTGGGTCAGTGGAAAGCATCAAATTCATGAATAAAAGGGGCAGAGAAAAGCTCTGAATGCTGCGTTAGAGTCATTCTGTAGCCAGGAGATATCCAATGAGAGATTGGCAGTGGGGGAGTGAGTCCATCAGAGTTCCATATTCTGGAGATTAACGGAACCATGTCTGCAGGGTGGAGTGGAGGAGGGGGTAAAATGATCCCCGCTTTTAAAGGCAAATCTCTGTCACATGGGGCGGAGAGGAACCTCCTCCAGCATAACGCATCATTTTCTTTCACACGTCTTTCAGAGCTGGTTAAAATCCTATGGCTATCTGCTTCCGTATGAGTCACGGGCATCTGCGTTGCATTCAGGGAAGGCCTTACAGTCAGCAGTCTCCACTATGCAGCAGTTTTACGGGATCCCAGTCACCGGTGTGTTGGATCAGACAACAATCGAGTAAGATTTGCATAGGGCATCGTGCCTTTGAACCTCCTGGACTCTGTGTTCACATTTGTGATGGTCATGCTATGCCCGTCCTCCTGCCTCCTTGGAAGATAATACCAAACAGTGACCTTCCATGGTTCCTGTTCTGGTTCATTCTCCACATGCCATCTCCGTCCCCACCCCACACCTCCTACCCCCATCTCTCTGATATTAACTTTATACTGTGTAACTGGAGACAAGTCGCTTAGCCCTTCTGGTCCTCAGTTTCCTCGTCAGTACAGTGAGGGAGTGGGTTATAGAAGATCTCTCTAGTCTCATCAGGTCCCAATAACTAAGAGCTCTCTCAGCCATCCTCTGGGGTGCCCTAAGATGTGTGTGCATGGTTCGCTTGACACAGAGAAGTGTGGAGCAATCACAGGCTGGCAGTTCTTGTCCCACTTTTCCCATTTACCAAGCACCTGCTGGGCGCCTGCATGTGCCAGGCACTGTGCTTAGCCCCAGCCTCCTACTCAGCTGTTTTGTGAAAAACACAGTCATCTGGCTATGCCGTCCTAGGGCTCAGAAACATACCAACCCCAGGGAGATGCCAGGGAGGCAGTGACATAAACCCAGCCATGAGAATACTTCTCACCACTCAGGGACAGCACAAAGAGGTTAGAGAGCAGAGGCTCACAAAGCCAGCCTAGAAGGAGTGGCCAGGGAGGTGAAGACCTAGGGGAAGTGACGTCGAGGGCATGGCCAGCTGGGTTAGTTGCTGAGTGGTCCAACAGAAAGGTGGCTGAAAGGCGTTGTTGTGCCTTAGGAATCAGGAGTTTGTGGATAAACTCAGGAGATTGGTGGAAACAAAGTCAGAGGCACTGAGGGGAAGAGACCGGAGCTGAGATGGCAGGAGAGGAAAAAGTTTTGAGAAGCCTGAGAACAAAAGCAAGAGTAAGAAATGGGTGGTAGGCAGAAAAAGACACATTTTTATTTGTTTCTCGTGGGAGAAAGTTGGGCCAGCAATGCGGCTCACTGGGTAAAGGTGCTTGTTGCACCAGCCATTTGTTAGGTCCCCAGAATCCAAGTAAAGGCAGAAGGAGAGAACCAGCTGCACAGAGTTGTTCCTAATGTTCTATATGCATGTACGCATGCATGCATACAGACACACACACACTTGTAGGGGCCTGGAGAAATGGCTCAGCATTTAAGAGCACTTAACTACTCTTGCATAAGACCCAGGTTCAATTCCCAGCACCCACGTGGCAGCCACAACCTCCTGTGACCCCAGTTCCAGGTTCTGGTAGTGTCTTCTGACTTCCAAGGTCTCCTGCATGCTCCTGCTGCACCAACATACACTCAGACATATACACACCCATGAAAAACAAAACACATATTTAAAATAGAAATAAATAGAAAATTTAAAAGACGAAAGTAGCTTGATAATATTTGGTTTGGTTTTGCTTTGTTTGAGACAAGATCTCCCTACATAGCCCAGGCTGTCCCTCAACTCATGATGTAGACCAGGCTGTCCTTGAACTCACAGAAACTCTCCTGCCTCCCAAGTACTAGGATTAAAGATATCTGGCTCCATTATGCCTAGCCTTTTTTTTTTTTTTTTAATAGCCATAGGCTGATAAAGTGGGCCCAGCAGGTAAAAGTGCTTGCCACACAACCTAATGACCTCAGTTCCATCCCTAGATCCCACATTAAAAGGGAAAAAAAAGTCTCCTAGAAGTTGCTCTCTGACCTTGTGTGTGGACACATACACACTAATAATAGTAGTAAATATAAATAAGTAAAAAAATTGAACTAAAAAGAAAATCTCCGTGAAAGCCACTTGAACTGTTTCAGAAGAGACATGCAGGCCAGGCAAGCATAGAGAGAGCAGAAGTGAAGTTCTAAAGGGAGAGATATAGGAGCCCACGTGAGGGTGGAGGCAGATGGCAGGGCTGGCTGAGGACACGGGAGAACTGGCAGGAGGCGAAATGGAAAATGCACACAACTGTGGCTCAAAAATCAGTTCATCCCTCAGACAAGTTACTCTGGGATAGGGGACTCAGAGTGCTGGGTTTGCGATCAAATCCTGAGTCCATTATTCCAAGCTGCAAAACTCTTACAACTTGGTGATCCGTAATTCCATCCAAGCGTTTCCTAGTCCCTCCTTCTCTTGCTGTGATATTGTGAAATTCAGGGACAGTCCATCCGAAGGCTCCCTGGAGGCTGTCAGCAACATGTTTGCTCCTGGGCCTTACCAGTGAGTGGCTCTTAGATCCTAGCATCCTTCCTAGGCCCAGGTTATTTTGAGGCATTTGTGCGGGCTTCATGGCAGTGCATCCTGGGCCAGGAGCACTGATGTCTCTGCTGAGGCACCACCTGGCCTTGGGTTTTACTCTGTTCCAGAAAGCCCCAGGCCTGCTGGACAGGGTTCAAACCACAGCAGGTGGATGGGAAAAGAGAAGACAAAGGGAAGGAGCTAAGGAAAGAGGTAACGTTGCCTGCCCACACTTCTGCCCGCACTTCTTTTGGGAGGATGGGAGCAGTATTCTGGACACACAGAAAGGAAAAGGCTGTTCACACGGAGTCCAAGCCTGGATCGGGATGGGTGGAATTCAGAGGGCTCCACCCTAGCTCTGTGACTTTGGGCAATAGTGGCCTTTCCCTGAGCCCATCTCCTGACATTGGGCTCTCAGGTCTCGCTCAGCCTTACAGTAGCAGGGATGGCTTTTGCTTCTCTTTCCAGGGTATATGAGTAAAAGGAAGCTTGATTCACAATTTCAAATACTATTTTTGAGTGTTTACCTTGGGAAATGCCACACATTTATTCCTTCACTCATTCCTCCAGCCACATAGCTCCTCTAACTCTACTCTGTGCTAAACTGCATTTAAAGTCCTCCAAGTCAGTGAAGTTGCAGCCCTGCCTCACTGACTTCTGTGTTCCAAATGACCTGATTCATCCACGAAATCCTGACGACCTGAGTTCGATCCCTGGGATCCATGTCAAGGGAGAAGAGAACAGATCCCATGAACCATCCTCTGGGCTCCATGTATACCATGACATACAGCACTCCTCAACACATTGTGTACATGAAAAAATAATAAACAGCTGGGCAGTGGTGGTGTACGCCTTTAATCCCAGCACTCGGGAGGCAGAGGCAGGCGGAGCTCTGAGTTCGAGGCCAGACTGTTCTAAAGAGCGAGTTCTAGGACAACCTTCAAAGCAATACAGAAATAATAATAATAATAATAATAATAATAATAATAATAATAATAATAAATTTTTAAAATAAAAATTCTGCTAGGCAGTGGTGGCACATGCCTTTATTCCCAGCACTTGGGAGGCAGAGACAGGTGGATCTCTGTGAGTTCGAGACCAGTCTGGTCTACAAGAGTGAGTTCCAGGACAGGTTCCAAAAAGCTACACAGGGAAGCCCTGTCTCAAAAAAACCAAAATAAAAAAATAAAAAAAATAAATATTCTAAAAGCAGTCCAGGTGTAATTGTGTCTGCTTGTAATCCTAACACATAGGAGACAGAGGCAGAAGGATCATGAGTTAGAAGCTAGCCTCGGCTACCTAGCAAGATCCCATCTCAAATCAAAGAACTCTGAGAGCACACGAATGCATGGGAGCTGCAAATGTTTACTCGGGTGTGTGCTGTTGCTGTTGTGGCAGTCCATTACTGCCGTGAGTGTAGGTCACTCTCTGAGTGAGTGGAGCACACCAAGATGAGTAAGATCTAGTTCATTCCCTCTAGAGGCTTTCATATGTGGTTAACACGGACAGCCTTCTTTTTTCCATTGCCAATGACAACTGCTTTTAACAGCTGTGAGTGAGGTCAAACACTTTCCCTTCCAGTGATGCCAGGCTATAGTTCAGTGGGTCAGCTGTTAGACAGAACATAAAATGCAGACAGTCTGACCCTAGTCAGTTGTGGGTTTTTAAATCTCCTGCTCAGGCCCCTCTTAAATCCCCAGCGATGTTCCAGGCTTGTTCCCTGGTGTGCCTTTACCTGATAATGAACAAGTTTATCAAGATTTACTGAGTTCCATGCACTAGACTAGCTTTGGGACACAATGACAAATGTAACATGGTTCCTCAAAGAATCTGCCACTATTAGAAGCAACAAATCAATATCTAAAATCACAATATAATGTAATAAGTGCTACAGAAGGTTATATTCTACGTCCTGTATCTGCTCAGAGATTTCTTTTGAGTCAGGATCTGGCTGTGTAGACTAGGCTGGCCTGGAACACACTGTGTAGATAGATCAGGCTGGCCTGGAACTCACTGTGTAGACAGATCAGGCTGGCCTGGAACTTTTGATCCTCCTGCTTCAGCCTTCCAAGTTCTGTTTTTCTTTTTGTTTGTTTGTTTAATGTGTGTTGATGTTTTACCTACATGATATCTGTGTGAAGGTGTTGAGTTGCCTGGAACTGGAGCTACAGACAGTTGTGAGCTGCCATGTAGATGCTGGGAACTGAACCCAGATCCTCTGGAAGAGCAGTCAGTGCTCTTAACTGCTGAGCCATCTCTCCAGCTCCTTGAGCCACTTCTTAAACACCTGTAGTGAAAGACATTTACTGTCCTTCATGCTCTTCTGTTGTCGTGTTGAAGAGTTCTGATTCAGTCATTTATTCAGTCAGTCTGTCATCGGTTAAGAAATCATTATTGACCCCCTTCTATGTGAGGCACTGTGCCAGCCCTAGGGATACAGGGGACTCCCCTATTCTTATCCAGCTCAGAGTATGGTGAGAAAAACAAAGAAGGCAGATGTATACCTTTCGGGAAGTGGGAACCTGGAGAAGGGAACATTAAACAAGTTAAGCCATGTTATTGTTTTACATCAGTTCATCAGGGAAGCTCTCTCTGAAGGGCAGAGACCGGAATGAAGTAAAGGGACAAACTACATGAAGACAGACAGACAGACAGAAAAGCAGACAGCAAATGCAAAGACTCTGGAGCAGAGATGGTTACTATAGCAAACAGCGAGACACCACTGTGGCTGGCTATCTGACAGGAAAAGGGTAACACGCTGCTGGATACATGGGCGGGGGCTAGACCATGTGGAGCACTGTAGTCTGAGCTGGGAGTTAGACTTTTATTGCAGTTATGATGCTGACGAGGAAACTGGGGTTCATGTTGATTTCATCCCTTGCCTGGGGTCCTCGCTTGGTAGAACTAGAACTTACAGTGTCTCCTGAATCCAGGGTCTTAAGTGTTTATTAAACTTAAGTATTTCTCCTTGGGAGAGAATGAATTAATGAATCAGTCCATCTGTTAATTCCTTCTGAGGGTGTGCAGAGTGAAAGTCCCAGAATCTAAGCTGAGTATGTGCACTGCCATCCAGACTGGAGTTGTGAGCTGCACAATGCCTTCCTAGGATGTTCAGTGACCATAATGCCTATGTGTATGTGTGTGCGTGCCTTCTCTCTGCCCAGGTGGATGAAGAAACCCCGATGTGGTGTCCCTGACCATCCCCACTTGAGCAGGAGGCGGAGAAATAAGCGCTATGCCCTGACTGGACAGAAGTGGAGGCAGAAACACATCACCTACAGGTGTTGCAGCCCCTTGCTTCCTCCCTGGTTTTAGTTCCCATGCTCACTCTCTTTTTCCTGCCTAAGTTTCTGAAGTTCACATGGTAGGTATGTCTTCAGGTGGGGGAGTCAGGACAAAGGCCAGGCATGGGACATCAGGACCAGATGCTGAGAGCCTGTAACCCTGTCTTCCTTGTGACCTCCGCAGGTGACTCTGGCTTCAGGTTTCCTGGTTTGCCTGGTCCTTTGGGAATTAGCTGTGTTCTATTTAGACACCTACAGTTACTGAACACGGGGTATAAAGTGTTTGTAGGATTCTGCTGTGTAAAGACCCAAGGCAGAGCTCACTGTTCATGCTTATAAACTGCCCTGCCTCTGCTGGATTCCCAATTTCAGCCTGACAGACTTCACCCAACATGCTCAATGCAGACAGAGTCTCAACTGTTTCTTAAGGAGAGTAAGGGATGGAGACATAGGGTCACAACAGCGTCACTCTGTGAGTGGAGAAGCCAGGGCAGAGCAGATTCTGTCTCCAAGCCCCACAATGGCTAACACGAGGATAATGAAAGCCAGCACAGCAGGGCCAGACACCAGGACTCACAGAGGCTTGGGCAGGGACCTGGCTAGGAAAGGCTCCAATGGGCTCTGCTTGGCACCTCTCAGAACTCTGATTCCACCTCAGGTCAATTCCCACGGTACAGTCAACGAACCCAAGACAGAGATCACTGGGTTACAGTAAGAGCTTTCCTTACGACCAGAAGTAGATATCAGAACAGGATTTTTTTTTTTTTCTTAAAGAGAAGGAAACTTAAGAGGCGTCTAGGTTAGAAGACTCTTGAGTCTCCCAAAGACGAGGAATGGATCAAGAGGAAGGAAAAAAAAAATGTTTCTAGCTCTGTTCTGATCTTACCTCTCATTACTCAACTTCTCTAGGCCTCTGCTTCCTTCCTATGGAACGGGTAAGATGATCCATGTACCCAGCATTCTTGGGGCAGAGAATTCATAAGTAGTAGTGTTCCATTGTGGAAAACCGTGTACCATAGATACAGTTAGTTACCTTAAAGAGCTAAGTCAGGCGTTGGATTAAGTCATGTGCTGCCCTACACCAGCTGCTGATACACCAGCAATAGCTAGTTCTTTTCCACTTAAATGCCTCTGTACTATTTGAGTATGTTTGCGACTTTTACAAATGTATATTATGTGTTCGGAGAGAAAGAGTTAGATTTTAAAGGAGTCTGCCTATCAATTGCTGCACATTGGATGGAATCCCTTATGCAACATAAGCCTTGTCAGGAATAAAAAATCTGATGAAAACAAAGCTATTCTGTGGGCAGGGGTGGGGGTGATGCTCTTCCTGAAGACCATTTAGCCTGGTCTTCGGCCCCCAGGGCATCTCAGTAGAATTCCGGGACTCGAAATGTGCAGACCACTGGACCATGCTGGCTCTGACAGCCCTTTCAGTTTCACTGGTCTCTGATTCTGCCTTTCTTTCTAATGATCCTTCTCTCTTTCACCAGCATTCACAACTATACCCCAAAGGTGGGTGAGCTGGACACACGGAAAGCTATCCGTCAGGCTTTTGATGTGTGGCAGAAGGTAACCCCTCTGACTTTTGAAGAGGTGCCATACCATGAGATCAAAAGTGACCGGAAGGAGGCAGACATCATGATCTTCTTTGCTTCTGGTTTCCATGGTGACAGCTCCCCATTTGATGGGGAAGGGGGATTTCTTGCCCATGCCTACTTTCCTGGCCCAGGGATTGGAGGAGACACTCATTTTGATTCAGATGAGCCCTGGACACTAGGAAACGCCAACCATGATGGTAAGTACATGAAAGGATGGGGGGCAGGAGGGGATGTCAGTGCTGGGATGTTTAATTGTCAGGGAAAGATGCACCAAGGATGCACTTGGAGACACCATTAATGAGAGACCTGCTTCCCAGAACTTCTTGTTTAAAAACCAAGGACTCAAGAGAGTGAGAGCTGTGATCTCTGTTAATATTCAACACTTGATCCTGATCCACCAGGACCAGGCCATAAAGGTCATTGAGACCACCTAGAAGTTGGTCTAATTGGGCTGAGGCAGGATTGAACCATGAATAAGAAAATGGTATGTCAGAGGCTGAAGAAACAGATTAAAAGGCTTTAACATAGAACTGGAGATCTGATGAGTTCTCGTCTCAAAGCTACTCTAAGCCATGGCCCAACCTTTCTAGCATCCTCAGATAACTTTCCTTGCACTACTGTGATTCTGTGGATATGCACAGAACATCAGTCAGTATCGGGCAGTATTGCCACTCATCATTAAAGAATTCATCCATATGAACTAAGACACTCACTTAGCAAATGGGAATGGACACTATGTTGTGTCCATTTAAATTTTTATATTACATTCATTTATTTGTATGTATGTATGTTGTATTGGTGTGCACACGCACAGCTCTCATATGGAGATCAGAAGACAACTTGGGGAGGTCAGTTTTCTCCTTCCATTGTGCGGGTGAATCTCGGGAATCAGACTCAGGTGACCATTCCTGGTGGCAGAACTTCTTTACATAGAGTCATCTCACTGGCCCAATAATCTATTTATTAGACTTATTTGGTTAGTTATTATTTGTGGGATGAGTGTATCACATAGAAAGTTCAGAGAACAACTTGTGAGAGTCCTTTCTCTACTTCCACCAGGTAGGTCCTAGGGCTTGAACTTGGGTTGTCCGGCTTGGTAGCAAGCATCTTTATCCACTGAGCTGTCATGCCAACTGTTATGTCCATTTTTAAGATGAAGAGTTCAAGGCTCAAATGGTATAACTGGTAGGAGGCGGTGCTGGAACTCAAACTCAATTCAACATCACCGTATGAAAGGGCTAAGGATGTAGTTCAATTGGTAGAGTCTTTGCCTAGCATTCATAAAGCCCTGGGTTCAATCCCCAGCATAATCAAAGAGTGGTGGTATGTTCCTGTAATCCGAGTATACAGGAAGTGGAGATGGGTGACAGATTAAGTAATCTCTAAGGTCTCGTCCAATGCTGGTGTGACATGGTATAAGTCCTGCAAAGACCAAGGGGTATGTGAATATTTAATTAAGGAGTAGGCAGCGTCTGCCCTCTGAAACCCAGAGTCAGGTGTCTATATAAGTAACCAGGCCATAAGGCAGACTCTACTGAAGGCTGCAGTACATGTGCCAAGAAAATGCAACTAGAATCAGGGAGATTCAGCCTTCAGATTATAGTAGATAGTAATTAATGGATGTTAGGGTTCTAAGGTTCATACCAAGTACCTCCCACACATCATGCCATAAGTAGGTATTATCATCCTTATTTTACAGATAGGCACACAAAAGCATAGAGAAACATTATTCTATCTAAGGCCCCATAGTTAGTCAGTAGTTAAACAAGGCTTTGAATTTGGATATTGTAACCCTGGAGCCCATACCCTCAGCCACCACTATGAGTAATAGTTTTTCTGTATGCCCGTAATAGGTTTCTCCACCAACACAGTAAGTCAGATCAAGCCTAACAGAAAAAGTGTAACAGCGGGTTTATTTGAGCAAAGCGACTTCTGGATGGGTTCTCCAGTTCCCAGAGATCAAGGCCAGAGAAATCACACACCCAAACTAAAGCAGGGAGATTGTATAGCTTGTAGGCAAGGGGTGATGACATGTCTGCCACAAGCTGGGTTTTTGTCCAAGTATGGTCAAAAGTTGAAGGTTTAAGCAGAGACTTGGGCTGCTGGCAACTGGGGAGGAAGCTGCAGCAGTCACCAAGAATGCTGAACTGGGTTTTGGGTGCCTTTTCTTTGTTGGAGATTCTCTGAGAAGGCAGGGTTTGGAGAGAGGGGTCGGGAGAGAATGGGGCTTTCCAGATCAAGCATGAGTGAGGTGAAGGTTCCAACTAAACACTGAGTTTCCATGGATCTCAAACCACAGGGACCATGAGACTCACCAGGGTCTATTTAGAAACATGGATTCCTGTCCCTGGAGATCCCCATCCTTAAGCTGGATAAAGTTTGGAAAACAAAGGACACCTGTTCCTACCTTGGCACAGCTTATGGGTACAGGCAGGCTCTTCTCGGTCCCTCCCTCATAAGCCATGTCTGGTGTAGGTAGATGGGCTTCTCCCTTGAGGTCACTCCAGACCACTGTGTGAATCAGGGCTTTGCTCCTCTCAGCATCTCTCCAACACTGGTCCAGTGCCACTGACCAGGCAGTTAAGAGACTGTTCAGTTTCTTTGTCCTCTTCCCTCTTCGGATTTTGTTATGTTTCCTGTGAAGCTCCATTTCCTCTGGCTTGGCGTCATCTCTCCTATGTCCTTGATAACTTTCCTGACCCTTTGTGTACCTAGTCTTTATTTTACTCTTATTTTTGGAGTGGTGTCAACAAATGACTATGACTACTGATAAGGAGTCAGGGGAAAAAATTTATCATTTTCAGGCCTGTTATGTGCCAGGCACCATTAGCTGAAAGGGTTCTAGTTTTAGTTCTGGTAAACACAACTGAATTTTCTTTGGGCCGGGGTGTTGAGACTGGGTTTCTCTGTAGCCTTGGCTGTCCTGGCACTCACTCTGTAGACCAGGCTGGCCTCAAACTCACAGAGATCCATCTGCTTCTGCCTCCCAAGTTCAGGGATTAAAAGTATACACCACCACTGTCTGGTTCACAACTGAATTTTCAAAGGGTTATTTTCCTATAGAGGTGCTAGAAAGAAGTGCCCCTCCCTCCCTTTCTGCCAAGCCCCAGGGTCTCCACAGTCATGCCCACTCCTTGCTTTTGAGGAGCTTACTAGGTCAGCCTGCAGTCCTGAGAACTGGTGTGTGTGGCGTGTAGGAAGGACCTAGAGCCTGTAAATGGACACCATTGCAACACCCCTCCCTCCTGATTACCTCACCTTTAATGAACAACCTCCAGCTGGGATAGGAACAGGGGTCAGGACATTGCTCTATAAAACCAGAGGTGAACTGGGTACCACTTACAAGTAGATCCCTGGCTGACGGGAGTGAACTGCTGAGCACTACCCCAAGAAGGGTTGCAGCAGTAGAAAGGAACCACAATTTATTGAGCACCTGGATAATGTGGCATTTGATTTTCACATACATTCAGTGAGGGAGGGAGCAAGTGTTATCTTAGCTGGTGTTATCTTATCCCTCCAAGTCCATCACCCTTCAGCCCCAAATAAGCACACAGATGCTATGTTAATTATAAAACTATTGGCCAATAGCTAGGACTTCTTACTGACTAGCTCTCTCTTAAGTATTAACCCATAATTACTAATCTGTGTATTTCTACATGGCCTTATTTTACCAGAGAATGCCTGGTGCGTCCTATCCTCCTGGTCTCTATATGGCATCTCCTTCCATGTCTACCTTTCCCAGAATTCTCCTCATCTCTTAGCCCCGTCTGTCTTCTTGCCTCTATTGGCCAAACAGTGTTTTATTCATCAACCAATAAGAGAAACATAATGCAGAAGAACATCCCCATCAGGCAGGCTCTCCTGGGACTTGGTCTGATTACTGGGTTGCTTTCATTATGGAACATTTTCAAACTCTCTAGAGGAAGGAGCCTGAGGAGGATCCTAGATCACCATCCTCTGCTCCAGTGACCAACACTGTTGTTCCTACTTTGCCCAACACTTCCACTTTTATTTTATTTTCCGCTGAGATTTTGTTTTGTTTTCTTTATTTTATGTATATGAGTGTTGGGCCTACATGAGTGTACCAAAAGCAGTGTCCTTGGAGGCTGGAAGAGGGTGTCAGGGTCTTATGGAACTGGAGTTACAGATGGTTGTGGGCTGTCGTGTGGGTGTTGGGAAATGAACCCTGGTCCTCTACAAGAGCAACAAGTGCTCTTAACCACTGAGCTAGCTCTCCAGCCCCATGGCTGATGTATTCTAAAGCAAGACCCAGGTATAATATCATTTTATATATGACTACTTTAGCATGTCACTCTAACAAAGACCAAATTTTAATATAACCACAAAATCAGTATCAAACTCAACAAGGTTAACAACTTCTTAAAATCTAATGCCCAGAGCTCTGGTAAAGTGTTCAAGCATGGAAACCCGAGTTTGACTCCCAGAACTCATGCAATAAAGCCAGATATGGTGTCATATGCTTGCAAGCTCAGCACTGGAGAGGCAGAGACAGGGGTATGCCTGGGGTTTGCTAGCTACACAGCCTAGCCTAGTAAGGAAGCTTCAGGTCCAAGGAAAGACCCTGTCCCAAAATACAAGGTGCAACAATGCCCAAGGTTGACTTCTGGCCTCCACATATCTCCGCACATACAAACACACACACACACACACACACACACACACACACACACACACACAAACACACACCACCCCAGAGTGCCACTGAATTGTGCATATGGTTCTCATTCCCTCCCCCCACAAAGGCGCAAGCTAGCCCATCCCACCTAAAGCCATTTTCATTAAACTTTGTCCCCATTTCTTTAAAATGAGTCAACCAGTGAAGTCAGCAGATACTCGGCTCTGCCAGGAGGGAACCCAGCCCTCTGTGTTCCTTCCTAAAGGAAGGTGACAAGCCAGGAAGAGCCTTCGTGACCATACCCTGCTTCACAGAACAGAGCCTTTCCACTTAGCTCACTAACTCATACTCCACAGCGGACTTAGGGGAGGTACTGAAAAAGTCACACAGTTGGAAGACAGCAGAGCCAGATGTGAAAGTGAGATGCCATATCTCTGACAGTCCCCCCAAGGGTCTGCAGCAGGTGGTCCAGGGACAGAACGTGGAACACTAGAGTAGTTTTGGCATTGTCCCCGCCTGGTGCTGTTGCCTTACTGTGTCAAACTCAGGCAGCTGAGCCATTTTTCTGGGGCTACTGTTCCCAAGAAGCTCAGTCTTGGGGCAGAATACACACCCGTGGCTGTAATTAATGAAGGTTGGAAAATGGCCAGCACCTAAAGCTGCCTGATATTAAGATGCTGACAGGGTGGAGAAGGCACAGGCCAGCTGGGAGAGCCAGGCTGGTTTCTGGGGAGATGAGCACTGGGGTGAACTTTAAAGGAAGAGAGGGAATTTTAGGGGACACCGCTGATAAGCACACAGAGGTGAAAAGAAATGCCTTGGGTGGGTGCTATTGGAGTCATGAAGACAGGAATCCACAACAAGGAAAGTTCATCTTGAAAGAGGCCAGGTCCACGGGAGAAGCCAAGCAGACTGTCATGCTACAGGGCCCAGGACTTCCTCCACACAGACACCTGGGACGCTGGTCCTCTCACACAGCTCAACACACAGTGATAATGAGTAATGATCCATCTGCACCAAGCCCTGGTGTGGCACTTTGTTTACCCTGACTCATTAATCCTTGTTGCTGTTCTTAGGAGGACGGCGGCCATTATTCTCTTCGCTGCAGAGAAAGGGCTCTTAAAATGCCACACCGCTAGGACATGGCAGAGCTGCAGAAACCACACTCTGATCACTCAGCTCCTGCCTCCCCCTTTTTGGGGAGTGAAGACCCTAAGAGCCTCTTCTCCATAGCTGACCCCCACCTGTTCCCTCTGTTCTCTCACAAGTTCAGTGTGGCTGCTCTCCCCTCCCCTCCCCTTCCCTCCTCTCCCTCCCCTCCCCTCCCCTCTCCCTCCCCTCTCCTCTCCAAAGCTCTCCAGACTCTGTGCAGTAGGATGCTGCTTCCCCGAGTTTCTCTTCCTTTTGGTCCTGGGAAGAAACCCACAGGCCTCTTTGCTTTAAGGATTTCACTGTATACAGAATAGGCACAAGCCAAGGACAATGGCTGAGAGTACTCAGGGGCTCTCTGGCCCCCTGCTGAGGTCCCTGTGGATGGTCCCAAGGAGAGGCCTGGTCAGGAGAGAGGCCCTGAACAGCTTGTCCAGGTAGAGCAGAAGGCCAGGAGCAGAGCCAGGGCAGGCTGCAGGAAGCTGAGCTGCCTTCTGCCGGCTCCAGCAGCCACCTTGGTTTGGAGTGAAGCTAAAAGATGAGCTCACTGCTTCCCTGCTGTGTGAAGGGACCAGGCCCTGAGGAAGGAGCTGGGGGCAACCTGGCTTTCTCCTGTCAGCCTGCCTTTCTCAGCAGAAGGCCGGCCCAGGCTTTTGGCCAACCTTGCAATGATCTTGGCCAGCCCCCATTCCTCTCCATTGCTCAAAGGTGGCATCATGGATGACATGGATGACGTTGTTGGTGTCAGTGGAGAGTCAGTCTGGCCTGTAGCATTCTTCTCATTTCCCAAGACCTTACTCAAAAGGCCAGACAACTCTCATCCTCATCCGACTCTCCCGGGGCCTTGATGGGCTGGGGTAAGGCAAGTCTGCCAGGGATACTAGACCCAGAGTGGGCAGTAAGGTTCCTGACCCCTGGTGGCCTCCCTGGACTTCAAGGTGGCAGAAAGGAACGGAGCCATGCCTAGGACTGGGAGATAAGAGGTAGGTCTCATGGGTGAACAAATGCCAGAGGTGTAAGCAGGAGTCTGTAACTGAGCAGAGAGGAGCCAGATGCAATGCCCTGCCCAACTCCTAGGCCAATTTCTTTCCCAATACTATAATTACCTAATGTCTACAAATTCAGGCCTTGACCTACCCACGACTTAAAATGGAAATTGAAGGGAGCTAGCTTTAAGAAAATCTGGTTGCTGAAGCCCCACCAACCTTTCTTGCTAATGGGTTTACTCTGGCCCAACTCAGGTCTTTCGTGCTGTAGCAACAGAGCAACTACATCATGTGTTTTACACCTGTTAGTTATTCAGTCCCCACCCAACCAATGAGTTAGTCCAGCTTCTCCTTCCTACAAATGAAACGTTGAGGGTGAGGTGTTGACCCAAGCTTGTAAGTGTGGCACTGGAAGTGGCGGTGACCTGTCCCATCTCAGGGTGCTCACAACCAGCACACCTCACCGTCCCTCAGTTTCATGTTCAGGATCCCGTGTCCTGCCTTCAGTACCAGATTTCCACCCGTTCTTGTCTCTGCACCTTGATTTTGTGGGTAATTCCAGGAATAGGGTCCTGCTGTCCCCCTACCCCCCAGAGCCCTGTTCACACCAGCCACCCCAAGGACTTTTTCTTGTATTGCCATGGCTTCCTTGACTCTGCTGACCCAGCAGCACCCCAGCACCTGCACCCCACCTTCTGAACTGACCCCACTGATCTACCTGCCTCGGATCCCCTTTGCCTCTGATTCTCTCTCCAATGGTAACCAGGGTGACTTCATCATGCCCCCCTCCTCTCCTGCTACCCCACACCCCGCTATGGCCAAGAAACTGATCCAAATTCCTTTGTAGGGCATCACAGAGCCCTGCTTGCCAGCCTGGCTGACCTCATCTCTCCCTGGCCCTCCCTTCGTGCTTTGTTCTAGAGCCAAGTGAAATGAACTGCTTGTCCCTGGACCTGGTTTATAGCAGCACCTCTGCCAGGAATGGCACACTCCACCCTCTTCCTCCCTAACCCTGAATCCATTCTGCAGACCAATGTTTTACCTTTCAAGACTCAGCTTAAGTCTCACCCATGTGGCGTCTTCCCTGAACACCTTCCTCCAATCCAAAGGGACTTAGTAGCACAGACATGTAGTCCCAGCTGAGGCAGGACGGTTTCAAGTTCAAGAACTCAAAATCAAAAAGTACAAAGAGGTCTTGGGATATTGCTCAGTGGTATATGCAAGGCCCAAAGGTACCAAAAAAAAAAAAAAAAAAAAAAAAAAAAAAAAAAAAAAAAAAAAAAGCTCTCAATCTTTACACATGTCTGGATGCCTGGATACTGTGTAGCCTTTGCAGTTTCTTCATGTACCCCTCTGCACCAATCGGTACACAGGCAAAGATTGTGTTTGATTTCTCTATGTCCCCAGTGTCGAACAGAAGGCCAGGGGCAGAGACAGGGGATATGCTAAGTGTTTGATATGCTAAGTAACGTCTGTTACTGACTAATACTAAGTGGGTATCCTGGATACCTCGTTGTCCCTCTCCACAGGCAATGACCTCTTCCTGGTGGCTGTGCATGAACTGGGCCATGCATTGGGACTGGAGCACTCTAATGACCCCAGTGCCATCATGGCACCCTTCTACCAATACATGGAGACGCACAACTTTAAACTGCCCCAGGATGACCTCCAGGGTATCCAGAAGATTTACGGTGTGTATAGTACGGGGGAGGGGGGTATCACTATTGTTAATGTGAACATTGCTGTTGCAGGTGTGGGGCCACTGTTGTTAATGTGAGCATGCCCTGTGGCAGGTGTGGGGTCAGGATCTTTGCCATTGTCAGAATTGCTACTGTGTCTCTGTGCTGACTTAAATGAGGTCCCCCTAGCACACTGGGAAACCTAAGGGAGAGAATTTGAGCTGTGACTGGGAAAGGTAAAATGAGGTGAGGCCCACTCATTCTCACCCTTTCCCACCCACCTCCCTTTACCAGAGGGGGACCAGGCACACTCTGGGGTGCCTCTAACCTAGGAAAGTCACACATCTGCTTGAATAATGGTAGTAAGTATTATATGTGACCTTGAGATGAAAAGCTAGCTTGCTGTCCTCATAAGATATGAAAGCCTACCATGTACAAGTCCCACCGGCATGGAGAGTCTAATCAAGTTAGTTGAAATGGGAGACCAGTTCATTTGAGCAAATGTTGGTCAACACTGCACTGGAGGTGGGGGTCCCTCTGGAGGAGGTGCGACAACCAGGGCCCCCATCACAACCCACGGTGAAGCAGCAGGGGGCAGGGTGGGCAGCCAGTACTAGAAGTTATTTCAAAGGTGGAATGGTCAGGATCTGCTGACAGATCAGATTGAGGGAAAGAAGGAACAGGTCAATCTAATACTGACTTTGCTGTGGGTGTGGCTCAGCTGGTGGAGTGCTCACCTAGCATACATACATGAAGCCCTACATTTGGTCTCCAGCACCACATGAACCAGGCATGGCAGCATACACCTGTAATCCCAGCCTTCTAGAGGTAGAGTCAAGAGGATCAGAAGTTCAAATTCATCCCCTTTGCTACATAAGGTGTTTGAGGCCAGACAGGGGTACATGAGATCCTGTCTTTTAAAAGGGGGGGGCACTCTGGTATTTGTAACTGTAGATTACCCCAAAGATCTGAGTGAGCCCATCTGGGAACTCCCTGAAGATCTGGAGTTGTAGAACTCCCCTAGGTGATCCACAAGAGCTGTCCAAGTTGAGAGGCATGACAAAGGGAAGGAAGAAAAGAGACCCTTAAGGGTACCCAGTCTTTGGAGCAGGGTGGACTCCTCTAACAATGCAGGTTAATAGAGAATCCCCCCAGGGGCAGACAAACCAAGAGCACAGGGCCATGGAAAAGGAGGAGCATGGTTCAAGGCAAATGTTTCCAGAATCTTGCTGTCCAACTTGTGGGTCTCAGGCCAGTGACATGGGTTTCACCTGAGACCTTGAAGACATATTGTCTCTGGCTCCACCCCAGGCCCTCTGAGTCACAACCTGCATTACCAAGATGACTCACTCGATCAACAAAGTTGATAACTGTTGGTTTCCGAAACCCAGAGGTCATTGGTGAACTTGGCAAGAGGTTTGGGTAGAAAATGGAGCTGACGCTCTATTGCAGTTGCCGAAGAATGAGCGTGGTTAGAGATCAGAGTTCAGCCAGTGTGAAGGAGGGTAGCAAAGGAGAGTGTGGGACACTGGCCCTCAGGAAGGACAAGTTTCTTCTTTAAAAGGGAAAGATGCCAGCCTTGGGGATGGGAAAGTGAAAGTCCCTATCTAATGGCTGTTTCCATCTATTTTCCCAAAGACTGAGAGTTAAATCAGGGAGAGGGGACAGGAAGTCTGAAATGATAAACTTAACCTAGAACTGCCTATGTAGTGATGGGGCAATGGCAGATGACAGTAAGAAAGAGCCACGTCCTCTCTAAGACACAGCCCCTCTCTCCAGGACCCCCAGCTGAACCCCTGGAGCCCACAAGGCCCCTTCCTACACTCCCGGTCCGCAGAATCCACTCACCATCCGAGAGGAAACATGAGAGGCAGCCCAGGCCCCCTCGGCCACCTCTGGGGGACCGACCATCCACTCCAGGTGCCAAGCCCAACATCTGTGATGGCAACTTCAACACGGTGGCTCTCTTCCGGGGCGAGATGTTTGTGTTTAAGGTAAGGTTGGTGGACCAGGGCCACCCAGGGTGTACCTTCCCCTACAATGGAGCTGGGCAGGCTCCTGCTCTATCTGCTCTTGGCTGCTGTAGGGCCTGGACAGGAGCTGGTCTAGTGTCCAGGACCCATAGTCTTCTGGAGCTGACAGGTCAATCAACTTGGTTCTACAAGGTGACAGAGAGATTGGTGAGCTGACAGCTTCCAAGGAGCCAATCAGTGCTCAAGAACATGCTGGAGCTGGCATCGGGTCTATGACCTTGAATAAGTCACCTTCCTTCTCCAGACCTCAGCAATACAACCTGGGGCAGCCATTCCTCTGACAAAGGATGTGTGAAGATTAATGGCTAGGAAGATGCAGAGCAGGGCCTGGTCAGGGATGGCAGTCTATAGCTCCTGCCAGGGCATGAGTGACAGGTACTGGCCAGGCTATCTCGTGTTCCTTGTCATGTGAGCCAAGGACTGCCTGAGCATGGTGCATGGCAGGCCAGGTCCTTGGAGAAACAGACTCTGAGATAGAGTCTGGAATGAGAGATTCTGCTTAAGGACCTTTAGGATAAACAGATGTGGTCAGGAGGGGCAGAAAGCCAGTCAGGACAGTGGAAGAAGGTGAGGAGACACAGACTTGGTGCCAACTCAGCCCCTCATGGGAAGTTCTGGAGCTAGAATGGCCCATCACAGTCATTCCATATTGGATGCAAAAATGAAGCTGAAGCCATTGCAAAAGCCCTGAAAGCTGAATGCTGCCTGCTGGTACAGTCCTTCACCAAATGGCAGCTGGACAATGGCTCTCCATGACACTGGGTGCCAGAGGAAGGCTACCCCATTTCCTTTCCTAAGGTCTCCCCAGGAAGCTTCAAGCACAAAGTAAAATCCAGGCCATGTAGGCTAGCCCAGTTCTGCCTCTCACTAAGTGCCTGTCTGTAGGCATGGCCTTCGTCCTTCCTGAAGACCGTGTGTGTCAGATTGACTTGACAGAGTTGTGCAAGTCAGAATAAAACATTTTCCAAACTGGACCTGAAAGTACTTTGTGAAACATTTGAAAAACGCTGAGTGATACCTCAGTGGTTAAGAGCACTTACTGCTCTCGCAGAGCACCTGTGTTCCGTTCCCAGCATCCACATGGTGGCTCACAACTGCCTCTAGCTTTTAGTTCCAGAGAATCCAATGCCCTCTGTTGATGCCTGCAGGCTCATGCACACAAGTACATGCTTACACTCAGGCACACACCCATACACATGAGTACATTTTAAAAGATATCCTATGTCTGTACTGTCTTCTGTGAGTCATATTCCTACTGCATCACTTGTATTTCCTTGAGCCTCCCAATAAAGTGTTCACAGGCAAGTGTGAATTTTATCCTCCCCTTTACCACACTGATCCCAACGGATATCAGTGACTGTCTGCTGCCCTCCCGTGGCCACTCCAGGCCTTGGCAGTAGTCGCCTTTCTAGCCTTCCCACACCCATCTGCTGTGTGTCTCATAGTCCTTGAACAGCAGGAGGCTTAAGTGAAGAATTACATCCTGTCTTCTAAGAGTTGGAAGCAGCAGATGGACCGGCTTGATGGGAGGTTGTGAGGCTGAGCCCCAGGCTTGGTGTTGGATTGCTGGGCCTGAACCCTGGGGCTGAGATCACCAAATTCAGAGGTAAGACCTGCCACCTGCGTTTCTCATTTCCCCCATTCCCCTCAGGATCGCTGGTTCTGGCGCCTGCGCAATAACCGGGTGCAGGAGGGCTACCCCATGCAGATCGAGCAGTTCTGGAAGGGCCTGCCCGCCCGCATAGATGCAGCCTATGAAAGGGCCGATGGAAGATTCGTCTTCTTCAAAGGTAACGTGGGGCATTTCTACGCCCTTTTTGACGCTTCCTTTTTCCCATCTAAATCAGAAGAGGTGGGGTGGGAAGCATGGGAAGCAGATGCCCTCTGAAGGGCCAGATCCCCATAGGTAGGACCTAGGTCATCTGGGAAAACCAAGTCAAGAAAGTGTCAACATTGACGGGGTAAAAAAAAAAAAAAAAAACATGCACATGAAGTACAGGGTAAGACAAAGAAGACCACCCAGCACTTGCTGGAAGGTCACTCTCGAAGTTCGGTAAGAGTCCAGACAGCTGGCTACCCAGGACATAGATGGGGGGGGGGGTTAACATGCCCAGCCTGGGCTAGCCCACTTATGAGCTGTTTCACATTAGTAATCTTGACTTGGCCCTGCTTAAGCTGAGTAAGATACAGATAGTGAAATGCTAGGCAAGCCCAAGAGAAGTGAACAAGGCAGCTGAATGTAGTGGTGTGTGGAAGCCCATCCAAGGGCTCAGAAGCTCACCCTACAGCCTCTGAGGCCCTACCTTGGAGAGCTAGAAGGGTCCTATGAGAGCCATTTCTGAAGAGTTGTGGTTGCCAGCCTAGAATTCAGTCTGGACCTGTCAGGCCAAGGCCGGAAACTCACTGCAGGTTTCTGAGTAGCACAGAAACATGGGAGAGGTGGCATGCGGTAAGATGGGGAGGGTAATTCAGAGGACAATATTCCCATGAGGCCCCAGCCAGAGAGGAACAGCACAGCTAAAGAACATGGGACGCTGTGAGAAGACTTGGGGCCTCATGAGTGGCTGAGTACTGAGAAGGAAGGAAAGAGGCTCAGAAATGATACCGGCACTTCTAAGGGACACTGGGAGGAAGAAAGGTGATGAAAAGGAAGCCATTCTGGTAGGATGAGGAGCTCTGAAAACCCAATTTGGAGTAGCCAGGGACCACGGAAGAGCACAGGATATGATGGGGTGGGGCTTAGGTCAAATGGGTATGGGGCTATATCCTCAGAGTTAGGGCACATAAGGCAGATAGGGGAGTGTGAGACTCTGAGAGAGTGTGCAGAGTGGCTGAAGTCCTGAGTGGATGTGTATTGTTTGACATGAGCCAGCCATGTCAATGACTAAGGAACTAGGACCCATGGGAAACTGGCAACCTTCCCCATGTGGGTCAGACTTAGAATTGATTTATTGTGGTCCAGGTGGGAATGTCTGTGAACAGTTAGCCAATGTGTCAAAAAACTAGTACCTGCAGCTTCCTCAATCCTGAGACTGCTCGCCTATGGAGACTTCCGCCGGCACTAATGCCTTATGCCGAGGTTCCGAGTTGTTGCAGTAGTAGGTGCTGCTCCATCACAACACACACATACCCTACCTGAGGCCGGCCACAGGAAGTAGTAGCGTGTGATATCACAGGTGTGATTACCAGAAATGAAAGAGGGTCAAGACAAGTAGGTAGGAAAGTGTGGTGGCTACACCCAGCACTTGGGAGGCAGAGGCACTAGGATCACTGAAAGTTTGAGGCCAGCCTGAGCTACATAATTAATTCCAGGCTAGCCAGGGATTTAGAAAAAAAAAAAAAAAAAGACTTTGTCTCAAAAAGGAACACCAAAACCAAAACAGTGGGACAGAGAGCCTGTGTAGCATGGTGCACATTGCCCAAAATCTATGATTGGCTTCTCGAGCCCCAAATCTGCTGGGCCAGGGGCTAAGAAAACACACATTCAGACTTTATGAAGACAGGCAAGTGGACCACAACATCTCCTGGCACTGGGTGGCTCCTGAAGGCTGATTCTAGACTCTTTCCACAGGTGACAAGTACTGGGTGTTCAAAGAAGTGACAGTGGAACCTGGGTACCCCCATAGCTTGGGAGAGTTGGGCAGCTGCCTGCCCCGTGAAGGAATCGACACAGCTCTGCGGTGGGAACCTGTGGGCAAAACGTACTTTTTCAAAGGTGAACGGTACTGGCGCTACAGTGAGGAGCGGCGAGCCACAGACCCTGGCTACCCCAAGCCCATCACCGTGTGGAAGGGCATCCCGCAGGCTCCACAAGGGGCCTTCATCAGCAAGGAAGGATGTAAGGGCCAAGCTGAGGTGGGAATGGGGAGTTAATTTTAGTGGTTCTCAGGGCCCAGACGTATGCTTCTGGGTATCCAGATTTCAGTAATGTAACTTGGTAATAGACAGCTGCCCTAAATGGACCATGTTCACATAGTAAATTAACTTGCAGTGATGGATAGGGGTGGTTCAAAGGTGCTTTTTCATAGGGTTTGATGGGTAGGCTGGCAATTGCTCACCATGTACCATCAGGCAGTTACCAGCCTGTCTCCCTGCCAGATTAGAAACTTCTCAAAGGAGGCTCAGGCTTTACCAGATGCAAGCACCCATGACTGCCTGTTACACTGACTCTTGAACAGGGTGGTTGGGTTCACAGACCCTGTCCACCACTCCTAAGTTTGGGCAAGCCATCGAGCTATCCGTGAAGTGGGAATGGTCACAGCATTTACCTGTGGACTGTGTGATAAAAGATTGATAGGGTAAATTACAGAGAGCATTTGCGTAATACCCACCACATGGTCTATGCATGTAAAAGTTGTAGCTGTCCTCATCATCTCATTAGTGTTTCAGTCTGTGTAAGATGACAGAACTGTCATTCGACGCATGGTAATTACCGAGAGCCAGTTTGTGTGGGAGGGGCTCAGGACAGAAGCAGTGAGACTTGCATAGTTATCAGTCCACTGACAGAAAATAACGTCACAACAAAGCGAGCCTCAGAGACAGATGACATCAAAGACGTTGACCAATGAAAGTCCTGGGGAGTCAGCCAATGAGGAGAGTCTGAGTGAGCTGCTTTGCTGTCTGTCAACTGGCTGGGTTGCTAAGGCTGTTGCTGGGAGCCTTCAGGGAGCTGCCTGGGGAGTAATTGGAGTTGCCTGGCCTGCTGCCTGCCTCCTTTGCTTCCAGCCATCAAAGCCACTAGAAGAGTCCTAAGAACTTGTATCTGTGTTACAAAGTGGTATATGTCAAGCCCTCCCCACACCCCCCAAAATATCTGTAATTGTGGAGCCATGGTGTCTGCTGCTAACATGAAATTTTGCTCAATTCCCATTGGCTTGGGGCAAGAGTTAGACTGAGGCACTAGGAGATTGCTCTGCGCAAGCCTTAAACTGAGGGCTTGATCTGACCCTTATAGGAAGCCTGGGGGCACAGTGTAACAGACCTGTTTCCAGACTAAGAATCATCCAGACTGGGCAGTATAAATTAAAGCACTTGCCAGCTCTATTCAAAAATCCCTTAGTGGTTTCCCAGCACCTTTGAACCAACAAGTGAGATTCTCCATGTCCTGGAGACCTGTCTCTGCTGTTAGTTACTGTGCAGCCAGTGGAGCACTGCAACTCACCCAGCCACCTCCGTTCCAGCAGGCCACTCCCTCCATCTACCATGCCCCTTGGAGCTTCTCTCTTGTACACTGGCAGGCACATCACCCCAGGTCCACATTAGTCCAGAGTAGGTGCTGGGGCGCGTCTGGGAATGGTGGTACTGAGTCCTTCCCATTTCTGCAGATTACACCTACTTCTACAAAGGCCGGGACTACTGGAAGTTTGACAACCAGAAACTGAGTGTGGAGCCAGGCTACCCACGCAACATCCTGCGTGACTGGATGGGCTGCAAGCAGAAGGAGGTAGAGCGGCGGAAGGAGCGGAGGCTGCCCCAGGATGATGTGGACATCATGGTGACCATCGATGATGTGCCGGGCTCCGTGAATGCCGTGGCTGTGGTTGTGCCCTGCACCCTGTCCCTCTGCCTCCTGGTGCTGCTCTATACTATCTTCCAGTTCAAGAACAAGGCGGGTCCTCAGCCTGTCACCTACTATAAGCGGCCAGTCCAGGAGTGGGTATGAGCAGCCCAGAGCCCTCTCTGTCTACCCAGTCTGGCCAGCCAGGCCCTTCCTCACCAGGGTCTGAGGGGCAGCTCTAGCCACTGCCCACCGGGGCCAGCAGGGCCCTAGGCCAGGTTCGTGTGTAGCTGAAGTGGTGGGTGCATTGGTCTAGGCTGAGTGTGGGGCAGGGAGTGATGGTGGCTGTGCCCCAGGTTGGGTAGCTGGCACCCAGTTGCCAGCCTTCTGGCCTGGGTACACCACTCTCAAGGGAATAGGCCAGGCCCTGTCAGGAGGCAAGGATCATGCCAGGAGGTGCCCCTGAGGTCACTGCATCCTATGGTGTCTGCAAGGTACGGGAGCTCCAGGCCTGGCTGGGACCCAGCCCTCTGAGGCAAGCCAGCACTAGCTCTCACCCTCCCCCCTTTCGGAGATGCCACCAATCCCAGTCCCCTCTGCCAACACCTGCTGGTCAGATGTCCCTTCACCCCTACCCCACTATCCTCCATGGCTGCAGTGCCCCTGCTGCCAACACAGTGGGCAAAAGCCTGGGTTTCCCCTGCTAGCCAATAGCAGATTCCTCAGGAAACCTGATCCACTTGTCAGGTCTCCCCTGAGACCCAGGATTTAGGGTCACATGCTGCAGGCAAGGCTGTGGCCCAGCTGGGTCTCACAAGGACCCTGCTGTCATGTCGTGAATATTTAAATGTCCTGTCACTACTGTTTAAAGTCCCATTTTGCAAAGGCTATTTGAGGCTTTAGGTCAATTAGAGGTGACTGTCTTGGTGATGCGGCCAGTGTGATGGCCCCTCCTTCCCCAGGCATTAAGGACCACGGTGCTGCAAAGAGCCACTCTAGGACCCTGATACTAGCAAGGGTCCTGTTCAGGAGGCTCAACAGCTGGGGCAGGAGCTGACCCTGGTTCTGGAGGCAGATCCAAGTTTGTGACCATCCTCTACTCCCCTTCCATGAATGTTGTCCCCACCCTGCTCCAGCCTGTCTTTTGTGGCATGGGGGTTTAGCCTGACTAGTTATGTGGAGCAGAGACGGCTCTAGAGCCACCATTGTCATAGCCTCAGAGTAAAGGACCAGGGCAGCCTTTTAAGTAATCCATCCACATCCCCAGTGACCCTGAGGCAACTCAATTTCTTGGCCTGGAGTGGGTGTTTGTGCTCCGGTCTTGACCCTGGCAGCCCAGCTCACTGGGCCCATCTTCCTGCACTGCTCTTAGAAAAGGGTACTCCTAGCTGGTAGCAGCCCCAAGCTCACTCCCTACCCCCACCTCACCCCACTTTTCTTTCTTTCTTTCTTCTTTTTTTAACCTGAGGCCCTTCTTCACATCTGACAGGAGTTCCTAGGTTTTGGCTTGACTTGCTCCAGTCTGGCAGCCATGCTTGTCATTGGGCAAGACCAATGGGTTCAGTGATGTCACTGGCTCTCTGCCAAAGTCCAAAAGCAGTGAGAGGCAACCTTCAGGGTGCTAGTGGGTTGCCAACACCAACCCTGCCCTCTGAGCCTGCATGGGCCTTGCCCTGCCCTGGGGCCTCTGGATTTGGGTTAGCTTACCCTGTAGCACAGACAGGGACTCCTGCCGCCCTGGGAGCTGTGGAGTAAAATCTATCGTCCCAGAAGCATCTATATGGGTCCACTGTGTCCCAGCATCCTCATCCTGTTTTTTCTCATTTCGGCAAAGGGCAGGCTCCCTGGGGCAGGTGGGGAACAACTGCAGAGATTTAGTGATTCATAGGTTTGTACAGTGTTTTATACTTTGCAAAGCACTTTATTAGCTCACACCTGTTCACTCACATGAAGGCCCTGAGAGGCTGAGGGTAACACTCATCTTGCCCTTAGAAGCACAGGGAGGTCTTATCTGCCCCTGCCATCCAGTGGCCCTGGCTGGGTCTGTGTTCCCAACTGTGGGTCCTTCTAGGGTCTGAGATAAATGTCTTTTCTATTCTTCTCTTCTGGGCCTCCCTCCCCCAACTTCCTGGTCCGTCTCCTCAGGTTGGTGCTCTCACTTCTTGAAAGCTCTAGGCCCCGCAGGCTCCCTGTTGGCTCCTGGTACTCCAAGACCAGTTGAGAACAAGCAGGAGATGGAGGCAGGCAGCCCAGGCTGCAGATGTAAGGGATGCAGGGCCGGGCCCAGAGGGCTCAGCCTAGAGGCTTCCAATCTTGGATTCTTCTGCAGGCAGTCATCTGTTTGTCCATCACCCCAGGCCAGAGCAGTCAGAGGGGCAAAGCACCGGGCCCCCAGAGCTCAGCTTCCCCTCAGCCTGGGTGACATCACAGCATTTCAGTGTCGGTCACATTTTAAACTGATCAGCCTTTGTATAATGTTTTTTAAATCATTTCTAAATAAAACAGAAATACAGTGTCTTTTCCCTGGGGTGTGGGAACAAAGACCAGGGCCCAAGTGTGCCCTTAAGAAGCTTCGGGGGAGAAAAGGGTGCACGGGGGTATTCTGCAGTTGTCTCATGCATCTATCTGCTAACCAGCAATCAGATGTCCTGCCCCCAGGTCCCTCAGGAGTATGGGAGGGTCACTGTTTGCATGCTTCTCTGGAGACAGGGCACACAGGGCCGTGACCTGGGACACCTGAAGCAGCTCAGTTCTAGCGAGGGGGAAACCAGAGTTCAACAGCATCAAGGGTCCTGCCAGGAGGCCTGAATCTGGGCCTGGTGGTTCTGGTTCAGGTAGGCTGCCCCAGGACAGAGCTGGAAAGGGGTCCGGGAGTGATCTGGTTTAGGGGATGGTAAGGATGGGAACAAGTCTGAGGTTCTGGTCAGTCCCCTGAGGTTGCCCTGTGGACCTCTAGTTTCCAGGAGCTTTTTTGAATCTCTACCCAGAGTGAGGAAGACAGGAAATCATGGGGTGAGGGGGACAAAAGCTAGGCCAGGCCCAAGAGGACACGGAGGCCCCGGGGAACCTGGTCAGTACCAGGATGTGCAGGCGATTAGAAAGCGCACATCATCCAGTAGTCCCCATGGTCCGGGCTCAGGCTGAGGCTGCTGCGGACCCTCTGGCGCTGGAGGCTGGGGCTGCGCGGGCTCTGGGCCTTCCTGGCCACCACTCAGGAGAGCGCCCATGGTCTGTAACAGAAGCCCATCAGGCACCAGGCCAGGTGACACCCCACCCACCACCAACACCCTTCCCCGCCCTCACCTCAGGCAGCGAAGTGAAAGCGGATCTATCGGCAGCTTGGCCCGAGAGGAGCGGCGTTATGACGCAGTCCCGGATAACCCTTCGCACGCCAGGGGCGGGCCCACGGAGCTCAGGAGAGGTTGGGCGACTGGCCAGCCCCGCCCAGGCCCCGCCCCACAGCATGGCCGTTGGAGCCAACGACAGGGGGCGGCCTGGTCTCCAAAGTCAGACAGGGATGTAACACACTGAAGCTGTGTGCCTGTGGCTTCACAGTGCGTTCGCCCGGCAGGGAGAATACTAGTGATTCTCATTCTGAGGCCGGGGAAAGCAGAGGCAGAAAGAAGATGGGTTAAAATGTAATCCGGGAGGGCATCACTACTTCCCCTTGCTCATCTTTTCTTAGATGGAGTTTCACTACGCATACCTGGTTGACCCAGAACTCCCCAGGCCTCTGGGATTAAAAGTGTGCCCCATCCCACCCTCAGGTCTCCTATCTTAGTGAGGGAAAGCACTGCATGTCAATCCCACCCGACTTCCCCAAGACCCCAGGAAGTGCCGGGGAAAGGTGTTGCAAACCGAGGATGAACAAACAGCACACTGAGCATGGGGGGAGGCAGTACTTTAATGGGGTGGGACACAAGACAGCAGAACTCTCATCCAGGAGCCACAACTCAAAGCCAGCATGACACGGCAAGCCTTTTTATAACAATAGTCTAGAGATGGCACGGATGAAGAAGGGTTGGGCGCGCTCAACCATTCAGCTCTGGTAAGCTCTCTGCCACGCCCTGCTGCCAGCGTTTGGTACATACTAGCTCAGGCATGGTAAATGAGCCAAAGTCCAGAGCCAGGAGCCCACACAGCAGCATGGAAGGTGACTCATGTGAGGCTGCAGAGAGAAAATCGTATTATCAGTAGCTGTTTTACAGGGTACATGCTGCCCCACCCTTAGACCTGTTCTAGTTCAGTCATTGAAAAGCCATACTTGTCCCCACCAAGGTTCCAGATTTAACTAAATCCTGTATATCAAGGTCTAGCCTAAAATTCTGCATATTTGAAAAGTAAAATCAATTCTTTCCTCATTGGGCCACCTTTTTCCAATTTATTCAGTTAATGATCATAACCTTGAGCTCTGAACATAAGAGATAGAAGCAAGGAAGGTTGGTGAGAACAACATGTGCTTAGACCAGTCTCTCAGAGGCCAGGCTGAGGCCAAAGCTTTGGTCTCTTTTCCAGAACTCCCTATTACAGCTGATGCAAAGGCCACAAATACTAGACTGGAAAACAGATCTGCTCTACAAGGATTAAGTGAAATCTCTCTTATTGGAGGTGGCAATCATTGTCTGATAATGAGACTGGAATGCTTATTGTGTATGCAGGCATGTACAGAGGTTGATGTCATGTGTCTTTCTCAGTTGCTTCTCCAATTTATGTTTTGAGACAGGGTTTCTCACTGAACCTGGAGCTCATCTCTTCTGCTAGACTGACTGGCCAGTGAGCCCCAGCATTGTAGTTACAGACATGTGGCACACAGCCTAGCTTTTATGTGGGTGCTGGGAATACTGCTTGCACAGCAAGGACTTTACCCATTCACTATAATACCTTCCCATGCCAATTTGGCATCTTCATTGCGAAGTCTTATGGGCACCTAAAAACATGTCCAAAAACCAAAGAAAACGGACTAGTCAAGTTTCCCTTCCTTTCCAATACCCTTTTCTTTCTATTGTCTAACAGCACAGACAAGGACTACCAGGGACACAATGACAAGTGGCTAGCAGTTCTGCTTAACTTTAATACAGTTTCTATAATTGACAATATTTTTCTGATAGGTATCAATTATTAGGCTATAGAAACTTCTTTTCAATTGTTACTAAGAAGCTTTTGTCTTTAATGATTGTCACTGTCTCCTTACAAAAGTCTACGTTCCAAACAAAAGACAGGGCGTGTTCTGATCCCATAAATACCGTCTGGCACGTAAAACGCTGCTGAACAACTTCTCAGGCTGGGTGTAGCTCAACAGTACAGCATTTGCCTAGTGTGCATAAACTCTCAATTGTTCACCAGCTCTGACAGCAAAGTTAGTCAGAGTGAATAAATGTCCTCCTCAGAATTTCTCAAAGTAGCTTATTTAAAAACACATGCACATAGCCAGGTGTGGTGGCACACATCTCTGGCCACAGCACATCACCAGCCTGCATTGAAGGACACTATCTTTAAAAGAACTCAACAGTGCTGGACTGTATTCCACCTACAGTCAGAACCTCTGAGAGATCACACTAAGAATCCACATAAACAAGCAACCCAACTTTCACTAAAGCTCAAAATCTCAGGCTCTTACTGATACTGGAATTTAAAGCCCTTAGCCTCAGGAAAACATTTATCCTTCACATATCAGTATTTTCCCATCTCTCTAATCTGTGTGAGGTTCTTCCTCACTCTCTTCTCCATATTTAGCATCTCCTCATCACCTGAAACAGACTAAATATCACTCATGAAACTTCTATAATCCCAGAAATTTCCCCACCAGTTTCACAAGCTGCCCATATGGGGACAGTTAAGGAACTTTGTTTCTCCTTTAATGGCTAAAAGTTACACATAGCAACTCTATCTCCCATGCACACAGTGAACCCCTCCGGATATAGAACTACACTCTCTGATTACCCCCATGCAGCCTCATCCATGGGCATCAGTGCAAGCAAAGGCAACAGGATAAAGGGAAAGTCCTTCCATGGTAAGTAAAGGATCTATTTACTTGTCACTTTTGGGTTTCTATCTTCATAGAGGTGTACCTGGCTTTGGCAAGCATTAAGAAAGGTCCCTGGCAGACTGACAGAAAGGAGGCCAAACTACCCAGCATTTGCTCCTGCTGCTCTTCCAGAGAAACGTCAAGTCTCAGTCCAGTCTCTCAAGTGATGAGAGTGAGCAAACATGCCCAGCCCAGCTGGCTGTGTAATCCACAGAAGTCTAGACCAGTGGTTCCCAACCTCCCTAATGCCATTACCCTCTAATAATCTCTATGTGGTAGTGACCCCCCAACCATAAAATTATTTGTTACTATTTCAGAAATGTAATTTTGCTACTGTTATGAATCATAATGTAACTACATGATATGCAAGATATCTGACACACAATCCTAGGAAAGGATCATTCAACCTCCAAAGCGATTGAGACCCACAAGTTAAGAACCTCTGGTCTGGCCTGGAGAGTTGGCTCAGAGGTTAAGAGCACTGGCTGCTCTTCCAGAGGACCTGGGTTCAAGTGCCAGCAACCACATGGTTGCTCACAACCATATATAATGACAGCTAGGTGGTGATGGTGTGAGCCTTTAATACCAATACTTGGGAGGCAGAGGCAGGTGAATCTCAGTGAGTTCAAGGCCAGCCTGGTCTACAGAGAGAGTTCTAGGACAGCCAGGACTCTTACACAGAGAAGCCCTATCTCAAAAAACAGCAACAACAACAAAAAACCCAAACAAACAAACAAACAAAAAAACCAACCCCCTCCAAAAAAAAAAAAAAAAAAAAAAACCACTGCTTTAAACCATGATTTCAATACAAAATACATCTGCAGCCTACTTTTAAGAGCACCCTTAGCAATCTGAGGCCGTCTCAGTGATTAAGAGGAGCCTTCTCACCTTCCCCAGCCAACTGATCTTTTCTATCTCATGGCTTAGACCATTAGCTAAAGACAGTGGACACAGGCAACACAAACTGCAAAACACAGCCAGTGATCAAGTGAGATGGGTCACAGGAAAGGTCTGCCTTGAAAGCCCAGTCTCCAAGGAAGACTGAGTGTGAGCAGATGACAGAGGACATCTGTGGCTCTAAGTTGGTATGCACTTTCACTCTCACATCTGGGGAAAACAAACACAACATGGCTTTCTTTAAGGATACATCTTCTTACTCTCCTCTCAAAGACAAAGTGAGCCGGGCATAGTGGCATATGCCTTTAATCCTAGCACTTGGGAGGCAGGGGCAGTGTGGACCTCTGAGTTCCTGGCCAGCCTGACCTACAGAGCAAGTTCCAGGACAGCCAGGGTTACACAGAAAAACCCTATCTTGAAAAACAAAAAACAAAGAAGGCAAAGTTACCTGTCAATGAGGGAATCCCGCATGCTGGTGGCAATAGTGCTAGGCTTGGCCTCGTTTAGCTTGAAGACGCTCTCCACCACTGACAGCTCTGTGCTGGTTGTGTCCAGACCACAGAAAGCACACCAATCGTTCACTACCATTCCAGCAGCAATCACCTCGCTCCCTCGGTTCACAGTGCCTGCCTGCAGAGGTGTGAGCTCAACATAAGTCACAGAACCAAAAGCAAATTCTCTCACCTCAAGTGAGGACTCTTCTCCTGAAGTCTGTTCTATGTCTCAGGGCCCCAGTCCCAAATTAAGGAAGGTAATGACCCAGATTCCCAAGGACTGACATAAGGGATTGCATCTAGTAGACAGGGGTCAGAAGACAGGAAAGCTTACCACCAGGGGAACCTGAAGAAGGGAGGACAGCTCGTCCTGGTCCTCGATGGAAGTCTTAGGGTGCACCAGACCCCCTTGATTACTGAAGACACAGTAGCTTCCTACTAACACCTGGTCAGCAACTGTCTGTCTGAAGACCTCCACCTTGAGCACGTCAGCCAGGATTTCTTCTGTTTCCTGTTGGACAAAGGTACTGTGCCCAGGATCCAGAACATGTAGGGCAAATACCCAGGAGTTCTCTCAGCAAGCCAGACCTGGTTCCCTGAGTCCCTTTTTACTAAACATCTGCGCATGGAAGCCTCACTGAGCAAGACATGGGTATGGCTAAGAGTCTAGACTCAGCCTGAAGCCCCTAAAACCTAAGCAAGCCCTGAAAAACATGACTCTTGGCTCCATGTCACCCTTTTCACTAATACATACCCTATTCAACTGTCAACCAACTATCATGGCCCATGGCCCAAGACTGAATAGGCCAATCTCCCCAACCCTGAAGGATTAATGCCCTACCCAGCTTGATACTGACACACAAAAGCCTTAGTATTCCTAGGAAAGTAAGAGTGCTGAGATAACTAAGAAAATACACAAATAAAACCCTTAATTCCTGCCATGGGGGAATAATGGCTAACTACTAGCTAGGCTAGTCCTGTAACTTCCAGACCAAACTGCCACCTCACCCTGTCCAAGTCTGGGTGGACTAAGGCCACATAGTCATTGCAGGTGGTAACATTGCCAAGGGCTGAGAGCCGCTCCTCCACCCGCCGTATCTGCACCGAATCTGGAAGGCTGTTTCGGATATGCTGCAGCTCCTGGTCCGTGGTGTTGTTGGGTACTAGTAGCCCATGCCTGTTCCCTGGAAAGAACACAATTGTAAGGTGGGATAAAGATAAACCATGAACATAGGAAATGCTTCCTGGGATATCTCCCATTCTAGCCCAATTAGCTTTCCTAGGAGAGCTCAAAGCTGAAGCCCCAACCTACAGATCCATATACGAACCATGGGTCCCTAGACAGGCCTCAGATGGCCAGGAATCTATTCCAACAAACATCACCATCTTATCATTATTAACTGGGGGTTGGGGGGAGGTCAGGACTAGCAAGGAAGGCACTTGGCATTACTTTTTTTTTTTTTTAACATTACACACCTACCTGAACAGCTAAAATTTTCAAAGATCATCAAGTAATAGCAATAGTATAAGGAACAACTGAAACTATGCTCTGACAGGAGCATACAATGGCTGTCTACTCCAGATAATTACTGTCATCATCTACCACACTAAATTCCCACATACCCTCATAGGTATTATATATCCTAAAGAATATTTGTACATATGTTCATATTTACAGAGTAACTATTCCTAAAACACCAAACTAAAAATTGTCTACCTGTTATCATTATAAAACCTTCTGTCCAGGCTTAGGAGCCACAGTTTTAAACTTCAAATTACTTTCATTGAAAGAGAGCAAAGACCAGGCTAAGATCTCCCTTATCACGACAGAATTTGATTCATATCCTAAGAGCATGGTTAAAGGTCAGGATTTTTATTTCTAAAGATCAGAGTACTGAAGTAAATGACTATGTAGAGTCACCATTCATGTTTAACGCTTAAAAAAAGTTTTAAGGTAAATACATAAAGGAGGTCAGGACAACCCCAACATGCAGATTCCCCCCCCCCAAAAAAAAGTGTCAGCAATGAAACATGATGGCACACACATGCTAATCCCAAAACTTGGGAAGTGGATGCAGAAGTATCAGGAGTTCCAGGCCATTTCTAGCTACAGGGACAGTGTGGCTGAGGCGAACATGGAAGGATCAAAAAACAAACAAAACTAAAAGTTGGAGGCTGTTCAAAAGTGCTTACAGGTCAAAGTGCAAGGGTGCCATTCAAGAGATGTATTTAGAGAATGTAAGATGTAAATGTAGCTGAAGTATGACCTGGGAACCTTAGTTATTGCGATGAGGCAGAAATTAATGCTCAAAAACATGAAGCAACTTGTCCATAATCAGAGGCAGGAAAGAGATGAGATTCACTATCTAGGAGTGGAACTTGGTGAGTCACATAGTTCTCAAGTGTCAGTTTCTTCAAACAGTCAAAGGAGGGCAACCCCTCCTTCCAGCATCGCTGTGGAGGAAAAACGCGACCAAGAGTGAAGGCACTTAATGCTACTACTTTGCTATGACTATTCTCGGGAAGTCTGGGCTACAGTGTTCTTGATCTGCAGTGAGACTGAGTCCCACCCACCCCTGAGAGATTCCAGCGTCCACCGAGACCGCAAGCCTGGAGATCCCCGGGTCACTGGGGTAAGCTCCAGGAGTTAATGATTGAGATTCATAGCGCTCCGAGGCTTCACTCGTCCCTCGGCGTCAACCCCCCGCCTTACCCACACACATGCGCCCGATGATCCGGCAGCCGGCGATGGATGCATGCACCACGGGGATGGTTTCAGAGAGCTCGCCCTCGAACACACTGGAGAAACATGGGGTCGCTGGTTACTGCTGGGGTCCCTCCCTCTGCCGGACCTGTCGCTCCCGGCATCCCTTCCCTCCCCTCCCCTTCCCGCCCCCAGGAGCCCCGGCCTCACCTGTAGAAGTTCTCTGACCCTCCGATAGCCACCAGGCAGTAGGTGTTGGTGAGCTTGGCAAAGCAGCCGACCTCGCAGTTGTTCTCGAACGACGCTCTGACCGCCATGGAAGCCTGGGGGCTGCGCGACCGCAGGGTCTGGGACGACAGACCCTCTCAGGAGCCGGTCAACCCACCTCGCTCCCTCAGACCCCGCCCTCTCGGACCTCTCAGGCCTCGGGTCGCGCCCACCGCATCCCTCCAGGCTCTCCTGCCCCAAACCCTCCCGCCCCGGGGCCCGGAACCGAGCCTCGCCGCCCCGCGTCCCACTAACTCACCAAACGACTCCAATCCCCACACGCTGCAACAACTTCTCCCGTAACTAGCTTTCCGTTTCCGCCTCCTCCCAGCGGGCTTCCGGGAGCACGCGGGAGCCCAGCCAAGCATGCGGCCTCTCTAACCCCACCCCTTCGGAGGACTCTATGGTTGCTCGTGGTTTGGCTTGGCTCCGCCCACCCCCGCCTCCCGATGGTTGTCTGGCTTTCGTGGTGTCTTCTCTCCCTATTGGGTCTTTTTAGGAGTAATCAGCCAGATCTGAGGCTGAGCAGACGAGAACCTCGAGGGAAAGAGGGAACCGGTGTCGTCTGGCTGAGGATGGATTGATGAGGGATGTGTTTACCGAGTGAGGCCGGAGAAGGGGCAGGTTTGGGAAAGGAGAGGATCCCACCCTGACCGTGCGGACGGAAATACGGATCCGAAGCAGAGGCGAGAGGCCCGGGCTGAGGATTGGGGCTAGGCTCACTCAGGAGAGTGGCCAGTATGGAGAAACGGGAGCAGGACAGAGTGGTTGGAGGAGGCACGCCGAGAGCCATAAGAAACAGGCTGAAGAAGATATTGGAGAGAGGAAATGTGTGAAGCTTGGGGAGACTGGAGAAAGGGTCTAGGGTGGGCAAAGATGTGAGTTCTGACTTGCTTCCTTGATGTGTTCTTACACACATACCACACACACACACACACACACACACACACACACACACACACCAGCAGCCACCATCTGTCCTGGGGATAGTGGTGTGGCCCATTTTCATAAGCAGAATAAATTTGGCTGAGGGTGCCTCAGAATGCCACAGCAAAGAAGGAAGAAGCTAAGAACCTCAGATCTTCTTTATGCCTTTCATTCTTCTCCAAGGAATCCTATTAGTCTGAAAAGGGCCTGAATGTTGCCCTTATCCCCCCCCCCCCATCTTGTAATCCCACAATTTAGAACACATCAGGTTGCTACTTGCTCTAACCATATCTGCCTTTATTGATTTGTACCATGCCCTGTCTCGGGCAAGCGGTGAGTTCAAGAGAAAGGCCCCTGACCAGCTGCAGCCTGCGCTTCAAGAGACACTCAGCAAGTGGCTTGTGTATGTGCGTCTACGTGTCCATCCACATGTTCTGCTCATCTTCCCCGTTTCACCCCAGACTCGCTCGTTTCCATCTAACTCTACCAACAATTCTAACTCTCTTCCCCGTCTGCCTCTGTCGACAACCCCATCCTCCAGGACCTGCTTGTAAGTCCGCTTCTCTCTGATAGACTTTCCTGGTCACGCCACCATCTCCGTGACCCTCCGTCCCTAGTACACTTTCCATTTGATACAGCTCTGCCTTGTTTTCCTCGGTTTATGCATCTAAGCAGTCTTGCAGCTCCGTGGCATGTTCAGGGCAGGGCTTTATAAGCAGAGTTGGGATGGAGTTAATATGTGTACTTACAGCTTGTGAATCTCGAGGGGGTTCTGCAGTGTGTACTAAATGCACGTATTTTCTGTGGCCATTCATTTAGGCAGACAAGACTAAGTACCTACAACTAAAGTTCTGTTTGAGTTAATCACATAGAGCTATGTGTACTCACTGTATGCATCTATGGGTGTACCTAGTCACTGTTCTGTGTCTACTGTATGGGCACTGGGGCATCCTTGTAGTGTCTGTATGGTATGTACATAGTGACTGCAGGAACTGCAGATACTGTGTTTTGGGTCTTTGCAAACAAAACACATGCTTAAAGCCAGGGGCCACTGAGCTGGCAGAGTTCCCTACCCTGTCATTTACTCAGATCTGCTTCCAAATTAACCATGCAAACTCTGGACTTCAGCTCCCGTACTTATAGAATGGGAAGAATATCCTCCAGACTCTTTGGCCTCTGTGGCAGACAGAACATGAGGAAAGAAACGTCATCCTTTGGAAGGCATGATAATAAGATGCACACACTGTGCCATCACTGTGGCTCTTAGGCCTACCACCTTCAGAGGTCGACCTGTGATGACTGTGGCTTCATTGCCAAATGCAAGAGAAAGTAACCAGAGTGCCAAGGAAAAAAGATGAAACACTCCTGGGACTAGGTGGATGAGGCACCTAAAAATTGTCTATTTCAGATTCAGACATGGGTTCTGGAAAAAAAAAAAAGAAAAGAAAAGAAAAACAAACCCAACAACATGGAAACCCAAGAGGGCAGCTGTTGCAGCATCCAGTTATTCTTGAGATTTCAATCAGCCATAAAATAAATGTTCTGGTTTCAAAAACAAAACAAACCAGGGGTGGAAACTTAATATAGCTACATGCCAACAAGAGATCCATCTAGAGGATACAGAGAATGAGAATAACCGGTGTGCAGTGCCCAGCCCCAGTGACATACAGAAAACACTCAGTAACTCTGGGTTCTGTTTGTATGTATGCCTGTGCGTGTGTGTATGTATAAGTCTTGAGCCCAGAGAGTATCTGATCTGAGCCACTAGATGCCTCCCTTCCTTATGCAGCCCAGCTTTATACTCTCATACTACAGTCTTGAACCTGAATATGTCACCTATCTGTGGATGGAGGAAGGCTCTGCCCCTGCTAGGAGCAGAGTTAGGACTCAAAACGACTTCGGAGCTGCTTGAATTTGGACTTGTTGTACTTAGTGATGAGGTCCAGTTTGCTGTGGCCCAAGGTCAGCCGTTTCTCAGGTGCAAATAGGTCATTGCTATTACTATTTTGATGGCCACTTATGGGAGCTCCCGGGAGGCCTGGCTCAGGTCTCTGCCTGGCACCCTGTAGTTGATGATACTTGGTGATGAGGTCCAGTTTGCTGTGGCCCAGAGTCAGCCGCTTCTCATCTGCAGACCCTACTCCGGCCATGCGAACTGGGTTTGGTTCTGGGAGACCATTGGGTCCAGGCCCCTCACTCCGGAATGGGCCAAATTTGGTGATGAGGTCCAGCTGACTGTGGCCTAGAGTCTGCCGTCGTTCATCTAGACTTGGCTTGTCAGGCCTGGCTGAAGAATTGGCATCAGGCAGTATTTTAGAGGGCTGGGCCTTGGGGTTTTGTGGCAGGAGATCCAATTGGCCATGGCTGTGGTTTAAGGGCAGCTTCCTGTCCTCTAGACCCAGATCACCAGGTCTTAGGGAGCCTGACTCAAGGACACCCTGACCCTGGGACAGGAGATCCAGCTGGCTGTAGCTGTGGCTCAGGGACAATCTCCTATCATCTAGGGCCTGCTCACCATGCTGAAGGGAACCTGAATTGGGGGTAACTCTGGAATTGGAACCTCCTGCTTCTCCTGCTTTAGGGAAGGGGACAATTCGATCCAGGTGATCATGACTCTGGCTCAGAGATACCTTCTTCTCATCCACTGTCTCCAGAGCTGTGCCAGGTACCCAGCGACCTCGTGGAAGGATGGGCTCTTGACTTGCTGGGAGCCCATTCTCTGGAAGCCGGGACAATGCTGGGACTCCCCTAGTGAAGTGGAGAAGGGGGCGGGAACATGGGAGCAGAGGTGACCCCACTGCCAGGGTCAAGGGACTGGCACTACAGTGGTTAAGGGCAGGAGAGGACTGGGACCATGGAGATGCCCCCAGCTTGCTCAGGTTGGCCCTGTAGGGTCCAGGAGTTGAGCTATGGTTAGGATCTGAAAGCTGACGGTACAGGGATGGTGGGCTACCAGCTTCATGGTGGGCAGGACCTGGGGACAAGGACCCCATCACCATGTCACTGCAGCCACCACCCCCTGGCAGAGCGAGATAGGAGGAACGGCCCAGAAAAGGTGAATGCTTGATACTGCCGAGGCTGTTACTGGAGGGTGAAGAGCCCGTAGCACTTGGAATTCCAGGTCCAAAGGCCAGGGTCACAGGAGGAGGACGAGGTACCCGGGAAGACAGTGGGTCCTCATTGCCACAGAAGCCTTCCACAGGCTGTGACTCGGCATACAGACATCGGAACTCCCGGTCAAAGTCTTCCACAATGTGGCCCCTCAGCTGCAGCACCATGCTGGTGTGAGCCTGGCTGCAAAGCCAGGTGAAGCTGGGGACAGAGAGCCAGAGTCAGGGTCAAGGGTGAGGGTGTCCAAAGTCGTCCTATTTCCCATGTGCAGGAGTTACTTTCTATGCCAAGGCAGTAAGTAGAATGCGCCCCATCTGCCCCTTGCCCTGCCTGGTCCCTAGCACACAGCAGGTGCCTAGGACATGTTTGAAGGGATGGATGGAAGAAATTCAAAGCGGGCAGATATGAGATGCCCTTACTAGGTCATGGCGCAGCCCCCCAGGCCTCCCTCCTTTTAATCATCTCACCTGTAACTGCCTGCCACCACCTGCTCACAGTCAATGATGACAAACTTCTCCAGGGCCTGCCCGGTGAATCGTCTACCCGCCTTGCTGCAGTACGTGTCTCCGCATGTGCTCCGCACACGCATATTCTGGGCCAAGAGCAGAAGAAGATTGATGGAAGGAGGATGACCTTAAGGAGGCAGAGCTCAGGCTGGAGAGACCACTCAGTAGTTAAGAGCACTCTCTGAGAGGACTTGAGTTCTAGTCCCAGCTTTTTCTGTGAGGTGGCTCACGGCTACCTATGACTCCCTCACAAGGGCAGTCTGACACCCTATGTTGGTGCACTCACACACACACTCATAATTTAAAATAAAATACACTGAAAAAAAAAAACAAAAAAGAAATGGCACTCAGGCTGTCTCTGACCTAAGGGGTATCTGGTCCCACACAGTTAAAAGGAACTATGTGTTCCACTCCCACTGACCAACCTCCATGCTCACTGACCGCCAGCTGGCCCTCTTACACTCCCGATTCCCCTTCTTCCCATGGTGGAAGCTGTCTGCCCATACTGACCACCAGATGCCCCCCATTGAGGTCCATCTTATAACACATCTCCAGGAAGTACTTCAGGTGCTCCTGAGCCAGGAGGAGGTAGACAGGGACACCACGGCGGCTGGAGGCCTCCATGAGGTCACACAGAAGCTCCATGTCAGTGAATACGTCCATCACCACAGCCACCACCTGAAGGAGACAGGGGAAGTTCAGCCCCAGTCAAAGTATGGGGTTGAAAGCCAGGATGCAAAACCAGAATCAAATTCTATATTTTATTTTTGGACAGGGTCTCATTCTGTAACCCAGTAATCCAAGCTGGCCTTGAGCTCACTCTGATCTGAGCCCCATGATCACTGGGATTAGAGGAGTGTGTCACCATGCCTGCCTTAACCTGGAGTTCTTAGCTTGGGCACTGGGAGAACTGACAGTCTTGAACCACTGATTGTTTAAAAGCCTTTGAGGAATTTTTCTATGGACAGCCTAACAGATTCTCAAAGACATCTCTAGATCAACTATGTTAGTCTAAAGCTCTGCTCTTTGGAAAGCTGGAGAAGTCAGGAGTCAGAAGCAGACCCCAGCTTCCAGGCTGATTCCCATTATTGGTACCAGCTCTGCTCTGGTCTAGGGACTTCCCCAGTCTCTTCTACAAGGGAGAAAGCTTCAATCCAGTGCTGGGAATTTCTGTGTGTTTTTGTTTTGTTTTTCCCCCAAACCTCAGTTGCTTTGGAAACTGCAGAGATCTGGTGTAATAACCTATATTTACAGCCTCCTTTACTTCCGTCTGTGCTAAGTGGATCCAAGCTTCCCGCTCACTTGAGGGGCTGAGGCGTGTGCCTCCAACACACAGGGCATTCCTTAAGCCCGCAGCGGCCCCTTCTTCCCGCTGTGTGTGTGTGTCTACTGAGAGCAGGAGGGACAGAGTCTACTATTGCAACTTGGAGCCAAAAGGAAGTGGGTTCAAATCCATATTCCTCTACTTCTTAGAAGCAGAGTCTTGGGCTCATCTAGCGAGCCTCAGCTTCCTTGTCTGCTAAATGGAGTGTATCTCGTAGTTACAAGGGATAAATGTGAAAACGCTGGACTAGACACACCAAAGAAGCTCAATAGCCACGCCTCCCCCCTTTCCTGCTACCTTCTTAGCAAATAGAGAACACTGGGCTATGGGAAAAGAAAACACTTCTGAGGTCACTCTGGGAATGAGTGGCAGCTCAGCCCAGTAGCCTGACTCTTAGCCCAAGGGCAGAAAAGTCTAATTGGAGGTGAGCAGGCGGGGTTCGGGGGATTCTCCAGTATGCAACACAGGTCTGGCCAGTGTTGGGGGAGCAGGCACGAAAGATCAAAGGGGGACAGTGATGACAACAGCAACAACCTCGCTAATTATCCCATTCTGGATGCCAATCAAGCTCTGCCCTCCTGTGCCTAGGGCAGAGGCAAGCTTGCTAGCAAGGCTTTGGAGGTGCTGGTGGGATCCTCTCTGCAGCAGGAGTCTACCCCTATCTCAAACCCTGCCAGGGGTTTCATATCTATTCCCTCATCTGAGAAGGAGCCAAGGCTCCACCAGTGAAGCTATGCTGCTTTGAGACTAGGGGCTTCCCAGGTGTGACTGCCCCTTCCTAATGTCTCCAAGCTCAGTGGCTTCCACTCTTCAGTCCTCCTAGCACCAAACTAAGAGCTTTGCCTATGCCAAAACCCATGTGCAGTGCCCACAGCCTTGCTTCAACCCCAGCTGTTGGTGCAGCACAGGGGATTGATAGGCAGCGGGGGACGGGGGGGGGGATAAACTGAGCCATGCTGGGTTAGAGGCAGAGACCTCTCCCTCCCAGACCCAGACAACCTCTCTAGGTAACTTCCTTCTAGCCCCTCTCTGACCTCAACTTCTTTCTAAGTCAAGGTTGTAGCTCAGATGTTCACCATGGTTGAGTTCTTAGTCTGGGGTGGGGGTGGGGGGCATAAAACTTTTTGAGGGTCTGGGAAACAGGTCAGAAGTTAAGAACAAGCACTGTGCTCTTCCAGAGGACCCAGGTTCTATTCCCTGCACATTTGGTAGCTCACAACAGTATGGAGTTCTAATTGCAGGGGATTCAAAGCCCTCCTCTGGCCGTCAATGACTCCAGACATGTTCATGGTGCACACATGCAGGCATGCAAAACTCTCATGAACATGAAATAAATACAAGTCTTAAACCAGGCAGTGGTGGTGCACACCTTTAATCCCAGCACTCAAGAGGCAGAGGCAGGCAGATCTCTGTGAGTTCAAGGGCAGCCTGGTCTACAGATCTAGTTCCAGGACAGCCAGAGCTGTTCCACAGAAAAACTCTGTCTCTAAAATAAATAAATAATAAATAAACAAATAAATTTTAAACAAAAAAATTTTTTTTGAGAATCTGATCAAGGTTATAGACTCCCTCCCAAGGTAGATAAGGAACCCTCCCAATAATTTCCCATGCACTTCCAGGGGTGAAGTTCCAGAGCCCTATGCCCTGTTCTTTGCTTAATTAATGTTCCTGAGTGCCAACAGAAAATAAAGTGCCCACCCATCCTCTGACAGCTGGGGATCTAGCAGAGGTCAAAGACTCTAGTCCCGGTGTCCCTGTTAAGCTTCTGTGTGGCACAAACTGGTCCCCTTCCCGTGAGCCACGTCTGTGAAGTGAATGAAGAGGTGAGGCCCTTACCGTGTGGGCCTGGCTGAAGAGGAATCGCAGCAGGTCCTTGATGCTCTTGCCCTTGTCCCTCTGGAAATGAACCACCGCCTGGGTGGGGCTGAAACCTGTGGCCTGTGGCACTTCAGGCCAGCCCAGGTCCAGGTCTGGGGGATCTAAGTCAGAAGCCATGGGGAAGTAGGTGCCTGAGGTAACTTCAGAGAGCATGCTGAGGCGGTCATGCCCTACGGTCTCTGGTCCCTGGGCCTCGTTGAGCTCGGGAACCCCACGCACATGGCCGACCATGTAGTCCACATCCAGGGCACTCAGGAAGGGCAATTCCCGCTCTTCAGAGATGACCTGAAGGTAGGCAGCCTCGCCCCTCTCCAGGAGGGCGTCCGTAGCAAGCCTTGCAGCCTCGCTGTGCTGGAGCACCAGGGGGGAGCTCTCCCTCCACCAAGGCCGCTTTAGCTCCTCCACTCGGCTCCGCAGGGGTCCTGCCATGCCCTGGGTCCCTCCAGACGCTAAGCTGCTGGATGTGTGCATCCACCTAGTGCCCTACCCACCTGAAGCTCCATGGCTTGCACCTGGGTTGGCGACTGTAGGAAGAAGATACTACCTCCAGCTTGCCAGCCCGGTGTGTATGGCAGGGCCCCCAAAGTGTTGCCACCCTAAGTCTGAACCAGGCTCCGCCCCATTGCCCCTGGCCTTGGGAACCTGTCAGGTCAGCCCCACCTGTCTGTCTGCTGTTGGGACTCGCCTGCTCAGGGAAGTGGCAGCGCCAGGCCCTTAAAGCATGCTACTGGCTCTTCTCCAGACACTCCTTACAGGGGTTACAGCCACAAGCCTGCAACCCCTGACCCTCGAAACCAGCAGAAATTAGCGCTCCCTCCCTCCCTCCCTCCCTCCCAGCCTACACACGGTGGGGGGTGGGGGGGTGTTCAGGGACACACAATTCACACAAACACACACACATACCTGGTAGATGAATGATTCAAGACACACAAGCAGATCCTCTAACACACAGACTACTGACCAGCATGCAGATGTAGACTATAGGTTCATACATGCATTTGACCAAATACATGTAAATGCCCAACACTAACATAGAGACTGGCCATTACTCCAAACATACCACCATAGGTACTGTGTATGTCTTGGTCCACAAACATATTAGACCCCCAATATGGGTTGAACGAGGTATAAGAACTCTAGGAACATCAACACTGTCTCCCGCTGGGCCTCTGCCATAACCACGGTGCTGCCATAACCATGGTGCTCACAACAACCTCAACCCAATTCTGAGCCCATCCTCCAAGGACCTGCATTAGGAGTCCTCACTCTGACTCCCAAGAAGAGTTAAAATACCCACCTTCCATGCTCCACCCATGCTGAATATTCCAGAAGTTCTGAAACTCTAGCAGAGAGTCCAGAGCTTGCCTTTTTTTTCTATTTTATTAATACTATTTTTTAATTGTCACATAGTCATTGTACATAGTACTGGGTTTTGTAAAGATGTTTTCATTTAAGTTGGAGTGTGTCTTTTTTGTTAAGACAGAGTCTTGGGCCTGATATGTTGGCTCAGAGGTTAAAAACACTTGCTACTCTTGCAGAAGGCTAGCGCTCATTTCCCAGCACCCACGTAGTAGCTCACGACCATCTGTAACTCCCTGTTTCAGGAGGTCTAGCATCTTCTGATGACCTCTGTGGGAAACAAGCATGCAGATATGCTGGCAAAACACATATAAAATAAAAAGACAGTCTCATGTAGCCGAGGCTAGTCTTGAACTCACTGTGTAGCCAAGGATGACCATGGACTTACGGTCCACTGGCCTCCACCTCCCCAGTGCTGGGATTACAGCATGCATCATCATGCCCAGTTTATGCAGTGCTGAGGTTCTAACCCAGGGCTTCATTAGACAAACACTATACCCACTAAACCTCATCAGCAACCATGCTTGGAACTTGCCTTTTTAGCCAGTGTTTTAATGGCAGTGCCTATGCATCAAGAGTGGTGGGCTAGCCGGGCGTTGGTGGCACACGCCTTTAATCCCAGCACTCGGGAGGCAGAGGCAGAGGCAGGTGGATCTCTGTGAGTTCGAGGCCAGCCTGGTCTCCAGAGCGAGTGCCAGGATAGGCTCCAAAGCTACACAGAGAAACCCTGTCTCGAAACCCCCCCCCCAAAAAAAAAGAGTGGTGAGCTGCCAGGCAGTGGTAGTGCACGCCTTTAATCCCAGCACTCAGGAGGCAGAGGCAGGTGGATCTCTGTGAGTTGAGACAAGCCTGGTCTACAAGAGCTACTTCCAAAGCCACAGAGAAACCCTGTCTGAGTGGGGGGAAAAACAATGGTGGGCTAAGGTAGACGGCTGCATATCCACACACTGAGCTCCAGGGATGCACGCAGCCTGGTGGGAACCAGGCTCCATCCATTGGGGCTGAGTTTCAGAGAATGGGCAGACACACAGCAAGATCAGAACGGAAACAGAGCAGGTTCTGCCTCGACGAGAGTCACAGTTCATGGTTCTGGAACTGGTGGGGCTGTCCTCAGAGGACGGAGAAGCGGTTTTGCTCTGAAGAAGGGTCATCAGTTGGCAACTGCACGTGGTGGCAGAATGTGGGGGGGGGCGGATATTTATCACCCTCCTGTAGAGGGGTGAGATCTGATGATGGTGTCAGGAAATCAGGGTCCCTAAAGCCTTATCGTATATACCCAGTCCGATATGACTGAATTGGGTTCATCTGTTCTATGGTCAGATCTAGAGCACAGGCTCCTCTGAAAGAGAACTCAGGGTGGAGAGGGAGGGATGGAAAGTCTAGGTAGGTTATGGGGCAGAGGGGTACGGGGTCCAGGGTGTAGGGAGCCATTGTCTAGGACCTGAAATGCTTCCATGTCATCCCAGGTGCCAGCACAGAAACCAGAGAGAAACCAAAGCGTGGGGTCCTCTAAGGGGGCCCTTCCCTGGGGGTTTGATAGGCTACCAGAGTGTTAAGAAGCTGAGTAAACAAAGTCAGAGCATGGGAGGGTGATAAGCTGCGGGGGCAGGAAGAGTGTGAGAGCCCTCATTAGGACCTTATCTCTAGATTGGTTTGAGGGGAGACTTGTTCAGGCCTCCCAGAGGCAGGCAGGTTGGTGAGCTGCTGAGTTCACTGTTTATCTCTGGCACATAGTTTTAGTGCTGTATCTTGTTTACCACTTTTAAAATTATTTGTGTTGGTTTGTTTATTGTGTGGGTGAGTGCACACCACAGAACACAGGTGAAGTCCAGAGGACAACTTTCAGGAGCTGGTTCTCGCCTTCTACCACGTGGATCCTGGGATGACTGGACTCAGGTCATCAGGTCTGGAAGCAAGGCACCTTCACCTGCTGAGCCATCTCACTGACTCCCTGTTTTCTACTTTTGTGTTAAAAATACACATAGAATTTACCCTCTCCATCATTGCACCTCAGTGGCTTTAAATACACCCATTGCTACATCCACCTCAGAGCTCACCATTTTGCAAGCCTAAGAGTCTATCCACAAGCAACACTTCCCTTTCTCCCCTTCCACTGAGCCCTTGCAGCCGCCACTCTACTTTTGGTCTCCATGAACTGCCCCAGGGAACTCTTTTAGGAGAATCAAGGTGCATGTGTCTTCCTTCAAACAGCTTCTTTTCACTTAGCACAGTGCTTTCGTTTCAGCCATGATGTAGTATGCAGGTTGAATGTGTATCATGAGTGAACACACACTCATTCACTGCTGGATAATCTGGTTGTTTATACCTTTGATTTTGAGACAGGTCTCAAGTAGCCCAGGCTGGCCTCAAAACTATGTATCCTCAGATGAGACTTCCATTCCTGAACCTCCTGCCTCTGCTCCCCAAGTTCTGGGATCACAGGCATACATCACCATGCCTAGCTAGATTCCTTTTTTGTAAGATTTAAAAAAAATTACTGAATGCTGGCCATTTCCTATCATTTAAATGAGAATATATTCATATGCATGCAGAGATGGACCTGTTTATGACTGTATGTGTGCACACTGTGGGCTTGCGTGTTTGTCTTGAAATGCATGCTGGTATGTGTACCTACTTGTGCATGTCTCTGTGAAGATTTGTTTGGTTACTGAGTGTCTGGGTAAGTGGGGTAGCCCTTGACAACAATTTTGTACTATGTGGCTTGTTTTCATTGTTGTTGTTGTTGTTGTGTGCAGCTTAGTGCAAAGGGCAGGGTGAGAGGGTGAGGCGAAAGGAAAAGGGTCCCAAGCACCCCTGACACTCTGATAATAATATGGTACAACAAACCTATGTCCCCAAGGCAGTAAGACAGCTGCTCCTCCCTTTGTCCTGAGTGGGTAAAGGGCAACAGGAGGGTAGACGGGTGGATACTGGCCTTGGGCTGGGCCTTGAGGTGCTGGCCTTGGGTGCTGGAAGCCACTGGGCAGACTGAAGCTCAGCCCGTGGCTGCAATGTGTGTGTGGCACAGACCCCTTAATGACTGTTATTAGGAGGAACAAAAATATTTTCCTGTCCAGAGGGAGTGTCCGGCGCCTTCCTGGCAACGCTTAGCCTTCCCGGGGGCCATTTAGTCTTGTCTGTCATCTATCTCAAGCTGAGTGGCGCCTGGGCAGGTGCCTGTCCTATGGGGGTGGGACAGATGCTAGCTATAGTCTTTCAATGGCAGGATGTTCAGGTGTTAGCACTGCCGCACACAGTCTCTGTGGTACTTCTGGGTCAGGGGAGACAGGATTCTGGAGGAGGGGCAGTCAGAGTGCACCTGATACTTTAAGCCAAGGCAAAGAAGCTTGAAGAGCTGGAGAGCCTAGGAGGACAATGCGGACGAGTCCTGGAGGCTGGCTGGAGCTGGATAGTAAGGATGAAGAGGATTCTGTCAGGTGTAGTGTAGCATAGCGGCATACACCTTCAATCCCAGCACTTGGGAGGCAGAGGCAGGTGGAATTCTGGGTTTGAGGCCAGCCTGGTCTAATGGGCGAGTTCCAGGATGCTGAGGGCTACACAGAGAAATGCTGTCTCAAAAAAGTCAAATAATAATAATAATAATGGTAACAACAACAACGTAGTAGTCCAAGCACTCAGGAGGCTAAGTCAAGCAGGCTGAAATTGAGGTCAGCTGCACTACACAGCAACACCATGTCTCAAAGAGTCAAACAAACAAACAAACAAACAAACAAATCCTGGAGTGGTGGTGCACGCCTTTACTCCTACCACTTGGGAGGCCGAGGCAGGGAGATCTCTGCGTTCAAGTCTGCTTGGTTTACATAGTGAGTTCCATGTCAGTTACAAGCTGGCCAGGGCTACATAGTGAGACTCTATCTCAAAAACAAACAAGCAGACTTAGAAATATACACCCAGCCAATGCAGAGTGGCAAGCAGGGCATTCCAGGCTGGAGGAAGAAGAAGGCCAGGATGTCCTGGAAGGAAGGTAGAGTCTGAGGAGCCTAGCAGGGGACTGCAGGAAAGGACACAGAGACACACCGTGAAGACCCTTGGGGGCATTTCAGGGGAAGTTGGGAAGATTCAAGAGCCAAGTCTTAGGATGCTTAGGAAGTCACCCAGTGTGTAAGAGTGGCCCGAAGCAGCCCAGTTAAGTGTGACTTGTTCACTGAGTGCCACATGGGTCTCCAGAAGGTCACTGCCTTTCCTGTTGTCCCATCCTGAAACCCCCAGGGGCTGAGACCCAGGGCTAGCCTACCATCAGAGGCCATAGTTGTGCCACTGAAGTGAGTCAGATCCCCTGGTTGGGACAATGGTTCTGCCTCTTAATGGGTGAGGTCACCTTCTGAGTCACAGGCAATAAATCTGTAAAATGAGGCTAGTGGCACATCTTTCATTGAGAGGTTGTAGGGAATAAATCGGTGACAACTGCCTGACCAAGTGGTCATATCCTCTCAGTACCTGCTGAATTCCAGAGCCTCTCAGGCTACGGGAGCAAGGAGTCATGTGTAGGTATGACGAGAGATGAATAGCAGGGGCCAGAAGATCTTCTAGTCAGTCTCTTATAGATCCAAGACTGGCCCTGAAGGCCAAGATGGCTGCCAGCCATGTCAGTGGAGTGTGACTGGTAACCCACCAGTGCTTCCAGGATTTGGCTATCATAGGAGGCAAGATCATCAAGATCATCCCTCCTCTGCACACGTGTGTACATACGAGTATTCACATACTTCTCCAGCATGCTGGACATTTTGGCTTTTTTTTTTTTTTTTTTTAAAATGGACTGTGAGATGTTAAGGGCTTATCTTTTTTTTTTTTTTTTTTTCCAAGACAGGGTTTCTCTGTGGCTTTGGAGGCTGACCTGGAACTAGCTCTTGTAGACCTGGCTGATCTCAAACTCACAGAGATCCACCTGCCTCTGCCTCCTGAGTGCTGGGATTAACCCTGCCAACCTCTGCCCCATCCATCCATCCATCCATCCATCCATCCATCCATCCATCCATCCATCCATCCGATCCCGTAGAACAGTGGGAGACATGCCCTCATTCATGTTTCCGTAAGAAGAAGGGAGGGAATTCCACTCCACTCTGTAGAAGGAGACATCTGAGAGAGCCATCATCCCTCTTCAGCACCCTTACAGTGTCGTCCTCTTCTTCCAAAAAAGAGGAGTGGGCTTGTGTGGCGATGGCTTGGGGAGGAGCTGGCCTCGGTCTTTTTTGATTCCTTCTCATTCTCTTCCTCCTTCTCCCCCTTCCCTGCCTTGGGGGGAATTAGCATGTTCTGTATATATCTACTCAGTATAAGCCTCTACTAGGAGGAAGTCCACCCCGTCCTGGAAGAGCAGGATGTCTAGTTCTGTGGCAATGTTAGGAAGTCTGTTGGATGCTCTGTCAGCAGCTTTATCTGCGATACTAGTAAAGCCACCATTTTAATGTTCATCTGTCTGGTGTCTTATTTCCCATCCATTCTGAACTTGAGAGGGGAAGAAACATTATCTTCTGGGCCTTTCAGGCCCCTGTTACGGTTACCTCTTCCTGCCCACCCCTTTCCTTTTCCCTCGGGCCAGTCTCCCCAACATGGATTTAGTGTCTACTTTCAGATACTAGTGGGTGGGGGGTTCCCGAAGATGAGTAAGAGCTTGTGTCTGCTCTGGTAAAGCTCACTGTTGGGTGAGGAAGATAGACTCATAAATAATTATAAACTGCGGATTAAACCAAGGAATAAACCAGGTGCTTGGGGCTTAGCACCACGATCCACTCTGGAGCTCCAGAGAAAGCAGGCTCTCTGTGGCATCTCTCCCTATTTTCCCCTCCACATTCTGGAAAGGGGCTTTTGATCTGGACAGATTCTGGGTCCTAGGCTCACCGACAATGGCTCAGAGAGGTGTCCAGAAAGCCTCTGCTGGGTGGTTAGTACAAGGGCAGGTGTGACTAGGGACAACCATGGCTATGGTTTGAGGTCTGCTCTTCCGGCCTCTAAGAGCAAATGCTGTATGGCATAGGCAAGGCATGATGGGCACAGTGGGGTGGGGGAGGCTGGTGGTGGGCAGGGACAGGGAGGCAGGGGCAGGAGTGCTACTCCCAAGGGAAGAGCCAAAATCATTTGCAGCTGTCTCATTTCTTCCCAGTAAATCCATTAACTCTCTTCCTGACTACTTCCAAATAGTGCACAAACTAGGTTTCCTGGGCATCACTAACAGCCAGTCTCCTCCTAGCTTCTCTCTTCAGGAATCCCTTGTCTCCCTTCTGTCCTTGCAATCTTTGGTCTCAAGAAAGGGTGCAAGCCGGATGTGGTGGTGCATATAATTTGTCCCAGAATACAGAAGGCAGAAGCAGGTGGATCTCTGTGAGTTCAAGGTCAGCCTCATCCACATAGCAAATCCAAGGCATCCTGTGTCGTGGAAAATTATTTTAAGGTGTGTTACATTTGTTTGTGCTGTAGAACATTTTTTTTTTTACTGATGCAAAGATGTGTTGTATTCTTTTATGTCGCATTTGTTTAACTCTGTGAAGCTGTGTTATTTTGCCTGTCTAAAACAGGCAAATAAATGGTCTAAGAGATCTGAATGGCCAATATCGAGGCAGGAGAAAGGATAGGTGGGGCTGGCAGGCAGAGAGAATAAATAGGAGGAGAAATCTGAGAAAGAAACAAGAAAAGGAGGGAGGAGCAAGAGATCAAGAAGTGAGAACACAAGGGGCCAGCCATCCAACCAGACATGGAAGATGGAAAGATAAGGTAGACAGAAATAGAGAAAGGAAAAAGTCCAGAGGCAAAAGGTAGACAAGATAAGTTAAGGGAAGCTGGCTAGAACTTAGCCAAACCAAGGCTAGGCATTTTTAAGTAAAAATAAGCCTGTGTGTGATTTATTTGGGTGCTGGGTGGAAGGCCCCCAAAGAGTAAGAAAAAGGAGTGAAAAACATCAACTGCAGTCCTGGACTACACAGTGAAACCTTGCTGATAGGCGGGGTGGGGTGGGCTAGAGAGGCCTTACTGATTAGGAGCACTCGCTGCTCTTTCAGAGGACTCGGATTCCTTGTAGTACCTTCGTGATGGCTCACGACCGTCTGTAACTCCAGTTCCAGGAGATCAAACACCTTCTTCTGGCTTCTTCCAGGACTAGGCACACATGTGGTACACAGACATACATACAGGCAAAGGCCCCGGCCATGATTCTCTCTATCACACCTGTCCTAGGGGACTTTACTGAACCACTGTTGGTGAGCCCAGCACCCAGCATCTGCCAGAACTCACCTTGAACTCATACACATAAAAACAAACAAAAAACATTTTTTTAAAGAAAGGATTCTTCCCACCTCTACAGGGCCAGGTCTTGTTTTCGAAGCCGGACTTCAATTTTTGAGAGGGATTAATGACAGCAAGTCCCTAACATTCCAGGGAAATCCTTACTATTCCCACCTCTCCAAAGACTCCAAACCATGTTCGTATGCACTGCTGTTACCTCTTGCAATCTGCATTCTCTCAGCAGTCAGCCATGTTCCTAGAACATCTGAAACCCCTAAACCTCCCAGCTTACTCTCAGGTCCCATGTTGCAGCAGGCCACGTGGGGAGTCCTTCCAGAAGCTCTCCCCCTCCTCAGCTTCTCTCCAGACCCTGCCTCCAGTGCCCATTCTTGCTCTTCCTAACACCTCTTCTGAGGGCTGCTACCACCCTGCCCTGGTCCTCACCCTACTTTACCTGTGGGAACTCATTCACTTTCATTACATGTCCTCTCCATACCCAAGATGGACTCAGCATCCTCATACACTTTTTTGTGTTGTTTTTTTGAGACAGGGTATTATTATGTAGCTTTGGCTGTCCTGGAACTCACTCTGTAGACCAGGCTGAGCTCAAACTCAGTGCTGGAATTAAAGGTATGCACCACTACTGCCCGGGTAATGCTTTAACTTTTAAATATGTAGGTGTGTGTGTGTGTGTGTGTGTGTGTGTGTGTGTGTGTGTGTGTGTGTGTGTATGCGCACCACGTGTGTACAAGTGTTCTCATAGGTCAGAAGATGGCACCAAGTTCCTCGGAGCAGGATTTAGCTGCCCAATGTAGATGCTGGGAGCTAACCTTGGGTCCTCTGAAAGAGCAGTCAGTGCTCTTAACTGTCTGGCCCCTTCTGTGTGTCTGTGTGTGTTTTTTGTTTGAGCCAGGGTTTCTCTATATAGCTCTGGCTGACCTGGAATTCTCTATGTAGACCAGGCTAGCCTCAAACTTCACAGATGCATCTGCCTGTCTGCCTTTTGAGTGCTGGGACCTAAAGATGTGCACCGCCACACCTGGCTCTTCGGTTAGCTATAGCACAGATGCAGCTTCATCTACAACTCTCCAGAACTAAAGCAGATGGCTGGAGTGTCAGTCACATGAGCCTGTCCTCGGGATAAACCTGGGCCTTTTCAAGCTTCCATTTCCCTCAGCTGTAGCACGAGCTGACACCTCTCAGGGCTTCGGATGAGATTTAAATGAAATAATAGGTGAAAAGAGGTGACAGATGTGTCTGTCACAGGGCAGAATCAAATATCAGTTATTTAAAAATTTTATCGTCCACATCATTGCTCAATGTTTCTCATTCGAAAACCTCTAGGGAAAATGCTGTCTTCTGATGCACTCACAAGAGACGTTTTCCTGTGACAGAGGGGTGACAGCTTGAGGCAGTCTCTTTCCTCACTTTGGCTAAGTTTTATACTCAATTGCAGATCTCCATGCTGACCTGAGGGAGGCAGTGTGGTCTAGGGAGAGGGTTAGGTGCTGCAGCCCCATGGTCTGAGGTGGAGCCATCTTGGGTAACTCTCTAGGCCACCTGAGCCTTAAGCCTCTTCATTGTGGTCAGTAAAAATACTGAGGATGATGTCTGTCATATGGGCCTGGTGAGAGTGCACTTACTTTCATAAATAAAAAAACAAAACAAACAGACCACGTGAGAGTTGGTGATGAGCAGTCCAGGCATGGGAGTGGCAGGGTCTTGTGATACCACGAAGACTGCCTGCCCCAGCTTGTTATCCTCCTGCCTCAACCTCCCAAATATTCCAAACATGATTTCATGTTTGTAGTGTATTTTGGTCGTTCTCAAGCATTACTCTCTCTCACCCCCTCCTACTTGCACCAAACCTTCTTTCTGACAAGTATCCCCTGCCCCCTATTTTCATGACTTTTGTTTCTTTGCGACCCAGTGAGTTGAGTTAGGTTTGCCTGCATGAGCCTGGGTGTGGAGTTATTTAGTGGGGCATGGACAACTTACCAGCAGCTACACTGCTAAAGAAATGTTTCCTCCCCCCAAACCATAACTTCTCAGGAAGGGGCTGGGCCTGAAAAGCTCCTCCTCCATCCACGATGGGGAGTTTCTGGGCCCCCGCTTGTTCAGGTAACCGCAGATGCTGAGTCCAGAGTGCAATGGCTAGGCCATGTCTAGAAGACAGCAGTCCTCCCATCCTCCAGCTCTTCTGGCCCCTCTTCCGCGATATTCCCTGAGCCTTGAAACCGATGTCCCATTAAATTTTTAAATTTTACGTGCATGGATTTTTTTCTGCCGACACGGCCGTCTGTATATTACACACATGTCTGGTATCTGCAAAGACCAGGGAGGCATTGGATCCTCTGTAACTGGATTACTGATGGTTGTGAGCTGCCACAAGAGTGCTGGGAATCCAACCAAGTCTTCCGGAAGAGCAGCCAGTGCTCTTAACCACTGAGCCATCTTTCTTAGATATTCCGTCTAAGACTGAATACTCAACAGCAACTTACCCTGCATGACAGTTAGGAGCCTTTGCATCAACCGCTTCCCACTGTAAGTAGTTGCTCCTCTGACCAAGGCTGAAAGCAGTGCTCATCTGTGGGTGTAAGCTAAGTATTCAGAGGACGGTTTGACAGCATGTCCACTTAGCAAATCCACACAAGGTTTCACCATAAGGCCTATGACCTCCTCAGACATGGGCTTCTGACCACCAGGTTTATAGAACCAGACATGAATTCAGTCTTAGGGAGTGGGTCTCAAATCCAATCAGGAAGCAGTTGATTACCCTTCTAACAGTCACGCCACTATTGCACAAATGGGCGCATCTCGCCAACATGGCAGTTTACAGGGTTCACATCTGGGTAAGAACATTGACTTCTCTCCCCCACAGGTCTGCTGGCATCTTCCATACTCTGAATGCTAGCCAGTAGGGGGACACTTCCAGCTCAGCTCTAATTTTATTTCTCTTTGTCCTGCAACTGAACTATGTGGTGTCTCTTTGGCAATAGGGTTTTCCCTCTAGTTCTAATGGACGACCAAGAGCAATAGCAATAGCCTGTATTGTCTGAGGGCCTCTGGGTAGGAGTTCTATTTTATTTATTTTAGTTTTTACGTCAGTATGAGGGTGTCAGATCCCTTGGAGTTAAAGATAGTTGTGAGCTGCCATGTGGCTGCTGGGACTTGAACCCAGGTCCTCTGGAAGGGAAGACAGTGATCTTAACCACCGGGGCTATCTCTCCAGTCCGTGAAAGTCATGAATTTTTTATTTTATTTTATTCTGAGTAGGATATTCCTTGTATAATTATTTTCCCGCTTTCCTTCCACTTGCATTTTATATTTCAAATTTTGCTTTGCGTCAGTTTCTTTTTATTTACTTAATTTTACACTCGCGTGTGTTCACCTATGCCATGGAGCATAGAAGTCAGAAGACAACTTGCAGGACTGAGTTCTACCATGTGGAACTCCCTATCATGTGGAGTCCCGGCAATCTAAGTCAGGTCACTGGGGTCAGCAACAAGCCACCTCTACCCCCTGCACTGTCTTGATGGCCTTTTTATTGATAGGGTCTCATTCTGTAGATTAGGCTGGCCTCAAGGCAATCAATCATGCCTCAGCCATACTCAGCTCTTTGTAACTGTCTCTTAATTTGTTCTACTCTCCTCCTGGAAGTACATCAAAAGTGACAAAATAATCCCCAAAGAGCAGTCTTCTGGGAACCAGAAACAATGTTACTTGTTTTGTCTTTTTTTAAAAAATTTAATTAGAAAAGTGTTTATATGGAGCTTTTGGGTTTGGAGCTGCTTGATATTTTAGCATCACTGCTAAAACAAGATGAACCGAGGATGGTTCAATAAAGGCTTTTTGTTGGGCTGTATGTTCGCTCTCACTTATTTACTAGGTGCACACAGATGTTGCAAGACAGTGCACAGCAAGTGACCTCCCAACACAGCAGCCATCTCGTGTGGCTGCAGCCAACATTGCAGTATGGGAGGAGGGTGTGAACAAAAAGTCACATCTGTTTTTAGAGGTGTGCTAAGTGAGCACAGGACGTTATAAGGTGCACCCTGGAAACCCTGCAGGGGTCTGTGGGAGAGAGAAGGGGAAGTGACAATCGGGAAGGTTAAGATCTCTTTAGTCAGCACCAGGAAGAATGAGGTCCAGGTAGATAAAACACAGTGTGGTCCCTTCAGATAACTTCAAGTGACTCAGTGTGCTCAGGGAAGAATGGATGAGAGACCTGTTAAATCAGGCTGGAATGGAGGTGGCAGCAAACTGAAGAGCCTGTGGCCTATAAAGTACCTGAGTGTTATCTTGAAGATGAGAGGGTGTGGTGTGGCAACTGGTGCATATGGCCACAAATAAGGACCCCGGGAACCACAATACAACTCCATGTTGAGTCACTGTATCTTAACACTGAATGCTATGGATACAATCTCCACAAGCAAGCACCATTTTCTGCTACTGGATTCAGCTAGGGTTTGCATGAACACAGGATCTAAGGGAGGTGGGCAAGGGTACCAGGATGGGCCCTAATGACCTTTAAAGTTGCTAGCAAAGTTCCTGACACTAAAGCAAGCCCAGTAGCTAAACTGGTGCTGTGGGCTGGGATCTGTGGCTGGGGAGCTGCCCTGGGCAGCAAATGGGTTAACACTCAAATGACTTTTATATATGAATTAATGTGCAGGGTTAGGAGCCAAAATCTGTTCCATTAATTTTTCCATCCATTCCAGGAGCAGTTAGGTACACACAGTAAAGTTTATTTTGGTGCATGGCATACTTCACTCCATTAAAAATAAATTAATCAGCAAATTCCTGCCTGGCTCGCTTCTGGTTTATGTAAATAGTGCCCAGATGTAATGAGTTACAAGGTGTTATTATCTCGCACTCACAGAGGACGCTTCACTCCAGAGCCCCGCTTGCAACCAAAGCATCGCAAATAAAGCAAGAGAAGGCGGCTTGATTTGTAATGTTTTCACAGAAGTGGCGTCTACCTCACGGTATAGAGTTTCTTTATATGACTCATTTTATAACAAGTTCAATGAAGAAAGCTGGATGGGGGAGGGAGGGCAAGACTGTTCCCACCCCCTTTCCTCAATTTCAGAAAAACCTTCCAAGAGATGACCCAAACTCTCTGAGAGGAAGAACAGGCCCCTTAAGAGCTCAGACCAGGTGTCCCTTACAGCTTATGCTTCAGAAGCTGAGGACAGGGTAGAAATTGGGCTGGGGCTGGAATGGTACTCACAGGCCAGGAAGACTTTCTCATGTAAAGGATGTCACTGTGGGTGACAAAGGGACTTCTATTCTCCAGACCTCTTTCTACATGACTTAGGATGTGACAAGCCCCTTGGTCCTCAGAGACCTCCTGGGTCCCAGAGAATGTGCCTGGTGGACTGCGATTTGCCCAGACAGTGGCTCCTCTGTGAACTGGAGACAGGAGCAGCAAGTAGCAGGGAGCCTCTGACCTCTCTCTGCCTCTAACTGAGCTGGAGTTAATTCTTGAGCCTGGATCGTCCACCGTCTCACCTATGTTTCTGTTCTTTTTTAGTTTGTTTGTTTTTTTGAGACAGGAAGGTTTCTCTGTATAGCCTTGGCTGTCCTGGCACTTGCTCTGTAGACCAGGCTGGCCTCGAACTCAGAGATCCCCTTGCCTCTGTCTCCCAAGCGCTGGGATTAAAGACGTGCCACAAGGACCGGCTTTACCTAGGTTTCTAAAAGACCCTGGAACAAAGAAGAACCATGGCAGAAATACATCTTTTTTTTAATGGCTACTTCAACCCCATGGCTCATAGCTGGGGGACAGTATATGGTTATCCATCTTGACACATTAGAAACTTCTCCTAGGCACAGGGGGCCCTGGGTGAGGGGCCCCTTTCTAACCTACCCATCCCTTCCTCAGCCTTTGGGAAAAGCTCTCAGTCACATGTGCTGCTGGAGGGACTTGGAAAGTGTGCTTGGGGCTTCTCTTGAGGGAGGGAACATGTCGGGAGAGCGAGATGACCTCCCGGTAGTACCCCCACTGGATCAGACTCCTGGGATCACAAGAAGAAACTCAACACAAAGGACCCGAGTATTCAACAGGTGCTGTTCAAAAGTCAGTTCAGGCCACCTTCTTCAGAGTCCTAGATAAACAGGCACTTCTTCCATGGGGGTTCCTCATAGCCAGCCAGCCAGCCAACTGAGCAGTCAGTCGGGCCAGTCTCTCAAAGACCCTCATCATTGTAAGTAGGAGTACGAGGCTTCAAGATGCTCTGTGGATTCTTTTCCACCAGAGGGCGCCATCTCACTTCTCCTGTCAGAAGCAGATCCTCACCATTCATGGAGTCCAGGTATTGCATCTACAAGTAGAGAGAGCAGGGGGACAGAGCTGTATGTGAGGGCTGCAAAGCTTCCCCAAGGAGTGGCTGGAAGGGAACACGGGTGGTGGTGGTAACCTGACTGTCCAGCTCTAAGATTATGGCATTAAGGGTATTTGGAGAAATAATTACCTAGGTCAGTGGTTCTTAACCTGTGGGGTGAACAGCCCTTTCACAGGGGTCGTATATCAAATATCCTGCATATCAGATATTTTACATTACAATTCTTAACAGTAGGAGAATTAGAGTTATGAAGTAGCAATGAAATAATTTTATGGGGATCTCCACAACACGAGGAACTGTACTAAAGGGTGGCAGCATTAGAGTGTTAGGAAGGTTTTTTTTGTTTTTTTTTGTTGTTGTTTTTTTGTTTTTGTTTTTCGAGACAGGGCTTCTCTGTAGCTTTGGAGGCTGTCCTGGAACTTGCTCCTGTAGACCAGGCTGGTCTCAAACTCACAGAGGTCTGCCTGCCTCTGCCTCCTGAGTGCCGGGACTAAAGGCGTGCACCACCAACGCTCAGTGCATTCGGAAGGTTGAGAACCAGTGACCTAGGAAATTGCACTGACGATGTTGTAGGGAATTCCCTATCACATATCCCCACTCCACCCATTCAATCCCTAGGAGGGACATTTACCCTCCGCCACACACTCATAACAAAGTTCTTACAGGCCAAGAAGTTAGAACAGATGATTTCCAGAAGTCATCCTGTCTACATCTTGCCTTCGATGGTCCCCTTGTCTGAGAGCAGCCGGAAATGTGTATCTTACCGGGCACAGGGGAGAGTAAACAGCACAGTGCATGCCAAACCCTGGCACACCAACTGCTTTTCTAACGTGTTTGACTCCACTATCCTTCAGTGGGTCCTGACACTGCCCAGAGGCCCTAGTTTGCCCCACCCGACTGGGCAGGCTCCTTATGGGGAGAAGGAAGACTGGGGCTTCACCTTAGGCCTTGGATTGTCTCCTCTTCCAAGAGCTCACTGCTCCTGTTTCATTTTCAGACTGCCTCTTGAGCTCAGGCCCAGCCTCTGACCCGAGAGGCTCAGCTTTCCTGGGTCCACAGTTCAAATGAACCACAGTCCACGCCTCTTTCTAGCTTCCCCACTCCTACCCCGAATGCCACCATTTTGCCTACCTCCTGGGTTGTTGATTTTAACTGCAGATTGATTACCAAATAGTAACCAATACAATGTGTAGTACCAGAGACTGCTCAAGGCCCGGCTTCCTGGGCTGCCCTGACACACTGGGTCAGAGCATGCCTTTCTCTGGCTTCCCCAGCACCCTCCTGACCCTGGACCACACACACTAGACTGGCCAGTTCACCCCAGGGCTGCTTGTGGGCCTGCATGGCTCCAGGGCAGGACTGAGTCTCGAAGATCAGCCCAGGGCTGGCACTGCAGGTGCTCTAAGGCATGGCAGAACTGGGTCCCCATCAAAGCTTCTTACTCTCTTAGGGCTCCACCATTGCCCATTTCTAGTGGGGTCAAATGAGACTTCTCACAGGGGCATTTGTTAAGGCAAACCCTTCTTTCTGAGCCCCTGGAGAGGTCCTGGCTATGCCTTGTCATGGCCTCTGGCACAAGCCCACCAGGACAGATGGAAAAATTGGGTGGGTCTCTAAAAAAAGTGTTTACTTTGCCAATTTTGACTCCTGTCTAAGGGTGAGGCTCTCTAGCCACAGTGCCTTCTCCCTGGCTCTGGCAGATCCGAAGAGCAGTCAAATGGCAATCGGCTTCTGGGGTTCCCTACGCTCCAGCTACCATCAGCCTCAACATGCCAGCTTTACATCAGGCAACTAGCTGGTCCTATTAGCCCTGTCTGCTCCAGAGCTGTGATCTGGCCTTCCCTTTCCTGCTTGTTGGACGCTAGCAAGGCCATGGAGGTGAACTCATGGCACGATGCCCCTTCAGCCCCAGGGGCCAAGTCCATGAAGCAAAGGTGTGACTCACAACAGCTCATGCTGGTGAGCTGTCTGCAGCTGCTGTGGTCTCCAGTGGTTAAATGATTCACCCAGCCTGGGTTTTGAGGCCAGTCGTGCAGGGTGAACCACTGGGAGACCCCAGAAAAGCCTCCATGTCCTGCCTCAGGATGAGTGAATCCATTCATGCAGACGGAATGAATTTCCTGTCCACGCAGGATCTAGGGCAGGAGATCAGGAGTTAATTCTGCCTGGTGCTCAAACAGTCCTCCCAAGGAGCTCATCCTGGAAGCTTTAGGGTCAGGAGCCTTCAGAGCCAGAGGGGCAAGGACCTGATATTCCAACCCTGCTTGACAGCAAAGAGCAGCCAGTGGGGAGAATTTGACGTGTCTGTCAGGGGCTGCCTGAAGCCTGGCTCTGCTAGCAGTAAGGAGCACAGGAATCAATAGCCACAAAATGGGCACAAAATGGGCACAGTGGGTGTCACTATGTCTCATTCCAAATCTTCCAGAACTGAGGGTGTAGTAATTAGCACAGCACCCAGCACCAGCAGGTAGTGAAACAGCAAATGAATACCACGGCTTTCTGAAAGCACAAGGCTCTCTCTTTCCTCTCATTCCCCACCCCTGGCATCCTCAGCCTCGTTCACAGCTGGACACGAAACGTGCTCATTCTTCATTATTGTTTTGTTTGAGACAGGGTTTCTCTGTGTAGCCCTGGCTATCCTAGAACTCTCTCTGTAGACCAGGTTGGCCTTGAACTCACAGAAACCTGTTTGCTTTTGCCTCTGCTTCCCAAGCCCTGGGATTAAAGGCATGCACCACTATGCCTGGCCAAAGATGCTCATTCTTAAACTAGGTCTGGTGGCTCACAGATGAAGGCAGGAAGATCAGAAATCCAAGGTCAGTCTGGGCTACAATGAAACTGAGAGAAGGGGGGGGAGACAGAGAGAGAGGGAGAGGAGGGATGGAAAGAGGAAGAAGGAAGAAGGATGGGAGAAGGGAGAAAGAAGGAAGGGAGGGAGGGAGGGAGGGAGGGAGGGAGGATGCTCAGCCTTCATCATGGGTGTGTTGTTGATGTGGCTGGGTCAGAATCCCTTAAACTAGCTCCTGGTCAGTCAGCCTCTTATGACCTACCAAGATGCTTGCACTAGCACCATGCACTCAGGAGGACTCAACTGCCACCAGGTGTGAGCAGGGAGCGGGTGCTAACCTGTTTCCTCACATACTCCACCAGCAATTCAAGCTGCCGAGGGTCTTCACATTTCTGGTTGAAGAAGGTTCTCCAGAGGGCAGCAGCCAGTCCACGATCATCAGAAAGGATCCCCTAGAACACACAACAAGACGTGTCTTGCAGAGCCATGATATTAACACTGGGATATTTGAACAGGAGATCAAAGAATGGATTCAGATGGAGTGAGAGGGTAATGGGCGAGCTTAAGAACATCTGACTTTTTTTTTTTTTTTTAAGGGGTGGGTGGGTGTGGTGACAGGGTTTCACTGTGTAGCCCTGGCTGGCCTGAAACTCGGACCAGGCTGGCCTCACAAAGCTGCCTCTGCCTCCAGTGCTTCTTATTTGTTTAAAAGTAAATTTTATTTTTATTTTATGTATATGAGGGTTTGGCCTGCATGAGTACCACTTGAGTGCCTGTTTCCTGTGGAGGTCTGAAAAGGGCATCAGATCTTCTGGAACTGGAGTTACAAATGATTGTGAGCCATCATGTGGGTGCTAGAAATTAAACCCAGGTTCTCTGGAAGAGCACCCAGTGCTCCTAATCACCAAGCCATTTCTCCATCCCCTCAACCCTTCTTTTATACAGAAGGCCATGGGACTCTGAGAGTCCTGGCACTGGCTGAGGTAATGCAAAGCTGGCACTCATGCCTGTTGCACCCTCCCAGGTATAGTCCATTCTCCTCTACCCATTGTGCCTGGCCGAGGCAATGAATGTCTGCAAGGCCCACCCAGCAAAGGAGTGTAGTAGCCATACTTCTGCTGCTGTTCACAAATCTGTGTTTGCCTGGGCATGGGGGTGGGTGTGAACTGCTCATACTTGTCTGGTCCAAGGTCACACATCTGCAAGGTAGCTGGCTCTTTGGGAAAGGGAACTGAGTACCCTGCCTTCACTGTCACCCGTCTGGCCATGACTGGCTTGGACTCTGAAGCAAGGGACAGGCTGTTTAGTAGGTTTTCCATGGGCCACACGGGGCTGCCTAGGGCCATGCTCAGAGCCTGTCTGTGTGTCTGATATTGCCTCTCCTGGCACTGGGAACTCTTGTTTGGAAGCCCGGATATTATAGAGGCCAATTACAGCCATTTTCTAGCCCAGACCTCTAGGGCAGGGAGGATGAAGGCAAATGAAGGGAAAGGCCCTAAGAAGTGCATCTGCCTTGGTGCCAAAGTAGGACATGGAACTGAAGTGTTGCCTTGAACTCAGACGACTGGCACAATGGTTATGGCTAAACCCAAGTCTCAGGGCTCTAAAATGGGTGGGGTGGTGAATGCCTCTCACCCCAGGGCTTCAGCGGCAGAGGTAAAAGAAAATACTTGCTCTACCTACAGCATCCTTGAATTACAAAGATGAGGTAATGTGGCCTGGGGGTGTGGCTCAGCGGTGGAGTGCTTGGTTAGTATCTTCAAAGCCCTGGAATCAATTCCTAGCACCACCACACAAAAAGTAAAGTCTTTTAAAGAGAATTACATGTATTGATTTTGCATGGATGTGGGTATGGGTGTACACATGCCAGAGTGCATGTGAAGGTCAGAGGACAACTTGCAATGTTTGGTTCTCTGCTTTTACCATGTGGATCCCTGGGATCCAGCCTGGCCCATAAGGCTTTGTGGTAACTGCCTTAACTGAACGAGCTCTCTCCAGAACAGCTTTTTTATTTTTATGACAGAGTCTCATGTACCCAAAACTGTCCTCAAACTCTCTATGTAGCCAAGGGAGCCCTTGAACTCCCGACCCTCTGCCTATACTTCCCAAGCACTAGAATTACAGGCATGTGCCATTGTGCCAGTCTGCAAAGCCATTTTGAAAAGTGAAATATGTTGGATGCAATATACAAAAGCATTGCTTTCACTGGGAGTTAGTATAGTCGAGGCAACAGTGGGATATGGGAGTCAAACCACCTAAGTTCAGTGCCAGCTCCGTCACTTTATGGTAGTGTGGCCTTCGAGAAGACTTAGCCCCTCTGGAGCCTCAGTTTCTCATTCATTAGCAGAGCCTGATTAATTCCTACCCCACAGAGACGATGTCCACAAAAGGCTCGTTACCTAGTAAGGGTTACAAAGACACAGGGACATTTAGTCCATGTTATACAGTGGTCTGTGGCATATAAGAGGGCTGACTACAGGTCAGCTATCAAAAAGGTTCAACCTACCCATGGGGGGGTAACAGATAGGTGGAAAAGCACTTCACCTGCTCGAGATGCCTTCTGCTAAATAACCCCCACAGTTTCACAGCGGAAGACTGTCCTGGTGTGCGATGGCTGAGCTGGGAAATCCGCTTCTTCTAGCAGATGGCAACAACAACCAAGGACAAGCTCAGGCACATCATCCTCCCGCAAGCTATTTGCTAACACAACAGCCCGCCTGTGTGTGAAGTGCCCTGGGCACAGGCGGGCCGCTGTTGGCAGGAACCTACTTATGTGATATGGGAAGGAGTGGGTGGGAGTGGCACAGGAGCTTGGAGAAAGAATAGAGCCCACAAAGAGAGAAGCCGGGGAGTCATGACCTGTGCAGTCAGGGATCCCTGGAGCTGGGGAGACGGCTGAGACAGGGCGAATCCACTCACAGGGGTCCTGAGAAGTTAGAGGGCAAAGGGGGACTCGGAGGTGTTAGCCCTGCTAAGAACCTGTTCCAGATTACCAGGTCTCTTTGCCAGCTAGTGTCTAATGACTACCTGCACCACACCACTCAGCACAGGTGTTATTACCCCCACATGAAAGATAAGTACCGAGGCTCAGAGGTTAGCGAGGTAATTGGTGTTGAGAGGAACCTGCCTGTACTGCTGAGGTCAGGGGATGGTAGCTGCCTAGCGTCACACAGCCCTGGCATACAGTACCAGTGTGCTGAAAATGGCAGACTCCAACGCCAAACCCAGCCGCAGTCTTCTTTCCATCAGACTGCTAGTAGCTCAGTGAACACAAATGGGAGACTATTCAAGTATGCAAATGTGAACGTCAAGAAACAGAAGAGGAGAAAGGTACCAAGCATTAGGGTGCAGGGCCAATTCCTCATAATCTAGGAATCGTTTGCCTCATGGCATAAAAGAAGGCGTTCTTTAGGAAATTAGCGCGTCCAGGTCTAGTGCGGTAGACAGGAAGCTGTGTCCAGGTCTAGTGTGGTAGACAGGAAGCTGTGTCCAGGTCTAGTGTGGTAGACAGGAAGCTGTGTCCAGGTCTAGTGTGGTAGACAGGAAGCTGTGTCCAGGTCTAGTGTGGTAGACAGGAAGCTGTGTCCAGGTCTAGTGTGGTAGACAGGAAGCTGTGGCACTGTCCCGGAGTGGCAGCTACCACCTGCGCTTCGCACCATTCTAAGATGAACACAGAGTCACATCGGCTGAGCTCAGCTCTCAGGGGGCTTGCAATCCAGGACGCATGAGGCAACATAGCAAAGTCTTGGACAGTGAACAAATGCTAAGGCCCTTGGTGAGACCACAATCCACTGGTGCCTCTGCCTCCTCATTCTTCAGCCTTTACTTTAGAAGCGGTCCTTGGAGAGCTCCTCCTGGTCCACACTGTATCTTCCACTGTTATTCTCTACCGGTGCCCTCTAAGCATTTTTCTGCTTATTTAGTAGCTACTTGTGTGCCACCTGTCTCAGTAACTTCAATGGGAGAGAGACTGAAACTATGTCAGTTTGAGTCACCAACACAATCCTCATCTATCACACATGATAAACATGCTAAAAACCATTGTTAAATGGATACTGAAATGCAGAGTAAAAACACAAGCGATCTAGTGAGGTCAGGAAAGAAGTTTCGAAGAAGTGACCTAGGGAGATCAGCCAGGCGGTGGTGGCGCACGCCTTTAATCCCAGCACTTGAGAGGCAGAGACAGGAGGATCTCTGAGTTCTAGGCCAACCTGGTCTCCAGAGTGAGTTTCAGAACATCCAGGGATACACTGAGAAACCTTGTCTCAAAAAACAAACAGAAAGGAAGGAAGGAAGGAAGGAAGGAAGGAAGGAAGGAAGGAAGGAAGGAAGGAAGGAAGGAAGGAAGGAAGTTAGGAAGGAAGGAAGGAAGGAAGCAAAGCTGTTTTGGACTTACACATCTAAACCACCTGGGAACTTTTTTTGTTATTTTTTATTTGATTTTGTTTCATGTGCATTGATGTTTTGTCTGTGTGAAGGTGTCGTTTCCCCTGGAACTGGAATTACAGACAGTTGTGAGCTGCTATGTGGGTGCTGGGAATTGAACCTGGGTCCTCTGGAAGGGCAGTCAGTACTCTTAACTGCTGAGCCGTCTTTCCAGCCCCTTGAGATCTTTTGCAGCTATCTACTCACAACAGTTAAGTCAGTACCTTTGGGTGATAGGTTCCTGACACTGAAATTTCTAGAAAGTATCCCAGGTAATCAGTGTATTTTCCAGGCTTTCCTGTTCATGTCACCTGGGTGCTTGCTGAAGCACCGAGTGGCTCCTACTGGATCAAAGCCTTCAAAGGGGCATAGGGAACACATTTAACGTGTCTCCTGGGTGCAGACTATGAGAGGCTCCCATGCACATACAGACAGCAACAGGTAAACTGGTAAACTGCGCGCGGGGGGGGGGGGGTGGAGACAAGAAAAGAAATCGGAGAGCAGGTGAAGTTTGAAGGAAAAAGTGGTGGGGGGGGAATTGTAGGAGAGGGAATGGGGGTGGATTTAATCAAAACACATGATATACATGCATGAAATTCTCAAACAATGCAAAAGGGGAATAAAAAAGCTAGAAACATAGCTCAGTTGGCAGAGGCTTGCCTAGAAAGGATAAAACCCTGGGTTCAATCCCTAACGTGAATAAATTGACGAGATAAGAAGCCAGATGAGATTACAGGCATGTGCCACCATGCCGTTTCATCAGTCCAGAGAATCAAACCCAGGGCTTCATGAAGTAAGTGACCTACCAACTGGGCTGCACCCCAGTGTTACTCTGTACACTTCTTCCCCACATCACTGCAGGTCCAGCACTGTGTTAGACATCAGAAACAATTGGGCACTGTCACTTCCCAAAAGAAAGCCACACCCAGCCAGGTGACAGACTTAATGCTGGTTAAGTGCTGTAAGCACCTGGGCAGGTGGAATGAGCTAAGCCTGGGAAAGTTGGGGACTCTTTCCCAGGAGGTGGTGCTTGCATAAAGTCAGGAGTTAACCACATTTATCAAGAGAAAAATGAGGTATGATGAATGGTTCGAGTATGTATACAGGTGTTCATTACACCATCTTTTTAATTTTCTACATGCTTGAAATTTCCATAATAAAGTTGGAGGGCTGGGAAATGACACAGATACAACATGGATGAACCTAGAGACACGCTATAAGCCAGTAACAGATGAGCAAACACTGTAAGAGTCTGCTCATAGAGACAGAAAGTAAAACAGTGGTTGCCAGGGTCTGGGAGGAGGAGGAAGTGGAGAACTGGCATTCAATGGGCAGACTTTCAGTTCGAGACTGTGGCTGCTCAGCAAGCATAGCTTTGTGCATGAGGCACTGCAGACAAGCCTGCAGGTGTAACTCATTTGCATAGAGCTGAGGAACTGCTATCTATGTACTTGTGACACCTGGAGGGAGACTTGATGAACTATGATGACTTCTCCTTTGGGGCTGGAGAAGAACTAGGTCTTTATTTGTATTTCAAGCAGGTACATACAGTTTTATGAATTTTTAAAATGAGTATATGCAGCTAGGTGTAGTGACGGCACATGCTTTTAATCCCAGCACTCTGGAGGCAGAGGCAGGCAGACCTCTGAGTTTGAGGCCAGCCTGTGGTCTACAGAGAGAGTTCCAGAACACCCGGGACTACATAGAGAAACGTTAAATACAAAAATAAAAAAAGAGCATGTCAGGGGCTGGAGAGATGGCTTAGCAGTTTAGAGCATTTGTTTCTCTAAACAAATGGCAAAGGAACTGGATTCAATTCCCAGATTTCACATGATGGCTCACAACCAACCTAAGTCCAGTTCCACAGGATCCATTGCCCCCTTCTGACCTCTATAGGCACCAGGCACTCATGGGTCATCATACATGTTGGCAAAAAGTTCATACACATAAATGAATATGTGCTGTCTTAAAATGAAAACTAAACACAGTATACATTTTGTCCCACATATCATGTTGTTTTATGTATGAGTATCAAGCATTCCCTGGCAAGAGCCAGGGCTGTGGCAGTCTGATTTGACTTAGTGCCCCCATCCAGCACTGAGCAGGCAGGCTCTCAATGCTAATTCATTGAATGTTTAACAAAAACATATAATGCTCTCTTTCCCTTGCACTCGATGAAGGTGAAGAAATAAATACTAAGAAAAAAGGACAAGTAGAGGGACTGGAGAGATGGCTCAGTGGTTAAGAGCACTGGTTGCTCTTCCAGAGGATCCGGGTTCAATCCCCAGCACCCACATGGCAGCTCACAACTGTCTGTAACTCCAGTTCCAGGGGACCTGACACCCATGGCAAAACACCAATGCATATAAAATTGTAAAAATTAATTAATTTAAAAAATGGCAAACAGAGAATATGGTCCTCAAAGCCTTCACATATTCTCCTCAAAGGCTGGAGAGATGGCTCGACGGTTATGAGCGCCTGCTGCTCTTACAGAGGTCACAAGTGTGGTACCCAGCACACAAGCCAGTGACTTGAAACTGCCTGTAACTTCAGATCCAGGACTTTCTTCTGGCCTCTGCAGGCACAGGTGCCCCCCCCCACACACACACACATGCATGCACACACACACACTCTGAGCCTTTTCTGGGACTGGGTGTGGTTGTATACCACTTTGGTTCCCAGTACCCATGTTGAGTGGTTCACAACTTAAAGCCTTTAACTCCAACTCCAGGGGATTGATGCCCTTTTCTGGCCCACACAGGCATTGACATGCTCCTTCACACACATGTGGCAGACACGCACACAAATTAAAAAAAAAAAAAAAAAACTTTAAAAAGGAAGGAAGAGGAGTTGGAAGGCTGGTGGGCCTTTGTTGGGGAGGCCACTGTGGCCTAAGGCTTGGCAAATGATCTTACCTCATCATATCCCAAGATTGACGCATAGAAACTGTTTGTCATGTAGGCCATGTTCTTCTTTAGGATATAGGAATTAACCTACAAAAACAAAAGTATGATGGTAAGGAAAAGCATGATGTCTCTTAGCTGTCATAGGCTGTTGAAACAAAGAGAAAGGAACTCAGTTTAAACTGCCAGTCCATTTCCAAGCCCCTTGGCTGTCAGGATTTTCCACAACAAAACTGCCACTTCTTTCAGATTTTGATTCAAAACTACATTCATTTAATGACTGAACCTTCAACTGAATGTCAGTTTTGTGTTAGTATTGATCAACACAAAGTTTCAGAAACATGGTCTAATTACAGGACCACACAGCCTAGCATAGGAAAACAGACATCAAACAATTACTCACAGGTGTGGTAGCTCACTCCTGCAATCCCTAGTGTGTGTGTGTGTGTGTGTGTGTGTAAAGTTAAAGCTCATACAGCCTGGGCTACATGAGACCATGTCTCACAAACAACAAAAGGGACACTGAGATGGTTTAGCAGGCAAAAGTGCTTGCTATCAAGTCTGACAACTGGAGTTCAATCCCCAGGACCCACATGATGGAGGAGAGAAGTGACACCTACAAGTTGTTCTCTGACCTCCACATACAGACACACACACACACACACACACACACACACACACACACACACACACACACGTAAATGCAATTTAAATGATTATCTTACTGTGTGTGTGTGTGTGTGTGTATGTGTGTGTGTGTGTAATACCTGAATGAAGTTACCTCAAGGAGGAAGGTTTCATTTTGGCTCTCAGTTCTGAGAGAACACAGTCCATTGAGCAATGGGAAATGTGGCTGTAGGCAAATGGCAGGGAAGTGAGGCTGCCAGTTCACATCTTGGTGAATCAGGAAGCAGAAAGCTTGGACCAGAGGTGAGGCCCCACTATGTTCCTCAAAGCCTGTCCCCTGCAATATACTTCCTCCAGGTAGCTGCCACTTCCTAAGGGTTCCACACCTTTCTAACAAGTCCATCACCTAGAAACTAAGTGCCTTGACACATGAGCCTGTAGGGGGGCAGTTTACGTTCAAATCGTAACATGATAAATCAAAGACTGAGTGACTTCTATCCTGGGATTCCTAACTGTCTCTGGAGGTCGGAAAAGGCAAAAGGGTTTGGGTTTAGACTCAAGCCCTAGCTGTGGTATATATTTTGGGTGTGGTCTTGAGCAAGCCAACCTCTCTGAGGCTATTTTGTCTTTTAAATGCCCTGCACACAAGAACTGTTTTCAAGAGCACAGAAGTTCGTTTGCATTCATTCATTAAGTTAACAACATACCCTGGAAGTCTTGGTAAACGTCAGTGAACTCGACAAACACAAGGAACTGTGAGTAAGACCTGGTTTGTTTATACAAAACTAAAACTAAAAGCAGTTCCAGAGCTTTACAGTTGTGGACAATGTTCAACAGTGAAGAGAGAACTGTCAAGGTCGAGGCTGGAAAGTGTGAGATTGGTGGTGGCTGGGCGTGTAAGCCATGGCCTTTCCTACCCAGCTTCAAGCCAGGCCACAGTAGCCACTGCTCCTTTGTGCTCTCAGGGCTCTGTCTGCATTTCTCCCCCTAGGTACACAATATGGTTGCAGTTGCTTATATACCTGCCTTTCCCACCAGTCTGTGAGCAACTCAAGCTTGGCTCACAGGAAACAGGACTGAATCATTTTGGCACCCAAACACCTGGGCCAGGACAGGGACTAAGAAGGGCATCCTGATAATGAATCCCTGCAAGGTCACCACCCAGGGCTTTGGATACACTCAGAGCTGAGCACTTTCCTAGCATATGTGAGGCCCTGGGTTCAGCACCCCAAACGAACAAACAAAAGCGAGGGCTACTCAGAGCATGCTCTATCCAATGACACAATTATTTTGTCTCGGTTTTGCTGAAAAGATACCTTCCATGTTTCTGAAATTCCAGAAATATATACTACTGTATTTCTTTCTACTGCTTCATCTAATGTGCTGTGGTGAGAGTCAGAATAGGCAAGAGTTAAGGGTTCCTACCGTCGCTCAAGGACAAGAGGTCAGCCAGCCCTTTTAATACATCGGGCTCTTCCTTACTTCTGTACTGGTTGTTCCCCTAAACGTGCAAGATGACCAGAGCCAAAAAGCACGTCAGGGCATCCAACACAAGGCAAGGCATCATTCCTAGGAAAACATTTACCAAGCCCGCTCGGTCAGCAGTTAGCTTACACACTGCATCATGCCAACTGGCTTTGAAGTGGCAAAGGCCTTCAGGGATCACCTGGCCCACTGACCCCAAGGAAATGAACGGTGAAGCGAGGCTCAAACATGGAAAGACACAGATCCAAAGTCACATATCAAGTTACCATCAGAGTATGAGTAGAGGGGATCAAATGAGTCCATTTCACCATCTGACGGGTATTTCCAAAGATCCCCCAAATATTATTCTGCAAAGCTTGGTTCCTGCTTTCCAGAGAGGCCCAAGTAGGGACAAATGCACCTTCTCCTGGAGAAGATGGCTGGTTGCCTGGGGAGAGCCAGGTATAGGATTGGAGCTCAGTGTTAGCCAGGTTCTACTCCAGTGTGCCCCTGTCACTTCTACAGAGAGAAGCAAGCTGCCACAGCTAGGAATGGCTTTCTCATATCACTACCCAGGCTAGATTAGATCATGAAAAGGTCCCTTTCTGGAAGACAGTGCAAGCTTGATCACTGCAACACATGATCTGCAGGCAGCAGATGAAGGAAGTGACACCAACCTCACTGGGCCCTTGATGCTGGAGTTTCCCTCTGCTGAACCCCCATTCTACTCCACTCCTTCACTTAAGCATTTGTCTGCTGGTGTGCTGGGTCCCCATCTCCCCGGTGCTGGATCATCTATAGGAAGCGTGTTGCTTATGAATACTCAGATCCCCCAGCAGAAGATGGTGTTGGGCTGTTTGCTCATTAAAATCTTATCCTGTCCATAATGCTTTGCTTTTTATAAAAACCCATACATACTGAGCCATCACATGGGAAAGGCTCCCTTTATATCAGTTACTCATATTTTCCCATTTATTTAAGCTATTAAAATTCATGCAGATATTTTATAAGCCATCAGGATTCGATGACTGCTATTACTGAATGTTTAATAATAAACTAAACAGAAGAAATCAGAGGGTTAAATGATGACTGCAATTCCTGTAATGACTTAATTAAATTTTTATTGAGTACATAAACTATGATGTCACTTCTAGCCAACCATGGCTCTGCTTTCGCAGCATGTCACAGGGTGGGAGCACTCAATAGGAGGCTAGGCTAAATGAGCAGCAGGTCTCTGCTGAAATGGGGGAGGGAGCAAGGCTCATGTAACACACTCAATAAATTATCCGTTCATTTTTAAACAAAGTCCATGAGTTATAATATATTTGCCATGCACTTTTTATGACATAATAAAAATGTTACCTTAAGGATTACTTAACACATACTACAAATGTTATAGCAGAGGCAGGCACAAGGGGCAAAGAAAACAAACATGAACAGGCCAGGGACGGGTCCTGGAGTTTATGTCCCGGGGGAACAGCACAGTGTATTAAAAGGGGAATGCAAAAAACAGGGGGTGCAAGTGTTCAGGGTTACTAATCAGCAGATTAATGAATGAGACAGCCAACAGGGAGCACAAGCAAGAAGGGATCTCACAAGGCACATGTTTAATTAATGGGAGTATTCTCAGGGAGGGATTCAAGCTTTAAAGAGATGCCAGTTCACTTGAGGCTGCCCCTGTCTCCTTCTCACTGCTGCGGCCCTTAGATGCCTGTGCTTAACAGAGAACTGGACTATGGTATAGAGACTGAAGGAGACCTCGGTTTAGCCTACGAGCACTGGCGAAGGGGCTTCAGGATTTTCCCTAGGTCATTTCTCTGACCTCACTCCCTTCTGTCCCCCCACGTTCCTATTAGGCCTTGGTCAGAGTCAACTCTGCCATTTCCACAGCTGGACTGTGCTCTCTTGTTCTTAGCCACACTAATAGGAGTCCTTGTCTTTACTAACGGAAGGGATGCTGGTCCCTTCTCATCTTCAAAGATCCAGCCTCCAAAATAGTTATTCCCAGCCTACAGGTATCATGAATGGTTCAAAGCCAGAAACAGGTCACATAATTGGCTATTGTCACATGCTAGCAGCTTTGTGCATATTTGCTCTATTAGTCCTTCCTAATGAACTCTGAGAGGGGACCATTTTACCTCCACTTTTTAAATTCCAGTTTTGCTCATGGAGATCTCTATATTTAAAATCTAACCAGTCTAATAATGAATGAAAAGCAAGATACATGGTTGGCAGTGATACCCACAAAACCAGCAGCCTTAACTCCTGAATGGTCACATAACAGACATTTCCTTAGGGTTTTTAAAAAGCAAACCAGGCAGGAAAAGATGCCAGGCATGGCGGCACATGCCTTGTAATCCCAGCATTTGGGAGGCAGACATATCACAAGTTCAAGGTCAGCTTTAGCCTACAAAAGGAGTTTGAGGCCAGCCTAAGCTATGTCTCAAAATCAAACAAACAAATCTAAACAGATGACTGTCCTTGCAAATTACCATCACTTATCTAGTTGACAGGCATTCGAATACAGTTGTTATAATTGCTTTGGAAAGCAGCTGATGAGCTACAGTAAGATCTTGAGAAGATCAAATGTCAGCTTACTATTCTTAAGGAGACACACACACACACACACACACACACACACACACACACACACACACACACACACACACACACACCCCATACCCCAGGCTGGGGCCCAGTACTTAAGGAAAAGCTGAGTGCAGCTGAGCACAGCAGCTGAGCACATACTGATCCCGTCTTTCCTGGTTGCAGATGCAGACTGCTCATCTGGCTCTGGATGCCTTACCTCTCTCACCTTCTTCACTGAAGTGCTTCTGTTGGGTATTACCACAGTAAAAAATGAGGAAAGCAACCAATACACTCCCAAACCCAGAAATGTGGCAAGATAACCATAATTAGACATATTTAAAAAACTACATACAAAGTTAAAAATGTATTAATAGAGGTTAGAGAGACGGCTCAGCTGCTAAGAGCACTGTTGGTTCTTTTGGAGGACCTGGGTTTGGGTCCCAGCTCATAGCTGTTAACACCAATCCCAGGGGATACAATGCTCTCTTTTTGTACTCCATAGGCACCAGGAGTGCCCATATACACATGTAGGCAAAATACCCAAACACACAAAATAATATTAAAATAATAATTATAAAAGAAAAAAGTTTTATTACCAGGTAAAAATACACTTTTATTGCTTTTTTTTTTTAAACTTACCATGCTTGAAAATGAATTTCATGGGAAAACCGGAGAAATATCAGTGAAGAACAGATACAGTTACAAACACTAAAACTAATAATTGGCTAGGACACTCACTGTTATATGACCAAGAGAATCATTCAGAAGTTATTTCATAGGGTGCTTCCATCATCAAACTCAAAGGACTCAAAGGACCAAGAGATTTATTTATTCTGATCCTATCTGAGATGATGTTCTCTCCCCCTCTACCTTCCCTTAGGTCAAGGATCTACTTTGCTTTCAAAGTAAGTTGAAATACTGCAGATCCTGGAACCCTGGCCCCTCTTCAGAGATGGGCACATAGCCCAAGCTGATTTATCAAATTCTTGTTTCTAAGAACAAAAATAAAACTCTGCTACAGTTCAGTGACCCTAAAGTTGTATAAGCTCCTGTAGCTAAGGTCCCTTGGCTACACAGAGTCTTTCCTTTCCAGGGCCTGTTGTTAGAACACCCTTTCCACTTTGGAAGCCTCAGTTATCTTCCAGGGAATTTGTTTAAATGTGCCAAGGTTGGCGCTCTGTTGCTCACAATCTGTACCATCATTAATCAACTCATTAAAACCAGATGACTGGGCTGGGTGGTAGTACACACCTTTAATCCCAGTACTTGGGAGGCAGAGGCAGGGGGATCTATCTCTGTGAGTTCAAGGCCAGCTTGGTCTACAAAGGGAGTTTTAGGACAATCTGGAACTCAAAAGTGATACACAGAGAAACGCTGTCTCAAAAAACAAAACCAAAAACCGAACCAAACCAAACCAAAACAAGAAAACAAACAAAAAACAAAAACAAGCAAAAATGCCCCATATGATGGAACATCTGTTGAACGTTTACTAAGTACCAGAGGCTGTAATAAAAATTTTCAATGAGTTATCTCTTCAATCATTAGAATAATCCCAAAGTCATTTAGAAGAGGCGTCACCTCTTGTTTCCGGGGAGCTTTTCGAGTCTTCCACACTTGCTGCTTTTCCTTCTCCTGGGTCTTTGCTTCCACCAGGAACACTCACTGCACTATTTAATGATTTGTTTATAGGCCAAGTCCAACACACCGCATTAGACAGTATGTCCCTTGAAGGCAAAGATGTGCTGCCCAGCACAAGGCAGCTTAACCAGCTAGTGTTTTGCCCTAAACATGTCTTGAAGTAGTGGTTTCATGCACCTTCCCACATTTCAAGAAAGCTCCCTGAGAACAAGAGTACATACAGCTGCTGCTGTCCAAGTGGGCTGCAAGCACAGCGCCATCAAGATGAGGAAACCCGGCTTCTGTCCTCATGTGGCCCATGAAATCCCAGCCCCCCTCAAACAGCATGTTCCCTGAAACAAGACAAAGGGCATCTCCTCCATCACTAGCACTTGCTGGAGCTGTACCAGGAACTCTCTACAGAAACCCAATGTCACAGAGATACCTGAGGTCACAGCAGAGCTTCTGGCTGTGGAGAAGGTCTCTCACAACTGTCAGCCTGGAATCCTGCAGGTGTGTTATCAGCCTTTCACCTCCACCTGCTCTTCAATGAGGAGAGCTATGAAAACAGTGCAAAGCTTCCCAAGTAGTGCTTGCTCATCCTTCCAAGTTTAAGAGAGTTTAACGCTAGCAAGTGTTAGTGCAGACATGTCCCAGGCAGTCTTTGCTGTTCTACTGTGAAATACGAAATTTACAAACGGAAAACAGCTTATTGGGGATCACCATTCCCCAGTAATCATGGTAGAATCAATAAGCAACACAACGACCTGAAGTACAAGCAACAGGTAGTTTATGCACTCCTATAAGGATGGCTGGAATTAAGTAGGGACCCTCACAAGAGAATGTGAATTGGTGCAACCATTGTGGAGAAGCATTTGACAGCTCCTCTACAGGTTCGACATTGAGCTACAGTGTGACCCGGCAAGCATATCTACAGAAGGAGTGCAAGCATGGACTGGATACACTTAAACTACCATGTAAAATATGGCAATGGTGTGGGGCCTGAGGGCTCCGGGGAAGAGGTGTCAGCCATCATATCAGAGTGTGCACAGGTTGTGTTCAGACAGAAAGGGTGGCATGTGCAAAGCCATGGAGAGGAGAACAAAGTATAGTATTTTCAGAGCAAAGTAGACCAGGTTGGCCTCAAACTCAGTGATCCTCCTGTCTGCCTCTTGAGGGCTGGGCTTTGTATTGTTGTTGTTTTGTTTTTTGAGACAGGGTTTCTCTGTGTAACTGTGGCTGTCCTGGAGCTCACTCTGCAGACCAGGCTGGCCTCGAACTCACAGAGATTCACCTGCCTCTGCCTCCTGAGTGCTGGGATTAAAGGTGTGTGTCACCACCGCCCAGTGAAGGCTGGGTTTACAGGCATGTACCACATGCAGCTTCAGAGCAGGTTTGTAACAAACAAACAACTACAGTGGGTGCTGAGATGTAAAGGCACTTGCCACCAAGTCCAATGACCTGTGTTCAATCCCCATGGTAAAAGGAGAAAACCAACTCTCATGAGCTGGCATCTGACTTTCACATGTGCCACAAGGCATGTGTGTGTGTGTGTGTGTGTGTGTGTGTGTGTGTGTGTGTGTGTGTGTGTGTGTGTGTGTGTGTGTATGCTCATGTGTGAAAACCAAAACCTCATAGTGGGCAGAAGCAGAAAGGCAAACAGTCTTTATTGTCTGTAAATGGCCCCAAATGCCACACAAAGACAGGAAGCTGCATGGACACAAGTAATTTCTAGCAGTGTGGACCACAGAGTTGGGCAGAGGACCAGAGGCAGAAATCACAGGGGATGTTGTGTAATAAATAGTCCAGGTGAGAGTGAATAAGGAACTCGCTCAATGGAAGCACTGAAGGGCAGTGTACAGCTGGGTACATAAGCCTATAGTCTGAGCACTTGGGAGGCAGAGACAGGAGTATCTGAAAGTCAAAGTTAGCTTCCATTAAACAATGAGTTCAAGGCTAGCTTGGGCTACATGAGACCCTGCCTCAAAGGGCGAGGTAGTGCAGGACCAATGGGATCAGGTTATCGATCAATGAAGGAGCAAGGGTGAGGCCATAACCTGCACATAATCAGACCTCGCTGAAGAAAAAGCAAAGAGAAAAGAAAGATGGAAAGCAACCACCAAATACAGCCACACACTGGTGACTTTCCAACCCTGGCAGCACTAAGTGTAGACAACCAGTCTTGCAGGGTTCTAGCAATCACTGTGCCCTTAATGTCTTCTGTGCTGTGGTAATGGAAAATCTTACTTGGATAAGATGTAATGTGAGCAAGATGTGTACTTAGCTTGAGCCCAGCGGGCGTCTCCAGGGGAGCAGAGGTACAGCACAGGAGGGCTTTAGGAGCCTGTGCTTCCTTTCCAGTCATTTGTTCACTGCATGTCCGTAGAAGTCATTCCTCTGGTCCTCTGTATTCAACCTGTGACCACGAAACCTGATGACTGTCAGTGAGAAGATGCTGACACACATGGGTTTCTAGAGACATTCACAGACTCCTAATTGTACCCTGGGCCTCATGATGACATTTATGAGTACAGAAAGCTATAGGCACAACTTTGCTTTCTTAATGATTTTCTATTAAACATAGACAGGGTACAGTGAAAAACTATAAAGTGCTTGCTCCCTATCACAATTAGGGGATTCAAATACACAATGTGGTCTGATAGGTAAAAACAGATAACAACTCAGTGAACTCTTAACTAAGACAAACAAGGTAAAGGATGGTGGGGCTGAAACAATGTACAGGGACCTGAGGACTATCCCAGTTCTTGTCCCACTCAGCAATCCTCAAATAGATCCATGACACTGCACAGCAATGTTTGCTTAGGAGCCACCATCCAGCTCCTTGTCATACATACTAAGAGGGTTCTAGCTACGTCACCCGACAGCCCTGACTTCCTCTTCAGGTAGTGAAGTGGGGATGTCCCCAGTGAACAGAGTTACACAATCTAACTGGTGACTCCACCTGGGCCTAGACTAAAGTCTGCAGACTAAACAGTAAAGCAGACATTTCCATTGGCCACAGGATGTTTCTCTTTTACCACTGTGTCCTTATTGCATACTATTGGGAGTTAAAATTTTCCAAGTGACCAACCCAATGGTAATCTGAGAAAGAGGTCATTTCCCAGTGCAGAAATGAGGAAACAAAGGCTCAGACAGCTCGAGTGACTTGTCCAATTATCATAGCCCAACTTGTTTGTGAGTGACAAGGTCTCATTGTATTGTTCAAGAACTCCTGGGCTCAGGGGATGTTTTTGCCTGAGCCTCTTCTATTTTGGCACATTGTTCTTTTAAGGCTCAGAGAGACCTGCCATTCAGTAAATGGCTTATAGAATCCTATAGAAGTACCCTGGAGGAGGCTGAACTAAGTGTGCAAATAAGATCACTCCCACCCACAGTGACTGAGGAACAAACTTTGTTTGGATGTCCTTAAAATGGAGCTGACACCTGGTCTTGTGAACTCTGAGTGGCTCTGTCTCTAAAGAGTATTGTCTTCTTTTTAAAATTATATCTTTTATGTTTATTGTATGAATATTTTGCCTGCATGTATGTCTGTTGGCCATGTGTGTACATAGCTCCTATGGAGGTCAAAAGAAGGCCTCAGATCCCCTGGGACAGAAGTTATAGTGACTGTGAGCCGCTGTATGGGTGCTGGGAATCAAACCCAGGTCCTCTGCAAAGGTAGCCAATGCTCTTGACCTCAGAGCCATCTCTCCAGCACTTTTTTTTTTTCCTTTTCCTTTTTAATAAGCAAAATGTTCTTTAAATGGTATTTTATCCAAAGGAAAGAGAATACCTTGGAAAGAATGCCATGTCCTGTAAGGACATCTCTTTGATGGTCTGTATTCAAGACAACTATTAAATTGCCCTGTTATCAAAGCAAAGTTTAAGTTCCAGTAGCCATTCCCCCACCCTGTCAGTCTGGAAATAAAAATCACTCCCAGACTCAGTTTTGCATCAAAACCATGCCTAACTGCCTTTTCTCATATTAACCTGTGAGGGGACATGTTCATCAATAATTAATAAAATAATTATCTATTTCCCAGCGCTGCTTCAAGGTCCTCATATGTGACAGATACCTCACAATACTATAGTTTGGGACAAGAGGCTGGGTACCACTGTCATTTCTTTTTATAGGTAGGAAACTGAAGCACAGAGACTATGTACCTTGGCCATATGGCTGGGGCAGCCTGTGAACACATCAAGCCTGGCTTGGCCACCCCACTCTTAACCACTCTGTGATATGCTCACAAAGGAAGTTTCAAACTCACCTAAGGGGGAGAGTTTGCATTTCTCATCCCACCCTTAAAGCCCGCCCCATCCTATCTCCATTCACTCATTCTATCTACACTAGGACAGCTTCTCTAGGAAGCGTGCCACAAAACAAAACAGCAGGTGAGCTCCTATCTCTCTTGTTTATCTATTTAGTTTGGAACTGAAACCAGGAAGACAGCCATTTATCTTCCAGGCACTAAACTACTTGTAAGCCCTGTAAGGTCACTTTTCCCTGAAATACTCTTAGCCAATAGTATTTAGAGGTTAGTGCATGGTAAGGAACAAACAAAGGTGTTCCTTCAATAATGAATGAAACAATTTTTTTTGGGGGGGGGTCTTTTTGAGCAGGGTCTCATATAGCACAGGCTGTTCTGAAACTCAACAGCAGTGGAGAATGACTTGGAATTACTGATCATCTTGCCTCCATTTTGCAGGGGATGGGGTTACAGGCATTTGTCATAGTACCCAGCTGTATGGGAGAAAAGCTACACAAGTTAATAACTATGTAGGTTGGGGGTGAGGGTAACAACAAGTAAGAGCACTGACTACTATAGAAGGCAATGTCAGGTGTCTTCCATAACTGCTCTTTACCTTTTTTGTTTTTTGAGACAAGGTCTCTTACTGGCTTGGCCATACTGGCTGGCCAGAAAACCTCAGGGACCCTGGCTCTTCCTTCCTAGGGTCAGGATTGAAGAGACTTCCCTAGGTGCCCAGCTTTTTATATGGATGCAGGGATTTAAACTGGGGTCCTTACAATTCCCAGCCCGATCGAATTCTTCATGGTGGTGTAGGGCGTCTGGAACAGAGAAGGAAGGAGTGTAGGAAGCCAAGGCCCCCAAAAGTACCACAGGCCCCTACATGTATCAAGCTAGATGAGACAGGATAAGGCCAGCCCTCCTTTCTCTAGAGAGAGGCTTCCTCTGGCAAGCAATTCACTTGGGGACTAAAGCACTGCAGACAATAAACAGCTCCAGTTTCTAAAAGAGAAAGCTGTGCATATCTACTCTAGATGCCAAAGACAATGGCTTATTTGAATCCCAAGAACCTTAGCAAAGGGCACTGGACCGGGTTGAAAAAGAGAGGAGTGGGGGCATACAGAAAGCCACTGAATACCCAGGGGGAATCATCTTTTATCCCCTGCCCCAGCCACTCACAAGCCCATGGCCTAGAAAAGGAGCGACAGATAGTTTACACCTTTTATTATTCTGATAGAAATGTCTCTCCCGGGAGCAGGCAGGGGTCAAAAGTCCAACACCAAAACTATATATCTTTATAAGTCATGAGCAAAAAAGCATTACAGCAGTTATTAAAAAAAAAAAAAGCCACAGTGACCAGCCGAGCAGGAGGTGTTAGAAAACTCACTCCAAATAATTTATTCACCGAGAACCACAAAGGGCTTTCCCAAGAACAGCAAAAACACCATTAATTTCCCTAGGACCCTCCCTTTCAAAGGGCTCCAAACACCACACATTTCATATTAAATTGTCCTCAAAGACTTCAAAATAAGGGTTACTATTTCCCTAAGTACAGATGTAGAAACTAAAGCATTCATGCCCACCACACTCTGACCAGGCCATGCTAAAGAGTGAGCCTGCTTGTGTCCGATCCAGGCCTCCTGATAGAGGGTTACAAAGACCAGGAGTACCACCTCCATCCCCCACAAAGACCAAAAAAAAAAAAAAAAAAAAAAAAAAAAAAAAAAAAAAAAAAAAGGATCTCTACCCTCCAGAACACCAGAGTCCAGTAGTACAAGGCAGATGCACACATATTCCACTTACGTTTATGCGAACTGCTATTGGAAAGGCCCATACACAGCCTGAGAGCTGCCATTTACTGGGGCCTGATATGTTCCTAGGAGTGAGCATTGTTTAAGTCACCCAACAGTATGTGACTAATAGAAAGAATGAAGGCAAAAAGAGGTAGAGATTTGCCAAGGGTCCTAAGGCCACCTGAGCCAGAGACATGACTAGAACCCAGATCCGTCTATCTGGTTGTGGAAGGTCCTGGAGCTGCAAGGTGACTGCTTGGGAAATGAAACCGGCCTCTGGGCTTTTCAGCACTGAATGCCTACATGGTAGAGACAGACAGCAGGCACACACACAACACACAGACAGCTGCACTGCATTTGAGAGGAGCCTGTTGCCCAGGCCAGAATTGCATATGCCTACATTAATAGGGACTTTCCATCAGGGGACAGCTCTTGTGTCTTTCAAAGGGGAACAACAAAGCGCCTTCTGGGCAAAGAAGAGCTGAGAAGTCCTGAGCCTTTCTTGTTCTTTTGTGGGCCCTGGAGATGTAATAAGGCCAAGAAGGTCTTCATCCTGGTGGCCTGCTGTAAAGGCAACCCTGTAGCCTTTGTTCTGAGCCAGACTCCTGCTGTTGTCATCCCTGAAGAAGGGCACAGTGCAGTAACATCGAGGCAGAACTTGTCTAATAGCTGTAAGCTCTGTAAAAGCTCTAGTTTGGAAGCCAAGAAAGAAAATGCCAGACTTAGAGGCAAGAGAGCAGCAGGCCACAGTCCCCACGCCAGAAAGACTACTGAAAACCATAGCCAGTCATGGGGACTGCCTGAGTCCTAATAACAGGGAGACAGATGAGGAAGGAGTTTTAAAATCTTAATTTCAACCTAACAAAATAGGAACCAGCTCATACTTAACACCAGCAGCTTGTTATGTAATCTTAGAATCAGTCCATGTGGCCATCAACATACACTATGAGTCACTGTTTGCTCTATTAGTATTACTTGTATTGTACCTACTTTGAAAAGAGTTCAACTTAACTTAAAAGTATATATGATGGCTAAGAGGCCAGAGACTTTGAAACAGTCAGATCTGGCCTGTGACTCCAGTGGCCACAGGCACATGCTTTGCTCTTCTTCCTTGGTTCAAATCAGCTGTAAATCATGGATGGATTCAAGGCTATCTAAGCTCATTTAGTAGGGATAAGCAAGACAACAATGACTGCAAACTACCCAGCTAGCAGCTGGGCTCCTCCATAGCGTACATCTAACTCAAAAACCAAAGAGGTAAGGAATAGAGTGTGCAAGAGAGAGGGACCAGTGACAGGTCCTATCGAAGCATCTAAATAAGGGAAGCTTTGTACTTCCTAGGAGTGCCAGCCAAAGGGAAGCGGGATTATTACCCTGTTCTCATGGTTAATGAAGGAAGCCTGTAAACTCATCAGGACAGAGGAAGTGCTGAGGTACTGTACCCTGTACCCTGGAGTAAATGCAAATGTGTGTGCATATTTACACACACACACACACACACACACACACACACACACACACACACACCCCTCCAGCAGGAAGAGGTTGAATGGCTCTCCAGAGCCTTGCTGCCCCCCTGACACCACACAGCTGTTGCCTCCAGTGAAGTACTGCAAGAGTTAAAACATTTTTGTGCCAATATTTTAAGAGTGCAGAAGGTTCCAAATTACATGTAAAATAAACAATGCCAGACTGTGAAAACTCTTGGCTGCAACGTTCTCTGATGTTAACAAGAGTTTCTTTATTACTGTAACCTTTCAGAAGTGAATAAAAATTATTTCTCTGCCCTAGTTTTGCCCTCCAGTAAAAGTGAAGAGAGCAGTGACCATGGAAAGAGCTGTACAATAACTCCCCCCCCCAAGGCTGGGGGCTGGGAAGGGGGCAGTCGAAAACAAAGCCTTCCATATATATTTCTTTTCCAAAGTAAAAAAAAAAAAAAATGCTCCCCCCCCCCCCCCGAGAGTGTATCTGCATATGTGGAGTCAGAGGACAGCTTGCAGGAGTAGGTTCTCTCCTTCCATCATGTGGATCCCAGGGATAGAACTCAGGTCGTTAAGCCTGATGGCAAATGCCTTCACCCACAGAACCATTTCACCAACACAGACTCCCATATACATTTAGTTTGGGCTATGGGTCATATTGTACAATGTCACATTGCTGACATTTGTATCACTTAGAGGCACAATAGAGCATTTGGGAAAGCCCAAACCAAGCTGATACTATGAAGAAAATTAAGATCTAAGCAAGACCCCTTACTACTTGAGACTGAAGTGCACATCTTTAACCCCAGCACTGGAGAGGCAGAGGCAGCAGACTGCTCTAAGTTTGAGGACAGCCTGGTCCACACAGAGTCTAGGTCAGCCACAGCTACAGAAAAGGACCCTTTCTCAAGACAAACAACAAAAACCCAAACAAGGAAGAGGGTTTGTGTGTGGACAATACTCAGGACAAAATATAGTATTGTACAGACCCTTGAGTCAATGAAACAGTAAATATCAGACATGCAGAAGGATCAAAATAGAGCTAGAGAAAGAGAACCCACTTTCACCACCACAGGAAAAGGAGTAAGGCCAGCAAATGAAGTCAAACACTGCCCCCTCTCTCTGTAACACTCAGTCACCTAGAAAGCCATCCCAAATGTCATCTAACCTGAGCTCTCTCCTCTGGCATTCTCAGTCATTTAATTGTGATTTCTCATTATTATAATTATGTTTACGTGTGTCCTCTGCTAGACTAGGAAGTCTTAGTCATCCTTGTATCTCTGATGCTTAACATAGTAGCTGCAAGCTAGCAGGCCACAATAAAATCAACAAGACAGGTAAAATGTTATGCTTGATGAACTGCCATTTAAAAACAAAAAAGCAGAACCAGAACATAAGCTCTGGAACATAACATGAGGCAAGCTTTTTAGTCCTCTCAGATGCAGAAGGTTGAGTCTGGAAAAGAATGTGGAGATTACCTAACTTACCTCTCAGGGACTCAAGGGGAGTCCCTCAAGGACTCAAGGACTTACTCAAGAGTGACTAGGCTGGTTAGAACTCCTTCCTTTAAACCACACCCACACCACCCCTTCATTAGCCTGAAATGGTAGTATACATGTTCATTTTCTGGTAGGATAAGAAATGTGATTAAAAACTGTATGGTGAGAATGCAATTTCATTATAAACAAATTGGGGGTGTGTGTTGCAGTAATGGCTCAAAGGTTAAGAGGAACATGTGTGTACTGCTCTTGAAGAGAACCCAAGTTTGATTCCCAGCACCCATGTCAAGCAGCTCACAACCATCTGTGACTGCAGTTCCAGGAGATCTGACACCTTCTTCTGGCTTCTTTTGGCACTGCACTCAAATGCACACAATCACAGACATATAATTAAAACTAAAAAATAATATGCAAACAAACAAACTATGGATATCATGTTAGGAATTAGAATCACTTGATGTAACAATATTAGGTTCCCACTAAAGCTATCAGTTACCACTGGACCCAGTGAATCCCAAGAAAATAGAAACATGTTCAGACAAAACCTTAGCTCAAATGTTCAATGTCAACAGACTATCCATAAAGAGAAAAAGCAAAGTATGCTACAACACAAACAGACCTTGAAAAGATACTCAGTAAAGAGAGTCAAATGTCAGGCTGGGCGTTGGTGGTGCATGCCTTTAATCCCAGCACTCGGGAGGCAGAGGCAGGCGGATCTTTGTGAGCTCAATGCCAGCCTGGTCTACAGCTGGAGTGCCAGGATAGGCTCCAAAGCTACACAGAGAAACCCTGTCCTGAGAAACAAAAGAGTCACATGTCAAAGGCTGCAAATTATATTACATTACATTCTGCTGGGATGAAAAGCCCAGAAGGGGTTAACCCAAAGAGACGGCAGGAGGGGTGGGAAATGGACAGTTATGAGCACAGGGTTTCTTTCTGAGGTGTTGGGAATGTTCTGGAATTAGACAGTGGCGCAGGTCCATAACACTGTGAAGGTAGGTAAAACCACTACTTATTCATTGTGCATGCGTGCAGGCAAGCATGTACCACAGCTCCCACTCGTGCCCCCCCCCCCCCCGGGGTCAAACCTCAGGTCATCAGCCATTTCATCAGCCAAAAAAACACATTTAAAATGTGGAATGTTGGAAGAATTATGTATTCATTTTTTTTGTTTGTTTGTTTAGTGAAAAAAATGGAATTCCTCCTTCTAGGAGCTAACAATAGAATGAGAGGAGCCAGGATCAGTGAACCAAGATGTCTTGTGACATGAGTTTTGAAGCCAGGGGAAGAAGTAAATGACAGTGGTTATCTTGATACTGACACTAGAGCTGTTGCTTTCTGGGCATGTCAGACAGCACAACGCAGTGATCAGAAAAGGACAAGCTGCAGGGAGAGGGGGGACTGTAGCACTTGGGAGGCCGAGTGAGCCCTTGGAGACTAAGTATGGTAAGTTTTGGGGTTTCCATGCAGACTTGGTTAAATTACCTAAATGGGTAACAGCCTTCCAGAAGACCCCCATGACCTCTTTCCTGGAACCCGTGGCTGTTACTTTCTACAGAAAATAAAGAAAGAAAGCTATAGGCCTGATTAAGACCTTTAAGATGTAGAAATCATTTGAAAGATCTGAAGGGCCCTAAATGCAATTCCATACATCCTTACAAGAGAGGCTGAGGGAGATTTGAACCAGACAGAAGAGGAGACCAGAGGCAGACCGGAGATGCAGCCACAAGTCAAGGGATGCTGGCAGCCATCAGAGGCTAGAAGGGGAAGACATACATTCTCCCCCAGAACCAACAAAGGAGCATGGGTCTAGTGACATTTTGATCTCGGCCCAGAGAAAATGACTTTTTTCTTCTATGTCCTAGAGTCTAGGAATATGAGAGAATAAATTTTTGTTGTTTTAGGTCACCAAGTTTGTGATAATCAATATCGTAGCTGCTACCAGAAACAAATATACTATTCTCCCTGATCTTCTAGTTTTCTCATCAGTAACGTGAGGGTGGAGTGCTATCTTGCAGATAGACAGTTTTAAGACAATAAAAGCCAAACAGTTCTTGTAAGTCCTGAGTGAGTGTGGCTGCACACCCCCCCCCGCCCCCCCCCCCCCCCCCGCACACGTTCTCAACCATCATGTGGTGTCAGTGTGCACCCATACCTTACTCCCCTGAGCAAGAAGAGCTCTAAGAACTCACAAGCAGAGAGCCTGGATTCCCCAGTCAGTTTCTGATTTAGACTCTACTCTCTGGCTCTCCATTAGGTAAAAGACAGGGTCAGACCAGGGATAATGGTTCTGAAACAGAAGGGCTTGTTTTAAAAATGAAAAACCCTGTTGGGCCCTGTATTAGCTAATTTATTACTGTGATAAAACAGTGACCAAGGCAACTTATGGAAGAGTGTGAGCTTGTGGTCCCAGAGGGTTAGTCCACGGAGGCAGGGTAAGAGGCAGCAGGCATGGCGGCTGGAGTAACCACAAAGAGGACAGACACAGAGGGAGCAAACCTAAAATGGCAGGTGGCTTTGAAACCTCAAAGACTGCCCATAGTGACATACTTCCTCCAGCAAGGCCACACCTCCTAAACCTACCCAAATAGTGTCACCAACCGGGGAACAAGTATTCAGACATCTGAGCCTATAGGGGGCAGTCTCGCTCACACCACTACAGGCTCTACTCAGAGCTGATTCTTAACAAACTCCCAAGTGATGTGGAGGCTTCAGGTATAGGAACAAAAATCTGAGACTCTTTGGACCAGTCAGTTCAAGCAAGATTCTTTTTCAGGTGGAAGTCTAAGCTTCCCAGTGATTATCTGATGATGAAGCACTCAGGCAATAAGCCACTGCTGCACGTGCTGGAACAGCCTTGGGACACACTTACCCTGGAGAGGAAGGGTTTGAAAGAGCGACCATGAGGTGTATGGTGTAGGCTAGTTTTTAACTTTTCAAAGATGCAGAACAAGTCTGAAACACAGTGGGAACAGGAAGGCACGGTCTCCTTATCCAGCAAGCCGGCCCCATTTTAATTTATCTTAATCCCACCTTTCTGCTTCTCCATCAGACCCCTCCCTGCCATGCCCTCCTCTAGAAACACATCTAGGTGTCTCTTGAATTCATTTATTGGCTTTGCCAGGAGCAGCATAATACTGCCTTTGTTAGTCTCCTGGCCCAGCCACCCTGTTCTGCTCCTCTAAAGAAAAAAAAAAAAAAAAAAAACATAACTAAGGAGTCTCTGAAAAATAATTATAAGATCAACTGAGGCAAATTCACAAGATGCAGAGACATCCAACTCTAAATGCTGGGAAAGACAGAGTCACATCACCACTGGCATCATCCACACCTGTCTTTTCTCCCCTTAGTCTCTATTAGTTCTGAATAAGAAACCTCTGCTGTACTGGATTAGAAATTCCAAATGAAAAGGGACCTCAGGCTTGAGTCTTTCTAAGAAGCAGGTATTTCCAGATTCAAGGAAAGCTACCCCCTTGGTCCCTGGTAATGAGACCAATGAGGAGGTGGAATTTGGGGGCTGGTGTCAGGGGATACTGGGAATAGGAATGCCATAGCTGTGGTCCTCACGCTTCCCTGTGCTAGCTGGACAATCTGGGGCAAGCCACTCAACACTGCTGAGCCTCAATTTCCTTACCAAGAAATGGGAAGGGACTGATCCATACAGCAATATATAGTCTTCGTGGATTGAAAACTCAGAGTTAAATAATCTCCCAGGTCCTCACTCGCCAGTTTAAGAGTGTGAGGCCCATTTTCCCTATAAAAGTAGATTCAGACTACAACCACAGAACTCAGGAGGCAGGGTGGGCAGAGAATAATGAACCTTTTGTTGGTGATGCTGGTGGTAGGGAGAAGAGCCACAGAAAACAAATCCAGGTATGACCGGAGACGATTGTTAACCAGATGATAATGCTACAATGGAGCACCTATGCTCACCCAACAAGAATGAGCACTGATAACAAAAGGCACACTGATGCACAGAACACCAGGGGCATGAGAGTCCTTAGCCCACCTACTGTACGTTACTTGCACAAATAAACTATGGCACACCATACAATGTTCCAGCTCACAAATTTGTACAGGGGGTGCTAGGGAGATAGCTTAGCAGGTTAAGACCACTGACTACTCTTGCTGAGGACCTAGGTTCAATTCCCAGAAACCACATGGAAGCTCACAACCATCTGCAACTCCAAGTCCAAGGGATCTGATGGCCTCTTCAGGCATCAGCAAACACAAGTAAAAAAATACATAAAATAAAAAATTTAAATCTAATTTTTGTTTTTACTTTTGTTTTTTGATTTTTTCGAGACAGGGTTTCTCTGTGTAGCTTTGGAGCCTATCCTGGCACTTGCTCTGAAGACCAGGCTAGCCTCGAACTCACAGAGATCCGCCTGCCTCTGCCTCCCGAGTGCTGGGATTAAAGGCGTGCGCCACCAATGCCCAGCTAAATTTAATTTTTTTAAAGATGGCTCAGTTAGTAAAATGCTTGCCACTCAAAGGACCTGAGTTTAGATCCCCAGCACCTGCATTTACCATTTGAGGTTTTTGTTTGTTTGTTAAATCATTTGATAAGTGGCAGACATCAAAACACTCTAGGGACTCTAGGAGGAGGAGAGGGAAATGATGTAATTGTATTTTAATTTTTAAAAATTGCAAATAGCCGGGTGTGATGTTGCACACCTTTAGTACCAGCACTCGGGAGGCAGAGGCAGGTGGATCTCTGTGAGGTCGAGACTAGCCTGGTCTACAGAGCTAGTTCCAGGACAGACTCCAAAGCCACAGAGAAACCCTGTCTCGAAACCTCCCCCCCAAAAAAAATTGCAACTAGAACATTTAAACATTTTAATATTTTAAAAACATATAAACAGTTCAATGTTTTATTTAAGAAAATACAACACTTAGGAAGCAGAGGCAGGAGGATCTCTGTGAGTTTGAGGCTAGCCTGGTCTACATAACAAGTTCCAGGACAGCCAGGGCTATATAGTGAGACTGTCTCAAAACAAACAACAAAAAAAAAAAAAAGAGAGAGAGAGAGAGAGAGAGAGAGAAAGAAAGAAAAGAAAAAAGATAAAAGATAAAAGAACACATTTGCTTATATACCTACAAAAGGTTCTATACACCACATTGCCAAGATGTTTAAATCTTGTCCCTTATGTGATGAGAACACTCAGAGGTTTCTAGCATGAAAGGGACACGATCAGATACAGGGCTTAGGAAGAAGGCCTCTGGCAGTCGGTCGGTCGGAGGACTGCCTGAAATGAGGACAGCCGAGAATTCCTTCAGAAGTGACTTGCAATAAAGCAGAGATGAGGTCTGAAGTGAAGCAATGGATCAGTGAGGGTAAGAGCTACAGATATCTAAATGGCGACCGACAAGCCATTTAGACGAAGAGGAGGGGGCAGAAATTGAGAATGACTAAGAATTCAGCTTAGGAGGCTCAACTGAAGGTGGTGACATCAGATGTGAGACAGGAAGGATGCTTTCATGGAGCTATTTGTCCTCTGACTCGGAGTGAGACTTATTTGGAAGAAGCATTGGCAGCTCCTGAAAGGTGAGCTGGAAAATGACTCTGGCTGGCTGTATCCATTGCCAGCACGTCCACCATACACTCACCTCTAACCACGTGATGACTATGGAACTGGGGACAGCAAATGAAACCAGGCAAAAGAAACAAGAAGGGCCAGGGGGAGACCTGTTCCCTTGAAAGGAGAGCTAAGCGAGGAGCCTGTATCATGAGGAGCACTAAAGGAGGGATGCGTGTGTCTATCACGGCCTCCATGTGGAAGACAGTTTTCTCCTTCGACCTTGTGGGTCAAACTGTCTGGCTTGGCACCAAGTACCCTCACTTGCTGAGCCATCTTCTCACTGGTCCCCAGAAAGGACTTTGAAAAAAAAAGGAATAAAGTCACTGTTCCTTATATAAATTCTACCAGGTATGGGAATCCAGCTAAATAAATGTAATTGAAAGAAAAGGGGGGGAGGGAGACACACATGACAGACGACAACTGTTTCAGTAACTTGAGAACAACAAAGGGATCCAATTCGTTATTTTTATCCACTTGGTGAAGACCTATTTGCTGAAATGTCTATTTTTTTTCTTTCTTTCATTCATTCTTTTTTGTTTGTTTTGTTTTTCAAGATAGGGTTTCTCTGTGTAGTCCTGGCTATCCTGAAATGCATTATATAGACCAGGCTAGCCTCAAATTCAGAGATCCACTTGTCTCTGCCTCCCAAGTGCTGGGATTAAGGGTTGTGCCACCGCCACCACCTGGTTTAGAGCTCCATTTTTATGATTTAGAAATACTAAGACCTCAGGAACCCACAATTTAACTGAATGTAAAAATGGCACTAGAGATCAATGACCAAGTGCACAGCTGCAACTCATTTCAAATACAGAAAGGTTTAGCAATCGTCTTTCAAGAACTCCTGGTTAAAATGAAGTGGGTCCAGGCAGAGCCTAGTATGTAAGCTCCCCCAGAGGCTGAGGCAGGAGGATCAAAGTGCAAGGTCTACCTGGATATAGAAGTTCAAGGCCAACCTGGGCAACCTAGCAAGACCCTGTTCTAAAAATAATAAGCAAAAAGGAAGGCTGGGGACCTAGATACACTTAGCATCCTCAAGGCATTAGATTGGATCCTCAACACTGAGGGGTGGGGAAAGGTGCCAAACTGGTTGGCAACCGCCTGAGTATCTCCTCGAATGCTCCCCTGCTGGCTTTTAGGGACTGGAGGTTGTACCTCACGGTGGACAGACAGAGTACCTCGGGGGTATATCCTCTGTGGACTCAGCTCACAATGAAAAAACTATTTTGCCTTCTAAGAATTTAACTTTGGGGCTAGAGAGAAGACTCAGCAGTTAAAGTGCATCTGCTCTTCCAAAGGACCTGAGTTCAGTACCCAGCATCCTGTTAGGCAGCTCACAACCACCCGATACTGCAGCTTTGAGGGATCTGAAGCTGTGGACAGATCTGGCCTCTGTGAACACCCCCCCCAACACACACACACTCATACACATACACATACCCCCACATGCAAGCTTTTAAAATCTAAAAATTTATCTTCTCCTAATATCTACTCTAATATCTGAGTATGCAGCTCCAATAGCTCAGGCCATTTAAAGACCTTCCAGGAGCTCCTGATGTCTAAGAAAAACACATATTCTTATTTTCATGGCCTCCAGTCTAAAGGGTTCCTCATTCATACTCACATCCTCATGCTCTATGGTTAAAAAATACCTTTGACACACTTCCTTCAAAACCTTTCACACTGAGTTTTAATCCTGACCTTGAGATGTGAAGCACAGCACAGGAAAATAGAAGTTTAAGATTTTTTTTTTTTTCATTTTAAGAGACAGGGATTACACTTAAGTCCATGAGTGTGCTAGGCAAGCATTCTACCACTGAGTTACGTCCCTAGCCCTCTCTGGAAATCTTTATGGGGAGACAGAGATGGGGGAGGGACTATTAGAGACTTGGAAGGTTGGAAGGAGATTTTCAGAAAAATCTAAGCCTTGTTAATATCCAAATCCCACTTTTGAAACATAAAATGCCCTATTATAAGCTAGGGCTTAAAAAAAAAAAGTCAATCAATTCCAGTGGAAAATAGAAAAGCATTGAAAATAGAAACATAAAGACTGACAGTAGGAGACAGGTAAGACGGCTCAGCAGTAAGAGCACTTGCTGCCAAGTCCAACAGACTGATCAGTTCCCCAGGACCTACATGGTAGGAGGGATGAGCTCTGCAAGTTGTCCTCTGACCTCCACACACATACTTCAGTGTGTACACACCTGTACACATATGCATGGTCACTCACGAAAATAAATGTAATTTAAAAAACTACAGTAAAGGAAATCACTTTTTCTCCCCAAAACTAACACAGCTGACAAATATCCTCAGAACAACAACAACAACGAAAAAGGGCAGCTCCATTTCCCAATACCTATCCCAGGCTTTCATTCTTCAGATATTTACTATTCGGCCAACAGGCAGAATTATAAGCACTCTGGAGACTACAAAGAGGGATATACACATGGTCCTGACCCTCAGAAATTCTTCTAGAAGATGGTCAAAAGGCATGGACAACCATAACATAAGAGAGAAAGAATAAAAGCCCAAAGAAGGCTACATAAATTATTATGATACTTGCAGCAAGGGAGAAGCGGATTGGTCCCACTCTGGTAAAGGCACCGGGGATGAAGTATGAGGACAATGTAAGTGTACACACCGAAGAAGAAAAGACACAAGACAGGAGCAGCAAGGCATTTGGCTTGGCTGGAGGGAAGGGTGCGTGAAGCAAGAATGGAATGTGACTCTCACTAAGTGCTCAGTAAATGCCAAGCACGTGTGCTGAAGGTTCAAGAAGCACTGTAGGAAATGAGTTTGGAGCAGTTGACATAGACTACAAAGTGTGACCAGAGAGGACTTTGCAATGCAGAACACTGGTTCTGATAAGCCAAGCAGTAGTTCACCTAAGAGACCAGTTTGCGCCAGGGCTCCCTACCAGCTCTTCCCTCTGTTCCCTCTGATCAAGCAGCTCGGAAACAAAGAGCAGAGGACAGGAGGGTCAGTCTTACTCTGGAGTCTTATTGAGGTAACCTGAGTGTAGGAACCACTGATGAGAATAAATTGTAATTCCTTAACTACAGCCTATCCCCACCCCTGCCCACCTTGGCTTGGAAAGCTTAAACCTGCTCATTGTAAGCCATAAGGTGGAGATGTCTGGCAGAGCAGAACTGACAGGAAGTCATTTCACCAGCCTAAGGTTACCATTAACACTCTGAGCCACTGCCTTGAGCTAATTCTTGTTTGTTTTCGAAGTTTGGTTGAAATGTCACAAATGGAAAATTTAAGTAAAGCACCCAGTTAGCCCCAAGCCTGGACACACCTGGTGCAAATCCAGCAAAAGAAACTTACTTCATTAGTAGGAGAGGCAGAGTGAAATTTACATCTGAAAGCTGCCTGCAGCCGGAGAAAGTACTGAGGCCAAAGGGCTGTCTGTTTTTACAGCTGTGTCAAGTCCTGGTTCTCACTCCTACCAACACTCAGGAGCGAGGCAAGGGCCAAGGAAAAATGGTCTCCAGCTCTTCAGCTGCAACCCGGCTCACAAAGGTTTTTAAGACCCAGTTAATGAAATAAAACAAGACCAGATGAGGTGATATAATGAACTTTATTTCCACAGCTAATTTATATGTTTAAATCCCAAATATTGAAATATTGGTGGGTTTTTTTTCCTTTTAAAAAGTCAGAACACTAAATTATCGATGTGATTTTTGTAACCTCAAATTTAGCAGTTGCTTTTTGCACTGGCTTCACCAATGACACATGAGTCTGAGCCATGTGCCACCACAGCTGGGCTTCTTAGAAGCCGATGAAAAGCAAAGTTTCCCCTCTTATGAGACCAGAACTCGAATACCAAATGAGTTCTTGATTGGAATTCGGGTTTCAAAGGAATTGTTGATTAAAATTTCTGACTCGTCATCAGTTTGCAAGAGGCGCTTTTGCTCTTGATCTCTGCCACACGCATCCACTCAAAGTAATGGCTTCTAAGAATTCTTTGGCATGAGAAAAACCGCACCATTGACTGGCTTTGTAAGTTTTACTTTCTTCTATGACTTTTCTTACAGAGGTATACCTGGAACGCCAAATAACACAGAAAGATTTGCAAATTACCACCTTCAAATCTGGAGTTTTTCAAAGCTGAAAAGAAACTCGGCAGCCATGTAGTCAGCACCTTGGACCTGCTTCTGTGTCCTCTAGAGCACAGGAAGTCAAGACTTGTCCACTGTGGGAGAACCAGGCCAGACTCTATTCATTCCACCTACTGATTTCAAAGTCACATGTCCCCCTGCTGTGGGCTGTACACTAACACTGAAAGCCCCTCTACCTGCACACTCTAGTATACATCTGTCTTCCTATAGAAAAGGTGCCTGTTTATACCATCAAGTTAGAAAGGGGGAGTATCAAATATAATAAAGCCAAGAACAGTAATTACCCAATTCTTCTAAATTTGTATTTTTAAAACACCGTCTTCCATTTGTAGTTTTTGTCACTAAGCCAGAGCTTGGGCATTTCTCTTCATGAAGATAATTTAGAAGCCTAGGGGAAATCACTAACATCTTGCTATTTTAAAGTATGGTTGTCACCTCCCACACCCCTATTAACACAGGCAAAACCTGGAAGCTTCTCAGAAGAGTGGACACTCTAAACTGGGTGTGATGGTGAATACCTGAAATCCCAGCCCTTGGGACATGTGAGCAAAAGGACAACCAGAGATACAAGGTCATCCTTAGCTATTCAGTGAGTTCAAGGTTCAGGGTGGGTTACATGAGATCCTGTAGCAGAGAGACAGAGGAGAGAAAACAGTCTCAGGACTGAGGATATGGCTCAGCTGGTGCAGTGCTGGGTTCACTCCCAGCACAGCATAAAAGGGGATGGAGGTGCCCCCTACAATCTCAGCATTGGGGAGTGGAGGCAAGAGGATCAGAAGTTTAAGGTCATCCTGGGTTACATAGTGAGTTCAAGGCCTGCCTGGGCTACTCTGTTAAAGAGAGACAGAGAGAACAAGACAGAGAGAAAGGAGAGAAGAAAGAAAGGGAAGGGAGGGAGAGCAGATTCCCTGGCCTTTGTCAGAGACTTACTGAATCACATCTGTGCCTTACCAGGGTCACCGAATGAACTGGAGGTGCACTAAAGGCAGGAACACTATGCTGCCCTATAGGATGGCACACTGTCTAGGAACAATCCGAATGGACAAAAGAGGAGAAAAAAATTAAAAAGACCCCTGCAGGACTGTACAGAAAGGAATGAGTCAAGTACCATTAATCTAATGTTACCTTAAAACAGGGTATATTAGCATCATGGTGCACACCTTTAATCCCAGGACTTGGGAGGCAACACAGGTATATCTCTGTAAATAAGAGACCAGCCTCGTCTACATAGTAAGTTCTAGGCCAGCCAGAGCTAACTATTCTGTCGCAAACAAACAGAATACAGCAGAGACTGCAGTTTACTTTGTGTCCTCCCTCATTCAACCCATCCTATTTGTCCACTAGACATCACCATATAAGCAAATAGAGTGAGACAGCCTCCTGTTCCCAAAAGCGTAAGCCGAAGGAAGGAGAGGGAGATCACACACAAAGCGCATGGAGAAGGGCAAAGTGGCAGCTGCTGGGACATATGGAAGAGAAATTCAGCGGGAGAGGGTGTAATTAAAAATCCCCGTGGTCCACAAGTCAGCAATTTCTGGATTATTAAGCTATTTAGGACAGGACAGCTGTGACTCACATGGTCCCAGAGGTCCCACTGCCAGCAAAGTTCAGTCAACAGAGATAAGCCAAACAGGTTCATTTAATGGAAGGGACACTAACACAACACCTGGCAGTCCACGAAGGCTTTGGCTGGCCAGCGGGTATTACTGGCCATCACTAATAGGGTGAGTTGAGATGCCAACACCACCCTAAGTCCAATGTGTGCTGCCACAGAATTGAGTAGTAAACACTTGAGGACGTAGAAAATGCAGCTGTATGAGTTGCTAGTCTGCTGACCTCCCTCTGAACTGAAAGAATGCCAGCAGGCATGACAGTGGGAGAAATGAAACAAGAACCAGAGGACAGTTACAAAAAGAGCTCAGTACAGGGCCAGAGAGGTGGCTCAGGGTTTATGAGCACCACTTGTTCTTGAAGAGGACCTGGGTTCAGTTCCCAGCACCTACATGGTGGCTAGCAGCTGTATAAGTAAAGGGAGTAGAGGGATCTGACGCCATCTTCTGACCACCTTGGGCTCCTGCATCTTCATGGCACACATACATACACTCAGGGGACACATACATACACATTAGAGAGCTCATTCGTGACTTCAAGGCAGGTGGTGATGATAAAAGGTACAATTGATGTTTCATTTTCTCAGAACAAACAGAAATGCCAATGGTATGCTGTCCCCACAGAATGTAATGTGAATGCCCATAAAGATACTCAAAGGCAAACCCATGTTTACAGTGCTTCCTACACTCCAGTTCATTCAGAGACATAAGAAAACCCTCAACCCAGGATCCCAAGAGGAAACCATGTTCCACATGCATGGTATAAGTCTCAAAGATTGCAATTTTACACAAGCAAAAGTACACGGGGTTAACAGGCAGTACAATAGGAGTATGTGAAATGGGCAAAGTAACAAAGGTCAGCCATGACTGAACACCCATGTAGCATGGAAAGACCTCCAAACAATGCTGAGTAAAGAGAGAGTTGCAGGAAAGTACATAAAGAATGAGATCATTTGTAACAAAACATACACACATGCACATATGTATAAAACCTTCTACCACACATTTTCTATAGCTAGCAATCATTTTAACACATACACAAATGTGCACACACATGCACAAACATGAATGTAAATTATATATCCTCTTCTCTCAGGCTAATTACTGAATTTACTAAGGTATTTATTTATTTATTTATTTATTTATTTATTTATTTATTTATGGGACAGGGTTTCTCTGTAGCTTTGGAACCTATCCTGGCACTCACTCTGGAGAACAGGATGGCCTCGAGCTCACAGAGATCAGACTCTGCCTCCCGAGTGCTGGGATTAAAGGTGTGTGCCACCAACACCTGGACTACGGTATTTATTTTTAATGGGTAGTTTGCCAAAATCTTCTAGGTTGCTAGTGACCAGGGTTTTCTTTAGTTCCTAGGACTACAGGCCCCACACCAGGATCTTCCCATAAGGACTAACTTAGAGAGTCCAGGTACTGCAGTGCATGCCTATAATCTTAGCACTTAGGAAGTGGAGGCAGGAGAATCAGGAGTTCAAAGCCACCCTCGGCTATATAGCAAGTCCCATGGCCAGCATACATAAGTCAATGTCTCAAAAAAAAAAAAAAAAAAAAAAAATCAAAACCAATCAACCAAAGAACTTAAAAGGGGAATTAATTCAAACATTGAATAATGTCAAAGGCAGTGTCCTTAGACTAGATTAGACATTTGGTTCCCCATTCCATCTTCCCTACAACCATTTCCTATCTACTTCTGTATACAAGATGTCCTCATACCCACAAACCACAATCATGTGCACAAACCCATAAAGCATCCCTGGTATGTCAGGCTCCCAAGAAGCACAAAAAGGGACTATAGCTGAACAGTCTCTTTGACATTAGGGAACATTTCACAGAAATCCAAAAGCAAAGCCATCCTAAAGAAGAAAGAACCTCAGACTCAGGGCAGACATTCTTTCACCACAGCTGTCCAGACCGGCATCTGCAGGCAAGCACTTACCCCCATAACTCTGCCTCGCTGCTCCACGTCTTCCCACATAAAATGGACTATGATCCGGCACATGTATTTTCCAGACCGGCCTTCCTGCTTCATTCGGACTAGACACATCCTAAGTGGAAGCAAAAAGAGTCACTGAATAACTGCATTTTTTTTTTCACACAGTTCACAGAAAAGAGATTTTAGCACAGCATATGGAATCAAAATTCAGGAGTGACCTTGGGTCTTTAACACAGTCACAGTTTAAAAAACAAATGTCCATCTGTGCAGTGAAAAAAACTTGCGCTGGGCAGTGGTGATACAAGAGCACTTGGGAGGCAGAGGCAGGAGGATCTCTGTGAGTTCTAGGACAGCCTGGTCTACAGAGTGAGTCCCAGGACAGCTAGGGCTACACAGAGAAACCCTGTCTCAAAAAATTACCAAAAGAAAGAAGAAAAAAGAAAAAACTTGCATATTACATATGATAATGAAAGCACCATTGAACCAGGGATACCTCAAAAGCCTCCTTCCCACATGGAATAAATCCTATGTGGTTATTAGAAAGACAATCAAGCAGAATTCTCCACTCAACTGGGGAAAATATTTGTTCACTACTACAGAATTTTCTAAATGTGGGTAAAGAATTTCCTGTCTCGTATAGTAGCTACTAGCTACTTGTGGCTACTGAGCACTTTAAGTATAGCTACTCCAAGGATTTCAAAGATATAGTAAGAAAAAGAATCACATTTTAAATATTGCTGTCACATTGAATATTATTTCATATAAGTTTAAATAAAATCTATCATTGAATTAATTTCAGGGGCTGGAAGATGGCTCAGTGAAGAATGGAGTTAGAATCCCAGCACCCATAAAAAGACACGTATGGTTGGGCATGGCTGTAACTGTACCACTGGGGGTTGGAGACAGGTGGCTCCCAAGAGCTCCCTGGTCAGGCAGCTTAGCCCAAACAGTGAGCTTCAGGCCCAGAGCAATAGGAACCCAACACCTTCCTCTGGTCTCCCATAGTACCTGTACCTGAGCATTCATTTGCATGCACCCCCTACAGCCACACCCTCCACATGCCCCACACATTAAAAAACCACCTTTCTTTTCAAAACCACTCTCATTTCTTTTTACTTTAAAAATGTAACTCCATATGTAGAAAATTTTCAATTATATTTGTGGCTTGCATTCTACTTTTCTTGGCCAATATTTGTTCAGTATACAGATCACTGAGAATATTATGATCACATTTTTATAATTATCAAATTGTTCTCCCACTAGATGTAAATTCCATTGAAGGCAAAGATCAAGTTTGTTTTTGTTTGTTGTTGCTTTGTTTTGAGACAGTGTCTCAGTATGTAGCCCTGGCTGTCCTGGAACTCACTCTGTAGACCAGGCTGGCCTCAAACTCAAGAGATCCACCTGCCTCTGCCTCCCGAGTGCTGGACTATAAAGGTGGACATCATCACACCAGGCAAGAATTATGTAATTTTGTTTTGCTTTGTTTTTCAAGATAGGGTTTTTCTTTATTGCTTTGGAGGCTGTCTTGGAACTCACTCTGTAGACCAGGCTGACCTCAAACTCTCAAAGCCTCTGCCTCCTGAGTGCTGGATTAAAGGCATGTGCCACCAATGTCGGGCTGTAATTTTTATTAATTTAAACATATATTTAGGGGCAGGAGAGATGGCTCAATGGTTAAGAGCACTGGCTGCTCTTCCAGGAGACCCAAATTCGGTTCTCAAGCACCCAATCAGGTGGCCCAGGGGTACCCCAGGCTTCTGGCCTCCTCATATACCAACACTCACATGCACAAACCCACACATGCATGTATTTAATTATACAAAAGAATATAATCAAGGTTACTAACTTTTCAAAGTAGTTCCTAATATTCTTATGACCATACTAATTTCTAATGTCTTGAACTAGGTATTAAATGACTGCAACAGACTAGTCAGCTGAAAGACAATCCCTGCTATAATTTCAGAATGCTATAATTTATCTAAATTGACAAGTCTATCTCCATACAAAAGCTGCCCATTAAAATCAACTAAAAGGGGGCTGAGGAGATGGCTCAGGAGTTAAGTGCATGCCTGTGGGGATCTGAGGATGTACTGAGTGGATAAATTTTGACACAGGAATGTCCACATCTCCAGAATGCCCAAAGCCACAGACCCATGAGACCATTGGTAAAGCTGTTACCAGTATGAACAGGCTCAAGAGAAATGGCAGAGCTGTTCTTGAGAGTCAAAGCATAGATGGCTATTGGTATTGCACAAAGATTAGCAACTGCAACTTCTTCCTCCTGAACACCCCGAAACTGCTCTACTATAGAGACCTCCTACTGAGACTAGCTAACCCCTTCCCGGGTGCTGTACCTGATAAACACACTGATGTTCTAGGTTGTGGAGGTAGCAGTTGCATTAGAGAAGCCCGCCTGATCCCAACTTCACTGTACAAGTGTCTGTCTGTTCTTCATTCCCTTACTGCCACTAGTAGCATGCATGCACTGCCATTGCAGAGAACCCAAAGTCAGCTCATAGCTCCAACAGCAGGGGCTCACAGTGGCCTGTAACTGTAGCACCAAGGGATCTCATACCCTCTTCTGGCCTCCTTGAACACCCACACACATTTACATAAGTAAAAATAAATCTTTAAAAAGAAAACTAGTCACAAGCAGTGGCATCTGCCTCTAGTCCCAGCAGAGGATCTCTGTAAAGGCCAGCCTGGTCCACATATCAAGATCCTGCCTAAAAAAAAAAAAAAAAAAAAAAAAAGAGAGAAGAAGAAGAAGAGGGAGGGAGAGAGAGAGAGAGAGAGAGAGAGAGAGAGAGAGAGAGAGAGAGAGAGAGAAAGAGAGAGAGTGCAGGTTCATGCTTAGAGCAGGCTATAGGGGGCACACATAAACAAATTCCAGTACGCAGGAGACAAGAAAATTGCAAATTCAAGGCCAGCCTGAACTACAGAGCAAGACCCTGTCTCACTATGCTGCTCTGTAAAAGAAAAATCCACAAGCAACAATGGAATGATTCCAATCTGACTTGCCTCAACATCTCTATGAATGACTAAATTGGAAAAAGAAAACACACTTATCAAATGGGCAGATGACAAGCTGGGCAAGAGAACAAATATGCTACATGACCCAACCATGACCCAAAAATATCTCCACAAGTCTGTCTCAATGGGATGCACCTTACAAGAATCTGAATGGGGGTGGAGAGGTGGGGAAGGTTCTGTACTTGAGTCTAGTGGCTAAAACTCCAGAGGTCCAGAATACATGAATGACACCTACCAATGTAAAAAAGCCTTTAAAAATGAAGATAATAGAACACACTCAGTGCAAGTCAAAAGAATAATGATGCTGACCCCAAATTAATGTTCTAGATACAATTGAAATATGCCCTCAATGGCAAAGTGAGACTCCAAATCTGCTTGGAATAGCATCTACTAATTCTAATTTTGAACATCATTATCTGAAGAGGTGAGGTTACAGTTCTGTTCTACTGCACAGCAATGAGACTACAATAACAATAATGAAATATACTTGAGAATGGCCAGAAGAGAGGATTTTAACTATTCTCACTCCACAGAAATAATATGAGATGATGGCCCTGGTTTGATTATAACACAATGTACACATGTGTCAAAATATTGTATAATTTATAAATATGTATAATGATGGGCCAATTAAAATTAAGAAGATGAGGAAGAGAAAAAAGATGAGTGAGCAGGCTGGCAAGGTGGAAAAGGCAATTGCCACCTAATCCTGGTGGCACATCCAGCAGCAAGTATCTAAAGATTTAAGTAACTGGATGGACAACTTCAAAATGCAGAAAACTAGCTTTTTCACATAAGGAGAACAGATGTTTGGTGTAGATGAAGCTTTTTCATTATTATTTATAGGCAGTGTGGGCAGCCCAAGTTGAGTGCTGGGAACCAAATTCAGCTCCTACAAAAAAGCAGTGCCTCCCTTAACCACTGAGCACCTCCGTACCCTGAGCAGTTCCTCCCGTAAGCACCGAGCATCTCTGGAGCCTGAGCATGCAGCTTTCTAACTAAAGGTTCACTACTAATCTCAAGTGGATTTGTTGGTATTTTCATTCTAATTTTTAGCCTCTGAACCCAGTTCATACCAAAAATATAAGACTTTGAGACAATAATGAAGACCGCATGATAATATACAATAGGGAGCATATTTCAAAGTAGAAATGCACTGAGTTAAGTTCAACAGCACTTTCTTTATAAGACTTTTCTAAAAGTTAGTCAAATTGTTCTTGTCAGCCTTTCACCTGAAAATGTGCAATGTGTTTTGATGCTTAAGTGTCATAGGAGGCCAATTCATCAACAGCAATAGTGAGGTAATGGAATTCTTCATTTATTTGAAAATTCTGTTAATACACCTGCCCTCTGGGGTTTAAAAGGCACAGATTTTTTCAGACCATAAACTTTCTAACTATATCAACATGCGGTGAGGTGTTGTTTGGGGTTTCACAGCACAGCTTGTTCTATAGGCATTATAAGATAATGGTTAGCAATGACATTCTATGCTGGAGAGAATGTGGAGAAAAAGGAACATTCCTCCATTGCTGGTGGAAGTGCAAACTTGTACGACCACTTTGGAAATCAGTATGGCAGTTTCTCAGGAAAATGGGAATCAGTCTACCTCAAGATCCAGCAATTACTCTCTTGGGCATATACCCAAATAATGCATGTTCATACAACAAGGACATATGTTCAACTATGTTCATAGAAGTGTTGTTTGTAATAGCCAGAACCTGGAAGCAACCTAGATGCCCCTCAACTGAAGAATGGATAGAGAAAATGTGGTACATTTACACAATGGAGTACTACTCAGTGGAAAAAAGCAATGGAATCTTGAAACTCGCAGGAAAATGGATGGAACTAGAAGAGTTACCATCCTGAGTGAGGTAATCTAGTCACAAAAAGACAAACATGGTATGTACTCACTCATATATGAATTTTAGACATAGAGCAAAAGATTACTAGCCTACAATCCACATCACCAAAGGAATTAGAAAACAGGAGGACCCAAGAGAAGAATGCATGGCCTCCCGGAGAAGGGGAAGGGGACAGGATCTCCTGAGCTAATTGGGAGCATGGGGGTAGGGGAGAGGGAGCTGGGAGAGAGGGGAGAAGAGGCAGGGAGAAGAGGAAATGGGGGAGCAGGAAGGCTGAGTCGGGGGAAGAACAGAGGAGAGCAGGATGAGAGATACCATAATAGAGGGAGCCATTATAAGTTCAAGGAGAGATATGGCACTAGGGAGATTTCCAAAGATCTACAAGGATGACACCAACTGGCAATCTAAGCAATAGTGGAGAGGCTATCCTAAATGCCCTTCCCCTATAAAGAGACTGATGACTACCTTATATGCCATCCTAGAGGCTTCATCCAGTGGCTGATGGAAGCAGAGGCAAACACCCACAGCTAAACACTGAACTGAACTCTGGAACCCAGTTGCAGAGAGGGAGGAGTGATGAGTAAAGAGGTCAAGACCAGGCTGGTGAAACCCAAAGAAACAGCTGACCTGAACAAGGGGGAGCATATGGATCCCAGACTAATGTCTGGGAGGCCAGCATGGGACTGATCCAGACCCCTGAACATGGATGTCAGTGAGGAGGCCTCAGCAATCTATGGGGCCTCTGGTAGTAGATCATTATTTATCCCTGGCATAAGAAAGGACTTTGGGAGCCCATTCCACGTGGAGGGATGCTCTCTCAGCCTGGACACATGGGGGAGGGCCTAGGCCCTGCCCAAGATGATATGACAGACTTTGGGGATCCCCCATGGATGGCCTTACCTTCCCTGGGGAGCAAAGGGGGGATGGAGTGGGGGACAAATGGAGGGTGGGGGAGGAGGGGAGGGAGAGGGAGCAGGGATTGACCTGTGAAGCAGACTTGTTTCTAATTTGAACTAATAAAAAAATAATTTCTTGGGGAAAAAAAGATTAATGGTTAGCTCAATAGTCGTCTGTGCTAAAAAGATAATACAAAATGAAGGTACTCTCACACTGACTGACTACCCAATGAACAGATCCTGAGCTCCTACTGCATGTAGGTAATGGTAGAATGACCAGGTATTACAGTGATGGCAAAGACATGAGTCCAGCTTTCAAGCTGTGTGTCTCCTAGGAGAAACAAAACAAGGCACATACAAACAACAGGGAAAGGTTTAATAAGATAGCTCAGTGGGTTAGGGCAATTGCTGCCAAGCCTGACTCCCTCAAACCCACATGGCAGAAGGAGAGAACTGATTCCTAAGAGCTGTCCTCTGAACTACACACCATGGCACATATGCCCACATGTGTGCATACACACAATAAAGAAATAAATAAACAAATGTAAAAAAAGAAGGCAGCATCTCAAAACATGCAATGGAGTTTGAAAGAACACTTTGGGATGAATAGGATCTGAAGAAGCTTGACGGGAAATGAAACATTATACCTGAGGCTTGAAAGGATGGGCTGAAATGAAGATGCAACAAACGTCAAGAGGCCTTTCCAAAAGACAGGCACGGAGAACAAAGCCAGGGCCATGGAAGAAGTCAGCACATGTCAAAGGAACAATGAATACCTAAATTTGTAACAGGGTAGAGTATGAGAAGGAGGAAAGTGAAGCCAGAGGAATCCTGAGTGACTCTGTAATGTCATGCAGAGAAAAGTCTGAACCTCTCTGGGCTAAGCAGTCAACCCAGAGCCACTGGGAGAAAAAAATGTGAAGAGATTACCACGTTGGCACTCAGAGCAGAAGAGTCACTGAGACGTTAGCTCTTATTCCCAGCCTTAGCCCACAATTAAACACCAACATCACCAAGGTTGGAAGCAACAAAATGGAGGAAGTCTTTCTTTGTGGAACTGAGGTCTTTGTCCAGTCTGAAAATACAAGGTTGCCCTGCCTTTTGAGAGAAATGTAAACAGCGACGTTTGTTTTAAACCTCTATCTAACTTTGGTGTTCCTAACAGTTTAGGAAATAGTTTAGTATTGACAGCTATCAACCAAAAAAGAGAAAGTTCAAATTACTCCTAAAACACTGCATCAAATTAGTTCAGTGGATGTGTGACCAATGCAAAGCACTTAACGATATAAAGCTCAACAGCAAATATCTCCTTGGAAGACCAAGAATCAGTTTTCCTCTCAGCGTATGTGCTGAAAGTTCCTGTGTTGTAAGGAAAATGTAAGATTCAGACCACAGGGCCCTCCAGCCACTAACACTAACTAAAAGTTCATCAATGTACACCCTGAGGTCATGAATCAAACTCTGTAAGGAGCTAAGAACAGAAGAAAACTCCCATTGTAAAGAACTTTCGTTCTTACTCTCCAGAAAGAAAGAAAGAAAGAAAGAAAGAAAGAAAGAAAGAAAGAAAGAAAGAAAGAAAGAAAGAAAGAAAGAAAAGCAGAGCTGGAGACCACACCTATGTGGTAAAACAGGCAGCTGCCTAGGATGTCCAATGAGCAGTTCAAGGCCAGCTCCTTCAAGGTAGGGTGCTACCTTGAAGCTCACACATATTCAATTCTGCTTCTTCCCCTGCACAGTAACTGCTTTGAACAGATAACACACGGAAGGAAAAGGAAGACACCTTCCTACCCCTTCCCAAGCAGTCTTCAGCTACAGCAACTAGCTCCCCGGGAGTCCTTCCATATAATCTTATCACACACAGTTCCAGTGTCCAAGTCTTCCTTTCTATACATGGCAGTAGCTTTTCCTTTCTTCACCTTGCTAACATCTACACACATTATTCTGACAGTGAGAAGCAAAGAGGAGAATCCCTGGAAGCTTACTGCCCCCACCCCCCAGCCTAGCCCATGCAGTACAACATCCAGGAGACTCCACCTTAAACAAGATGGAAGGTGAAGACCAACACCCAAGGTTACCCTCTGACCTCCACATAGGCAAGTGACGTGTGTACACAAACAAACATACCAAACAGTTAGAGTAGTATCTGCCACAGGCGGAACTCAGCTTATCTGGCAATTTTTAATATTCTACAAATGACTAAGAAGGAAAAAATTAAATAGCAAAAGAGAAAAAAATGCTATAATAAACAGCCAACACTGCTCCATACTAAGCCCCCTGGCTAAGCGCTGTAGGTGCATTTCTTTCTTGTTTTCAGAGTTTTGTTATCCTATATACCTCAAACTACCACCCTGGGCATGTAGCTTACACCTGTAATCCTAGCACTCAGAGAGACTGAGGAGGACCTCCGTTAGTTCAAGTTCAGAGCTAGCCGGAACCAAGTTCCAGAACAGTCTGGCAGAAGTATGAGACTTTAACACACACACACACACACACACACACACACACACACGGGTGAGACAAGGACCCTCCTGTCTCAGCCTCTGCAACTCTGATGCTCACACTGTCTCAATTCCACTGTTGAAAAAAACTCACCTCTGCATCTGGGGTTGGAGAGACAGCACAACAGTTAAAAGCACTTGTTCTCCAGAGGACCTGGGTTGGATTCCCAGCACTCACATGGTAATTCAGAACCATCTATAACTCCAGTCCCAGGGGATCAGATGTCCTCTTCTGACCCCCAGGAGTTCCAGGCATGCACACGGTGCGCAGACATACATGTAGGCAAAACATGGATACACTTAAAGTAAGAATACTTTTTAGCGAGGCGGTGATGGTGCATGCCTTTAGTACAAGCATTTGGGAAGCAGAGGCAGATGGGTCTCTGTGAGTTCAAGGGCAGCCTGATCTACAACGTGAGTTACAGGACAGCCAGAGCTACACAGAGAAACCCTGTCTTGGGGGAGGGAGGGACTTAAGTGACTTTTAAGAAAGGAAGAAAAAAAAAAAAAAACTGTTTAGAGCAGTAATCCCTCCAACAATACAAATCTAGTGAGACCTGCACCTAGAATTATACTGAGGCATGTTTGTTTGCCTCCTTCACTGACCACAACAAGCCCTCCAGAATCTACCAACTCAATTTTCCCTTGAATCTTTACAGGACACACTTTAAGTTTTAAAACTAGCATCACATTAGAAAAAGCATATTGGGGACTGGTGAGATGGCTCAGTGGTTAAGCACACTGGCTGCTCTTGCAGAGGACCAGAGTTGAGTCTCAGCACCCACAGGGTGGCTCAGAATCATATATAACTCTTGTTCCGGGAGACCCAATGCCCAGATACACCAGATATACATGTGATGGTACACACACAAACATATGAACACAAGCAATACATTTATACACATAAAAAAAATTTTAAAAACATTTTTGTAAAGAAAAAACATATGGGGAAGAGGAGAGATGGCTCAGTGGTTACAAGCCTACTCTTCAATCTGCTCTTCTAGAGGACAAAGGTTAAGTTCCAACAACCATGTCAGGTGGCTCACAACCTCCTCTAGCTCCAGTTCTAGGGGATACACTATCTCTGGCCTCTGGGCATACATGCACATGTACACACACCCCACACACACTTTATACCTATTGAAAAATAAAAATCTAAAATCCATAATGGAAAAAAAGCACACTGGAAGGGAAAGATGCCTAAACTGATACAAACCTACCTATAAGAACAAAAGCCACTCTTGGAAAGGAAGAAACTAAATTGTACTAAAGATAAATACATACCCAGGTATGACATTGCAAGCCTGTAACTCCAGCACTGGAGAGACCGGATGAAAAAAGACACTAACACCCTAAATTTGAGGGCAGCCTAGGATACACAGGGAAAAACCTGTCTCAAAAAGCAAAAAGGTAGATGAACCGACACCCCCAAACTCCAAATAAACCAATTAATGGTAAACAGAACAGAATAAAACTACCAAGTGAGATTCAAAGACAAAAATACAAGCTGGAAGGTAAAGCAAAATTAATGAAACAAATTCAAAATGGCTCATCTAAAAAACTAGACGATTCTAGGGCCTACTCTAAAACAAAGCTAATGTGTCACATCCTATGAGTCATTATGAGCTAGTCAACTTCCAGAATACTAAGTTTACACAAAAGAACCTAACAGCTGAACTCCAACCTTAATCGACACTGTGAATGTATTCCTCACACTAATGCTCATCTTTTTTCTTTTCTTTTCTTTTTTTTCCCCCAGACAGGGTTTTTGTTTGGTTGGTTTGGTTTTTCCAGATAGGGCTCTTCTGTGTAGTCCTGGCTGTTCTGGAACTCACTCTGTAGACCAGGCTGGCCTTTAACTCACAGAGATCTGCCTGCTTCTGCCTCCCAAGTGATGGGATTAAAGGTGTGTGCCACTGTCGCCGCTGTCACCCGGCTTTTTAGACAGGGTTTTATACAGCTCAGGCTAGTCTTGAGCTTCTTGATTCTCTGCTTTCGACTTCCAAAGTACTGGGATTACAGCCCTGTACCATCACACCCAGATCTTATGTTAAATTTTGAAAAGGGCTCTTTTGGGGGAAGGAAAGCTTACAGACTAAAACAAAAATTATCCTCATGAATGCAAAGAAAATTCTTAATAATAAAAATTCTTGCACTTGCTTCACAAGTCCTTATGCGCACCTACTTCGCACACAGGCTGAGCTGCACTGCTCTACAGGGATTCTACACACTCCTCCCACCGTCACTGATGTTCTTAAACCCACAATTTATTATTGAGGTTTTACGCCTCAGCACTGTCCTGTCTCTCAGTGATTCCAGTGGCTCATAAATAATCCTGATCTCTTTTACATATAAGGAAGGCAAACAACCCAGCTAGCAAAGTAAAGAAAAAAAGAGTGCTCAAGTCTTCCTGACGGCTCCTCATCTCTGTAAAAGGCCAACCCAAAGACGGCCAAAGAGGAAAAGCTCGCTGAGCATGAGTCTCAGATAAAGGACTAAAGACACTGACCGCCTCATGCTATTAAGTTCCGCAATAGAAGACTTCATGCGTCTGGGCCCACCACCTTCCTCTATTTGCACAATTACACATCTGGTACAGCTCTCTGCATTTCACAGAAAACCAAGGTGCTTAAGTAACTAAGGTGGCACAGTGGAGCTGAAGCATAGCTAGAGCTTTCCCCAAGCCAGTGTCTCTAAATTAGCTCTTCAATTCAGCGATGGCCCAGCACCAGTGGCCTCTTCCTGCTAGGACGGCATCCCTGTCTGCACAGTCAAAAGCAACAAGAGCCTCTCTCTCTCCTCTCGAGCCCCGGAGCAAGGCCACAGCTCTTCTCAACATCTATCCAAAGGGTAGGGTTCTTTAGGACTTCTGCCACATTTGGGCAGCCTGTCGCACTCAGCATGTTTAGCATTTGCCCTTGTTTGACCACATAAGCTGCTTTTAAGGGGATCTGATTCTAAATTCAGTATCAGTGGGCAGGTGAGCAGGTCTGTCACACTGGCTACTATGAAGAAATCTCAAGTGGAACTTTCCTAGAGCTTGTTTGCCTTACTTAGCATCAGCTAAGGCCATAAAAGCCAGGCCAGCATGGCCATGATGATGCCCCTTAGATTGCTAATGAATGGTTTATTTATTGGTGAGCTGGCACACTGACGCTTTCCTGGGGCCATCTCTACCTTGTTTCTGAAACTTCCCCCCTGTGAAGTCTAAGCCTTCTAGGGGGAGCACAGGAGCCACCAGACTTGTCAGTAGCAAAAGATAAGTGGGGGCAAAATGCTTCCTGAAACCATCTTCACTAAACATATAACTTGGTTGGCTTGGCAAGTACCAGGGCACTAAAGGTCATGTGTGCTGGTAAAAGGCAGCCGCGTGGGCCTTTGGTTTGAACAAAAGTGAAAAACAACCACCTATACTTGTGGGGGTGGGAGCAAAGACTCTGGCTGGGGGCAGGAGAAAGAAGCTGTGCACATGGCCAGGACATATCGCAGGTCTCAAGCTATTGGAATCCAGCAGGGCCAGGATGCCCTACAGCCACGTGAAAGCTGCTGGGGTGGGTTTAAAGAACTCCTCGAAAATGCGGCCAGTGCTTGTCAGGCAGGCCTCTGGCCACACTGGGATGGAGAAAGAATGCTTCCCAAACCCTTTCCCACCCAGTTTACTTCCTCTTCTTTACAAGTCTTCTCATCTGGCTTCTCTAATGTTCAGTCTCCATCTTTCTTTGGAACTTGAATTTTTAAAAGTTACTTCTTCCTCTACTCACTGCTCAGGCCATCCTCTGGCTCTCGACCCCAGAAGGCCAACAATTGCTGTCCTTAACCATCTACCATTTCCAGGGATTACCAGGACACAGACAGTGCATACCAAGAAAGGCAATGCTCACTTTATAGCTGGCAATCACTAAGTCATTTCTATTGCTATTCACATTCAGGGGACAAGACCCCTATCCCCTAGGGACACTAAGGGATGAACAGCTAACACAGTCAGCTTTGGCTTTGTCTCAGATCCTCCACTGCTGATGTGGAACATGAAGTGACCTGTGACAAATATCATAAAATCACCAAAACCACTTCTCTTTGTGTAAGACAAGGGAACTGAACTAGATACATGGTTTTTAAAACTGCCTTCTGGGTTCCCATGAAGCTACCTTCAGGTTCCTTTTCTACAGGTATGTTATACAGATAAGAAGTGACCAGGTCATTCCCACATCCTTCAATCCAAGTAGTAGTCCTCTCATCCACTTACATAGTATGGCTAAGGATGAGATTTCCTGTGTGTGTGTGTGTGTGTGTGTGTGTGTGTGTGTGTGTGTGTGTGTGTGTGTGTGTGTGTTGCGAAAACACACACAGGGCTTGGCATTTAAGAGTGCATACGGATCTTGCAGAAGACCTGAGTTACAGAATTTCAAAAAATGTACAATGAAATAACCAACAACAAGATTTATAACTTGAATTTAATTTAAACATTACAAAATGATGGGGGGTAGGGAGAGTTTGAGACTAGAAAGATGGCTCAATGGTTAACACCATGTACAAACACACACATATATAAATAATAATATTGGTTTCACTTTTGTTGTTGTTTACACAGAGTTTCTCTGAATAGCCCTGACTGTCCTAGAACTTGTTCTGTAGACCAGGCTGACTTCGAACTCAAGAGATTCACCTGCCTCTGCCCCGCAAGTGCTGGGATTAAAGGTGTGCACCATCACCACCCAGCTCACTTATTGTCTTAGGGTTTCTACTGCTGTGAAGAGACACCATGACCACAACACCTCTTATAAAGGAAAACATTTAATTGATGCGGCCACTTTCAGAGGTTTAGTCTATTATCACGGCGGCGTGCAGGCAAACGTGGTGCTGGAAAATTCTGCATCTTGATAGGCAGACAACAGGAAGTGGTCTCAGGTACTGGATGTGACTTGAGCATATGAGACTTCAAAGCCCACCCTCACAGTGACACCAACTCCAACAAGGCCACACCTACCCAACAAAGTCACACCTCCCAATAGTGCCACTCATCTGGGGAGCCATTTTCTTCCAAACATCCGCATTCCACTCCCTGGACCCCAAAGGCTTGAAGTAATATCATAGTACAAAAATGCATTCAGTCAACAAAAACAAAACAAACAAAAAAAGTCAGGCATTGCTAGCACATGCCTTTAATTCCAGCATTTGGGAGACAGAGGCAGGTGGATCTCAGTGAGTTCAAGGCTAGCCTGGTCTACAGAGAGATTGCCAGGATATCCAGAGCTATTACACAGAGAAACCCTGTGTCAAAAAACAAAACAAAAATGCATTCAGTCCAACTTCAAAAGCTGGGCATTGGTGGTGTACACCTTTAGTCCCAGCAGTTGGGAAGCAGAGGCAGATGGATCCCTGTGAGTTCAAGGCCAGCCTGGTCTACAGAGCAAGTGCCTAGATAGGCTCCACAGCTACAAAGAGAAATCCTGTCTTGAGAAAAAAAAAAAAAAAGTCCCCATAATCTATAACAGTCTCAAACTATTCAAAAGTCTAAAATTCAAAGTCTCTTCTGAGACTCATGCAATCTCTTAACTATAATCCCCTGTAAAATCAAAATCAAAAAGCAGATCACATGATTCCAACATATAATGGCACAGGATACACATTACCATTCTAAAACATAGGGAAGGGAGCATAGTGAAGAATTACTGGACCAAACCAGGACTGAAAACCAGTTGGGCAAACTCCAAATTCTGCACCTCTACATCTGATGTCAAAGCGCCCTTCAGATCTCCAACCCCTTTCAGCTTTGTTGACTGCAACACAGTTCTTCCTCTTGGGCTGGTGTGTCATCCCCCCCCCCCCCCAAGCAGCTCTCCTTAGCAGGTTCCCCACAGCTTTGGCATCTCCAACATCTTGGGAGTCTCCAAGGCAAGCCAGGTTTCAGCTTCACACAATGGCCTCTCTAGGTCTCTTTTCAGGAACACCCCTGACACAAGCCTGGCCTCAGCAGCTTTCCTTAGTTAGCCTCAGAGGCAAACTCCTAGCCCCTTTCTTCTATCCTTAACTCTAGAATCATGTGGCTGAAGCTACCAAGTTCTGTTGCTTACTGGGGCTGGAACATGGCCCCCTCATTCAATCACATCATCACCAACTTTCTGTTTTCAATGGTTACCTTCACTACAAATGCTTGGCTGTTCTGGAACTTTCTCTGTAGACCAGGCTGGCCAGCCTCTGCCTCTGGATTGCTGGAATTAAGGGGATGTACCACCACACCCTGCTTTAAGCTTTTCTTTAATTCCCTTTCTCAAGTTGGAAATTTAGCTGGGTGGGATCTTGCCCCTGAAGTTACCACTCCCTTTATTTCATTTCTTAATCTGTTTATCTCCTTGAACACAGGACTTAGCGCCATTCCACTTGCTGGTGCTCCTTTTCTCCTCAAATATTTTTTCCTTGCTCAGCTTGTTCCTTTTCATTATAAATCTTCATTAGAGTTAACATCAGTACCCACACAACAGAGTCTGTATTGGGGTGTTTTGAGATTCCCTCTGCCAATGGTATTAATCCAAAATTTTCACTTTAGCCTCAGGCAGAGTTTTCAGACAAGAGCAAAAAGCAGCCACATTCTTCACCAAAATACCACAAGAATGATCTCTAGGCAACGTACTAAAATTCTTCTCTGAAATTCTTGAGCCAGCACCGCCACAGTTCATCTGATGACACTCAGCATCACTGTCTTCCATGGTCCCAGTATGGCCCATTACGAAGCACTTGAAGCATTCCACTGCTTTCCTAACCCAAGCTCCCAAAGTCCATATTACCCTAAATAAAAACATGGCCCTCCCATCACAGCAATGCCCCACTCCTAGAACCAACCTCTGATTGAGTAAGGGTTTCTGTTGCTGTGAAGAGACACCATGACCACGGCAACTCTTTTTTTTTTTTTTTTTTTTTTTTTTTTTTGAGACAGGGTTTCTCTGAGTAGCTTTGGAGGCTGTCCTGGAACTCACTCTGTAGATCAAGCTGGTCTTGAACTCACAGAGATCCGCCTGCCCCTCTGCCTCCTGAGTGGCTGGGATTAAAGGTGTGCGCCACCAACGCCCGGCATTTGTTTGTTTGTTTGTTTTTTGGTTGACCATGGCAACTCTTATAAAGGAAAACAATTAATTGAGGTAACAGTTTACAGTTTCAAAGGTTTAGTCCATTCTCATCATGGCAGGGAGTATGGTGGTTAGAAGTATAGAGGCACAGACATAGCCCTGGAGAATTCTACATTGTGATAGGCAGGCAACAGGAAGTGGTCTCAGACACTGGACATAGCTTGAGTATATGAGACCTTAAAGCCCACCCCCACAAAGACACGTTTACTCCAACAAGACCGCACCTATTCCAACAAAGCCATATCTCCTAACAGTGCCACTCCCTTTGGGGGCCGTTTTCTTTCAAACTACCAGTTATTATAATATTATTAAGACAAAGGGTGATAAAGCAGGATATCCAACCCTCTCCTTTGGTCTCTGCACATATAAGCACATGTAGGAGGACACAAACACAAGTTATATAGTGTACATATGTATGTATTGAAATACTATACAGCACTCCATTAATATGTATAATTTTTATGTATCAGTTAGATTTTAAAATGGAAAGAAACACCTAAGGGCCACAGAACTGCCTTCAGAGGGAAGGGAAAGCTTACGATGACAATAGTGGCTTAATCAGATACTGAGGAAAGAAGATTTGTCCAGCTGTGAGAATGATAAATACCTCCAGAATAAAGACTCCACAGAACAGTAGCAGACAGCAGTAGTAAAAGCATCTTTACTACTGGCTGAATCTTACAGAACATGAACAACACACTAAGAAACTTGAGAGCCAAGGTGGGAATCCAGGTACTGGTGGGTGCACCCCAATGAAATAAACTCAGTGGGAGAAACCTTCAACTTCTGCTAAAATTAGTTCCAATAGAATAGGAAGTATCAGACATTTCCTGACATTGCAAAACACAAGGTTTATTTAATGTTTGCATCCAATACTACAAGCATGCATACTGGGTCACAAAGTAAAATTAATTTACTTCTGTGAGCTCAGGGTCAAGAGTTTGAGCTAGGCAACTAATGACTGACTGACCAGGTTAAACAAATGAAGGACATATCAAAAAGGAACTCCCGGTTTCTGGTACAGGTATCTGAATGGGCTCACAATGAATGGCTATATCAAAAAGGAACTCCGGGATTCTGGTACAGGTATCTGAATGGGCTCACAATGAATGGCTGGGATAAGGAAAGTTAGGAGGGCTGCTTTACCAAGCCAGTGTAGGGATGCTAGGGATTTCCAACAGCATCTTTTTCAGCAGCCACATTCAATAATGATCGTGTTCAGCAGGGACAAGGGACACAGTCAGTGCCACTGCAAGCTCACTGAATATACAACTAACAGAGGTCTTCTAGGAACACAAGAGGTATGTGGTCTTAAATCTCAACCCACTGAAAAACTATGGAACCAGAAAGAGTAGACAGACAGGAGAAGTATAGCATCTTCAGAGAGCATACAGGATGGCTCGGTATCCTGTTCTATCCCAACTACCAATAGGATCCACTACCTAGGGGACCCAGGCAAACATTCTGGAAAGTCTATCATCAGGGCACTTTCATTTCCTAGGAGTCTCTCTGGTTTTGTTTTGTCTTTCTTTAGGACTGTTTCCTTGTCTCCTCTCTCAGTTTCCACTCCAAAAGGTGTTATAGTTTGTATTCCTCCAGTGGCACAGCTTACTTCGATCTCTAAATTGGAGTTTGGCTGCCCCTCAGTTTGGACTCTTAGGAAAGGGAGTTCTCCAATTCTGGGAAGATCACTACACAACTGTGTAGGGGACAGTAAGCCACGCCTGTTAGAGGCTTGTGCCTGACCACACCTGTCAAGGCGTGGTCAAGGTGAGGTCAGGATGATGCAGGATGGGCTCTTAAGGGGCTGCAGAGCACATGGGAACCCCCTTCTCCCTGGCCTCGCTGCTCGGCTGCCCTGGGCACGCTCTGGCTTGCGTTTGGCTGGTATTTATCTCAATAAAGATATCTGACCTTACGGACTACGGATCATCTATTGTGGTCACGCAATACAACTGAGCCCAAAACTATTTGTTTGTTTGCTTTTTGTTTTTATTTCTGTAGACAGGGTTTCTCTGTGTAGCCTTGACTGTCCTGGAACTCACTCTGTAGACCAGGCTGGCCTTGAACTCGAAGAGATATTCCTGCCTCTGCCTCCCAAGAATGTGGGGATTAAAGGCATGTGCTGCCACTGCCACCACCACCTGGCTTTTTTTTTTTTTTTTTTTTCCTCAAAAACTACTTTTCTGGTCACCCTTTGACTACATTCTTCCACGAACCTGTCACCAAAAATGTCAGCCAACTGGCTGCCCTCAAATACCTGCAGGTGCAGTCTTTCCCTCCTGCTGCTCTTCAGAAGCGCCCTCTCTTTCTACCACAGTCATTTTACTTACTCCTCATGATCTCTATCCCTCACACATTAGCTCTGCCCTACACTGTCCTCACTCCTGCCACTGAATTCAGACTTAGTTCTACCTGTGTGCTTCCACAGCACCTCTTTGGGCTTTGCGCCAAACATTTCATTAGCATCTATTATAGACAATAGCACTCAAAGCCCTTTTCCAATACAGTTTCTTGAATGTGTGCACTGTATCACAGCTTCTCTCCAGCACCCCATGGTCCCAAACACACAGTAGGTCCTTGACAAGGATTTTCTGACTCAAACAGACAAGATGTTCTACCAAAACCTATTTAGATCATGGCAATTAAGAGCAATGAAGAGACGTGGCAGGCAGTGGTGCGCACGCCTTTAATCCCAGCTCTCGGGAGGCAGAGGCAGGCAGGTCTCTGAGTTTGAGGCCAGCCTGATCTACAGCAACAAAGAGAATTCCAGGACAGCCAAGGCTACACAGACTCTGTCTCAGAAAACTACAAAGGAAGGAAGGAAGGAAGGAAGGAAGGAAGGAAGGAAGGAAGGAAGGAAGGAAGGAAGGAAGGAAGGAAGGAAGGAAGGAAGGGAGGAAAGAAAGAAAGATCCCCTCTTCTACTTAGCTGGTGGTGGTGCACCCCACTCCTCACTCAGCTGTGTGTGGTGGTGCACCCCACTCCTTACTTAGCTGCGGGTGGTACACTCCATTCCTCTGAAAAGTTAACTTCAGCAAGAAAGGTTGAGTAGACATTTTGGCAAGTTTAAGGAAATACAAATAATTTCAAGGTTCTCCCCACTGCTATTAGTCAGGTATTGACCTTGGGATGTGGTTGCAGGGATTATATATTTTACTTTGCCATCCACGCCCTCTGCCACTCTGATACCTCTAGCTATATGGGCAATAAAGAGTCTTTCATACAGGCTCTGAATATTATCTTTGAGCTCCTCTGGGAACAACTTAGCCTTCTCTCAACCCTCCCACCTTTCCAATGAGTAATTCTACCATACAGTCCTCAGCTCTCAAAAAAAGTAGTTTTCTTCTCAATGTATCCAGTTTCCCTCCCTGTACCCTCGCCTTAACCTCCACCATGGACACCAAAGGCAGACTGTGCCTTCTCAGCTGCCTGACAAGAAGCCACAGTACATATCTCAGAGAAGAGAACTAGGAAGGGTCTCAACACTGGGAGCGTCCTATTCAATCCTATAAGCACCATTTACATATATCCAGAACCTAGCAGCCCTGTTTATAACTGGGCATTTATGTGTCCTAGCTCCCTCACTAAAACTGGGCTTCTTGAGAACTAGCCCTAGTTCCCAGCGAAGTGCCCAGGACATAGTGTACCTTCTATAAACTAATGCTTCAGAGGGTTTTAAAAAAAATCCATAAAATAAATTGCCCCTTCAGGCTCCCTAGCCAAACTCAGTGACGATGTGAATTTGGAAGAAGAAACGTTTCAGAGGTGATTATAACTAAAACATCTTTATATAGTAGCCAGGCCTGTGATGCAAAGCTCAGCTAAAGACAGTCTCAAACAAGGGTCCTTTGATGGGCAGCCATTCCCCACGTTCCTTGGACTGCTCACTATGGTGAATGTAGTAAACCCAGTTCTCCAGAGTTTACTTTCCCAAGATCTGGCAAGTCCCCCAGCCCCCACTTTAGTGACTCCTATATCCCCCTTTGACCTTTAATGCTGTGTAACAGTAGATGAAAATCGATTTTTTTTTTAAGGCTACTTCACATCTGAAGAAAAAATATACTGTTTAAGGTGTTAAATATTTTCATATGCAACAAATCCAGCTTGACTCTAACCTGCACACACACTTAGAGGCACAGACATAAATGTCAGTGGTAAAATTTGTTATAGGTTTCTGATGACCAGAGATGGAAATGACCACGGATTCTCACAATTCAAACCACTTTTACGTAAATGTGAACTTTCCTAAAACACCCAAGGGGAGAACTTTTCCACTCGACCTCAGAGAGTCTCTTAGAGATACTGATAGCATTATTCGTGGGGTTAGGTGTTCTTTGAAAAAAAAAATATTACAAATATTGGTTTCTTTTGGGGTTTATGCTTTGACCTTTAACAAAAATGTGCTTCAAGGCACCAGTTATGAAAATGAAAGGAGCAGGTTTTCATGCTTAAACAAGTACCACTTCATATAATCAAGACTCAAAGAAAACTATACCCCCGCCCCCCCCCCACATACACACACGTGCAATTGGTGACCTCATTCAAAATGGCTCACTTACCAGACATGAAGCAGAGTTATAAGAAACCATGAGTTGAATGTATCGGGCATCTGACACCCTAGAAAATAACAATAAAGTGTAAATATAAGAAGGTGCAGAGGAGGCATACTGACTCTGTGTTAGCCACTGCTGGGAATGTGCAGTATGGCCATTCTGACTATGCTATTGCAGAAAAGATCAGTAAAAACTCAATGTAAGACCATGGGCTAGAGGACGGAATATAGCCAGACAACCAGCCTTCCAGTTCCAACCTTGTTACCGCCTTGTGGCCTTGGGCAAACTGCATCTTCCCTCTGAGTCTCAAACACCTCATTTTACAGAATGTGACAGAGATGATTTCTTATGGCTCCTTCCAATGCCATGAGGGTCTAAGCTAGTTTCCCTTTGTGGGCTTGAAGTCTAAAGAGTTAAGCATGTACACCTGTTCCCCTTCAGCATCAGCTACTGTGATCATCTGAACCCTGCTGAAAAGGTTAAGCCTTTCTGGTCTCCTTTTTTTGTTTGTTTTTTGAGGTAGGGTTTCTCTATGTAGCCCTAACTGTCCTGGAACTCGCTCTAGAGACCAGGCTGGCCTGGAACTCACAGAGATCCTCCTGCCTCTGCCTCCTGAGTGCTAGGATTAAAGGTGTGCACGACCACCCCCAGCTCTTTTCTAATTTTTTAAAGATAACCCAATATGGTATAGCCATGAATGTGCTGAATGATTGATTCACCCAAATAAGCAGGAGGGGAAAGTGGAACCCTAGGAGCCAGGGCTGGATTGGGAAGTGGACTGCACCCGCTGAAAGGCAGTCCTCAGCTACAGGGACAACACTGGACAGGGCCTCTCAGCTCAGACACCCACGCTTCTCCAGTCTCAGATTTCTAAGAAATCCCTCTAGCTGGCTGAGGGGTCCCCACTACATGTACTTTCCTTATCACACAGCAAGGAGAAAAGCTTGACAAGGAGCAGGAAGGATGAAGGGGAGAAATTTGTGGGGAATATGGCCCTTATGGTAAAACCATCTTTTGGAACAATGACTCAAAAATAAAAGTAAGGCATGATAGTACCTGCCTAGAATTCCACACACATCCTGTGATCTTGTGAGGCAGCAGGATTGCAAAATCCAAGCTAGCCTGGACTGTATTATATCTGTATCCCTACCCCTCCCTCACAAAAAACCCAAAAGTATCCTCTGCCCAATCAGCATTCAGTGAGGTAACAGTTAACAACTGTCACTAGGAGAGAAAACACACTGCGACCCTAGGAGGGAAGACTACAACCTGCACTAATAAGGGAGTCCTAGCTCACTGAGGCTGGGCTCATAACATGCCAGACATAGTAAGTGCTTCACAGACACTAGCTCAATGAATCTGTCTAACAACCCGAGTAGGTGGGTACTGATATATCCCCAGTGGACCGGTGAGAAAACTGGCAGTAGTGTCTTGATAACATTCTCATCAAGACAATTGCTCAAGGCTCCTGAACCACAAACAACAAGAACTGAGATACATGGGATTAAATTCAGACTTCTTTGATTCTGTGTACAGTGTGTGACTGCTACTTAAGCACATCTAATGCTAAGATGCAGACCCTTCCTTGAGAAAGTGTCTTACTCCACACCCAATCTGCTGCTAATCATCATAATACAGTATTTCTCTTAGTCCTTTCCTTAACCCGGGAGAAGCACTGGAGTCAAAAGAGCCAAGTAACTACGGGCAAGAACATGTTAAGCCAGGGACCAGGCTCGGGTTTGAATCCAGGTCTGTCACAAAAGGACACCAAAACACTCGGGTGAGCTTACTGGGTGGTACCCAGCAGCTGTCAAGTGGACTTCCTCTCTGAACCCAGCAGGAGGGAGCTGGAGACTGGCCTGGCCAGCCATCCAGCTATTGAGAGCCATGCCATCTGAGAGCCGGCCAGCCGCTCTCCGCCTAGAACAAGAATAGCCACGAGAAACTCTCAAGCCCAGATCTCAAGTTGGGTCTTTTTTTTGGATGTTAGAACAAAACATTAAAAAGAAAAGTTTTCTTGGAAGTCTGTTTTTCAATCTGGAGAATGAAATCTGGCTGCTTCTACAAGACAGTCTGCCCAACTGCTGCCTCTACATCAGAGCTTCCCAGCAGCCTCCAGGAGCCTGTCCAGTTTCCTAAGAGGTGGAATCAGTTCTTGGGCTGGAAAGCACAGACAGACAAACAGGTCAGCAGCTGGCCCTGGGTCACAGTTTTCCCTTCTGGGGGTCAGCTCAGGGCTGATGAGAAAAGAGTTGGCACATGAGTAAGTCACTGTGCCCATGTAGGACATAACAGAAACCCACAGAGTAAACCTCAAAAATATCAAACCAACGACTGAATGTTGACTATGAGCAACATAAAAATACGATTCTTAGCTCAACAAGATATGTTTACATACTTCAGGGCTAAACCCTGTGACACTCTGCCATGCTCATACTCTTGCTCATGCAGGATATTCTTTTCTAAGGCTAGCCTCTTTCTTGACACCAGGTTTAGTAAAATTAAATAATTCCATTATTGTCACCAGAGAGTGATATTATCATATTTTAATATGAGGTCAGACTGCTTAATTGAATTGATTTAATTTAAGCCGATTTAGGCGAAGTTTCTGGGCTTCTTGGAGGCCCAGTTTCCTTCTGTCAAAAGTCAGTGGGCAGAACAAGGGGGCCTATCTGAGAGCTTCTGTGATTATAACCAATAGATTAAAGGCCTGTAAAATGCTTAGTAAAGCCAGGTGTGATGGCGCATGCCTTGAGTCCCAGCACCAGCACTTGGGAAGCAGAAGAAGGTGGATCTCTGTAAGTTAGAAGCCATCCTACTCTACATAATGAGTTCTAGGCCCACCAATAGTATATAATAAAACTCTTTCAAAAAAAAAAAAGCTTAACAAAATGATTGCCATTTAAAATAACGCCTCAATATTCACTATTGTTGTTTCCACTGAATTAAATAATAGGGCTCAAATTATCTTTGAAAAGCTTCACCAGTTAAAACTGTGTCACAAAGTAGAACGAAACCTCAACCACTGGCTCAGAATCTCTTCATTAAGGAGCCCCTCCTCTCTAAGGTAGTCAGTTTCTTAGGGGCAAAAAGCCACAAACAAGATTGCAGAATTAAGCACAAGATAACTGCGGCCTATGCTCCTCACACCCGTGAGCAAACCACATAACACAGCAGGCATGTTCATTATGACAGGCAAGGGACATTACCAGAGCATGCCAGAGACAGCAGATGCCAAGGTGTCTGACCACTCAGATGCATCTAGCGATCTAGATCTCAGCGGTAATGACATGAGGTCTACACTCTGGCAGTGCAGGGAGGACTGTCCAAGAAGCTGACGGGCACAGCATACTGTGTAACATAACAACTCGCTCACACAGTCTTCAAGAAATGTCATCAGCCTCCTTTTGTTGGGGAAGAATGACATTTGCCACATGTTTAAGGCTCTGTCCTCAGGACTCTTTCTGCAAAGATCTAAAGTGGCGTGGCCACTTTAAAGGTATAATCTTAGGAAGTGACATATAAATTCCCTCATTTTATTCCAATCCCCACTAACTCCTTAGAATCCAAACCACAAGAAAGTCAGTCTATTTTACAGATTTTTCTAAATCTATTTTACAGATTTTTGCCTCCAAATCTGTTCTTTGTTCACTAGCCACACTTTGGAACTCCTTTGGTTTGATTTTAAAATGTAAACCTAGACAAAAAAAAGGGGGGGGGGCACAGCAGAACAAACAAGCCATAGGTTTGCTTGCTTGTTTGTGAGTAGAACAGGTTTTCCTTACGTTTATGGAAATCTTCATGCCCTGTCTTCTAAGTACTGGAATTACAGGCATGTGCCACCATGCCTACTTACGCTATAGGTTTATGTGGTGGTTTCCGTTCGGAAGAGGCTCTCTCTATGTAGTCTTAGTTGGCTGGGAGCTCGCTATGTAGAACAGGCTGGCCTGAACTCAGAAATCTGCCTGTCTCTGACTCCCAAGTGCCACCATGCCCAGCCCATGCCATAGGTTTTAATAGGCAAATGCCTAAATAAGTCTTAGAAAATCTGAAGGGAGGGTGTGATCATCAGAAAACTCACTGCCATTTATCCTAAAGGACAAAGCCTGGGCAAAACGCACCAAGATGCACACTGTTGTGTCTGTGAACATGAGTTTCCAACACTAGCACAATATCTCCCAAAGGGAACTCTCTCTCATCAAAATAAAACAAACCCAAATTATTAAGTTGCATTACAATTTCCAGTTTGTGGTTACATTCATTCACGGGCAGCATGCTACAGTGGGAAAATCCCTGAGGTTTAAGCCAGACAACACAGGTGCAAGGCTTGGCTAGGCAATCTTGGGCAAGTCACTGAGCCTCTTTAAGCCTCAACTGTTTCTAAACACAAAACAAAAATAAATAATACAAGCACTTACTATACCACAAGATTGTGAAACTCCTAAAGGAGACAAACATGAAAGCAAATAAATGTGAGCTATTAATACGCAATTGTAACTTTTTGAAACTTTTCTTAAGTTGGTAATCTGCAAGCTATGACTGAAATATGAAAATTAACTATGTTATAACAGTCCATTTTGATACTATAATATTAATAAAACTCAAGAACCTTCACTAGGGAACTAGAGAGATGGCTCAGTGGTTAAAAGCACTGGCCGCTCTTGCAGAGGACCCAGGTTTGATTCCCAACACCCACATGGCAGCTCACAACTGTCTGTTTGGGAACTGTAGTTCCAGTGTTTCCAATGCCCTCTTCTGGCCTCTGTGGGCACTGACTGCACGTGGTCGGTACACATACACACCAAATATTCATACATGTAAATGAAAACTTTAAAAACAGAGGAACCTTCATCAATGAGTGACGACAAGCATTCATCTAAAATAATAATAATAAATATAAATCAAGTATTAAATATCTGATGATAAACTTTTGTTTTTTCTTTTGGGTGTGCATGCATATGTGTGTGTGTGTGTGTGTGTGTGTGTGTGTGTATGTGTGTGTTGTGTTTATGTGTATTGTATAGGCACATGAGTGAGCACACCCATACATGTGCATGCCTAGTCCAGAGGAAACTATCAAGTGTCTTCCTCTGTCTCTCTACCTGGAAGAGCTCACCATTTTGGCTGACCGGCAAGCTCCCAGGATCTACAAGCTGTCATCTCCCCTCCCCCAATGCTGAGGTTACAGGCACATCTGGATCTGCGTCCTTGCATGGCTCAAGGGACTTGACCTGAATTCGGGTATTGAAATAATAAAGAAAAGACAAATAGATACATGGACACAGACAAAAATGCTGATTCAGTTGGACTGGGGTCTTAGATAGAGAAACCGTAACACCCCTGAGGCTGTATGAAGTTTATTACATAGATTTGAACAGACACAGGGTTATAGCAAACACCTGAACAAGGAGGTGGAGTTTAAGGCATGAGTGGCTAAGTCATGGTAGGAATAGTCTCTGTATTGGTGCAGTCATCAAGCTGTCAATTTCTGTGGGGAGAACGATATAGTGGACATTTTCTACACACAAGGTCAACACTTACACTTGGACCCCTGAGGAGAGCTCTACCACTCCTCTGAGCCTCCTCATCCCGAAAGGCTTTGTCATCTTCCCATCAGTCTGAGGATCTGAGGTCCTTAACATGGCCACGCCCACGTCAACAACACAAATTCACTGAGGACGTCACTCACTCCCGACATGGGGCCATGTACAGCTTCTTCCATGGGGTGCAGATGCAAACTCGGGCCTTTATGCTTGCACAGCAAGAGATCTTACTCCCTAGCCTTGAGGATAATGTTTCTATGGGAAAAGATACGATGGTAGGCTGGAGACCTTAGCATTGCTCTCAGGCTCTCGTGTGTAAGATCCCCAAATTGCAAACAAACGTAAACAAGCATAAGGTGGATATGTTGGTTTTGCTTGTTTGTTTTTCAGATTATTTACTTTTTTATTTTATAGGTATGGGTGTCTTGCCTGCATGTATGTCTGTGTATCACATACATGCCACATTCACAGAGTCCAGAAGAGGGCATCAGATCCTCTGGAATTGGAGTGACAAATGATCATGAGCCATCATGTGGGTGCTGAAAATCAAACTTAGGTCTTCTGGAAGAACAGCAAGCGCTCCTAATTTCTGAGTCATTTCATGGGCTCCAGATATAATTATTCAATTGTTTGTTTGGCTTTGGGGGGGTTGTTTTTAATGTTACTTTCTAAATTAAGTCATACTAAAAAATCAAGTAAACTAAAGCAAAATAAAAAGGTCAAGGGAAATGCACATGGAATTAAGAAAAAACTCAATATTTTCTATATCATTTGAAGAAAGCATATTTTCTCATTGTGGATTAATTGCTTGTATAATAAGAAACAGTTTAGGACTGGCAAATGGCTCAGTAGGTAAGGATGTTTGCCACCAAGCCTGACAACCTGATTATGATTCCCTAGAATCCGAATGGCAGAGAGAAACCTTTATAAGTTGTTCTCTGACTCTACATGGTCCCCATGATGTGTATATGCTTTCACACATGTGCATACATGCACACATACACTCATACACACACTAAATGTCTTTTTTTAAATAAATGTCTTTTTAATTAATAAAAAACTCCTTGTTTACAAAGGAGCAAGGAAATGATCCTTCCTGATGAACAAGAAAATAGAAAGTAAAAAAGTAAATTAGAATTATAACTCAATATAGTATTTTAAATCCCTAATATTAATCTGCTGAAATAGTGAAGTAGCCAAAACAACTGATATTTGAGTTTTAAACAACCCAAATAGTTATTAAGCAATCAAAACTGCATCTAGCCTTGTTAACTATGTACAGACATTTGTTGCCAGAGGAAAGCACCAGCTGTACAAACTTGTTAGGTGCCTAGCTCTTTAAGGGGATGGCTGCTACTGTAAGTGCACAGAGTACAGGTTTCCTTTTAACGTCTGTGGACACAGAATGGCTTACATTTATTTTCCAGTGACCTTACAAACACCTATTTTAGTTAACCATTTTAATAATTATAGTTTACAGTAACATCCTTCTGGAAAGCAATTTATCGATAGGATGTTAGTATTAAAATTATATAAGCCTTTGAGACCAATAACCCGCTAATAAAAAGAAGAATCATTGTTGCAGAACATTTGTACACTGTGTGAAGATGTGTTAGTTGCTATGACTGGTGTAAAACAGATGAATGGCCAATAGCTAGGCAGGAGAGGCAGGTGGGACTTCCCAGCAGAGAGAGAAGAGATAATCAAGGCAGCATGCTGAATGAATCGGACACACAAAATGGGAGAGAGGTAAAATCCACAAGGTAGAACATAGATTAATAAAAATATGGATTAATTTAAGTTATAAGAGCTAGTGGGTTAAGCCTAAGTTAATGGCCAAGCTTTCCTAATTAGCAGGTAAGTTGGCAGCCCAAAGGAAAGTCTAACTACAAATCATGACATTTATTTCAGGATTAACTAAAACAATCAGAAACTAGACACAAAAAGAGCAATGACTGACAAAAAAAGTCCATGTCAAATGCTAAGAGAGGGCATGGAGGCACAAGCCTGTAAACCCAGCCAGCACTTGGGAGACAGACAGTAGGATCAGGAGTTCAAGGTCACCCCCAGCTGCACAGCAAGTTCAAGGGCTGGAGAGGTGGCTCAGTCTATGAAATGCTTGGCATGCAAACATGATGACCTCAGCCTGATCCCTAGCACCCATGTAAAAATACAGGTCATGTAGCAGGCATAGTGGCCTGTGCCTGTAACCCCCCTGATGGGGAGACAGAGACAGGAGGGTCACTGGAGTTCACTAGTCATCAAGTGTAGCCTAACTGTGAGCTCCAGGCCAATGAAAGACCCTGTCTCAAAGGAGGTAGACAGTGTTTTGGAGGAAAACACCACGGTGAACCTCTGAGCTATATACATGCATGGATAAACAGGTATAACATATACACAAAAAACAAAGGTTTAAAAAAACTTAAAACCCACAGCCACAAAAATAAACAGTGGACCGTTTCCTTTCAGAACAATTGAGAGTCACTTACTCTGAAAGAATTCCTCAAAGTCAGTTTTCTCCACACAGCTCGTGTACATGCGTAGGGCTGCGATCTTAATCTTCTAGACAAAAAGAATAAAACCAAACTCAAGACATGACCAAGAGGATGTTCTAGAGTCATTAGGTATGGACTGCAGAGCTCATGTTTCTTCAGCTAGAAGGAGGGGTGTAAACCTATCTTTGGCGATGTATTTTGTTTTGCTTTAGAGACCGGCCCGCAAGCAGCCCTTGTTGACTGGGGATGGGCTCTGTAGTTCAGCTTACCATCTCTACCTTTAAAAATAAACATAAATTTTTAAAATGTGAACCCCGAAATCCTTTAATCTTTGCTCAGAGGCTCTACTAATTAGTCTGTGATTTGGGGGGTGGGGTATGTCTTTTCTACAGACTCACAGAACATATGTGCATAAACAAAATTCTCTAATAAATATGGAATACTTCTCACTATGCCTCAAGTACTAAATATGAAGAACTTAGTATGCAGTACTACATCTTAAGATCAAATCTAAAAATTATAAATCAATTCTGACAGAGTTGAGTTGGTCTGAAGAACAAACCAGTAAAACAAAATTGAAAAACTAAACCAGTATATAAACTAAAACCAGTATATAAACAAAAGACTTGTATAAGTTTCTTTTTCTTTCTTAAAATTACAGAGCAAGCTGAACATAGTGGCCCATGCCTATGATCCCAGCACTCAAAGAGTTCAAGACCAGTATAGTCTACAGGGCAGGTTCCAGGCCAGTCCAGACTATAGTATAGTATAGATTTTTTTGTCTCAAAAACAAAGCAAAACAAACAAACAAAAAAATAAACTAAAGTCCGGTGTTGATGGCGCACACCTTTAATCCCAGCACTCAGGAGGCAGAGGCAGGCAGATCTCTGTGAGTTCGAGGCCAGCCTGTTCTCCAGAGCGAGTGCCAGGACAGCCTCCAAAGCTACACAGAGAAACCCCGTCTCGAAAAACCAAAAATAAATAAATAAATAAATAAATAAATAAATAAATAAACTAAAAACAGGGGCTGGATAGATGGCTCAGCAATTAAGAGCACTGGCTATTCTTGTAGAGAACCCAGGTTCAGTTCCCAGCAACCACATGGTGGCTCAAAACCACCTGTAACTCCAATTCCAGGGGATCCAATGTCTTCTTCTGGCCTCCACAGACACCAAGCACACAAGTGGTGCACAGATACACAAGCATACATACAGGCAGATAAAATACTTATATACATAATAAAAATAAATAACTGAAACAAAAGCAAAACAAAAAGAAACATTAAACAAAAGGTATGATGGCTCATGCCTCAAAGTCCAGCACTTAGGAGGCTGAGATGAATCAGAAGCTCAAGCTTCATCTACAAGATCTATCTCCAAAATAAATAAATAAAAACAAATAAATAGAGCCCATCAAGAGTTAAGATATAATACATCACAATCAAAGAGATTTATGCATAAATGCAAAGTTGAACCCAACACTGGCCAATCAAAGAAGGGATGAGAGAAGGAGCTGCCTGTCAAAATTCATCAAGAACTGCGATTCAGCTAAGCATGATGGTGCATGCCTTTAATCCCAGCACTTGGGAGGCAGAAGCAGGAAGATCTCTGCGAGTTCAAGGCCAGCCTGGTCTATAGATCAAGACCCAGGACAGTTCGGGGTATACACACAAACGCTGCCTCGAAAAACTAAAACAAACAAAAAACAAGAACACTTAACCAGGAAAGTACAGGTTTAGGAAAGCACTGAGCTACACTATTGCTGGCCTAGTGACACCCTCATCCTGACACTTTGGACTCCAGCAGCCCTTCTGTCCTTGAGATGGGAACTTTAGGCTCACTCAACACTGCATACCAAATGGAGTTCCTGCCACAGATCTAAATGCTATGGTGAGGGATAAACAAAATGAACAAGTATTTCTGCCCTGGTTGAGTGTATGGCCCAGGTTAACTATAAACAAATTTATAATTTTAACTAAAATTCCTAGTTACTTAATTCTTGACCCTCCCTACCATGCTTGTAGTTTCCTTCTGGATCCTCTGCATAAACTCTTCTTAGGTCACAACTCATCACTCTGCCCTGGGAAAGGCAGACTTGTCTCCAAGGCCCAGGGCTCCAAATACATCCATGAAAAAGTATTCATTACAAATAGTAACTACTTGACCAGACTGGCCAGCATTTTTATACAGTGCTCACACTGTGGCAATCAGAAACATTTTATAGTTCTTCAATTTTCTTGAACCAAAGCCAAACCTTTATTCTTGGGTGAGCCATTTTCCTGGACAAATCTCTGAAGCAAGTCCCTGAGGACTATCACTCAGGGACTGGAAGTAACAGCTGGAAAGAATCTCTTTGAGAACCATGAGTTAACGTGAGTGAAGGGAAGGAGGCAGACTGAATTTCCACTCAGTCAACACAAGCTGTTCCAGTCCTGGGATGACTTCATGTTTATTTCACTCTCACTTTGGGAGACTTCACAGGACACCTAGGCCTACTCTCCCACCTGCCTGGACATGCGTACCCTCCAACAAGATGAGGGGTGAATGGGGTAAGAGGATTGTAGTAACGGCTGGGTAAGAGAGAGCTGCACAGGAAATTTTACTTTTTTTTTTTTTTTTTGTCGTCATTTGAACTTCCTATTCTGTGCTGGAATTTTTTTTACAACATTCTTATTTCGTGTTTAATAATCTGAGCCCCTATTCCAACAAGAACAAGCTCGGAAGCTCCCGTCCTCCTGGAGGGCTCTCATCATCCACTACTCTGAGCACCTCAGGTGTCACGTCTTCCTTCATTCATCGTTGATTTGTCCCTCAATACTAAGAGAACTCACAATGCCTTCTCTTTTCTATACCAAGCATCTCTATTTCTTTCAATTATTCTTTTTTCTATTTTGGGGGTGGGATTGGGGGGAGGTTTTCTGTGTCCCCCCTAACTAGCCCAAAACTGTTTCACAGAGATCTGCCTGTCTCTGCCACCCAAATGCTAGGATTAAAGCCCTATGGCACCATTCATGGTTTTCTTCAACCATTCTTTAGTTCTTACACGATACTGCTATTTAAACAGAAGAGGGGGAAGGGTGACTTCTGAGTGGAGCATGGTGGTGCACATCAATAATTATTTTCAACACTTGAGAATCAGAGGCAGGCAGATCTTTGTGAATTTGAGTTCAGCCTGGTCTACATAGCTAGTTCCAGGCCAGCCAAGGCTACACAGAGAGACCCTGTCTCAAACAAAACAAAACAATCAAATAAACACAGAAAAATGCTATTTTAGGTTGCTCAAATAAGTAAGAAAAGGCTACACTTAAAATCTTAAATATAGGCTAGGGACATTGTTTTATGGTCTATGATTGACTAGCATGAGAAAGTCCTCAAGCTAGATCCGCAGCAATAAAGTCTAAATGTGAATCTATAGGAACCTATACATGAAAACATCCAAGAAAAATATAGCCAAAAGGTAAGTCATAAGCATCAGTAGACAAGTAAACACTTTGTTCTCTAAGCAAATTCTTGTGAAAATAAAAACAAGGAATTTTGCCAGTGCAAGCCAATGCAAGTATCTGGCCACAGATTTCTGAGTTAACAGTGCTAAAAAGGATTTACCTATAAACCTTTAAAATGGAAAGTCCTCACTACATTTTCCCACCAAAATCATACCAGAATGTGTCATACTGTGATATTTTGATGTGATAGATTTTAAAATGAAGGCTATAAAAACTGCCACATCATAAAAGATTTTTTTTAATGTAAATATTTAGTTGAGGTAACAAAGGGAATCAAGAAAACTCAGAGGCTAACTCAGCTATAAGAGAGAATTCTCCCACTGGTCTCATAATCCTTCAAATGGTGGCCAATTTGCCCTGAGGAAACTTTAAAAAACAAAACAAAAACATAAGACTAGACAAAGCATATGGAAGCAACCAAGTGGAACCCAATTACTAAGACATGAGTAAAACAGTTAATTTTCTCCTCTATTCTTTCTTTATTTCCATTTCACTTTTCCTTTTTTGGGGGGAGGGGAGTGGGCAGGGTAGCACACGCCTTTATTCCCAGTAGTTGGCAGAGGGAGGTGGATCTCTGTGAGTTTCAGGCCATTCTTGTCTAGAATTCACAAAGATCCATTTAGGATTAAAGGCATGTTCACCACTCGTAATTTTTAATTTCTACTTTTTAAACAGCAGACATATTTTAACTTTTATATTACAAATGTCATAATCACAACTTCTTTTTTTTTTGTTTGTTTGTTTGTTTTCAAGACTGGGTTTCTCTGTAGCTTCGGAGTCTGTCAGTAGACCAGACTGGCCTCGAACTCACAGAGACCACCTGCCTCTGCCTCCTGAGTGCTGATTAAAGGTGTGTGTCACCACCACCCGGCACAGCTTCTTTTTAAATACAGGGAAGGGCCAACAAGATGGCTCAGAGAATAAAGGCTTTTGCCACCAAGCTTGATGATATAAATTCAACGCCCAGGATCCACATGGTGGAAGGAGAGAACAGAGTTCCCAAACTGTCTTATGACCTCCATACATTCTCCAAGGCAAGCATGTGGCTACATACATATACACATGCTCACTTGTGCTCTCTCTCTCTCTCTCTCTCTCTCTCTCTCTCTCTCTCTCTTGCGCGCGCGCACACACACACACACACACACACACACACACACACACACACACACTAAATAAACATAATCTTAAAAATTATAAATGGGCCGGAAGTGGTAGTGCACACCTTTAATCCCAGCACTTGGGAGGCAGAGGCAGGCAGATCTCTGAGTTTGAGACCAGCCTGGTCTACAGAGCTAGTTCCAAGACAGCCAGGATTACACAGAGAAACCCTGTCTAGAAAAACAAACAAATAAAAACAAAAATATATGGAGGAAAATCTAGTCATGATAGTTTACACCTATAATCCTAACACTTGGGAAGCTGAGGCATAGGACTGCTACAAGTTCTAGAACAGGCTGGGCTATAGTATGATGCCATGTTTCAAAAGAAAAAAAAAAACTAAAATTTAAAACAGGGAGAAAAGGTCTGGTCAGTAATCAAATATATCAATTCATCACCTGTCAAGAATTTTACAAACATAAATATAAAACTTTAATAAAAATAACTAATTCCAGTGGTAAGGAAAGCTAAGGTTGGAATGTAAAATGAAACTTAAAAAATTTATTTAAAAAAAGGAAAGAAAATAACTATTTCCTTGAAGTTTTAGCAGAGACTGCAGGGTCTCTAAGAATATCACTGTCACTTAGCATTTGTAGCCTCTCCATATATTTGAAAACAAAGTTGAAATCAATGTTGACTTTTCAGAATTTGTATATAAAAGCTTGCAGACAGAAACCTGTATTTGCTGTCATGAAAACTGTTGGGAAAATGAACTAACCTAAGAAAGCAAGAGTAGTCAGGCAGTGCTGCGTGCCTATAATTCCAATGTGTTGGGGAACAGATGCAGGAAGATCTCTGTGAGTTTGAGGCCAGCCTGGTCTAGCAGAGTGCGTTCTAGGACAGCCAGGGCTACACAGAGAAATCTTGTCTTTAAAAAAAAAAAGATTTTGACCCATTGCAATGTCCCTTTAAACTCATCTAGATGCTGTTTTCAGGCAATAAAACAAGGGCCTGAAAACTTTGCCTAGTTGCCCTGCAAGCAACTGCAGACACTTCCAAGGCATTGGGCTGAAGGAGTACTTCGTTCTTATCTATACATAAATCTGACTAGAGTAGAGGGGTGCATTCTGAAGAAATTCTCAAAAGAATGTATGAATTTCTCAAATCAGAAGTAAATCTATGATCAACAGAAGGGCATAGACCCAAAGGAACATAAAATCTTTACCCATTTACTGTATTTCAAAGGTCCAGTGAATCCCATGGCTTCTATTATCTTCGTGAAGGGACCGACCTTCTCCTCAACAGGCTTTGGGAAATCTTGGATAGTAGGAAGCTACTTAACCAAAGAAAAAGAAATCAAGTTAGTTACAAGAAATTTCCTAAACAGAGTGCTTTTATTTCTTCCTTCTAAGAACATTTTTATTGCTTAGATTTTTTTCACTTTGATTTCCTTTTTTTCTACTTGCTTGCTTTGACTGTTCTGTTCTGTTTTAGTACAGTGCTGGAGATCAAACCCAGGTTTTCACAAACACTGGGCAAGTGCTCTCTCATGGAGCCAGACTCAGAGCCCTCACTTAGGTGTACAAACACATCTGAAATGGTATCTAACAGACATCCTCCAAATTACAAAGCAAAGCATACCCACCTAAGTAACCATGTGCCTGTGATCCCATGATTAGGAAAGAAGAGACTAGAGGTACTAGAATAAAGGTGACATGAAAAAGAGAGAGATGGCTCAGTGGCTAACAGTACTGGCTGCTCTTCCAGAGGACTTAGGTTCAATTCCCAGCAACCACATTGCAGCCAACAACTGTCTATAACCCTAGTTCTAAGGGATCTGATGCCCACTTCTGGCCTCTGAGGGCACCAAGTGCAAGCCTGGTGCACAGACATACAGGCAGGCAAAACACATAAAAAAATAGAGGGGAAAGGGCAAGGAGTGGGCAGAAGGGAGTGAAGGAAAAAGAGTAAGGGGGAGAAAAAGGAGGAAGGAAGAGAGGAACGGGGGGGGGGGGGGGGGGGGGGGGGGTTTCCTGGAAAACTTGCTCCAATGCCTTAATAAAGAAACGTAGATAATTCAGTCAGTAAGAAATTCTTGTAAGATTTATGACTGTGTTAAACTTGTACAAACTCCATAATAATTATTTTCCTCTAAAACAATTATTAATTTCTAGACAAAGAGCCTGCAGTAGAAGAAACAAGCTCACAAGATAGGCTTCACATAGTCAATGAGTTTGTCACTCACCATCCTCTGTAAACTTGGGTAAATCCCTCCAACTCCCCGAACCTCACCTTCTATATTCACGTAAGGCATCCACATAAGGCAGTCTACAGTGGACACACTCACCTTACTTGTGGTGTGGTATTTCCTATTCTGCTGTGTGTCCATCCCAACACTTTGTTCTAATTCCACCCATACTCGAGACTGGTTCATCTGTGGCCTCTGGAGGATGAACAGACAGATATGAGTGACACTGAGCATGACTTATCAAAGTTAGCCCAAGAAGAGCTCTCTGGCTGGCTCTACCCAACCTTGCTTGCCCAACTTCTGGCGAAAGACCATCGATCGAAAGGAGCCAAGATCAGCAGCCAGAGTGGTGTCTGGTACATGGCAGGTGCTTAACAAGTATCTATTATGTAATGGCTCACACTTGCAATCTCTGGAAGGCTGAAACAGGAGGATTGCTGTGAGTTCAGTACCAGCTCAGAGCATAGTTGAGAGATGGTTCCAAAGAACAAAATGAAGTCCAAAAATTAATTCGGTATAGACTGAAGTCAACTCAGAGAAGTAAAATTATAATAGGAAAATGAAAGAGTACTGCAATGAGTTTCTATGTAAATGCTGACAATGTCTGATGTGTAAGAGAGGGGGCATCAATTTTAAGATTAAAACTTGTTACTGCTGGTAGGCAAATTTCTGTACGTTTGAGGCTAGCCTGGTCTGCAGAACAAATTCCAGGACAGCTAGAGCTATGCCAAGAAACTCTGTCTCAAAAAAAAAAAAACACATTTGGGGCAGCCAGGTAGTGGTGGGGCACACCTTTAATTCCAGCACTTGGGAGGCAGAGGCAGGCAGATCTCTGTGAGTTCAAGGACAGCCAGGGCTACAGAGAGAAACCCTGTCTCAAAAAACAAAAACAAAAAATGACAACAAAAAAACTTGGGGTTAAAGAGATGGCTGCTCTTCCAGAGGATCCAGGTTCAGTTCTCAGCACCCACATGGTAACTCACAGCTCCAGAAAATCCAACAGCCTCACACAGACATACATGCAGACAACACACCAAAATAAATTAAAAAATAAAACAATATAAAAATTTTTAAACTGCTTCTGCCACCTAAAAGCTCAGGGGCCATTGACAACTTGCTGCACGTCAGTTACAGTGAGGCCTGAAGGGGAAAAGCATGGAAAATGCATCTCACATGAAAAACACAATTTTTTACTTTTTTTATTTTAAAAACATAAGTAAAATTACAAACAAAATTATGAATGTGTGTGGGTGAATCTAGGAAGCAACACACAGAAATGAAAGGGTTATTTGGTTAAATTGGAATTGTAGGTAGCAAGTTAGGAATGTAACTCAATAGTAGAACCCTTTGCCTAACATGGACAAGACCTTGAGTCTGAGTTCCTGTACCACAAGGAGGGAAAGAAAGAATGAATTATGGGTAAATTTGGGAACTCAGTGTCCAAATTCCCAGCAATGTTTTAATTGCCATAAATTAATTAAAAGAGGGGTGTAGTGGGTGAGAGCTGGGCATGGAGGCACATGTTTTTAATTTAATCCCAGCACTCAGGAGACAGACACAGGGGGACCTATGAGTTTGAGGCCAGCCTGGTCTACATAGTGAGTTCTACCCAGCACAGTCTCAAAAAAATAAAATAAATTAAAATAAAATAAAATAAAATAAAAACAAATATGGGAGGGTGTAGAGGGTTAATCCTACAATTCTGGTTTATTCCAAAAAGAGGAAGGCTAAATGGAATTAACAATGATTTAGTTGTTTCATCTTAATAAAGGAAAAATAGTTTCTCATTGTGGACTAGTACTATTTGTATTTCTTTCCAAACAAGGATATTAAAAGATTAGTCAGAACTCGTCTGCAGGCCCAGGGACACTTATGCTTTAATTCTCAAGTACCAAGCAGGCTTTGTGAAATACAGACTAAACACAGAACACCTCCCATGACATCACACACATCAGTGTAATGGCCCATCTAGAACACAAAGCACTTCAGCTGCCTCCAAGAATGCAAAGTGGAGCCTGAACAGAGTGCTGCCTCCTCCTGTGTTGGTGTTCGCTGAGACATCTTTCTCTGTCCCCACAGGTCCACAGTGGTCACAGATTCCTTCTACTGTACACTGTGAAGCACCAGGGCACCACCACTTTCCCACTCTCCTGCTCATCTATAAACACACATTTACTTTGGGGACCACCCTCCTTGCCTTTGCCTACTTCAAAAGGGGCCTGGGAGCCCCTCAATTTTTCATCTTTTTCAAGCTGAAGAGACTGCCCAAAATAACTCAAATATTACTTTTTCAAAGAGACCTTCTCTCTCTTCTTTTGGTTTTTGTTTTCTGGTTGGTTTCCTTTTGTTTTGAGACTGGGTCTCATGTCGTCTAGGCTAGCCCTGAACTTGCTATGTAGCTGAGGATAATCCTGACTCTCCAGCTTCTACCTCCCGCTTCTGAAATGACAGGCATGCCCTGCAGTGTCCAACTTCATGTGGTGCTGGGGACCAAACACGCTAGACCAGCACCAACTGAGCTACACCCAGCCCTCAAAGAGGCCCTCCCTAACTACCTTATAAAGCACAGTTCTTTACAACCCATTATCTCCACCAAAACGTAGCCTATTCACTTCCTCCATGGTACTAGTTAAATGCATAATTATACATTTACTTAAGTATTTGCTTATTAGCCGGGCGTTGGTGGCGCACGCCTTTAATCCCAGCACTCGGGAGGCAGAGGCAGGCCAATCTCTGTGAGTTCGAGGCCAGCCTGGTGTCCAGATCAAGTACCAGGATAGGCTCCAAAGCTACACAGGGAAACACTGTCTCGGAAAAAAAAAAAAAAAAAAAAAAGTATTTGCTTATTTTCCAGCACCACTGTCAAATACATACATGATGGTAAGAACAGCCTCTCTCATCAGAATGGACTCCAATATGGCACACAGGAGACACGTAAGCAGTTGCTGACAAAGCAAATCCTCCATTTCCATAATATTTGATTCCCCACCCCTACCATCTTTGACCACATATACACCATAGATACATGCTTCATTTATCCAAGCTCTACTAAATGCTCAAGATATGCCAGCCCTCATACAGGCTTGAGGGTAGAAATAAATCTGTATCCTCTGGGAGCTCATGGTCTTACAAAGAAAAGAAAACAAAAGAGAATTTAACATAGAAAACCAGAACTAAGTGCCACACTGGAAATGTCACTCCCAGAAGTAAAACACTCCAGTGTCAGGAAGGATGGAGAGCCTCCAGAACACTGACACACTGCTTGTGTGCAGACAAAGTAAATGCGCCACTTGGAAATGTATTTGGTAGTGTCTAGTTAAGATGAATGCCCAGCAAGTAAGGCTCGGGAATTCTACATTCTTACCTCAACAGAAGTGTATGCGTGCACTCGCAGTAGCAGTGTCATGTAAGGTTCCGAGTAGACACAACCCAAACAACCATCAGCAGGAGAGCTTGATGAATCAAGGCATAGCCATATAATGAAATACTGTGGACTCAAGCCCCAGGACCAAAAAAGTCAATACTATGGTGAGAATTAGTCAACCACCACTACAAAGAACAGATTTATTAAATCTCCCAAACAAGGCTGAATGACAGCAAACACAAGAGACTGCTTGACAGATGTTTAAAAGGCAAATGAATCTACAGAACATGAGGTAAAGATTTGCTAACCTTGGTGTGGATAGTAGCTAACGGGGGATCGAAGAGACTTCGGCAATCTTTTTGTTTGTTTTGTTTTGTTTTGTTTTGTTTTTCAAGACAGGGTTTCTCTGTGTAACAGTCCTAGCTAGCTGTCCTAGAATTTGTTTTGTAGACCAGGCTGGCCTGGAACTCACAGAAATCTGCCTTTTTGCCTCCCGAGTGCCAGGATTAAAGGCATGTGCCACCACTACTCGGTGAGACTTTTGCGATCTTAGTAATGTGCTTTGTTTTGTTGTAAGACAGAGTTTCATGTAGCCCAGGCTGGCCTCAAATGCTCTACGTAGCTGAGGATAACCTTCTGCTCCTCCTACTTCCACTTTCCACGTGCTAGGACTGCCAGCATGGACACCACAGCTGGTTTATGTGCCACTGTGAATTGAACACAGAGTTCCACAAATGTTAGGCAAGTCCTCCACCAGATGACTACAGCCTCTTGTTCTACTCTTGACCTGGATGCTAGGAATGTTTACTCTGTAATAATTCATTGAGTTGTGATTTGTGCCTTTTTCTCCATTTATCTTATATCCCAATAAAAACACCCCAAAATTTGGGCTGGGGAGATGGCTCAGAGATTAGGAGCACTGGCTGCTCTTCTAGAGGTCCTGAGTTCAATTCCCAGCAACCACATAGTGGCTCACAACCATCTGTAACAAGATCTGGTGCCCTCTTTCAGTGTGTAGACATGCAGGCAAAACACTATACATAATAAATAAATGTTTAAAAAAAAAAAACCAAAATCATTAAGATTTGGAATAGGCAAGATAAACAACAGAAAACAATGACCTGGAATCACCAGAAAATCCTCCTAGAAGAGGACGGAGCAGAGAAGTGAGAGGGCAGCTGAGGGACCCGAATGCAGTGAAAGAAGACACGGGCTGAACCTCCTGCTCTCTCACAAGGGTTCTGAGAACCAGAAACAAATTACATATGCAAAAGAGATGTGCAAACTGCGATGAGTAATATATGCTATAAACATATAGGTCTAGCCAGGTGGTGGCGGCGCACGCCATTAACCCCAGCACTCAGGAGGCAGAGGCAGGCGGATCTCTGTGAGTTGGAGGTCAGCCTGGTCTACAGGGTGAGTTCCAGGACAGCAGTGCTACAAAGTAAACCTTGTCTCAAAAAAAAGTATGTATGTATGTATGTATGTATGTATGTATGTATGTATGTATGTATAAGTGTATATGCACATATGTACGCACATATGTGAATAAGTAAATAAAAAGAGTAAGATTTCACACAACAGGAAAGCAGGAAGGCTCAGTGGGCACAGGCCCTTACACACAAGCCAAGTTCAAAATACGGATCCTACAATGTGGCATGAGTAAACTTCTGAGAGATGTCCTCTGACTTTCCCATGAGTACCATGGCATATGTACCCTGAACTCACACACACATAATAAAATAAATGAAATCTGAAAAACAATTTCACACTTATTTTTCGTTTCAAAAAGTTTGAGGGCCGGAGATGCTGGCCTCCATCCTCAGCCCTAGACAAAGCTGGTGCAGTGGTGTAGGCCTGTAATGCCGGCACTCAGAGAAGGTGGAGGCAGGCATAGCAGCAGTTGAAGGTCATCCTCACCTAGATGGTTAACTTAAGACCAGTCTGGGATATACGAGTCAACAAATAATAAGGAAATAGTTAAAACAACAACCAGCAAAAGGTCTTGAAGGTGAAGAGGCTCCCATGGTGGGGAGGAGTGGGACAGAGACAGGCTCAAACAGTTCTTGAATGCTGAGAGTGTGTGTATCTCACAGTCCACCAGGGCACAGCCCACTTAACACTCCTTTTATTCTCTGCACCAGTGCTCAACACCATTCTGGGCATGGAATCAGTACTCAATAAACACTAGGTAGATTTTTGTTCAAAGAGAAGGACAACCTGGAGGAGGTCCAAAAAAGAACCACAGCCTGATCAAAGGGAGGAATAAAAGGTCCTCCTGGTGGAAAGGTTAAAATGAACTGAAGTTGTTTAGCTTGGAGAAAAGGCAACTGAAGAATTAAGGAGTAACTTAGAATAACACTGGGGCTGGAAGACATTGCAGAGGTCTCCCAGTCCAATTTTTTCACTTCATAGATGAGGAGACTAAAACCAAGGGAGAGGTTGCAACTTGGGGAAGGTAGGTTAGGATAATATTTTTTTTTATTTGTGTTTTATAGTGAGGACTAAATTTACTCAAGCAGTATGAGCTTATATAGTAATAAAAATAGCAGTTACAAAACTGGGTGTGGTGTCATATGCCTCTAATCCCAGCACAGGAAGAGGCAGGTGGAGCTCTGAGTTGAAGGTTAGCCTGGTCTATAAAGAAAGTCCCTATCTCAATTAATAAATCCTCAGTCAATAAATGTAAGACTGGCAGAAAGAGGAAATCAACAGTAGGGAAGATGACTGTAATGATTATTAGTCAAGAACCATCAAGAGAATTATGATATCATTCAGCAATCCAAATTGGACATACATCCAAGAGTAGGGTCTCAGGGAGATCTTTGCACACCAATGTCTACTATAACATTATTCATTATTCACAACAAACAAGATGAATCCACCCAAACATCCAAAGAATTTCATGGATTAAAAATAAATATATACTTGAGTGGTGGTGGCGCACGCCTTTAATCCCAGCACTCGGGAGACAGAGGCAGGCGGATCTCTGTGAGTTTGAGACCACCCTGGTCTCCAGAGCAAGTGCCAGTTCAGCTTCCAAAGCTACACAGAGAAACCCTGCCTCAACCCCCCCCCCCAAAAAAATACAGTATATTATGCAACAGAAGATTAGGGTAGCCCTCACAAGAAGAAATCTTATTACATGCCACATATGCATGAACATAGAAGATCTTAAGCTAAGTGAAAAAAAGCGAGTTGACTGCACTTACATTCAACAATTAGGGTGATCAACTCCCCGTTAAAAATAAGGAAAAAGGGGCTGGAGAGATGGCTTAGAGGTTAAGAGCACTGGCTGCTCTTTCAGAAGTCCTGAGTTCAAATCCCAGCAACCACATGGTGACTCACAACCATCTGTAATGAAATCTGGTGCTCTCTTCTGGCCTGCAGGCAGAACACTGTATACATAATAAATAAATAAACCTTTAAGAAAAAAATAAGGAAAAAGTTCGCTGGGTATGTTGATGCACCCCTTGATCCCAGTACTGGGAGGCAGAGGCAGAGGCAGGAGGTGCTCTGAATTCAAGGCTAGCCTGGTCTACAGAGCTAGATCTGGACAGCCAGGACTATATAGAGGGAAAAAAAGACATACTAAGAAAATTAGAGGTCTGGAGAGATGGCTCAGAGGTTAAGAGCACTGATTGCTCTTCCAGGGGTCCTGAGTTCAATTTCTAGCAACCACATGGTGGCTCACAAGCATCTACAATTCAATCTGGTGCCCTATTCTGGCATGTAAGCATGCAGAACACTCTATATATAATAAATAAATTAAAAAAAAAGAAAATTAGAGCCTATAATGCCAAAAAAGGACATAATTTACAATTACTATTTCAATGCAAATAAAGGCTATCTAAACATTAATATCGTCTGTTCTAGTAAGTGAAAAAACACCAAGATATATAATTCTATATATATTTGATATTTGTTAAAGTACTTAACTATTTGTTTCAGTGCTGGAGACTGAAGCCAGATCCTCACGCATGCAAGGAACTGAGCTATACCCCAACCCTGTCAGGATACTTAAGGGAAAAATTAATATGCACAAATTTCCATAAAGCCTGGAAGAGAACCAGCAGAGATGAAAATATTGACATTTTCAGATTTGAAGTCACAGATGATTTTATTTCCTTTAATACTAAAGTATTATATGACTAAGCAGGACAGAGGTGGCTCACGACTTTAATCCCAATACTTGGAAGTCAGAGGCAGGTGGATTTCTGTAAGTTTTAGGTCAGCCTGGTTACACAGAGCCATATCTCAAAAAACAAACAAAAAAAGGTGTTATATGACTTATAAAAATTAAGAAATCAAAACCCATTAAAGAGCCCAAGGTTCAAGACATCAAAATAAACCATGTGGTCAATGGTAAACTAAGGCCTTCGATAATCGTGTCTTGGATTTTATGTTCATAAAGAAAAGGAAATATTTTGCTACCCAAAGAAAAGTAGCACAAAATAATTTTTAAAAGAAAACTGAAAGTTAACTCTAAGATGAATATCTGGAAAAGGTGCCTAACACTAAAAATTATCAGACATGGTATCCCTGGCTAAGTTCCACTTAGCAGGGGTATTAAGAAGCGACACCCTGGACATGACACCACAGAGACCCACAGTGATCTCATGGGGCTTTTTCATCACACGATGTGGTTTGGACATAAAAAAGGTTTCATAGCAACCAAAAGAACAAACTTTACCTGGGAAGTGCTGGAGAGAGTCCTGTCCCACTGTCTTTGAGTAGGAGACACCGATACCAGTTGGCTGCATATTGGAACCCACTGAGAGATGTTAGTCTGGTTCCTCTAGAAAAGAAAAACAATGTCAGGAAGCCATCAGAGTCCATATGTAGAGAGTAGAGTGTACCTGCAATGTTGTAAAACAGTAAGAATTACAGATTTGGTTGGGGTGGTGGCACACACCTTTGATCCCTCCATTTGGGAGACAGAAGTGGAGGACCTTTTAAGGTCAGCCTGAGCTACATAGTGAGACCTTTTTTCAAAGGGGGTTGGGGGAGAAGAAATACATATTCAGCCTTCAAGTTTGGCTCCTGGCAAGAGTTCCTAAACCTTCTGGCATTCAGACATGAGTGTTTTTTCTTTCATAACAACCACTTTCAAACTTAAGCGTTTATGCTAATGACTTGACTCTACAAACAGAGGACTTGGTTGGGTAAAGGAACTAATCGCCAGAGTGCCACTGAGTGACCTAAGTGTTCTGTTACTACCCTACTCATACAAAGAGTATGTGTATCAACAACTTTCCAACATCACAAAGTTAGTAAATGGCAGCTTTAGGATTAATACTGGAACCCAGATAGCTATCTCCAGAACCTGTGCACATTTAAGAGATCAAGAGAACAGTTTACCTTGAGGGTCCTTCTAATTCTAATACTGGAGGTAGAGCCATTAGCAGAGTTTTGAACCAATTAAAACAGCATATTGGAGGTTAGGGGGAAGGGCTGGAGAGACAACTCAAGTGGTTAAGAGCACTGGCTGTCAAACACATCTGGGGGTTGATTCCCAGCACCCACATGGTAGCTCAACAGTCTGTAACTCCAGTTCCAGGGGATTCAATGCCCTCTTCTGGCCTCCGCTGGCACTTGGACTCACCCGTGTACATACACATAATATTTAATGTGTATTTAAAAAAATGAATCTTAAAAAAAAAAAAACACCATATTTGGAGCTGGCACTATGACTTGGTGCCTTGCCTACCAAGTTTGATGTCCTGGACCCATACAGTGGAAGCAGAACCAACTCCTGCTGGTATTCTTTGGACCACTACACCATGGCACACATGAGCATGTGCACAAACATGAAAATAAGTAAATAAATAAATAATGTAATAAGGTCTAGAGTCATCTTTTAAAAATTAAAATTAAAAAAGAAAAAAAAAAAGTCAAGCATTGATGGGGCATGCCTTTAAAACCAACACTGGGGAGGTAGAGGAAGGCGGATCTCTTGTGATTTCAAGGCCAGCCTGGTCTACAGAGCAAGTACCAGGACAGCCAGGGTTACACAGAACAAACCCTATCTTGAAAAACAATCAAATCAGGGGCTAGAGAGATGGCTCAGAGGTTAAGAGAACTGGCTGCTCTTCCAGAGGTCCTGAGTTCAGTTCCCAGAAACCACATGATGGTACACAACTGTCTATAATAAGACCTAAGGCCCTCTTCTTGCTTGCAGGTATACATGGCAGCCAGAACACTGTATATATAATAAAAGTCTTTTAAAAAGAAAGAAGAACAATCAATAAATAAAACAGAATAACAGCCGGGCAGTGGTGGCACACGCCTTTAGTCCCAGCACTTTGGAGGCAGAGGCAGGTGGATCTCTGTGAGTTCGAGACCAGCCTGGTCTACAAGAGCTACTTCCAGGGCAGCCTCCAAAGCCACAGAGAAACCCTGTCTCAAATAGTTTATTGTGGGCCAGCATGATAGTTCAATGAGTGGACAGATGACCAGAGTTTGATCCTCAGATCCCACAAGGTGACAGGAGAGAACCAATTCTCAAGACCTAACACATGAATGACACTGTAGCACATGTCTGCACTCACACACACACATATACCCATAACAAATAGCACATGTGGAATGAACTGTGTACTTGCTTCTTCAGAGGTCCTGAGTTCAATTCCCAGCAACCACATGGTAGCTCACAACCATCTACAATGTGTTCCAGTGCCCTCTTCTTGCCTGCAGTGCAGGCATAAATGTAGGCAGAACACTGTATATATTATAAATAAATCTTAAAAGAAAAAAAAAGACAAATAAGAAATTCCAGGACTGAGAATGGATAAAGAAAATGTGGTATATTTACACAATGGAGTACTACTCAGCAGTAAGAAACAATGACATCCTAAGCCGGGTGTTGGTGGCGCACGCCTTTAATCCCAGCACTCGGGAGGCAGAGGCAGACTGATCTCTCTGAGTTCGAGACCAGCCTGGTCTACAAGAGCTAGATCCAGGGCAGCCTCCAAGAGCCACAGACAAACCCTGTCTCGAAAAACCAAAAAAAAAGAAAGAAAGAAACAATGACATCCTAATTCCCAGGCAAATAGACAGAACTAGAAAAAAACATCCTAAGTGAGGTAACACAAAACCAGAAAGACAAATATAGTATGTACTCACTCATAAGTGGATACCAGACATAAAGCAAAAGGTACCCATTCTACAATCCATAACCCCAATGGGCTAAGCTCCTGGAGTACAATCAAAGTGAGGGAGGAGCCATAATATGAACAAAGGAGTCAAGACCATGATGGGGAAACCCACAGAATCAGCTGACCCGAGCTAGTGAGAGATCACTGACTCAGATCTGACAAATGGGGAGCCTACAGAAGACCGAAATAAACTCTCTTAATGTAGGAGACAGTGGTGTGACTGGGACAGTATATGAGGCCACTAGCAGTGGGCCCAAGATCTAACTGTAATGCACAACTGACTTAATGGAGCCCATTCTCTATGGAGAGATACCTTGCCCAGCCTAGACACAGGGGTGTGGGGGTGGAGAGGTACCTTGGTCCTGCCTCAACAAGATGATGGGACAGACTTAGTCGACTTCGTAAGGGAGGCCTTACCCTCTCCGAGGAACAAATGGGAGGTGGGGAAGTGGGGGGAGCCGGAAGAGAGGGAGGGAGGGGGAACTGGGAATGGAATGTGAAAGATAAATTAATAAAAAATGCAAAAAAAAAAAAGAAATTCTAGGGCGGGGGTGTAGCTCAGTTGGTAGAGTGCTTTGCCTAGTGTGTACAAAGTATGAGGGTGCACGCCTGTAATCCCAACACTTAGGAAGCAGAAGCAGGAGAATCAGAAATTCACAATCATCCTTGTCTATATAGTGGGTTTAGACCACCCTGGGCTACATGAGACTGCCTAAAAAATAATTTTAAAAAAATTTAAGCTGGAATTGAAATGTACAATAACAAAAATGAAAAATGGCATGCCTCAATAGCAGATTTGAGCACAAAGAACTGATAACCCTGAAGATACCTCAGTGGAGATTATCCAGTCTAGGGAACAGAAAGAGACCAATGGGATACTATCAAACTTGCCAAATATGTATAACATCAGGATTCTTAAGGAAAGGAAATAAAGGGACAGGAAAAAATTTAAAACAAAACCATACTAACTAACAGAAGGCATCAGGGAAGGGCTGGAAGAGATGGCTCAGCAGTTCTCAAGGACCTGGGTTTATTCCCAGCATCCACATGATAGTTCACAACCATTCATAACTCCAGTTCTAACTCTTTTCTGGCCTCTAGAGGCACTGCACACATATAATCCATAGCCACACATTTCAGGCAAACACTCAGATACATAAAGTAAAAGTCAATAAAATCTACACACACACAAACACAGCAGAAGATATCCCCAAATTTGTTCTACAATCTAAGAAATTCAACAAGCTTCAAGTAGGATAAACAAAAAGATACATCATAATCAAATTGTCAAAAGAGAAAGAGGAAAACATAAAGAAAAAAAATTGTTGATAAACTGGGCAGTAGTGGGGCACACCTTTGATCCCAGCACTGGGAAGGTCTATAGAGTGAGTTCCAGGACAGGCTCCAAAAGCTACACAGAGAAACCCTGCTTCAAAAAACCAAACAAACAAACAAAAAACCATTATTGACAGCAGCAAGAGAGAAGCAGCTCATCACACACAAGGAGCCCTTAGTAACACTGAACTAATTTATCCTCAAAAATTGCAGCAGCCAAAAAGCTATGGGAAGAATTCCTCAAAATGTTAAATGAAAAAAAATGTTACAGCCTGACCATATTGGGACATAACCTGTAATCCCAATACTCAGGTGCCTAAGGAAGAAGGACAATGGCAAGTATGAGGCTAGTCTAAGTTACAGTGGGACCATTCCTTAAAAAAGAAAGAGAATAGAACCAGTAAGTAAAATTTCTATATCCAGCAAAACTATCATTCAAAAGCAAAATGGAAGGTAAAGCAAAAAATTCCCAGATAAACAAAAACTGAGAATTTGTAGACCACCAAATCTCCAAAAAATATTCCTTCAGAATGAAACAAAAGGATGCTAGATGGGCTGACAATTTGGCTCAATGGTTAATTAAAAGCACTTGTTGCTCTTGCAGAGAACCTGGGTTCAATTCCCAACACCCACATGGCGGCTCATGGCTGGCTGTAATCTTGGTCTCAGGAGACCCAACATCATCTTCTGAGCTCAGTGGGTACAAAGCATACATGTGGTGTCCATATACAGGTGGTGCACATATACACATGCAGGTAAATACATAAAATAATAAAACGGGGATGCTAAACAGTATTTCAAATCTATATGAGGAAATAAAATACACTGGGGTAAAGTTAACTACTTAAGTAAATAAAAATAGATTTATTATTATTATTATTTTTAGGTCTCTGGGAGGGTCTTTTTTTTGCAGGGGATGAGGCAGGATTCCTCTGTGTAAGCCCTGGCTGTCCTGGAATTTGCTCTGTAGACCATGCTGGCCTCAAACTCAGAAATCTGTCTGCCTCTGCCTTCCAAGTGCTGGGACTAAGGTTAAAGGCATGCACTGCTGATGACCTGGTTTTATGCCTCAATTTTTTAATTTAAAAGTTAATATAAAAGACAACTATAAGCCTGTTGATATACATATAGGAAGCTGTGATCTGAATGACAGTGGAATCAAAAAACAGGAAATAGAATAGTTATATAGAAGCATAGTTCTTATATCTCTGAAATCAAGCTGGTACCAACTCAAACTAAATCATCATAAATTAGGGTGCTAATTGTATTTCCAATATAATCACAAAAACTTTCTTCCTCCCCCTAAAAAATGCCATAAAACCTTTTACCATGGGCTAGGTCTTATGAGTGGCAGTGCATCTGCCTAGCTTGGCAAGGCATTTAAAGCCAGCCTCAGCTACATAAAGTCCAAGGTCAGACCGACCTGCTTGAGACTGTCTGAAAAAACAAACAGATCAGGTATCTGTTTAATCCCAGCAATTCGAAGGCAGAGGCAGGCAGATCCCTGTAACTTTGAAGTCAACCTGAACAACATGAGTTCCAGGACAACCAGGGCTATAAAGAGAGACCCCATCTCAAAAAAAAAAAAAAAAAAAAAAAAAAGACAGAAGGATCAATGCAAGTTCAAGGCTACAAAGTGAGACCTCAACCCACACCCAAAAGATCAAATAGCTTGGTCATTTCTCCAAAGATACAGAAATGACGAATATAGAAGTTCAACATCACTAGTCACTAGAGACATGCAGATTTTTAAAAAGCACATATTGTCTCATTTCCATTAGAATAACTAACATCCAAAAACAAAAACTAAGCTGTAGAGAAGCTTAATTTTTTTTTGCATATAGGTGGTACAGATATAAAACAGCACATCAGCTGTCCAGTTCCCAGCTTCCACATCATGTAGCTCAGACCACTTGTAACTCCAGTTCCAGAGGATCACACACACACACACTTTTTTTTTTTTTTTTTTTTTTTCCCCCGAGACAGGGTTTCTCTGTGGCACTAGCTCTTGTAGACCAGGCTGGTCTCGAACTCACAGAGATCCACCTCCCTCTGCCTCCCGAGTGCTGGGATTAAAGGCGTGCGCCACCAACGCCCGGCTACACTTTTTTTTTTTTAAACAGACTTAATTCGATTTATTTTTCTTGTATAAAAATCCTTATGTGGTGTGGACTTTCACAAGATGGTCAGTGAATTCCTGATAAGGAGACTTGGTGAACACAGTCTCTTTCCAGAGGTCTGAAGTCAGGTAGCTGTAGGTCTTGGAGATGGCATCAAAGGTGGCCTTGGCAAAGTTGCCCAGGGTGGCAGTGCAGCCCCCTGGATGATGTGTAGCGGTCATCAATACCGGCCATCATCAGTAGCTTTGGGGCACAGGAGCAGAGACGATGTCAGTGCCTCTGGGGGCAGGGATGAGACGCACCAACACAGAGCCACATCGGCCTGTCACTTTGCATGGAACAGATACACACACTCTTAAACATTAAATTAAAGAAAAAAAAACTTAATGCTGGGCCTTGGAAGCAAATGCCTTTAATACCAGCACTGGGGAGGCAGAGGCAGGAGGATCTCTGTGAGTTAGAGGCCAGCCTGATCTACAAAGTGAGTTCCAGGACAGGCTCCAAAGCTACACAGAGAAACCCTGTCTTGAAAAAAACCCAAAAAGAAAAAAGAAAGAAAGAAAGAAAGAAAGAAAGAAAGAAAGAAGCTTAAATATAGGGGTGTAACCCTGTTGATAGAGCGCTTGCATGCACAAAACCCCAGGTTCTACTCCTACCACCACATAGACTTAGTGGAGCAGGCCAGTAATCCCAGCACTGGAGAGATGGAGGATCACACCCAAGTTCAAGTCCAGCCTAGGGTACTTAAAACACTGTCTCAAAAGAGAGGAGGAAGAAACCATCACAGTTTTTATTAGTTGACCCTCTGATCAAACCTAACAACATCACTGATTAAAAAAAAAAAAAATCTGGGGTCAGTGAGATGGCTCACGGAGAAAAGGCAACCAGATGGTGGCCTGATTTCAGCCCCAGGACCCACAAGGTAGGAGAAAATACCCACAAGTTGTCATTTGACCTCCACATTCAATGTACACGCCCAGGCATGTACATACCCACACACATAAATATATCAGATCTCTGAGTTCAAGGTTAACCTGGTCTAAAGGCACAGTGCAGGACAGCCAAAGCTACACAGAGAAACCCAGCCTCGAAACACAAAAAAAGACACAGACAGACAGAAAGAAGGAGGAAGGGAGAGAGAGAGAGAGAGAGAGAGAGAGAGAGAGAGAGAGAGAGAGAGAGAGAGAGAGAGAATTGAGGGGCTGAGCAATGGTTGTGCATGACTTTAATCCCAGCAGCACTGGAGAGGCAGAGGCAGATGGATCTCTGAGTTTGAGGCCAGCCTGGTCTACAGAGCGAGTTCCAGGGCAGCCAAAGCTACACACACCACACACACACACACACACACAACACACACACACACACACACACACACACACACACAAAAAAATGGAAGAAAGACAAAGAAAGAAAAAGAAAGAAAGAGAGAGAAAAAGAGAGAAAGGGGAGGGGAGGGAGGGGAGGGAGGGGAGGGGAGGGGAGGGGAGGGCAGGGCAGGGCAGGGGAGGGCAGGGCAGGGGAGGGGAGCTCTGAAGCTCAGAGAAGTCAGTTGGTTACTCAAGACTCCACCTACAGCAGGTGGTGGAGCCACAATTTCCCCATGACTGTCCAGATCCTAGAGAGGTTCACAAATTGCCCTCCCGGATTTCTACTTTGAACTAGTCCTGAGAGAGTTACTATAGCTCCATCAAGCCCTGTTACAATGTATAAGAAGATCTCAGGGAATCTACAGGGAAGGAGATTTTCTTTCTCTAACCCCAGCATTTTTTTGTACCAAGAAAAATAAACATGAAAGAGGAATAGACCCAACTAAGAGAAGGCAAATGAGAGGTGGATTTTACCGATGCTTTCAGCAGGAGGAAATGAACCTGTAATAACCCCTATGCTCAGGGACAATACATTTAAGAGAGCTGGGCACAAATCCCCAAGGCAAATCAAGTTTCCATTTCAGGACTCCAGCCCAATACATTTTTGTTTTCTATTCCCCCAAAGTATCTGTCAAAACTAATGTAGGATTCAGCAGTAAATTCCTTATCTAGCATGCATGAGGCCCTGGGTTTAACCCTCAACACACACACACACACACACACACACACACACACACACACACACACTATTTACAATAGACAGGTTGCAATTTCCCCAGCCATCCTCAGATCTTTTTTTTTTTTTAAGATTTTATTTATTTATTATGTATACAACATTCTGCTTCCATGTATATCTGCACACCAGAAGAGGGCACCAGATCTCATCATGAATGGTTGTGAGCCACCATGTGGTTGCTGGGAATTGAACTCAGGACCTCTGGAAGAGCAGTCAGTGCTCTTAACCATTGAGCCATCTCTCCAGCCCCATCCTCAGATCTTAATTCAACTTCCACTTTAGCATCTATAATTACTTCAGCAAATGAATCCTTCTCTAGGAAACAGGAAGACACACCTCAAACAAAATTTCCTGAGCAGCAACTAAGAGTTCTGCACTTTGTTAGGGTGGTAAAGAATGTAGTGACTCACATATAAAATTATTTTAAAAACACATAAAATAACAATCCAAAAGATAACCAAAGGCAGGAATAGTGTCTGCTACATCAAACAGTGCCCTTGACCAAGTTTTGCAAACACCTGACTAAAATTACAAACTGTCCCATGCCTTCGTGACTAGGAACTCCGCTGTCATTTTCTTAACCCTTCCCAGAGGTCAGGAGTGACTCTCAAGATGATTTAAGGCCAAATCTCGGGAGGGAGGGACGTGGACAGACCTCCCTCCCCATACGGATTAGAAAGAGTCTACAAGTCTTCCTTTTCCTTCATTCATTCAACAAGTGTTAGGTTGTCCCAAATACTAGGGTGGGCAGTGAAAGCCACAGGGCCGTTTCTCAAGTTTTGCTCTGATAACCTATGCATTCCCCTGAACTACACAAGTAAGAATTCACTTAAGTCTCTAAAACAAACTAAAAGAACCTCAGAATCCAAAGGGACTGCAAGGAGACGTGTGTCCTCATTTTTCACACGGACCTGGAACCTCCAGTTATCTTACTCAAGGTCACACTGTGACGGGCGTGGACTAGACACCCCCTCCCACGTTCCCCCGATTACGGTCAGTGTCCCCCCCACCCCCTTCTCCCAGACAGCGATGCTCATCCCATAAAGGTCCGAGGTCACTGCCTTCTAAAACGGCGGAGAAGCCAAGGCCAAATGGGGGGTAAGGAGAGGTGGGAAGCTGCCCCAGTTGACCCGTGGAAAGGCGGCAGGCAACCGAGCAACGGCACGGGCTCCCCCACTTCTCCCCTGCTCTCCCGCCCCGCCCTCTCCAACCCCGAGCTGGAGACGCGCGTGCGTCTGTAGAAAAGTATCCCTGCACTCACAAGGACTCGCACCAGCAACGCCATGTTCCTCCACGATCATTTCCGGGTGAAGGGTGGGCTTCCGGAATCCCGGTTGTCACCACCCACTCAGGACGCTGCCCTCTGGCTAACGGGACTCAGGCTCCGGCAGGCAGCGCAGGCGTAGTTGTCGCACTGCGCACCCGCGGGTTGCCCACCGTGGATCTGAAGGAGGCTCCGGGGCGCGCGACCCCTCGCGGGTCTTCTGTCCCCGCTGTGCGTCACAAGGGCTCGCGTTCTTCCCCCACACCACCTCCCGGGCCCCCGGCCTGTGACACCCCGCTCACCCTTGGGGAACCCCTTGACCGCCATTCCTTTCCTGACTCCACCCCCAGGAGACGACCCGGCTGCAGGGAGCAGGACTTCGGTGTCCCAGTGGCTTAGAGGAGCTCGGGGAGCCTGAGAACCTAAGAGCACAGTCCTGGAAAGCAGACCCGACGCCTGGCAGACTCAGGAACGTGGGGCTTGTGGTTGGCTGGTTAACGGGAGCATCTTTGAGTATTGACAGGAAAGAGTAAATGGGGAGAAAGGAGCGTGGAAAGCGTTGCCTGTGGGAATGAGAGGATGGTCTTGACTGAAGAACTCTTGTATGCCAAGAGAAGTAGAAAAGAGAAGATACTGCTGCTTTGGGGACTGAGGGGAAGCCGAAGACCTAGCCGTTGAAGCGCTTCCTCTCCACCCAGTCAATACAGACCCACTGGGTATTCCGTATGGACTGGACACCCGTCCAATGTCTGGTAACCCTGTGGAGCTTGTGAGCTCGTTGAGGAAAGTACGGGTAGATTTGTCTAGACAACTCGTGAGAAAAATAAAAACTGGTATGAAGGAACCATAAATACCTAATAAAGATAATGATATGGGCAACTACCTGGCCAGCTTAGCCAGATAAAAGCCCATCTGAGGAAGTGACGTGTAAGGTGGGATGCAGGGTATACTTTATTTTTTATCTTTTCAACAAAATTTCTTGTAGCCCAGGCTGACCTCAGACTCTTAAGTATATGAGGCTGGCCTCCCCTGCCTCAAGCTCCCATGTGTGTGGGGGGGGGGGGGGTTTACAGGTTGTGACACTAGGCCCAGCCTCACAATTTTGTTTTGGTGTTTTGAGCAGATCTCACTATGTAGCTGTGTCAGGCCTGGAACTGAGAACCAACTGCCTCTGCCCCCCGACTAGCAGCCACCACATCGGGCAAAATTCTGTATGTTTATCAAGTTTGTGGTTTTTAAATATTTACATCTAGAATGGCTAAATTAAGCTTATGACCGGACAAGACAGTGCAGAGGTTCCTCCATCTTGTTTTGTTTTTGTTTTGAGGCTGTATAATAGCCCTGTAAGACCAAACTGGCCTTGAACATACAGAGATCTGCCTACCTCTACCTCTACCTCCCAAGTGTTGGGAGGTGGCATGCACCACCACTCCCGGCATTCCATCTTGTATTCTTGCTGAGACCATTTCAGGTTTAATTTGATCTTCATGGACAATCCCGAGGAAAATTACCCAACTCTATTCAAGGAACCCCAGGTCAAGATGCCCTATTTAACCTATTTTAGCTTCTGTTGAACTGCCTGCTTGTGCAAACTTCCCCCTCTGGCTAGCTACTTACCTTAGCTTCTGATAAATTGCTTGCTTACATGAAGCACCCTGCAACTTCCGAAGGAGATGCCAGGTCATGGTTTCTGCCTTCAAAAACCCCATGCTCGGAACACTCGGCACTAACTTAGTATCTGGATACTTGAGTATAGTCCAGACTAGCTGGAATAAAGACTTAAAATTGCCTATAAACTGTGTCTGAGTGTTCGTCTCTGGTGGGCTCCCTGTACAAGTTAATTTGAGCCAGGAGTGATGACGCACACCTTTAGGCAGAGGCAGGCAGATCTCTGTGACTTAGAGGCCAACCTGGTCTACAGAGTAAGCTCCAGGACAACCAAGGCTACACAGAGAAATTCTGTTTCAAAAAACTTGAAAAAAAAAAAGTTTTTGTAGGGGTCTTCCATTTGGTCTCCTCGGTGGCTATTCTAATTTATATTCCCACTTACAGTATTGCCAGTGTTCCCTTTTCTCCACTTCTCATCAACACGGTTATAATAGCTAGCCTCAAAGATGTGATATCCTATTGTGGTTTCAATTTGCACTTCCCTGATGATTAATAATGAAATAGTTTCCCCGTGTGCCTATGGCCAATTACATATATTCTGGGGAGAAATGACTATTCTCAAAAATCCTTTGTTCATTGTTGGGGACTGATGTTGTCTTTTGGTTGGCTAGTTGGTTGGGTAGTTGGATGGGTAGCTTAAGACAGAGTCTCACTAAGTAGCCTTGGCTGGCCTGGAATTTTCTATGTAAATCAGACTGGCTTTGATTTCAAAAAGATCTCCACTCTGACGGCTGTGTTCTGGACTCAAAGGCATGTACCACCACACTTAATACCACTGTCTTGTGGTATTAGGGATCAAACCCAGAACATGATACATAGCAGGGAGGGGGCAAAAACCCTACCAATAAGCTACCCTTTGCCTAGTCTTTAATCAGATAATTTTGTTGCCATTGCACTGAGTGAAGTCTTTATATATTTTGGATATTAACATCATGCCAGATATATGATTAACAAATACTTTTTCCACTCCATAGGTGTCTCTTCACTCTGATAATTGTTTCCTTTTCTAGTTTGAAGTAGTTACAACTGTCTTTGTTTTGGTTGTGTTGTTTCTATACTTTGGAGATCATTAAACTAACAAACGAAAAACTACTGGGGGTTGGCCATGATGGTGCATGCCTTTAATCTCAGCACTTGACAGGCATATCTCTGTTAGAGGCCAGCCTAGTCTACATAGAGAGTTCCAGAATAGCCATGACTATATAGAGATTCTCTCTAAAAAAAATTAAGACTAGTAATAATAAACTGTTGTTGGAGCTGGAGAGATGGCCCAGTGCTTAAGAGTAAATACTGCTTTTCTGGATCACCAAGTTCTATTCCTGACACCAACATAGGTGGCTCGAAGTCACTTGCAACTCCAGAAGATCCAAGGGGATTTGATGCTTCTGGCTTCCATGGGCACCTACATGCGCACAGCATGCACACACACACACACACACACACACACACACACACACACACACACACACACACACACACAAATATTGGAGCCATGTAATCCCAGAACTCAGAAGGCAGAGGTTGGTGGATGATCTCTGTGAGTTTGAGGTCAGCCTGGTCTACAGAGCCAAATCCTGTCTCAAAACCACAAAAGAATATTTGGTCAGGGTGAAGGCTCAGTGGGTAACATGTTCGCTGCACAGGCCTACTGACCTGAGTTTAATGATCCCTGGAATCCACATAAAAAGCTGATGGGTGGCACACATCTGTAATCCCAACACTTCTACTATGAGATAGGAGGCGGAGACAGAAGAATCAGGGAGAAGCTCCTGTAGCATCATGGGTTTTATTCTTCTGAACTCTGGGAGTGCACCATGGCACATGCTTATCCACACTCACACACACTTGTTTAAGAAAATGTTGCCCAGACCAATGTCACGGAGCTTTTCACCTACTTTTTATGCAGTGGTTTTAAGTTTCAGGTCTAATGTCTAAGTCCTCAATGAACTTTTGTTTTGAAACAATCTTATACTGTGTGGTTAAGGCTGCTTTCAAACTCATAGATCCACCTGCCTCTGCCTCCTGAATGCTGAGGTCTTCAGTAAATTTTGAGTTGATTTTTGTGTGTGGTAGAAGTAAGAATCTAGGACCTAGAGACCTGACTTAGAGGTTAAGAGCACTGGCTGCTCTTCCAGAGGTCCTGAGTTCAATTCCCAGCACCCACATTCAGCTCACAATTGTCTATAACTCCATTCTAGGGGATCTGGCCCCCTTACTTGGGCATACCTGTGCATACCTGCAGGCAAAACACCAATGAACAGAAAATGATAATAAATAACTATTTTTTAAAAAGAAAGTAAGGATCTAATCTCATTCTTTTGTATATTGGTATATAATCATCCTAACATGCTCATTTTGTGGGGAGAGAGAGAAAGAGAGAGAGAGAGGAGAGAGAGTGTGTGTAATGTTTATCAGATTAAAAAAATATTGATTCCTTTTTATCTGTGTAGTACTGGGTGTCCTGGAACTCACACTGTAGACCAGGCTGAGCTCGGACCACAGAGATTCTCCTGCCTCTGCCTCCTGAGTGCTGGGATTAAAGGAGTGCACCACTATGCCCAGCTAAGAAATATTCTTTTTTTTCTTGTTTTTATTGAGCTATTTCTTCCCCATTTCCCTTCCCTCCTCCTCTCTCCCCCTGACCCTCACCTCATCCCCCCACACTCCCAATTTACTCAGGAGTTCTTGTCTTTTTCCTCTTCCTAGGTGGGAAATATTAATTCTTGGTTTGCTGAGTTTGTAGATGTGTGCCTGTGTATGAGTGTGCACGTGCACGCCCATGGAAGCCATAGGTGGAAATCAAATGTTTTCCTCAATCCCTCTCCACCTTATTTTGCAATTTTATTATTTATTATTACCATGTGTGTACCTGTGTATGTAGGCGTGTGCCACAGCATATGTGTGGAAGGCAGAGGACACTGCCCAGCCTCACCCTCCTTCTTTATGTGGGTTTCAAGGACAGAATTCAGGTTGCTAGGTCTGACAGTAAGTGCTTTGTATGCACTAAACTGTCTTACTAGCATCACTGTATCTGTCTGTTAGTTTTTTGAGACAGGGTCTCTCTGTGTAGCCCTGGCTGTTCTAGGATTGTCTATATGGACAGAGATCCTCCTGCCTGTGCCTCCCTGGTCCTGGGATTAAAGGTGTGAGCCATCACTGCCCTGCTCTCACCGAGTTGTTTGGTTTTGGGTTCTTGTTTTTAGACAGTTCTCTAACTGAATCTGAAGATGGCTAATTTGGCTAGACAGGCTGGCTAAAATGCTCCAGTGGAGAAAAAGAGGTACTCTGAGTGTGCCGAAGGTTGATGACATGGATGGAGGCTGAAGGAAGTCACCAGCCAAGGGGCCACGTAAACAAATGAACAATGACTTACAAAGTGGTCATTTCTTTCTTGGGTTTCACATTGATGCTGAGTCCAAACTCAGGTCTGTGCTATCTCCCCAGCCTCCTCCCCAGGCCTTTCTCCCAGGTCTTTTGTATATAGTTTCCCCCCCTTAGAAAATGTATCAGTTTAGTGGATGTGGTTTGGTTTGGTTTTTGCAGGTTTTTCAGAGTTTGGCAAATGCTAAGCAAGCACTATACCAGGGATACACCCCATCTCTTCCATAGTTCTTTTTTTTTTTCTGAGATAGGGTTGCTATGCTGGTCTCCTGGACTCAAGTGAGCCTGGTACCTCTGCCTCCAGAGTTGCTGGGCTACAAATATTCAACCAAGCCCAGCTTTAAGTTGAAAAGTTTAGGCATGAAGAATTTGCCTTCACCACTTTGTAAGTCATCATTCACTTGTTCATGTGGCACCTTGGCTGGAGTCTTCCGTCAGCCTCCATCCATGTCATCAACCTTCGGCATGCCCAGCCTACTTCCTTTTTTTATACTGTCAGTGTCTTCCCCAAAAGTTGCTCTAACTCCAGTTCCAGATTCCCAAGTAGTATATAAGCTCTTCACAATCGCAGAGAATTGGTACTTTTTTGTTTGTTTGTTTTGGCTTTTCAAGACAGAGTCTCTCTGTGTAGCTCTGGCTGTCCTGGAACTCACTCTTGTAGACCAGGCTGGCCTTGAACTCACAGAGATTCACCTACCTTTGCTTCCCAAGTGCTGGGATTAAAAGCATGTGCCACCACCACCCGTCGAGGATTGGTACTTTACCTCATCTTTAGACTTCAAAATGCTTTAAACCAAGAGTAATGACTCATGCTTATAATCCCAGCCCCAAGAATGCTGATGTAGGATGCTTGCTGAGATCAAAGCCAGTCTGAACTACCACAGTGTGAAATCTTGTCTCAAAAACAAATACCAGGGGAAAGACTAATATGTCGAAAGTATATTATATACTTGTATTAAAATGTCTGTATAAGCCCAGTAGTGGTGGTGCACGCCTTTAATTCCAGCACTTGGGAGGCAGAGGCAGGCAGATCTCTGTGAGTTCGAGACCAGCCTGGTCTATAAGAGCTAGTTCCAGGACAGCCTCCAAAGCCACAGAGAAACAATGTCTCGGGGGAAAAAAAAATGATTGTATAACACACAGTATCATGTATAATGAACATACACCAACAAAAATTTTTCAGAAATAATTCATAAGCTTTAAAAAAGAAAAGCATTCCAAGATCTGCCTAGGGAGCGAGCTATACAGTACAGTAACTCACCTATAGGATGAAGGTTATAGCAGCTATGTCATAGGGTAGTTGTGATAATTAAGGATGTAGGGATTTAGCACCATACTTGGTCCCATCCAAAGGCGATGTCTATGCATCTCTTAGTACATTGCTCTAGCCTCTCGAACTACATGTTCTGATGGCATCTCTTCTACCTACAGAAACCCTTCAGCTGGGATGATGTTTCCTTACACGGCTGCTCTTCTCCTCCTCCCTCATCCTTGTAGCTCTAGTTTCTTCAGCTAAATCTCTTAAGACTTTATTTCTAGACCTCTCACTATCACAACCTCCTTTGTTCATCCTGTAATGGCTTAGATCAAGAAGTCAGAAAACAGCTGGGCATAGTGCTGCATAGCTTTAATCTCAGCACTCAGGAGGCAGAAGTGTAGACAGAATATTCTGTCTTCTGCCAGTTAACTCTGTCCATCCAGCCAGCTCCCAAATAACCACTTGGAGATTTCTTATTAATTATAAATGCTTGGCTGATAGCTTAGGCTTGTTACTAACTAGCTTTTACATCTTAAGTTAACCCATATTTCTAATCTACACTCTACTATGTGGAGATATTTTTTTCAGCAGGGCATGTTCATCTTCTTCTCCATGCATCTCCTGGGTAGTCCACCCTTCTTCTTTCTAGCATTCTCTTAGCCTGGCTCTTCTGCCTAACCTCTTCCTGCCTAGCTATTGACCAGTTCACCCTTTATTAGAATCAATTAGAGCAGCACACATTCACAGTGTACAAGAGAATTATTCCATAGCATTTCCCCCTTTTTGTCTAATTAAATAGGAAGGTTGACTCACTCACTCAGTAGAGCATGAGACTTTTTTTTTTTTTTTTTTTTTTTTTGGTTTTTTGAGACAGGGTTTCTCTGTAGGTTTGGAAGCTGTCCTGGAACTCTCTTTGAAGACCAGGCTGGCCTTGAACTCACAGAGATCCGCCTGCCTCTGCCTCTCAAGTGCTGGGATTAAAGGCATGTGCCATCAACGCCCAGTGAGCATGAGACTCTTAATCCCAGGATCCTGGGTTTGAGCCCCATGTTAGGCACCAGATGTTGCATTTATCTAATAATTCTCTATCAATAAAAAACAGGAGTCAGATATCGAGGTAAGAACCTGAATGATCAGAGCAGCATCGGTGAAGTGACCAATGACTTCCTGTCTCTTCCATTCCTCCATTCAAAAAGACTGAGATCCTCTCTATGCCCCGCCCTACTACTTCCTGTCTCTCTATCTGTCCTCAGTCCTCTAAAACCTCTATGATTAATTTTGGTCCGCTAGTAGCTAGCAACCCCCTTTGATTCAAAGCAAACTTTATTGTCAGAATGTGATCAAAATATCACACAACATATAAGCAAGCAGATATCTGTGAGTTTGAGACCATCCTGATCTTCATAGTGAGCTCCAGGTCACCTGGAGATACACAGTGAGACCCTGTCTTAAAAAATAAATTTCAGAAAAGTCTCTAAAACTAAACCAGGTGTGGTGACATACTTGAATAATGAGCACTTTTATGTTTTCTTTGCTTCTCATCTCACAGGGTTAGGGTTCAGTCCCAGAGTCTAGGCAAGCCAGTATACCTCTGAACAGGACTGATTGTCTCAGTCCTGAAACTCTTGTACTACACTTGTTATAATTATATTCAGGCAGCCATATTGCATTCCATTAACTTCATGGGCTTCACAGCCACCTACCACATCATAGTCTTCCAATCTGAAGTTTCACGTTTTTTCATACCCATACTTACTTATGGAGTTGGTTTCATAGATTTAAATGGATAGGTTTTTTTTTCTCCTATTCTAGTTCATCTACTCTCATCCAGCCTTCCGTATCCCAACATGCTTTAAGTTCTTTGTGTTCTTTTCCATTTGTTCATGAACCTTAAGAATATTGTAAATATGAAAATTCCCATAAAGTTCAAAGTACAAGAACCTGACACATGGTAAGCCTTTAGTAAACATGTGCAATACTTCTATCATCATCCTAACACCAGGTACAGTGTCTGTGCCTGACTAGACCTTCAGTAACTATTCATTAATCAATCAATAAATGACTAGATAAAGGTTCATTCATTGGTGAAATGAATGAATACCATCATATAATGAATCTGAAGATTCATAGTTTTTCAAGAGTGTGTGTGTGTGTGTGTGTGTGTGTGTGTGTGTGTGTGTGTGTGTGCGCGCGCATGCGCGCGCGCGCGCGTGTGTGTTTCAAGATAGGATTTCTCCGTGCAACAGAATTCTAGCTGTTCTGGAACTCACTTTGTAGACCAGGACAGCCTTGAACTTTCAGAGATCTGCCTTCATCTTCCTCCTGAGTGCTGGGATTAAAGGCATGCACTAATCGCTGCCTGACAATTTATATATTTTTATTTCATGTGTATGAGTGGTTCCCTGCATGTAAGTATGCGCAGCATATGTATGAATGGTGTCCACAGAAACCAGAAAAGGATACTGGCTCCTTTAGACTGGAGTTACAGATGGTTGTGAGCTGCTAGGTAGGTACTAGGATCCAAACATAGGACTTCTGCAAGAGCAGCAGTGTTTTTAACAGCTGAGCTATCTCTCAGGTCCCAGAATTATAACTTTTATATTGTCCATTTTTACAGACAAGGAAACTGAGACTTGGAGAGGTTAACTGACTTAGCCTGGGCCACTTACCTGGAAAATGATAGAACCAGGGCTGGAACTCTCCGATCCCCATCATGTGACTAGCCTCGCCCTACTCTGCTTCCTCAAATGTATGTTCAAATCAAGAGATCCCATAAGGCTTCCCGAGATGTGGTTTCTCCTGTTGTGACCCTGGGACACAGGATGTGGAAAGGGCCCAGCGATGGGGAGTGGAGTGCTGGAAGCCTCCTTCTTTCCTCCCCTCTGGGCCTCTCATGTTTCCTGTCCTAAACTCTGCTCTGATATTTTTCCCAAGGAACTAACAGCATGGTGTGTCCCTAAGGAGAGAGTTTTGGGGCCAGAGAGCCAAGCCAGGGAGGTGACTCCATTGCTAGCCAAGACAGGGGTCAACAGACTCAGGGGCCCAGAAGAGTGGGTGTAAGAATGAGGAGATCTGCAGGAGACATGTGGTTGCCACTCTGCAGTCCTCTAAGTAAAAAACAACAGAAGTCAGTGGTCCTCTTAGGAGCTGGACATGGTTGTGCTCACTTTTAATCCCAGAACTAGGGAGGCAGAGGCAGGTGAATCTCTGTGAGATCAAGGTCAGCCTGGTTAACATTGAGAGTTCCAGGACAGCCAGAGCTACACTTTGAGGAACACACACACACACACACACACACACACACACACACACACACACACAGTCCTCATATTGCCTATTCTTAGGACAATTTGAGGCACAATAGTGACAATAATGTTTACTGAGTGTCATCTTTGTGCCACTTACTCTATTAGGTTGAGTGTCTTTCAAAATCTCACAGCTAGTTTTATGAAATAGATAATAAATATGATGACTACCCCCTTTTCTTTCTTATTTCCCTCTTTCCTTCATTTACTTCCCTTCTTTCTCAAATAAGGAACCAAGCCCAACCAAATGGTACATACCTACAGTCCCAAAAGACAGAGGACCAGCCTCGGATACACAGTGAATCATAAGGCAGCCTGGCCACATGGCAGCACCTACTTCTTGTTCAAAGCTGTAACTTTTTCTTAAGATTTATTTTATTACCAGGCAATGGTGGCACACACCTTCAATACCAGCACTCGGGAGGCAGAAGCAGGCAGATCTCTGTGAGTTCGAGACCAGCCTGGTCTACAAGAGCTAGTTCCAGGACAGCCTCCAAAGGCACAGAGAAACCCTGTCTTGAAACCCCTCCCCCAAAAAGATTTATTTATTTATTCATTCATTTATTTATTTGGATTTTTTGAGACAGGGTTTCTCTGTAGCTTTGGAGCCTGTCCTGGAACTCACTCTGTAGACCAGACTGGTCTCGAACTCACGGAGATCTGTCTGCCTCTGCCTCTGCAGTGCTGGGATTAAAGGCGTGCACCACCAACAACCGGTTTAACATTATTTTTGTTTATGAATATGTGTGTGCATGCACACTCATGTATATGTATTCACACATGTGTGCAGGTACCCACAGAGGCCATAAGAGGGCTTCAGATCCCCTGGAGCTGGAATCATAGGTGCTTGTTACCACCTGATTTAGGTACTGGGAACTGAACTCGGGTCCTCAGCAAGGGCAACAAGCACTCTAAACTGCTGAGCCATTTCTGCAGCCCTTAAGGCCTATAACTGACAGAAGACAAAACTGAAGTTTGAAACTACACAAGCTTTTGAACCCTTCAGAGCTGAATGACTATGGAGAGTGTGAACTATGGTGCAGAATAAAAACCCTGTGTTGTTTGTGTGTGTGTGTGGGGGGGGTACGTTTGTGTGCACATGAGCATCCAAATGTGTGTGTGTGTGTGTGTGTGTGTGTACATGTGTGTTATGTGTATTTATGTAGAGGCCACAGGTTGATGTCTGGTGTCTTCCTTGGTCACTCTCCACCTTATGTTTTGAGACAGAGTCTCTCTTATTGAACCTGGATCTCAAAGATTCAGCTAGGCTGGCTGGCCAGCAAGCCCTAAGGAGCTGCTGCTATCCTTACCTCCCCTGCACAGGGCTTACAGACAGGTACCACTCTACTCTGATTTTCATGTGGGTGCTGGGGACCAAAACTCAGGTCCTCAGGGCTGGAGGAGAGATGGCTCAGTAGTTAAGAGCACTGTTTGTTCTTCCAAAGGTCCTGAGTTTAATTCCCAGCAACCGCATGGTGGCTCACAACCATCTGTAATGAGATCTGGTGCCCTCCTCTGGCCTGCAAGCAGCATGCAAGCAGAACACTGTACACATAATAAATAAATAAATCTTAAAAAAATAAAAACTCAGGTACTCACACTTATGTGGTAAGTACTTCACCAATGAACCATCTCCATTGCCTCAGAAAGTTCTCTATTCTTTAAGCAAGAATTCAGTACATCAGTATACAGCTTCCTGTGATTGTGGTCAGATGTGGTGCTGGGGAGGAGAGTTCTCCAAAGAGGCTGTTGCCCTGACCTGATCTGAAGGCTGGAATGAAAGGACTCTTGCCATTCCTGGTGGTCAGATTGGATCCCCAGATTTGTTTTTTTGTTTTTGTTTTTGTTTGTTTGTTTGTTTAGTTTTGTTCAGGGTTTCTCTGTGTAGCTTTGGAACCTATCCTAGCACTCACTCTGTAGACCAGGCTGGCCTCGAAATCATAGAGATCTGCCTGCCTCTGCCTCCCAAGTGCTGGGATTAAAGGCATGCGCCACCAACACTGGCTGGATCCCTAGATTTGTATGAAGCGGCTGTAAAGTGTGGGTTGTTCCCTTGAGAAAAAGAGCTCCAGGGCTGGCTGGGGTGGGAAAGGAAGCTTCAGGGGTATCCAGCCAGAGTTAAGACTATTCACTCAGTGCCTAGCCCTTCAACAGGAAGAGCTCTGTGACTCAGGTGATCCTCTGTTGGGGCTAAGGCAAGAACTTTCCAAGAAACAAGAGATAAACAACCTAGGAAATAAGTACTTGGGGCAGCCAGTGCCACCTGTGACCCCTTCCCGCTGTCTCTCTGCCTGTGGGTTTCTAGCCACCTCGCGCCTACACTGCTCTTTCTGTATCCATAGCTGTCTCCTTGGCCTTGCCAGAACCTTCCTCTGGGCTCATTCTCCTCTCACACACCAGGCCTCTGTCTGCTGTGGCAGCTCTTTTGTTTACTTCCAGAGCTCCCAGGCACACTACTAGCCAAACACAACGAAGCCAAGCCAGAGAGAACTCTGTTCCAGACTCAGTCTTGCCCCTCTGGGACAGGTAATGGCCTCCAAACCAAGGAGGCAGCTCAAAAGAGGGCTGCCCCCTACACTGGGCTCTTGCTTCAGGTCCTGACAACCCAAAGGGAAAGGACACAAGACCTGCCCATTGTTGGGCAGGGATCCCTACTCTTGAGACAGCTTTGGCTGGCAGCCCTGGGAATCAAAGACCCAGCTGGAGAGAGGTGGGGAAAATTTTGAGGCCCTCTGGGTGGGAACCAGAGACTTGGACTTTTGGTCTTGTGTGTCTCTTTAGCCAGGTAGATTCTGACCTTGAGCCCTCCTCTCTGGGATCCAGGTGCCTAAATTTCCCCACCAGAGGACTGTCCTCTCCAAAAGTTCATGTCCCATACCTCTTCAAAGATTCTAGTGAAGAAAGGGAAATGAGCATTTACTGTGGGCCAAGTTCCAAGCAGGAAGCACTGTGAGGATATGCCTGGCATTTTCTGTCCGTCTGAGGTCAACAGGGAGATGGGTGATTGGTATGTAATTATGTACTTGTATAATGTAAGATGTAAAGGGAGGACTCAACTTCTGACTCTGAACAGTCAAGTGCTTCGATCACACAGAGCCAGAGTGCAGCAGAGGGGTCCCAGGTCAGATCATGCTGGTCATGCCAGAACAGTGGCCAATGGTAGAAATGAGGTAACACCATAGGGAGGAGGAGACCCATGGCAGCCCAGATTCTTCAGAGGAAAAAAGCAGAGGACCCCTTCAGTGAGACCCAGTCAAGTCTGTGATTAGGGACACTGGGGGACCCAGGATTGGGCAAATGCTGGTTAACGAAGTGGAGATAATTTGAAAGGAAACCAGGGCCCCCTCCCCACTCTTAAGGCTTCATTTTGGAGACCGTGAAGTTGATTAAGGAATGTAAAACTCTAACTCTTTGCTAGGCCCCAATGGAGCAGAAGGAGCTGGGGACCAATGGGCCTTTGGAAGGATCAGGAATGGGGTTAGAGGTGAGCACTGGCCATGACCAGCTGTACTCTGGGCCTCATTCTGCTTCAGTTCCCAGGAGTGGGGGTGGGGTCCAAGCCTGGGAAACAGTTCATACCTGAGGCAACCTACCTTCACTCATAGGGTTAGCAATTCTGTAAGGGGTCTGGGGCCCCTGGAGTAAACAAGAAATCCGCTACAACTTTAGGCATGAAGATTCAGCTTTTTATCTCATCAACGTACATTTTAGTCTAACAGTCTAATAGGCTCATACTCTACCCAAGTCCTTTACCCTTCTCCACCAGCCCAGGCAAAGAGCATCTAATCTGCCCTACGGGTGGAAAGTCACCAGGCACAAAGGTAATTCAAGGAGGGGGTGGCACTGCGGCTGTCCCATGAAGCGCTTAGGATATCACCAGCTCCTCTGGAGACCGAGGAGGCCGGAGCAGGAGGGATGATGGCCCGAGTCTCCTCTCCTGGGTCCCAGTCCCACTCAGAGTCTGTTCTCTGGGCCTGTCACTGCCTGTCAGAGGAGCAGAAGGGCAGGAATCTCCAGATGGGGCACGGTTAGCCCAGATCACACCCAGAGAGTACATCCATTGAAATCCCCTTTCCTGCAGGCTGTCGGGATACTTCACAACCCCTCTGTGATTCCAGGAGCATGTGGAGGGGTTCTCTCTGGATGTGCCACCCTGGAAGACAGAGGGCCGGTGCTGCTACCTGCAGCCACAAGATTCCACGACCATGTCCTCGTACTGTTTATACACCACGTTGTTGGCAGAGTCAATGAAGAGGATGCTAATGGGACTCAGCCGTGTGGGCACACAGCAGGTGGGTGGTGTGGATTCAGGGTCCATAGAATTCATCAGGGTCTGGATGACTGCATGGTTTGTGGGCTCCAAGTGGGAGCGCAAGGGGAACTCGCATAGTCCTTCGCAATGGAAGGCTTCGTACTCAAGGGGTGCAATGATCCAGTCGTCCCAGCCCATGTCCTTGAAGTTGACATGCAAAGCTTTGCGACTGCAGCGAGCCTTGAGGTTCTTGCTCGGTCGCTTGCCCTGGCGATTGGCCAGTGGGGCCCGCCGTTTCCGCCGCTGGCTGAACAGGTATTCATACACAGTCTTGTCATCCTGGCCAGAGCGGGCCTTAATCTCATTAAAGAACAGGTCCCGTTTCTTAGTACGACCAAACACCAGGAACAGGGCCTTCTCGTGGACTTGTCGGGCAGCGCGTTCAAAGCCCAGGCCGCGGAGGTCCACAGCCCGGCCCCGTTCCCAGGCCTCCAGCTCCAGGCACAGCTGTGCTGAGTTCTTAAAATTTCGGAAGAGTTTCCAGATGTCGAACACCTCCCAGCCAGATCCATCCAGGCCTGGCACGGAGCGCACATCCAGCAAGGCTGCCGGCTGCCGGCCGCTGGGGCAGCTGGACAGCTTCAGCTGGGCAACCCGCCCGCTACTGGGGACCGCTGGCTTGGCCATGTCCAAGGGCTTCTTCCGTAGGATCCGCAGTTCAGCCCCCAACAGCCCATCCTTCTCCAGAGCACTGATGTCAAACACGTACCTCTGCTTCCTGACCACAGGGCCTCGGTCATCTGGAGAAAACAGCCGGAAGTCAATTCTTGTCACTTCACCAAGATAGTCTAGCCTGCCACCTCGGAGCCTCCAGGGAGGACCTAACTCTCTCCCACTCAAAAGACATTCCTTTAACCTCTTCCCCACTATGGCCAAAGCCAACACCCAAACCACCAAGAGCCCTTTTCCAAATGAAGGTAGGTGTGCCACTTTGCACGATCTCAGTGCCCTCGCCATTCGTGATCTGTATGAGAGCCATCAAACAGTATACCGGTGTCCGCCCCACCCATGAGCACATTATTATCTCCCATACGTAAGACAGGTGATATGTGCATTTAAACTACCCACTCTTCCAGAGGAGGAACCTGCCGCTCAGAGTAAGTTAGGGGACTCATTCAATGTCCTCTACCTGGGGGAAAGTAGAAATAGAACTGTAGCCTAGAACTTCAATACTCCTTTCGAGCTTCCTCCACCTGAAGGACCTTAGCGTTTTTGTTCTGGGCAAGGCACAGAGTTGGGGAGTAAATTGATGTAGGTAACACAGCAGATTAATAACAAAGCCCATCTGCAACTCAACTTCCCTAGTTTCCAGTCTGACAATTTTGTGTCCATGAGTGTGGTTCGTGTGTGTGTGTGTGTGTGTGTGTGTGTGTGCGCGCGCGCGCGCGCGCGCATTCGCGTGTGCAATTGGGTTCCCGAGTGAGTATAAAGTAATATATATGCTATTGGCACATGCAAGTACAGTTGGGCTTCAATGAGTACTTGAAAAATGATGATATATGTATGTATGCATGTTTGTGATTCGTTTACCATGTGTATAAAATACAAGGCTCTGTGTGTGTGTGTGTGTGTGTGTGTGTGTGTGTGTGTGTGTGTGTAGCTCAGTGATTATCTCTGAATCAGCATGCCCTCCTTCCTAAATGCCAATATGCCATTAGGGAATATTCAAATATTGCTCTAGAAGGTAACTAATTAGGCCTTTAAACTCTCCATCTCCCCCTCCCCAAGCTCCCTTAGTGCTGGGGGGGACACAAGGACTTATTTTATGAGCCCTAGAGGGGTCACAGCTTTCCTTGGCTGGGCACGACGCCAGGCCACCTCCCCCACCTCTGCCAGACCTGCTGCCTCTGTACCTCCCCCACGCCCTGTCATTCCCCTACAGACCAGCTCTAATGAGGAGGCTCTCCCACTCTCTGGCCCCTCCCCCACCCTGCCCGCCAAAGTCCCAAGACTGTGAACCTGAGACTGAACTGCAAGACACCTCACCAACTGCCAGCGGTCCAGCCAGCTCCGCACTGTGGCGAACCTGAGGCTCTGAGAAGGGAAGGGATTTGCTGGGAACACACAGCAAGTTGAGAGCAAGAGCTGAGCCAGTAACACTAGGTGGGCAGACCTCCAGAGAAGCAGGGAAGACAAGTATTCTCCCAGGTTAGAGGAGAGCCATATGGGTTAGGATAGGACTCAAGGCTTTGGCATTCAAAGTGCTCAGACTTCACCTAGTCCAAGGCGCATGTAGTACACACACAGGAAAACAGACCCCAGGGAAGAAGGGACTTCTAGGGTCACAGTGTGAGTTAGTCCCTAGGTCAGCTGCGACTCCAAGACGACATGCTTTTGGTCTTCCCAAATCCTACCCCTTCGCCCCCTCCCTGAGGTTAGAGCTGAAGACCCACAGGAACCTAAAGTCTCTTTCTCTCTGCTATCTGAGGAAAAGCTGGGGCGTACAAACTTGAGCGTTGCAACCCCCACAAAAGTATGACCCAGTAATCAAGAGTGGACTTTGGAGTCTAGCATCCAGATCTGAGCTCCTCTCTGCACTTCAGTGCCCATTTTGCACCTCGCAGGAGTTTAACTTGGTGATCCCTAGGCGTCCCTAATCCTGGACCTGGTATGTGTAAGTTCCAGACTCCCACCCTAGCCTGGATATACACACTGTTCCCCACCTGCGAACTCCAGGACTTTGGAACTCCTGGGTCTGTGCAAATGCCCCTCCCTGCCACCCCACCCCCTCACCTTGCCCTTTGTCAATAAAGCTGGTGATGGTGTTGGCCAGGCCAGCCTCCAACTTCACGCTGCTGTTGCGTCCCTTTCTGTCAGCATCGGACAGCGTCCTGTACAGCGAGAGCATGTATTCATGGGGTGTGATGGGGGGTGGGCGGAACGGCTCCTTGGGTTCTCGAGGGGTCCCAGGATCCCTGGTCTTCTTCAGCAGGAAGGAGCTGGGGGCAGATCCTGCTTTTGAGGAGGCTTTGCCCCCAGGAAGCTGTCCTTTTGGGGATACGGTCCGTGCTGCAGCCTGCCTAGTCTGGGAAGGGGGTCCTGGCTTGGTTTCAGGCCCACCGGATCTGGGGGGTATCTTTCTGGGTTCATCCTTCTTAGCCTGTGTCTGCCCAGAGCTTCCCTTTGCCCTAGCATTGGTGGGTCCCCCACCATAGCTATGACCCCCTGGCCTAAAGATGTTCCGGGCCAGGGGTGGCCTCTCCTTGGCCTCTGCTTTGGCCAACCCTGGCCTGGCCCCTGGGGGTCTCTGGCCTAAGTCGGGGGCACCCAACACAGTGCGGATAAATTCCAGGTCCAGCCAAGCCAGGTGCCAAAGCAAAAAAGTGAGGAGTTTGGGGAGTCTCATCCTCTGGCCAGCCGCTGACTGACACCACAGAGAAAGGCAGCGGCAGCGAAGGTGTCTCTGGCTTGGCAGGAAAAACCATGAAAGGAGTGGGTCTTCAGGAGCAGCGGCGGCGGCAGCAGTAGCAGCAGCAGGCAGGGCTTTCTCCTCAGTCTGAGCGCCTTGAAGTCCGCCGGGCGTGTGTCTGTATCCAGTCCCATAGTGGAAATGCTCCCGTGTCCAGACGTGCACCGTCTCCAGTCAGCAGCTGAAAATAACTCGTTCTTGAAAGGAGAAAGCCGACCGCCCCCTTTCTCCCGCACAACTGACTGAGGGCTTGAAGGAGGCTTGTATAAGGCTGAGGGATTTTTCCAAGAAGGAAGAATGGCGTAATGCTGCCTGAGCGCTCCAGTTTTTTTTTTTTTTTTCCCTCTAATTTTGAATCCTTTCCAGTGAAAATACTTACACACACACACACACACACACACACACACACACACACACACACACACACAAACCTGCAGGTGCTCAGAAAAATCTTTTACAAACCTGAACTCAGGAATTGGAAACGGAATTCCAACCCAAACCAATTTAATTACTCTCTGATGTCATGCTGTCTAAATTCATTTAAGTGCGATATATTTATGTGAAAAAAATCACCACTGCCCTTTAGAGGCCACGACTCACGGGGGCTCTTGGCTCAGAGCCCCACAGCGGGACTCAGGCTTAGGGGGCCTCCCAACCCCAGAACAGACTTAGGGGTCTTCACCTCCACCCGCTGGAGCAGCCCACCCCACCATCCTGAGCAGAGATGCTGAGGAATGAGTTGCAAAGACCTGCAGGCACTAGGTATGCGAGTTAGGTTTTTCAGTGAAGTCCGAGGAGTGTCTATAAAACAGTTTCAATCCCTCTGTCTAGTCTGGGACCTGGTGTGTGCGTGCGTGTGTGTGTGTGTGTGTGTGTGTGTGTGTGTGTGTGTGTGTGTGTGTGTGTGTGTGTGTGTGTTGGGGGGGCAGCACAGATGGCAGCATTTACCCACAGTTTCTTTTATTTTAATAAACTTGTGACCCAGAAACAGAAAAAAAAAAATAGTGCCCATTATACCACCCCCACCAAATGCCATTCGCTAAGCACTGCCATCCTGTAGCCCCCTTGGTTGAAAACAGGTCCAGAGTGAGTGTACACAGGCAAAGACCGCCAGTTTTCTTAGAAGAAATTGGCTGGGGCCAGAGGTAGCAGCCCCTGCCTAAGGCAGCAGCGACCCCTGCAGGAAGTTGGAAGAGAAAGTTCTCATGGACTACTTGTGTAATAGCTGGTGGAGAAAGCTGAATTCCTGCTCAACTCAAGAGTGCCCCTCGCCTTCCTTTTCTTCTTCTTCTTTAGACAAGGTCTCATGTAGCCCAACCTGGCCTCAAGTTCACTATGTACCCAAGGCTAGCCTTGAGCTCCTGATCCTACACCTACCAGAGCCTGAGATGACAGATATGTGGCACCACCTAGCTACAAGGGTTTCCTAAAATGCCTTGCTAAAGTATTTAAACACCCTTTCTTTGGAGATTCCGTGTTATAGAGCCCTGGGAAACTTACTCAGGGTCAAGGAGAAGGGGGAGTGAAACCCCAGGCCTCCCTCAAGTGTGATAGGCAAACACTACCGCAGAGCTCCACCCCTAGTCCAGAGTCTCTTCCCTTTTCTTGAGACAGTCTCCTGTGGCGAAAGCTGGCCTTGGACTTGCAATATTAGCTGAGGCTGCCCTGGAAGTCCTGATCCTCCTACACCCACCTCCTTGGTTACAGCGTGGGATTATGGAACTGTACCACCTGCCCTAGCCTTCCTTTATTAATCCTCAAATCTTGCAGCTGACCTAACAGATCCATTCACACGCTAAAGTTGGTTTCTAGAGACTCTCTGCTGGAGTCTAGGCATGTAACTCAGTAGTCTCGTGCATGGTTAGCATGCACAGAGCCCTCACCAAGACAACCCCAAACAAAGTCCTCACTCCGGATAGCTAAGTGGCTGCAAGTCTATTTTCTTTTTTAAATATTTTACTTTGTTTATGTGTATGTGTGGGAAGAGGGTGCCACAGGAGACCAGAAAAGGGTATTAAGTCCCTTGAAGCTGGAGTGGCAGGCAGCTGTGTGCCACCCTGACATGGGTGCCGGGAGCAGAATTCTGTCCTTCCCCAAGCAGAAAGTACTCTTTTTCATAATGTTGTTCCTGGTTCACTTACTCAGCCACTCCAAGTTTCATTGATAGCTCCAGGTCTGAAGCCTGGACTTCCAAGGACCAAGGCACCACCTGCTTTCTTCAGCGAGCTTGGAGGATGGCTTGAACTCATTACAGTCCCTCAAGTCATCCAGGCCCAGCACTCTTGTCTTTGCTTCTGACTTCTCTTCTTACTGTCCTCTCTGGCATCTTCCTCCTACAGTCTCTGTCACTATCCTGACCCTTCTCACGCTTTTACCTGCCACATTTCCCTTAGAACTGACTTCTTGGTCTCCAGGACCTCTTCGTCCCTAACCCCCCCCACCCACACCACACACACACCTAAAGCCTACCCACTGAGCAAGAGCTGACCCAGCTGCTACTTGACACAAAGTCAACGCTTACTCCCCAGGAAAGGCATGAAGCTTCCAAACAACACCACATACCTGCTAGGTTTCTTTCTGCTCTTAGAGTTCAAATCCACCCAGCCACAGCCCTTGCTCCATCTGCAAGGTAGTTCAGTTTTTCACAGTCTGTTTGTTTTTTTCATAGTTTTATTTTAACTGAATTCCTTATGCCTATCATAATTTATGAACATATCTGTCTATCCCATTAGATTATAACTACACTGTACCATATTTGTCTTTCAATTATTCCCAGGCCTTGGCACAGAGCCCAGCACAGAGCAGATTCTCAGTGTGTGTTGTATGAATGACTCTCAGACTGGCCCTTTTAAAGAAACACTGTCATTTTCTTTTTTATCATTTCTTTTTAAAAATTAGAATAAATAATGGGTTTCATTGCGATATTTTCATACTTCATATTATTACACTTTGGTCATATTCTCTCCCCTATCTTCTCCCACAACTCAGACTCCTTCTTCGACAAAAGTACCCTTTCTACTTTCCTGTTCTATCTCCATATATTTAAATATATAACTTCTGCATAAGAAAGGAAATAATTGGATGTTCGTGTCCCTTCCCCCACCTCCATTAGTTTACTGTTCCCACATCTTCCAGTAGCCACTGGTCCTTCTTCTGCTTTCAAGTCATATATATAAATCTAGATGCTAATATAAGAGAAGGCATGTGTTATTTATCTGCAAAGCCATCATTTTAAACATTCCCCGCCTTTTCTACTGTACTTGAGTCCCTAAAAGGGAGAGACGCTATTTTGCTACCAAGAATTTTCTAAGCTCTATCCTCTGGATAAACAAAGCTATGAACCAGTCCACGTAGACATCCAATGAGTGGTTGATAAAGATGGAGGTTCTGCAGGCAGGTCTGGGTTTGATTCTTGGTGGTTCTGCTATTTATACACTGTGTGATGCCGGAGAGCCTTCCAACCACTCTGCAGCTCTGAGCAGGGGTAATGACAGTACTGTCATACAAAGAGCTCCTGTGGGTATTTGGTGGAGTGAATTATTAAAAACCTGAGAAGATAGCTGGAGACATGGCTCAGTGGGTTAAAGGTGCCTGCCACCAAGCCCGACAACCTGAGCTTGATCCTCAGGTCCTACAAAGTAGAGGAGCAAACAGAACCAACTTTCACAAGCTGCCCCAGTCCCCACCTCTCTGAACACATGCACACATACACACAAAATAAATACTGTGTAATGTTTTAAAAACTCTGATAAATGTTAGTAACAGCTACACCTTGAGGACATATTCTCCATCAGATACTGGCTTGTGTTCTATTACTTTTAAAACCTTACTTCACAACCACACCCCACTCTGAACAACTTTTGCTGACGATCCTTTTAGCCTCCTTCGTTTTACAGACAAATAAATTAAAAGTTTAAATTACTTTTAAAAATTATTTCTTTGTGTGTGTGTGGTGTGTGGTGTGTGTGTGTGTGTGTGTGTGTGTGTGTGTGTGTGTGTATGTGTGTGTGTGTGTGTGTGTGAACATGTGTGTTTGGTACCCTTATAGGCCAGAAGAAGGCACTGAATCCTCTGGAGTTCAATTTGTAGGCAGTTGGTGCAGGTTCTGAGAACTGAGTTCAGGTCCTCTCCAAAAGCAGTCAGTGCTCTTAACTACTGAGACATCTGTCCAGCCCAGCTCACAAACTTATTTATCGTTACTATGAATGTGCATGCATGGGTGCATGTGTCCCACCACACACACCTGGAGGTCAGAGAGCACCTTTGCAAAGTCTGTTTTCTCCTTCTGCCTTTACTTGGGTCCCAGATTGAATTTAGGCCAAGCTTTTGTGACAAGCACCTTCACCCGAAAGCTGTCTCACTACCCCAAGTTACTTTTGAAGCTCACTTTCTGCTTTTCCAAGTTTTGTTTTGTTTTTGTTTTACAAGACAGGGTCTCTCTGTGTAGCCCTGGCTGTCCTGGAACTCACTTTGTAGACCAGCTGCCCTTGAACTCAGAGATCTACCTGCCTCTACCTCCAGAGTGCTGAGATCAAAGAAGTGCGCCACCACCACCTGGCAAACTTGAACTCGTGAATCTCCTTCCTCTACTCTGTCTAGTAGGATTGCAGGTGTGTATTACTACACCCATCCCTTTCCCCATATTTTTAAAAATGACATTAAAATTTTTTATTTCTCTTTCTTTCTTTCTTTCTTTCTTTCTTTCTTTCTTTCTTTCTTCCTTTCTTTCTTGTTTTTGAGATCAGGTCTCACTATGTACCTCTGGCTGTCCCGGAATCCACTCTGTAGACCAGGCTGGTCTCCAATTCACAGAGATCCACCTGCCTCTGCCTCCCGAGTGCTGGGGGATCAAGATCTAGCTTAACATTGTATTTCTGTTTATATGTAGTGGCACACAGAAGTCAGGGAATAACCTGGGGGAGTTGGTTCTCTCCTTCCACCACGTGGGTCTCCAGGACCAAACTCGGGTCATCAGGTTAGAGCGTCATCTTTATCCACTGAGCCGTCTCAATGACCCTTTAAAGCACATTATGCAAGAATCTCGCTCTAGAAAGTGGTCATAAGTGATAAGGTGGTGTGGTGGGGACACTAGGGAATTTAACTTTCAGCCACGGACTCATCCAGCGGTCTGGAACTTGGAGGACACAGAGGAGTCTCAGACAGGGGCTATTGTCTGAAGACCAGGTTGGGTAGGAGCAAGGAAAAAACTCCAAATCTGGATGGAAGGCCCTCTCCAGGGAGGAGCCCAGAGTTCCTGCCTGGCTCTTACTATAAAGGTGACTAATCACTTTGGTCCCCTCTGGTAATTGCAACCAGATGCTGCTGCTGGCTATGCTTCAGTCCCGACATGTTTAATTACTGGGACACAGAGTCTCTGGGTCCCCTGTGGCTCCCTCCCTCCCCCATTCCTGTCAGCAATATTAATGTCAAACCTAAGGTAGAGGATGGGAGCCTTGGGAAGCCACTGGCATGGAAATAATCTTTACAGGCCCTTCCACTATGTAAAGCCTTTAATTTCTTTAAATATTTCCCCATCCATTATCTCATTGGCACCTCACAAAACATCCTTATAAAGCCAGTAAGCCAAAGTATTACTAGACAAACAGAGAGTGAACTGAAGAATAATAATCCCTTGTTTTATTCAAACATTAGGAAGTTTCAAAGGCATTTCATATTCCTTATGTTCCCTCAACCTCCCAAGGTCTCAAGTTAGACCAACAGGGCACAGTAGCTGAGAGATGGACTCAAGGATGGAATAGCCCAGTTTATGTCCCAGCTCTGCCACTTTCCAGTTGACCGGCCTTGGGTATTCATCCGTTTACTTAATTATGAGCACTAACTATATAATAGTGATCAAGACATCAAAGTCTGTGTTCAAATTTCGGTGAAAGAGACAAATAAATGCACAGTTTGAAGGAACTATAAGTGCTGTGTGGGAAACAAAACAGTTGATATAGTGTCTGTTCTAGCAAGGAGTGTCTCACCGAAGGGTTGTGTGTTGGCAGAGATGGAGACATAGGGAGGCCTCCTGAGGTCTGCAAGATGATCATTCCAGATGGAGGGCCCAGCATATGCCAAGGCCCCAAGTTAGGAATGTGCTGGGTACAAGTGAGAAACCAAGGAAAGCTGGTGTTGCTAAAGCAGAAAGAGCCAGGGGGTTGAATCATATGGGAGATCAAGTCAGACATGTCAGAACCATATCAGTGTGGCTTTGTAAGCCATGAACAGTGAGTTCAGTTGTATTTGTAGTGCACTGGAGAGTCAAGCAGGGGATTTTAGGCAGCCGAGATGTCACATAATAACTAATACAAAGCTACCAACCTTCAAATAAACCCAGAGCCTGGATTCACAAATTATGTGATCTCAATTAAATTTTTTAAACCTTCATAAACAGATTTATTTTATTGATTGATTTATTCATTATGTATACAGTGTTCTGCGTGCATGCCAGAAGAGGGCACCAGATCTTATTAGAGATGGTTGTGAGCCACCATGTGGTTGCTGGGAATTGAACTTAGGACCTCTGGAAGAGCAGTCAGTGCTTTTAACCGCTGAGCCGTCTCTCTAGCCCTCAGTTAAATTATTTGATCTCACTGTAACTCAGTTTAGTAAACTATATGACAAAAGTAATAATAAAATCTTTTGGGGGCTGGAGAAATGGCTTAGAGGTTAAGAATGAGTACTGCGTTTCCAAAGGACCTGAGTTCACTTCCCAGCAACTACATGGGGTGGCTCACAACTACCTGTAACTCCAGCTCCAGAGGATCTGACACCCTCTTCTGACTCCTCAGACACATGCATTTAAACATGGACACATCACATAGAGACACACACATATGCACATAATTATAAATAAATTAAGTATTTTGAAAGATGAAGTATGGCTGAACATGTGGTGCAGGCCTTTAATCCCAGCACTCAGGAGGCAGAGGCAGGTGGATCTCTGTGAGTTCAAGGCCTGCTTGGTCTACAGAGTGAGTTCCAGGACGGCCAGAGCTGCTACATAGAGAAACCCTGCCTCTGCCACTCTAGAGCAGTTGGTTCTCCAAGGTGCCCACTGCACCCCCACATCTTCCCGCCTGCCTGCATCTGGTCTGTGAGCAAGCGTTCAGGGTGGAGAGACAAAGAGCTGTATGCCTCTCAGCAACACAAGCACAGAAGAAATGGGGGGGACAGGGTGGGAAGGAGGGGAACCTTCTGAGAAGAAAAGTGGCTGTGTGTTGGTGCCTGTCTGTGTACAGGGGGTGATTGTAGGCAGAGCTGTCATGCATGGTTGTACAAGTTTTGCACTAATTAAGGATGCCCAGTTTTAGATGGGTGGTGGTGGTGCATGACTTTAATCCCAGCACTCAGAAGGCAGTGCCAGGTAGATTTCTGTGACTTCGAGGCCAGCCTGGTCTACAGAGCGAGTACCAGGACAGCCAGGACTACACAGAGAAACCCTGTCTCAAAAACAAAATAAAGGAAGGAAGGATGGAAAGAAGTGTGGTGTGTGGTGTGGAGGTGCCTGTCTGCAACATTAGCACTTATGTTACCAGTGGGCAGAATCTGGGTCAGGCATTTTTAGTTCTTGTTTTAGGTTCTTGACTCTGTGTGTGTGTGTGTGTGTGTGTGTGTGTGTGTGTGTGTGTGTGGTTAGCTCTGGCTGTCCTGGAGTTCATAGAGATCTGCCTGCCTCTGCCTCCCAAGTGCTGGGATTAAAGGCATGTGCCAACACCGCCTGGCTCTACAGCGCCATCTTATGGAAGCATTTTCTTGAGGTTCCTGCCTCTCAGAAAACTTTAGCTTGTGTCAATTTGATATAAAACTATCCAGCACAATCCCCATCACCACATAAATTGGTATGGTGGCACTTGGGAGCTGGAAGCAAGAGAATCAGGGTCATCCTTAGCCTTGGCTGGTCTGGAGCTTGCTATGTAGACCAGGCTGGCCTCAAATTTCTAGTGATCTGTCTGACTATGCCTCCTGAGTGCATATTACCATACTCGGTGGTTCTTGACCTCTTATTTAAGGGATTGAGATAAAGGCTCACACCAACTGCAAAAGCAACAAGGAAATTCTCCAAAGCAGAGCAATAGAATAGGTCAATACAATGTCAACAGTGGTAGCGGGGGCCACTGAGTTGGTTTTGTGCCTGGTAAAAGTACTTGCTGTGCAAGCCTGATGACTTGAGTTTGATCCCCAGAACCTGCATAAAGGTAGAAGGAGAGAACTGACTCCAACAAATTGTTACCTGTCCTCCATATGGGCAGCATAACACTCGAGCCCCCACTATTATATTCTATCAAATGCAAAAGTTATTCAAAGCCAGTGCATAGTAAGCTATATAAGACCTTGTATCAAAAAGGAAAGGAAGAAAAAAGAAAAGGGAAAAAGAAAGAGAAAGAAGAGGACCAAGGGAGATGCCTAGGTGGTTAAAAACATTTAGTGCTCTTCCAGAGGCTAAGAACACTAACTGCTCTTCCAGAGGACCTAAGTTCTGTTCCTAGCAAGGATATCCAGGAGCTGTCTAAACTCCTGTTAACTTCTTCTTGAAGGGATCTGGTGCCTCCTTCTGGCTTCTAAGGGCACTGCATGTAGGCAGTATACTACACACACACACACACACACACACACACACACACACACACACACACTTACTTAAGAAAAAGAAACAAAAAAAATCAAATTATCTGACATAGTTGTGTGAGGCAAGAGGATCCCCAAGCTGGAGGTGAGTCTATATAGTTGACACAATGTTTTTTTTTTTTTAATCTACTGCCCCCCCCCACAAACTCCTACCTCACAGGTAACAGTTAGGGACCTGGAAAACTTTCTTGCCATTTGTTTTGTTTGAGGAAGGATATTGTGTATCCCGGGTGCAAAGTCCCAGTTGGTCTTGACCAGTTTATCATGCTGCCCTTACTGCTGGGTTGCAGGTCCATGCTAAAATATTTAGCTTCTCGACATTTGGGGGGGGGGTGAAGGGGACAACGACAGGGTTTCTCTGTGTAGCTTTGGAGCCTGTCCTGGAACAGGCTTTGTAGACCAGGCTGGCCTTGAACTCACAGAGATCTGCCTACCTGTGCCTCGGGAATGCTGGGATTACAGGCGTGAGCCACCGCACTGCTTACTCCTTGCCATTCTTGAGCTCAGAAACCTCAGATTCTTGCTTGGTTTCCCTTCCTACCATCCTCCTTCCATTCTCTCCTTCCTCCATCTGACTTCTAAAAGTCTTCTGCTCTGGGATACAAGGAGAACACTGAGGCAGGTTGTCCTTTGGGGGTAAGAAATCTCATAGAAGAGTTATCAGCACCATGGACAGATAGTTAGCAGTACTGCAGGGGCTCTAAGGAGAGCTCAAGCACACCCTGCAGAGTTGGGGGGGGCGTCCCTTCTCATAGGCCTCAGAGGTAGGGGGTTCCTTCTCATGGGCCTCAGAGGAAAGGAGGTCTCATAGCAGGAGCTGTCAGCTGGGGTGTCTGATTCCTAGATGGCATAGGAGAGAAGGGATGTGCCACATTGAGGAGATAGGGAAGTGAGGAGGACATCTAGTTGAGGTGTACCCATTATATAGGTCAGGGTATGTGTCACCACTGGTAGTCCTGGAAACCCATTCTGTAAACTTCCTTGGGGTGGTGAGAATGGTACCAGTCAGACTCCTGGAATCACGGTACCTGGTGAATCTGTTTACAGACTCACAGACAGGCTCTCCAGCAGGGATCACAGAGCCAACCACAAGGATGGAGACAGCGATGGCTATAGATAGGCACAACTAGAGCACTATATGGTCTGGGATTCTTTTTTTTTAAGATTTTATTTATTTATTATGTATACAACATTCTGCTTCCGCAAATATCTGCACACTAGAAGAGGGCACCAGATCTCATAACGGATGGCTGTGAGCCACCATGTGGTTGCTGGGAATGGAAGAGCAGTCAGTGCTTTTAACCTCTGAGTCATCTCTCCAGCCCCATGGTCTGGGATTCTAATGATTCAAAAAAAGAACCCTAGAGTAGTGTCAATAAGGTGGATCACAGGTAAGGGCACTTGCTAAACTGGACAACATGAGTTCAATTCCTTGAGGCCACATAAAAGGAGAGAACTAACACCAAATAAATAAATAAATAAATGTAAAACCAAACATAAAGCAAAACAAACTCCAAACCCCAAGAACCCCAGTTGACATGTAATCGATAAGAAGTTTAAGAACTTTATTAGCTGGGCAATGGTGGCATACTCCTTTAATCCCAACACTGGGGAGGCAAAGGCAGGTGACTTCCTAAGAGTTAGAGCCCAGTCCTGTCTATAAAGTGAGTTCCAGGACAGTCGGGGCTATATAGAGAAATCCTGTCTCAAAAAAAACAAAAACAAAAACAAAACAAAACTGAAAGAAATAGCATAGCACCTCATCTTGAAATTTCACATACGTAATTTAAAAAAAAAAAAAGAGGAAACTAGAACAATAAGTAAGTTTGATACAGGGTCACCATTGGACCTGCACAGAAGGTGATTTCCCAGACATTCAATTTAGGATGTAAAAGATGTGCAGTTTGCCTGAGGTGACTGGGGTCCGTTATCCTTTAACTCATCCATTTCTCTCTCTCCTCTCCTTCCTCCTCCCAAGACTTTTTAATTTTCTCCTTATAGGCCTTTGTCCTTCCAAACTATGAACACCCATTTGTTGTCCCAAATGTCCCTTGCACTGTGCAGGAAGCCCAAAGGCTCATGTATCCACTATGTGCCCAGACTATCTCTAGGGGACAGTGTCACCCACTTTTCCACATCAGGAACCCCACTTTCTGCTTTGGCCCAGGTAGTTCCCAGTGGTACCACTTAATATTTTTATAGAATTTTCAACAGGTTGTTAACACATTGTGTTATTATCTGATAATAGAACATAACTGCTCAATAAATGCTTGCTGGGTAAATGGATAAATTAATAAGGACAGGAAAGACTCCCCATTTACAAAGCTCAATGATTACTGTTTGATATTGATTTCCTACTTTATTGACCCCCTTTTATTGGTATATTTTGGTAATCTGAAACCTATATCCACTCCCTAAAGTATGCTGGCAGTTTGCTGATGGATTTTCTGTTTTAATTTTTGGTTTTCGAGTCAGGGTCTCATGTAGTACAGGTTGGCTGTGAAACTCTTTTTGTAGTTGAGAATGACTTTGAACTGCTGATAGCCTGGCCTCCACCTCTCAAATGCTGGGGTAACAGGCCTGTCCACTATGCCAAGTTCTATCAGACCCAGAGCTTCACAAATGCTAGGTAAACCCACTAAACTGAGCCACACTCCCAGCCCCTGCTGATGGATTTTTAAAAAAGAGTTACTTATTAATTATGTGTATAGAATTCTGCATCTATGTATGCCTACACCAGAAGAGGGCACCAGATCTCATTCTAGATGGCTGTGAGCCACCATGTGGTTGCTAGGACTTGAACTCAGGACATCTGGAAGAGCAGTCAATGCTCTTAGCCTCTGAGCCAGCTCTCCATGCCCCTGCTGATGCGTTTTTATCTCAGTAACTTTTTTAAACCTGAGGACAGCTTGACTTATCCAGTTCAATGGATACTTACTAAACACGTGTCAGACTACATGAGAAACACTCTCATAACTTCATGAAGCTTCAATTTCATAGGGGAAAAGTATGAAAATGGTAAGTCAGTAAATAAAAAGTAGAATGACTATAAAAGAGACAGAAAAGCATGATGGGAAAACATAGGGCAAGTCTTACTCTTCAAAAATTATTTTATTAGGGCTGGTGTGTGTGTGTTCGAACACACATGCACAGGTGTACATGGCCTTGGCATATATATGTACAGGTCAGAAGGCAACTTTTGGAAGTCAGTTCCCCTCTTCTACTATAGGTTCCTGGGATCTAACATGCTGTTCAGGCTTGCACTTTTACCCATCTCAGCCGCTTGAGCTTCACTGTAGCAAGCATGTGAGGGAACCATTAGAGACTTAGACGACCTAGTGGCCCATGCCTTTAGTCACAGCACTCGGGAGGCAGAGGAAGGTGGATCTGTGTGAGTTCAAGGCCAGCCTGGTCTACAGAGCGAGTGCCAGGATAGCCAGGGCTACATAGTAAAATCCTGTTTAAATAAATAAGTAAATAAACAAACAAATAAATAATGCCAGTTAAGCCAACAGCTGAGAGTAAGGTAAGAGAGGGGGGGTGTAGTGTTTATTTAGGTAGAGGGTAAAATATGTAAAAAGGCCTAGAGGCAGAAAAGATCAGGTATGTCTAACATTAAGGTTGTTTTTTTTTTTTCCAAACACAGTAACAGAGTTTTGTTTTGTTTGTTTTTTGTTTGTTTCTTTTTTTGAGACAGGAACATGTCCTGGAACTCAGTCTGTAGACCAGGCTGGTCTCCAACTCACAAGAGATCCACCTGCCTCTGGCTCCTAAGTGCTGGGATTAAAGGCAGGCAACACCACCTGCTAGCAACAGAGACCATTCTTGCACAGGACTTGGGGGTTGTTTTCCTGGACTGAGCGCTCACTACAGATTCTTTGCAGCTCTTTCTCCAGGGTCTGGAGATGTTTCTTCTTCCTGCTCTAGATAGCTTGTTTTTCGGAACTACTTGCCTTTTCAATACTCCACCACACCCCTCAAAGTAACCATTAAAGGGCCAGCAAGATAGCTCAGCAGGTAAAAGGCATTTGCCACAGAGTTCAATGACCCCAGCTTGCTCTCTGGAACCCACAGAGTGAAAGGAGAGAACCGACTCCTGCAATGTCTTCTCTGACTTCACATGTGTGCATTCACACATGTACACATAAAAAATTTTAAATTTAATGTAATAAATTAGGGCTGAGCTGGGCAGTGTGGGAACACTCCTTTAACCCCAGTATTTAGGAGACAGAGGCAGGTGGATCCCAGAGTCCGATGCTAGCCTGCACTACAGGGTGAATTCCAGGATAGCCAGGGATACACAGAAAAACCCTGTCTTGAAAAAACAAAGTTTCTTATATAAAGGATATAAATAGAGGGCTCAAAGGGTAAGAATGTTTGCTCCCCAAGCGTGGACCTTAGTTCAGATCCAATCACATAAAAAGCTGTGAGGAACTTACAAAGTGTTCCCTTCTCAGATTCCCTTTGTGTCTTAACTCTTCTCCCCACCCCTCTCTCTTGCTTTTCCAGACAGGGTTTCTCTGTGTAGTCTCGCTCTGTAGACCAGGTTGGCTTAGAACACAGAGATCCCCTTTCCTCTGCCTCTCCAGCGCTGGGATTAAGCATGTGCCAATCCACCACCCAGCCAACTGGTTCTCTTGTGTACACACAACTTGTACAACTTATACATTGGTTTACTCAACACTTGCTGGGTATCTGTTTTGTACCAGCCTCCTCTGTCCTCAAGGAGCTCAGTCTTTTGTAGTGCCCACAGGGCAAAATCATGTTGGGTATTTGCAATAATGAGATTCCTGGCTTCATGCTTGGTGTACTGAGTCTTCAGGGATGGACTCTAAGTGGACACTTAAAAGTTCATTTCTGGCCAGGCATTGGTGGTGCACGCCTTTAATCCTAGCACTTGGGAGGCAGAGGCAGGCAGATCTCTGTGAGTTCGAGGCCAGCCTGGTCTCCAGAGGGAGTGCCAGGATAGGCTTCAAAGAAACCCTGTCTCGAAAAACCAAAAAAAAAAAAAAAAAAAAAAAACCCTCAAGAAACTAGAAATCAAACTACCAAATAATCTAATTAAAAAGTCTAATTAAAAAGTGGGGTACAGATCTAAACAGAGAATTCTCAACAGAACAATCTCAAATGGCAGAAAGACACTTAACTAAATACTCAACATTCTTAGACATCAGGGAAATGCAAATCAAAACCACTCTGAGATTCCATCTTGCAGCGATCAGAATGGCTAACATCAAAAACACCAATGACAGCTTATGCTGGAGAGGATGTGGAGAAAGGAGAACACTCCTCCATTGCTAGTGGGAGTGCCAACTTGTACAGCCGCTGTGAAAATCAGTATGGTGATTTCTCAGAAAATTAGGGATCAACCTATCTCAAGACCCTGCAAAACCACTGTTGGGCATATACCCAAAAGGAGGCACATCCACACCACAAGGACATTTGTTCAACATAGCAACATTATCTGTAATAACCAGATCTTGGAAACAGCCTAGAAGCCCCTCAACTGAAGAATGGATAAAGAAAATATGGTATATTTACACAATGGAGTGCTACTCAGCAGTAAGAAACAATGACATCCTAAAATCCACAGGCAAATGGATAGAACTAGAAAAAAACATCCTAAGTGAGGTAACCCAAAACCAGAAAGACAAATATAGTATGTACTCACTCATAAGTGGATACCAGACATAAAGCAAAAGATACCTATTCTACAATCCATAACCCCAGAGACGTTAGAACCCTCTTCCAGAAGGAGATGGAAGCAGGTGCAGAAATCCACAACTAACCATTGGGCTGAGCTCCTGGAGTACAATCAAAGTGAGGGAGGAACGATAATAAAAGGAGTCAAGACCATGATAGGGAAACCCACAGAATTAGCTGACCCAAGTTAGTGAGAGATCACTGACCCAGGTCTGACAAATGGGGAACCTGCATAAGACCGAAATAGACTCTCTTAATATAGGAGACAGTGGTGTGACTGGGACAATATATGAGGCCACTGGTAGTGGGTCCAAGATCTAACAGTAATGTACAAACTGACTCAGTGGAGCCCATTCTATATGGAGAGATACCATGCCCAGCCTAGACACAGGGGTGTGGGAGGGGAGTGGGGGGAGCAGGAGGAGAGGAGGGAGGGACAACTGGGACTGGAATGTAATGTAAAAAATAAATTAATACCCCCCAAAAAGAAACCCTGTCTCAAAAAAACAAAAATCCATGTCTTTGTTGTTTTGTTGTTTGTCCTGTCTTTACTAAAACTAGAGACAACCAGGAGTCAAACAAATGAAATTTCAACGCTAAGAAATTGCGTTAATAATGTATGTGCAATATATTATGAAAATAACTCCCCTTTTACAATGGAAAGTAGTCTTATAGAGGTAGTCATAACTGGACAAACTGTAGCCCTCCTGGTATTTAAGCCCTTCCAGAGAAGCAATACTGTGTAAGGGCTTGCGGAGTACTGAGCAGTCCAAACGACACTAAGTTGTTTGCGGATGTTGTGTTGCCTGAGGCTGCGTGGAGGATCCGGAAACATGGAAAATTGAGACTATGAAGCAGTCGCTCGCCCAGATTTAATCGCAACTAGACCTTCTCGGCTCTGTTGGCTCAACAGTGCGCAGGTGCACCTAGCCCTTGGTTTTACGCGTGCGCATTATTTAATTGTGAAGCTACAGGCGGAAGATGGAGAGCGAGTGTTTCTTCTCCCCTCAGAACGTTCAGTGCTAGAATTCAGAGACTGTAGCCGTGTCTGTTTTTGGAGAACGATCGAGTGTCTCATTATAATCCCCCTTTCCTTTTGGGCCTCTCTGGGGAGCTGGCTGCCAGTACCTAATATGGCGAGAGCCCGTGCGTCCCCGCGCTGGTTCCCGGCGCTCGGCTCCGCGGGGCGGCCCCACGAAAGGGCGGGAGTTTCGGGGGGCGGGGCCTGGCCGCCCGTCAGAGCGCCGCCCCTGGCCTGGCCTGCCGGGTACTGGGTAGCTTCTGCGGTTGCTGAGGAGCGCTTCGGGATTCCCGGGAACCGAAGGTGGTGAGGTGGGTCTGGGGCAGGCGGGAGGTGCCGAGGGTAACGGTCTGAGGCCAGCACGGGCGCCCGCGGGGATCTCGCCCGGGCAGCGGCTTCCCTTTCCCCGGAGGAGCCCCGGGCCCGGAGAGGAGCTGGGACGGTCCTAGGGGTCCCGGCTGGCCTGCCTGAGCCTCCTGCTGCACCACCGCAGCTCCGGAGAACTTCACGCCAGGGCCAACCGGCTAAGACGCTGCGCTCCCCGCAGATCTCACTTCGTGCTCCCCCGAGCTTTGCAGCTCCCCGTTACCCTGCCTGCCGAGCGCTTTGCACGTGATCTGCCCCCTTGAAAGTCCTGTCCCAGCCCGCTGCTCCATCCTCAGATTTAGTCAAAGATCACTTCTTCAATATCTTTCCTAGAGGCCTGCTCCAGGCTCAGCTAATTTCGATTCTTGGTTTTTGCGATCTTTGCCCAAGTCAGTGTTCTTCCCCTCGCTCGTGTTCTGGGCTTGTTTATTAGAAGCCATGTCTTTTTTCAACTGTATGTCCCATGATGATAGCAGTAACTAATGAAGTTTCTGAATAGTCGCAAGATGACAGCTCTGCTAAATGCATTATCTGCAAAGGCCCCTTTAGTCCACTCTGCGATCGATGATGTGGGTTCCATATGTAAACATTTTATACATGAAGAAATAAGCACCCATAAATCAAGTTCCACAATGAGTTAGAATCTGCCTATGCATATGATTGATGGCTTAACTAGATTGTCTTTGAGTTGCTGTTTGTACATTAGCCTGTAAGATACAGAGGCTACTGTTAACAATTCACATTTTACTAAAAGGGCTTTTTTTGAGGGGGGCGGCGGGTAATAGGAATTGAACCCAGAGACTTATTCATGCCAGCCAGTGTTATACCACTGAATTAATCCTGAGCCGTCTTTTTGTTTTTAAATTACATCTACAGTGTTCTGTCTGCATGCATGTTTACACACCAGAAGAGGGCACCAGATCTCATTAGAGATGATTGTGAGCCACGATGTGGTTGCTGGGATTGAACTCAGGACCTCTGGAAGAACAGTCAGTGCTCTTAACCTCTGAGCCATCTCCCCAGACCCCTGAGCCCTTTTTACTTATTTATTTTGAGACAATGTCTGACCAAGTTACCAAGGCTGGATTTGAACTTGGTGTCCTCTTGTCTTGGCCTCACAAGAAGCTGAGATTTCAGGCCTTGTGTATCCAGGCCAGGCCCTAGAAGGTTTATGAAGGAGAATTAATGTTACCAAATCGATAATATTCATAACAAAAAAATCTAGGCCAGATCCAGGTTGTGCTCCCAGTACACCTACACCCCGTGTTCTTCCAGGACCCTTCCACCTTATTTTGTTCTTTTTACCTAGAAAACCTCAGGCCTCAGCATTCCCCATTAGGAAATGCTCCGAGGTGCTGTGATTTTATAGTTTCTGACTTTGACAGCTAATGCTTGAGCATAGAATTTGGAATCATATTAGAATTTGGTTTCTACTTTGCTGCTAACTAGTTGTGACTCTTAAAAAAAAATAAGTGCCTGTGGCAGGGCAATGGTGGGGCACACCTTTAATCCCAAGCACTCGGAAGGCAGAGGCCATCAGATCTCTGGGAGTTCAAGGCCAGCTTGGTCTACAAAGCTACACAGAGAAACCCTATCTGAAAAACCAAAACCAAAACCAAACAAAACAAAACGGGGGGGGGGGAGTGTGTGTGTGATAGTGGAGTTGTACCATGGTGTACATATGGAGGCTAGAAGACAACTTTGTGGAGTTGGCACTTGCCTTCCGCCTTCATGTGGGTCACACTCAGATCATCAGGCCACTTCTTTACTTGCTGAGCCATGTTCCCATTTCCCCTTTCATTTAAAAATTTATTTTTAATTTTGGGGAGGGTTGTGCATGAATGCAGGTGTCTGAGGCCTTAGACCTGGAGTTAGAGGCAGTCGTCAGCTGCCCAGAGTGGGTGATAAGGACTGAATTTGGATCCTCTGCAAGAGCAATATAGGCTCTTAACCAAAGCACCACTTCCTCACACTTAGATATTTTGTTTTGTTTCTCCATTTGTTTTGTGTTTTGCCCTTGTTGGGTTTTGTTTTTGCTTTTTGAGACACAGTCTCTTTAGGTAGTCCTGGCTGTCCTAGCTGTCCTAGAACTTACACTGTAGACCAGACTGGCCTCAAACTCAGCCATCCACCTGCTTCTGCCTCCCAAGCGTTGGGATTTAAGACATAGGCCAGGACCCAGCTCACACTAACATTTTTTAAATATTAGTTTTCCATGTTCTTTTTTTTTTCTTCTTTAGGATTTTATTTGTTTTGATTTTATATGTATGAGTCCTTTGCCTACACATATATATGTGTGCCATCTGTGTGCCTGGTGCCATCAGAAGTCAGAAGAGGAACTGGAGTTGCAGATGGTTGTGAGTCACTATGTGGGTGCTGAGAACCGAACCCAGCTCTTCTGAAAGAACAAGTGTTCCTAATCTTGGATCCTTGAATCTTAGTTCTCTTGATTGTAAAATGATGGCACTAATTTTTGTTTTGTTTTTTGAGACAAGGTTTCTCTGTGTTCCTGGCTGTCCTGGAACTCATTTTGTAGACCAGGCTGGCTTCAGACTCACAGAGATCCTCCTGCTTCTCCTAAGTGCTGGGATTGAAGGCATGAGCCAACACTGCCCAACTGAGACAGTAATCCTAATACCGCTAAGGTTTTTTGTGTTTGTATTTTTTTGATAAGGAAGGTTGCAACTGATTGTTGTAAGAGGTCCACAGCCACACCACCCTGAATGTGCCTGATCTCATCTGGTCATTGTAAGATTAAACACTGTACACATTGTGCATGGTGTTACTTTTGCTTTAGGAATGACTGTGGAACTCTGCCAATATTTTGTAAAGCTATTGGTGATCATAAGGGTCATGTAAGGCAGGCACTGAATTCAGATGCTCTCGGCCAGCCTGAGCTACTAGAGCAAGACACCGTCTCAAACAAACAAAACCAGTGCTTTTGTGCTGGTGGTATTTACATTTTGGTAAGTTGTTACACATGATAATTAGAGGCAGATAGACATGGTTAGTAGAAATGCCAGTGCATATGTCTAGGAGTGGTGGTACTTTACATGGTACAACTTCCCAAAAAGGTGACAGTTGATCAGAAACCTGGTTAGAACAAATCATGTGGATAACAAATGAGAACACAGCTCCTGCCGTGTTCTAAGCACACGTGAGGATGGCTGGCCATGTGGCTGGAGGAGTGGCAAAGGGGAGATGAAATAGAATTGATTCATTTGGCTAAGATGGGTCAATTAGGACTCTATGCACGATTATAAAGATTTCCTTTAACTGTAGTTGGCTGTTATCTAGGGTGTGGTGGCTTTGTGTTTTGAGACAGGGTCTCTATATGTATCTCACGCTGCCCTCAAACTTAACTGCATAGTCCATGGAAGACTAACTTGTAGCAGTTCTTCTGCCTCAGTCTCACAAGTGTCAGGATTTTAGGCATGTCCCACTATGCCTGGCTATTTATGGTGTGTGTGTGTGTGTGTGTGTGTGTGTGTGTGTGTGTGTGTGTGTGTGTGTGTGCCTGCAGTTCTCAGGTGAAGGTTAAAAGACAACTTTTATGAGACAGTTCTCTCCTCCACTCTGGGTTCTGTGGACTGAACTCAGGCCGTCAGGATGGCAGCGAGTACTTTTACTCCCTGAGCCACCTCATCAGCCCTGTTTGGTGTTTTAAAAGGATCCTCTAACTGTTGTAGTCAGGGAAAAAAACAAAACAGAATTTAGTGGTGTCACCAGCACCTAGGAAGCTTGGGCAGTGCTCCAGTTTTGTTGCTGTGCAAGGAATCCTCCCAGGGTTAGTATTAAACAGCAGTTGTTTGTTACCTCAGAGTCACTGTGGGTCAGAAATTTAGAACTGATTAGCCGCTGCTTCTGGCTTAAGAGGCTCAGGCAAGGTTGACAGTGATCTGAAGAGTTCCACAAGGGCTGGGAGATCTACTTCCATGATGCCTCAATCACAAGGCTGTTGGCAGAAGTCCCAATGCTTTCTCCTGAGCCTCCTCACTAGCACTTGTGTGTCCTCAGGACAGAGCAGGTATTTCTCCAGAGAGTAAGTAAGCAACAAGCCACAGCACCTTCTGTGGCCTTTTCTCAGAAGGCATTTCTACTTAAACATTTTCTTATGATTTATTTTATTAGTATAGATGTGTTGCCTGCATGTATGTGTGTGTCATTACATGTATAACCTCAGGGGTCAGAAAAGGGTGTCAGAGCCCCTGGAACTGTCACAGATGGTTGTGAGCCACCGTCTGGGGGCTGAGAACTGAATGCTGGTCCTCTAAGAGCATCAAGTGCTCTTAGCTGCTTAGCCAACTGTCTGGCGTTAGTCACATCTAGTTTATACTACACTCAAAGAGAGGAAATTTGGTTTCACTTTTTTATTTTTAGAAAGGATTTCATGTAACCAGGCTAACCTTGAACTCACTGACTTTAAACACTGGATCCTTTTGCCTTGATCTTTGAATGCCCGGACTGTAGATCTGTGCCTCCACCAGCAACTTAGGCTCTCTTTAATTTTTGGTGGGGGTGTGGTGGTGGTGATGATAGTAGTGTGGTGGGTTTTTTTTTTTTTTCTGGTTTTATGTATATGGTGTGTGTGTGCAAGTGTGTATCCATGTTTACTTGGGCAGGGCCAGAGATTGGGTGTCTCTCTTGATATCTTTCCACGTTATATGTTGAGTCAGGGTTGAGCACTTGAACGCAGAACTCAACAATTTGGCTAGTGGAGATAGTCGTCTGTGTTACTTAGGAAATGAGTGTATAGAGAGATTTAAGGCTGAGCCTTGGGACCCTCAGTCTTCAGATGCTGGAGAGGCAGAAGACCTTGAGTCACTGCCAATAGCACAAATTCTAATTGTTCTTAGTAATAAAATCTCCTAGTCAGATATTGGGGGGAGAAGCAAAGCAGCCTGGCTCTAGCTCTTACCTCTGCCTCAGATCACATCCTCAGACTGCTTCAGACTGCCACTGCTTGGAATCTCTCTCTTGTCTCCTCCTGCCTTATATTCCTCTCTCTGCCCAGCCATATCACTCCTGTCTCCACCTCCTTGTGGTGGGATTAAAGACATGTGATCCCAGCACTTTGTGTGAGTTCTGTTTCTCTTTTAGACCGGATCATTTTCATGTAGCCCAGGGTGGCCTTGAGCTAACAGAGATCTGTCTGCCTCTGTCTCCCAAGTGCTGGGATTAAAAGTGTGTACCACCACTGCCTGGCCTCTATAGCGAACGAGTGTGGCTGATCTTCAGACAAGCTTTATTTGTTAGATCATAAACAAAATATCACCACAACTGCCTTGTTGGTTAGTAGGTAGCCTGGTTATTCAAAAGAGCCAGAAAGGCATATTTGTGTATGTATTCATGAATGTTGGCATCTGTTTTTGAATTCTTAAAATTTTTATGGTACAGTGACAGACACCTGTAATTACAACACTTGGGAGGTAGAGGCAGGAGACTCGGGAATTTTCTTTTTTTTTCTTTTTTTTTTTTCTGAGACAGGGTTTCTCTATAGCTTTGGAGGCTGTCCTGGAACTCACTTTGTAGACCAGGCTCGCCTCGAACACACAGAGATCCACCTGCCTCTGCCTCCTGACTGCTGGGATTAAAGGCATGTACCACCATCGCCCTGCCTGAGACTCAGGAATTTTTAGCTACGTACAAGTCCCAGGCTAGCCTGGACTGTATGAAACCTTCTCTGAAAAACAGAAAGAACCTATGGCACACGCCTTTATCTCAGCACTCAGGAGGCACAGGCAGGCTGATCTCTGTGAGTTCAAGGCCAGCCTGGTCTACAGAATGAGTGCCAGGATAGGCTCCAAAGCTACACAAAGAAACCCTGTTTCGAAAAACCAAAAAAGAAAGAAAGAGAGAAAGGAAGGAAGGAAGGAAGGAAGGAAGGAAGGAAGGAAGGAAGGAAGGAAGGAAGAAAGGAAGTCGAACCTGCAGGCCACTAAATTTATAACCTCTGGACTAAGGTTGAGATTTGCCAGGAGTAGGTGTGTATTGCTGACAATTTACTAATGACTAAAATGAATTACACGGCTCTTGCCTTGAGGCACACAGTGGTAGCAAAGACAGACAGATGCTCATGGTAAAATGTAATGTGGATGACAGTACGATGGTGGTGTACCTCTTTAATCCCAACACTTGGGAGGCAGAGACTGGTGGTGAAAGACCCCTGGAGGCTCAGGCCCCCAGGATCTCTGCCCAGGACCTCAGTGACCCCAATCACCAGGCGGAGTAAAAAACTTGATGCAAACAGCAAGAGGTTTTATTGCAGTTGTTTAACCCCATTTTAGCTCAGGCCTTTCATCCATTAACCATGATGGATGGCTAGGAAAGATGCCGAGAAGCCATGCAGTAGAGATCTTATAGGGCAGCATAAGGGGAGTGTCTAGGGGTACATACAAGTTCAGGATTGGTGTGCCTCCAGGCTTGCAGGGCTTGCCCTTGTGTTGATTGGTCAACTGGTTGTTATGGCCCATAGGCCCTCCCAGGGCGGTTGCTATGCTCTGTGCATCATTGCTGTGCACTTGTCTATAAAGCACACCCAGAGCCATAAAGCATAGCACCACCAGCTAACTTCTGATTGGTTCCTTGCCACAAGGCAGGCATCTGACCAAGTGACCAAGGCAAGGTCAGGCAACCTAGTGCTAGGCTGTTATGGCTGCCAAAATGGGCAGCTGGTCCCTTCAGTGACTCTCAAAAGTTCAAGGCCACCCTGGTCTACAAAGTGAGTTCCAGGAAAGCCAAGACTACTCAGAGAAACCCTGTCTCCAAAAAAAAAAAAAAAAAAAAAGATAATGTAGACATTAGAATACATGTTTTCTTTAATATAGGTGAATGTATATGTGAGCAAGAGACTGCGAGTGTGTGCATGTGCACACATATAGCCATAAAAATTTGACTCCAATGCTTCATCTGGGTGGGCAGGATAGGAGATAGACTAAGCCATGCTATAGATCGCATCTTGGCAAATGAAAAGGATTTGGAGTTCTAGAAACTTCCACATTGTATTTAATTGTTGTGTCATTGCTTCTGCCAAGATCAGGGCATCTTCCAGATTCATTCCACAGGTTGCTGAGTCACGAGTCAGACACAGGGGTGTGGTGGCATAGCAGGGGTTCTTAGTTTAATGCTAAGTGCCAGACAGAGAGGTGCAACAGCATAGCAAGGGTTCCAGTTTTAATGCAGAGTCCCAAAGGCAAACCTAGAAGCAGGGGTCCTGTGACTACGCTCATCATAGCTCCTTGGAGAGGTTAGAGTCCATCCTAGTCTTTTAAAAGTTCTGAAGAGATTGATTGGAGAGATGGCTCATTGGTTTAGAGCACTTGCTGTTCTTGCAAAGGATACAGGCCTAGTTCCTAGCACCCACGTGGTAGCTCACAACTGTCTATAACTCCAGTTCCTGGGTATTCCATGTTCTTTTTGGCCTCTTCAGGCATCAAGCACTCACATGATACATATACATGCATTCTGGCAAAACACTCATATACATAAATATATATATTTAAAAAGAAAGTTCTAGTCAGTCTGTGGTGGCGCATGCCTTTAATCCCTACACTCAGGAGGGAAGCAAAGGCTGGCGGATCTCTGTGAGTTCAAGGCCAGCCTGGTCTACAGAGCGAGTTCCAGGACAGCCTCCAAATTTACACAGCAAAACCCTGTCTCAAACAAACAAACAAAAAAGTTCTGAGGAGTCCTGTAATAAAGGAACCTATTTACTTCATTCATCCAGATCCATTTCCGCTTAAACATTTGCTGAGTAAATTTGAGGAACCTGGCCTTCTCAATCTTGTTATGTTTTGGTCCCTAGCTCAAGAGGAGGTCTACGACACATAGATCAGTGATCAGACACCCTGCTGCAAGCAGCCTGTAGCTGCACAGGAACTGTGGATTTGTTCTTTGATGCTCCCATGGAGACAGGAAGCCCTGGATTGAACATGAAGCCCAAGTCGTTACAGCTAGTGCTGGAGGAACAGGTCCTGGCACTGCAGCACCAGATGGCGGAGAACCAGGCTGCCTCTTGGCAGAAGCTGAAGAATTCCCAAGAGGCCCAGAAGAGGCAAGCAACCCTTGTGAGGAAGCTGCAGGCCAAGGTGAGGCAAATGCCCCTCTGGGAAGGGAAAAAAGAACCCCTCACCCAGAGTTGAGTGCTAGAGTGGGATAAGGACTGGATGAGTGAGAGACCATGTAGGGGAGTGGACCAAACATCCTGGTGAGGATGGCCCAGATAGTTCAACTCTCAACCATAGCCTCTCCTTTGATGGTCACAAACTGCTCCACAAAGTATGGATTATGTTCCTTCCAAATATGACATTCACAATAGTTAAATTAGTTGTCTAGGTTTGTTCTCTTAGTCTAGAGTAGTGGTTCTCAACCTTCCTAAATCCTCGACCGTTTAATACAGTTGTTCATGTTGTGGTGACCCCAACTGTAAAATTATTTTCGATGCTACTTCATAACTATAATTTTGCTACTGTTATGAATCATAATGTAAATATGTGTGTTTTCTGATGGTCTTAGGAGACCTCTGTGAAAGAGTTGTTCCACTCTGCCAAGGGGTCACGACCCACAGAATGAGAACTGCTGGTTTAGAACTAAGCCCAAACCCAATACACAAAGCATATATTGTGTGTGTGAAAGTGTGTGTGTGTGTGTGTGTGTGTGTGTGTGTGTGTGTGTGTGTGTGTATTCAGGTGCACATAAACTGTGAGAGTGCATATGGAAACCAGAGGTCAATATTGAGTATCTTCTATCACTCTCCATCCTACTTTTTAAGTTTATTTTGTATATTGTGTGCCTATGTCTATGTAAGTATATGTTGTATGTCAGTGCCCTGAAAGGCAGCTGGAGTTATAGGCAGTTATGAGCCGTTCTGGGTGCTGGGAACTGATTTTGGGTACTCTGAAAGAACAGCAAACTTTTAAGCACCGATCTATGTCTTCAGCCTCTACCACACTAATTTTGGGACAGGGTCTCTCACTGAACTGGAAATCATAGATTCAGTAGGCTCGCCAGCCAGGGAGCTCCAGGATCTGCTGCCCTGCCTCTGTAGCACTGGGATGGTGGCTTTTCACACTGGGATCTGAACTTGGGTCTTGATGCTTGCACAGTAAACATTTTACTCTTTTTGTATTTTGTTTGTTTGTTTGTTTTTGTTTTTGTTTTTTCAAGACAGGGTTTCTCTGTGTAGCTTTGGAGGCTGTCCTGGAACTAGCTCTTGTAGACCAGGCTGGTCTCAAACTCACAAAGATCTGCCTGCCTCTGCCTCTGCTGGGATTAAAGGCATGTGCCACCACCAACAGGCACATTTTACTGACCAAGCCATCTTTACCAGCCCCTTGGAAATACTGATAAAAAAACAAAACAAAAACCTTGTGTAAGTCTGAGAGTACAAGCAAGCGTGCACCTGACACATGTTGAGGTCAGGGGACAACCTTAGGTGAGCTAGCCAATGAGTTTAGGGTTGCTCCTGTCTCTGCCTCCCGTCTTGCCTCAGGAGTGCCGAACTATAGACACACACTACCACATCTGGCTGTACTTGAGCTCTGGGGATCTGAACTCAGGTCCTCATGCTTGCACAGCAAGTGCTTTCCTCCTGAGCCATCTCCCCAGAAAGTGTTTCCAAACACCCGGCTAGAAACTCTTAAGATGCTGTGGCCTTAAGAAGATGACTTTGCCATCACCACCTGCTTCCCATGTTCACAGCAGATTCGCCCAAGATCCCTTAAAGCCTTTGGCTTGTGTTGTTTATATGGGCTATAGTTGTGCTCAGGGTCTGCTCTCTTTGCTTTAGGTTTTACAGTACCGGAGCTGGTGCCAAGAGCTGGAGAAGCGGCTAGAAGCCACTGGAGTAAGTGAGATTGAGTTCCGGACTTCCTCTCAGCCCTTAAAATATACTGGCTTGGCTTTATATGCTGCCAAGGAAGGCTGGGGTTATACAGGATGTTTGGTAGGAGTTCCTCTGTCTCCAGCTCCAAAGAGCTACCAATAAGGTCTTCTAGAGACCCTTGGCCTGAGAGATTCCTTCCCATGGTTTCCCATTTATAAATGCAGGTTCTGGGGACTTAGCATAGTGGAATGGGCATATGGCATTGGAGGGAAAATTCATTTTTCATCCAGCAGGTGTCAGTGTTTATGCATCAGGAAGATGTGCACCTTGCATGCCTGTAAGCATGCCTGTAAGCATGCCTGCAGTAGAAGGATGTATTAATTGCCTGGGTAGGGTTGGCTGTGAAAGACCCTTTTGTCATTCCTCAATTCCTCCTCATTCCCCTAAGGAAAGTTCTCAGAAGAAGGAAAGAACCAGAATGTATTGAGCACCTTCTGTGCAGACCCGGGCACCCCTAAGCATTGGTACTGTTATGTCAGTCAAGTGCAAACTCTGAGACAAATGACAACCACCTTGGTTTGTGGTCTGGTGATGATGCGTGACTTCCTGAGGTCCCAAATTAGTGTGATAGGGCCCTAGTCAAAGATGCAGCTTGCAATCCTCAGGCGGGGTGCCATTTCCCCCAAATGCCATCTTTTAGGGGAGGTGATTGGTTCACTTTTGAAGAAAGGAGTGTCCTGGGTTTGCTTTTATGACAGTGACTGAGAAAAGAAGCAAATTGCTCTCAAGAGGAAGAATAACAGAGAAAGTAGGCTGCTGTTGAAGAAGGCGTCAGGGATTGTCCTGGGTGATGTTTTTGTGTGGTATGATAAGGCCTGTCTGTCTCATAAGGGACTGATCCCTCAGCGTTGGGAAGGTGTAGAAGAACCAAACCTGGAACAGCTGCTGGTCCGATTGGAGGAGGAGCAGCAGAGGTGATGGACCCCAACTTTCCTGATCTGAGTGATGGTGCAGAGGGTGGAGAGGCTGAGGGAAAACTTCTGTTCTGCGAGTGGGAAAGTGCTGGGATGGTGGTTCATGTGGGTAGCATAAGGCAGGCGGGAAGCAAAAAAAGGGGGAGGGATCTTCTTGGAACCTTGTGTCCTGAGGGCAAACAAGATTCCAGTCCTCTCATTCCTGATGATGGAAAGTTCCGCTCACTCTTACTCCCAAGAGGTCCAAGGTGGGACCAGACCTTTATCCTGCCCTTGTTCTTCCTGATGCCCAGTGCAGGTGTGAGAGTCTAGTGGAGGTGAACACCGAGCTTCGCCTGCACATGGAGAAAGCTGATGTGGTGAATAAAGCCCTTCGGGAAGATGTGGAAAAATTGACAGTGGACTGGAGTCGGGCCCGGGACGAATTAATCAGGAAGGAGAGCCAGTGGCGGCTGGAGCAGGAGGTAAGAAGAACAAGGGTGGAATGTGCACTCTGCTGCTGTCTGAGCAGTGCTGGACCTAGGTGGAAACTGCTCAGTCCTTGTTCCAGCCTCTGATTAGCCCTGCCCAAGATACAGCTGTGCCCTGTTTCAGCTTTCTTCCTACTTCTGCCTCGTCTAGGCTTTGCTGACAGGTAGTGTCATGCTCAACTCCTGCAAAAGTGACTATCTCAGGTTTCAAATGGATCTGAAAATTTACTGTTTGCCTTCTTCTGAAGGTCTGCATAGCTAGATGCTAAGAAGGTAGCTGCTGGATTAAATAGAAAACATAGTTATAGGCCCTGGGAAATTTTTCAGTCACAACTACAGACAGTAAATATTTCTTGAACCTTTGCTGGGTGCTGGGTCTGGCTGATTTGCATGTATTAGATCACCTAATTCTCCTGTCTGCCGTAATAACTCCCATTTGCCAGGCAGCCACTGCCTGCTTTTCTGATCTAGCCAAATGGAAGGCTACTTTTCACCCAGGGCCCTTTGACCTCTTGAACCTCACTGCCAACTTTTTATTAAGCCCCTCAATATGACCTGAGTATAGGCACCCATCCATAAGCTATCTCCTCAAAGACCTTCTTCTCTTCACCCTCACCCAGTAGCCATGAGGCATCCAGGACTCTTGTGTTGCTGCAAGGTCCCCTGCCCTTGGGTGTGACTTGGGTTTCTGAACACAGTTCTTCAAGGGCTATTTGAAAGGTGAACATGACCGTCTGCTCAATCTGTGGCGTGAGGTGGTGACCTTCCGACGTCATTTCCTGAAAATGAAGTCAGCTACTGACAGGTCAGTATGGGGATGAGACGAGAGGTTTGTCCTGCTGATCTGGACTTAAGACTGCAGGCTCTGGGAAGAGGCACTGGGGACAGTGGGCATGGGCTAGGAGGGAGATTTACTAGATAGAGATTCTCTCAGACCTGAAAGCCTATGCCTGAGCTCTCTACCTTGGTTCCTTGGAGTCTTCAATCTTCCTTCTTGTGCTCAGAGATCTGACAGAGCTAAAGGCTGAGCACGCCAAGCTTTCAGGGTCCTTGCTGACCTGTTGTCTGCGCTTGACCGTGAGAGCACAGTCTCGTGAATCCAGTGGATCTGGGAGAACAGAGAATGAGCCCGCCCAGCTGCTGCTGCTGGTAGCTAAGACCCAGGCGCTGGAGAAGGAAGCCCACGAAAAGAGCCAGGAATTAATACAGCTGAAGAGTCAAGGGGATCTGGAAAAGGCTGAGCTGCAGGACCGGTGAGGTGACATATGGTCCCAGGAGGACTGTAGTGAGGGAAAGCTGACTCCCCTAGAGAATTGTGGGTGGGCAGAAAAAGATGTCAGGAACACCCTCACCCTGGGAGGGGAAGGGGTCCACTTAGGAACCCAGTGTGTCTGTTGGGGCCTGTTACTGTCCCTCTGGCTACCTTGCAACTCAGTCTCTCTCCTGATAGTTTGTGTTGCTAGCTGTTCTGTCAACAGCAGTCTCCTCTCAGCCATACTCTCCCACACTTCTGTCTAAATGTATGCCAGCCATAGCCTGGAGTGCCTCCCTCCTTCCCTCTGCCTTGCCCTTTAAGGGAGAGTTCACATGTCACCTCTTCTGAGACTTGTCTCACTTTAATATCTTGTAGTCCCATGAGTTTTTTGATCTGCTTATTACAGCACTAATCTCACTGTATCTCTTTAATTACTTTGTTTCCTTGTATCCCTCCCTTCTTTTGGTGGTGATGGTGGGGGTGGGTTAGAAGTGTTTTTGCTGTGCTGGGGTTTGAACTCAGGGCCTTGCATATGCTAGTCAAACATTCTATCATTGAGCTATACCCCACCTTGGCTTTCTTAACTTTTGGATTATAATAAAATGGGATTTTTAAAATAATGAGAGGGGAAGACATGAGCTGAGTGCCACTGACTACCAAGGCAAACTTGGAGTCTTTGATCTGTGTGTCATGGCTAGGGTTCTTCCCTACCTGTTGGTAGTATACATAAATTGGGGACTGTTTCGTTTTCTTTCTGCTTTTAGAAACATTAAGAACAAATCTTACCTTAGTAGGTTTATATCTTTAGTGTTTCATGCCTTATTTCTCATATAATAGATAATTATTGTTTGTTGAATAATACAATATTTCAATAAAAGACAATAGTGATCCCCAGAGGTGGTTTCTAATAAAATTATTGAGGCTTAAAATTTTCTTTTAGCCAGGTGTGGTAGTCATCACTTTTGTTGTTTTTTTTGTTTTCAAGGCAGGGTTTCTCTGGGTAGCCTTGGCTGTCCTGGAACTCACTCTGAGACCAGGCTGGCCTTGAACTCACAGATCTGCCTGTCTTTGTCTCCTGAATTCTGGGATTAAAGGCATGTGCCACCGCTGGCTGTCTGGTAGTTGTCACTTTTAATCCCAGCTCTTTGGAGTTATAAGAAGGCTTGAACTCTATGAGTTCAAGGTCAGCCTGGTCTATACAGCAAATTCTAGGTCAGACAGGGCTATGTAGTGAGAGCCTGCTTCAAAAGTAAATAAATAAATGAGTAAATGAATAAATAAATAAATAAATTATTCTTTGGTAACATTGATTTAAGAAATACTTGTTGGCCAAGTGTCATGGCTCATGCCCATGATCCTATTACTCAGGAGACTGAGGCAGGAAGATTTCTAGTTCAAGGTCATCTTGGACTACATAGAGAATTTCAGGCAAGACTGGGCTATATAGTCAGATGCTGTCACCAAAAAAACAAAAGAAGAAAGAAAGCCATGTGTGTAACACTAGTCACAAAGCCCTGAGGTGTGACAGCTGTTGGTGATTTTGCTTGTCATCATTAGCTGTATTGTTTCCCAAGTCATCTGTCCTTTTTCCCTATCAGAGTCAAAACCTTGGGCTGGAGGGACCTTGGGACTGTCCCCTGTGGTGGCAATTCTGATGTTCTTATTGGCTTCAGGGTGCTTAACTTCACAATCAAGCGAGGCCTGGAAGGGCCTGGGCCAGGGCTTTCCTTCAGCTCTCAGGCCCACAGCCCGCGTTCCAGTCTTGAGATGTGGTAAATCCCTGCATGTGTCTGAGTGGCTTTTGGCTTTCCCTACCAGATCAAGAATATAGAGTCACATGTTATTCAGGGAGTGCAAAGGACTGGGCATCCCCAAGGGATTCTGTGGGCTGCAGTGGGGGTGTCCGTGTGGGGGCTGAGGTGTGCTATTGTGTGGCGCCGTCACCATCCTTGGGCTGTCCAGGGGACAGTGATGTGCTTTCTTTCTTAGAGTGACAGAGCTCTCTGCGTTGCTGACCCAGTCTCAGAAGCAAAATGAAGATTATGAAAAGATGGTAAAGGCTCTAAGAGAAACAATGGAGACGCTGGTATGTGATCCTCTGTGTTGCAAAGGTGCTCAGAGTGGGTTGACAAGTTCCTTGTTCTTTGGGGACAAGTAGTGAATGATGCTATTTAAATGGTCCTTGAGGAAATCCTTCAAAGCTGAAAAGTAAACTTTGGCTGAATCTGAAAATTTCTTAACTCATTCATCTGTTCAGTAAAATAATAACTGTCCACTCTCCTGACTATATTCCCAGAGAAATTACAATGACATTTATATATATATATATATATGTCATTGTAATTCATATATATATATGAAATGTGTCCTTGTCTGAGAGAGAAGACTTGTCATAGTGAATTTGGGGCCTGTGTGAGCCACATGAGACACTAAGGAAAGCTAAAGGGGTGGGAATGAGCATGGTATCAGAGAAGGGTTCTGTGGAGGGATTAAAAACCAATTTACATGGGGGACAACTGAGGAGCATGGCAGTGTTTAGCCTGGAGCAGAAAGAATGTGAGGAAGATAGGCTTGCTGCCTTTACATCTCTGACAGTGGAGTTGATGGGGAAAGCCAGTTGACCAGTTTAATGTTTTCCAGGGTAGAGCCATCACCAGCAGTAGAAGCTACAGATAAAGTAGTAGGTTTTGACTTGAGCTAGAGCTGTCACTTGAACAGTGTGTGTCTTACGAAAGAGTGTCTTATGAAAGAGAAAGATTGTTCTCACCATCTTAAACACCTGTCAGGGGTGTCACAGAAGTGATTTTCCAAGATAGGATGCCAAAATCCCTGGCTGATTCCATGTTTCCTTTCTTCTTAACACATTTTTCTGGTCATAGACTTTTGGCAGCTCCAGAACCCTATCCACATGTTCTCCTAGTCTCATCTGTGTTGGAGTCCACTAGGAAGCAAACTTGTTTGTGCCCCTTTAATTCCTTTCTGTCAGGAATTTGCCAATGCAGACATCCACAGGGCTCAAGTAAATTAAAACGAGTCACATTGAATTGCAAAGAATTCTGGTTTTCCAGGGCCATCAGTGTTCACTGCTGATAGAACAAAGAACTTTAATCTAGGCAGTCATTTAGGTTTTTAACCATTTTATTCTTAGCCTTTTATTCCTATATTACATTGTTTTCAGACTCCTTGGGAGAGTATGGTTGACAGAATAAACAGAATATGTCTTTGAATGACTTGGGGACAAGAGTTTGGCTCTTAGGTTCTATTCTGTCCTTTTACTAGGAGACAAACCATGCAGAGTTAATGGAACATGAGGTGTCTCTCAGTAGGAATGCTCAAGAGGAAATGTTGTCTCTACAGCATGTGATCAAGGATATAGCTCAGGTGCTGGTAAGCCTCTTGTCCTGTAACTGGACAGTGTCCCCTCTTCTTCATATCCTCTTAGTGGCCTTGATTTCTAGACTGAGGTTTGGGCTAAGGGTCATGTAAGGATAAGTTCTCTCGGTGAACTTAAAGAGGTGTAGGTTAGCATTCATGTCCTAGCACTGTGTAGTGGATGGGTCTATCCTGTTGCTTGTTATGGTTCTCAGCATAGGCTGAATTCTGTCTTTGTCATTACAAAAGCATTTTCTTCCCCTTCCCCCTCACTTACTGCCCCAGAGAGAATTCTAGCCTTGGTGCTAACTATTCTTAGATGACCAAACATGAAGAATTGAAGGGACCGGTCAATTTTTGCTCTTAGGTTTCCATCCTTGGCCCTAGCCCAGAGATAGGACTTGTAAAAGGAACCTTGGTTCCTCTGTTCTGTGGTGCAAGTCTCTCCATGACACTCGGTTGCATTTCAGGCCTCAGTGGAAGAAGAGGACACTGTGACCCACAGCTCAGACCATGAGAGCTCATTACAGTTGGACTGTAGTGGCTTCTCCCCATTTGATCCCCAGAACCCAGACAAGGCTCTTACTCTGGTGCGTTCAGTGTTGACTCGGAGACAGCAGGCTGTGCAGGTGAGAAGCCCCAGAGCTGCTTAGAGGCGGACTCCTGCCTACCAGTTCCCAAATAACCGACTTGGAGGCTTAATATTATAAATGCTTGGGCAATACCTCAGGCTTGTTACTAGCTAATTCTCACATTTAAATTAAGCCATGTTTCCTATCTATCTACGTCTGCCACATGGCTTGGCACCTTTTCTCAGTAGAGCATGCCCACCTTGCTTCTCTCTGTCTCTGCTGGCCACTCCTGACTCTGCCCTGATTCCCAGCATTCTCAGTTTTGCTCTCCCACCTAACCTTTCTTGCCCAGCTATGGGCCAGTCAGCTCCTTTATTAAACCAATCACAACAACATATTCACACAGTGTAAAGGAACATTCCACAGCTGCTCCTCAGCCATAGACACATATCTCTAGTCTGGAGTAACCCTTTCAGCTGGCTAGTCATAATGTATCCAGTTGCACATTAGCTTCTCTATTTGCCCAGTGGTGCTGTGGCTCACAGGTGTTTATATTCTCCACACCAACTGCATGTATGTGCAACACTAAGCAGAGTCCTGGGAGAGTGTAAAAGTTCCCCAACTCCAAGTGACACTTACTGTCCCCTATGCCACCATGTTTGAAGGTGTTGGATTCCAGGACTCCAGGGCCACAGAGCCCAGTGATCCCTGATTCTTTGACGTCTCCATTGGCCACATTTCTGTTCTTGCCGACTGTTGTTACACCTGTCCCCATCCCCTTGCCTTGGAGTCATCCCTTTGTTTGTGGCTCCTTGTTCTTCATCCTGTTCTATGGATCTCCTCCCACAGGACCTCAGGCAGCAGCTTTCAGGCTGCCAGGAGGCTATGAGCTTCTTGCAGCAGCAGCACCGTCAGTGGGAGGAGGAGGGTGAAGCCCTGAGAGAAAGGCTACACAAGCTCACTGGGGAGCGGGATGCTCTGGCAGGGCAGACTGTGGACCTTCAGGGAGAGGTGGACTCTCTCAGCAAGTGAGTGGACAGGCTGCTTGTCCCTCCCTTTCATGCTTGGTTTTTGTTTTTGTTTCTGTTTTAAAGGAAAGCAAAGCCTTCAAAACTTTATTTTACTCCATGTTTTGTTTTACTTAATGGTTTTGCAGCTACATTCTCAGTTCTCCAGTGTCTGCTTCTAGTCCTCATTTAGCCACTTACCGTCACTGTCCTGTTTTTGATTGGTTCTTCCTGTTGTCACTGGACTCATGGATGCTTAAGGCTGCTTTGGTTTTCTATTTCCTGTGGGAAAACCCTTTGGTCTTTAGGATCAAATAATAAATGGTTTTCTGCTTGAAAAAAGTTATGTATATATATTTGAAAAGAAACAAGCTTCTCTCATGTTTTGCCCTACAAGGTCTTTTTCCACTAGGGTCTTTTGTCCCCAGGTCTGTCCCCCAGACCTCTGTCTGTATTTCAGGGAGCGAGAGCTGCTGCAGAAGGCCAGGGGAGAGCTGCAGGAGCAGCTGGAGGTGCTGGAGCAGGAAGCATGGCGACTCCGAAGAGTGAACATGGAGCTGCAGCTGCAGGGGGACTCTGCTCAGGGGGAGAAGCAGGAGCAGCAGGAGGAGCTGCACATGGCCGTCCGTGAGAGGGAGCTTCTGTAAGTGTGACCAACCTCTGTCACCAGGGTCCACACCTTCCCCACCCCACTCCTCTCTCTTAGGAAGTGGAGTGTGTAAAACCTGCGTGTGCTTCACACTGCTTACTGCGTCTTCCTTTGCAGAAAGATGAGTTAGAAAGTCCATCTAGACATTGTCGAGTTTCTATAGAGATGTGGGACTGTGAGGGCTACAAAAAACTGATCATGATCTCAAGGAGCTTGAAACCTAATAAGTAATGTGACAAGCAAACAGCTGTGACGTGAAGCTTGAAGAAATACAGCCTCACTAGAGTTCAAGCTTGGTGGTTTGGAAGCGTAGGAGCAATAGTTACTATTCAGAACCAGGGGCGACTTTATGGAGATGGGGCCTTGACATGTAGGAAAAGGGACCAAGGGACAGAATAGCAAAGAAAAGGAATTGGGAGTTTGTGGCATGTTCTGAGTTAGCTGTCTGAGAAAAGACAAAACCACTGGGAAATGATAGGAAATTCACTGGTCAGGAAGGGAAATCCAGGGTCAGTGCCCTCTGGGAAATGATAGGAAATTCACTGATCAAGAAGGGAAATCCAGGGTCAGTGCCCCCAGCTAATCTGTGAGGTCCACTGGTAATGCTACAGAAAGGAACTGTAGAGCAGGACGAAGGTTTGGTGCAGGTTTTTGCTTTGCCACCAGAATGGATTAGTCTCTTGGCAAAAGGGAGATGACATTTGAAGAGTTATTGGCAAGATGTGGCAGTACTTCATAAAATGCTAGCATAGGGCTGTCAAGATGGTGCAATGTGAGTTCAATCCACCAACTCCCATGGATTGTCCTCTGATCTCCATGTGAGTATTGTAGTTCCCTCCCCACATACAAATAAATGTAATTATTTGTTTGTTTGTTTGAGACAGGGTCTCACTCTGTAGTCCCAGCTCACCATGAACCCACAATGCCAGCAGAGCCCTGGTGACAGCTCTTCACTTGGTATAGTCCCCTCCTCTGTGCCTTATTCCTTGCACCTAGTAAACAGTAGAAGCTTAAGGAATCTGCCAAGAGGTAGGGCCATGCTGCATGTCCTGCACTGAGGGCATAGCAGAAGATCCACACAGATACATATGTGTTTAAAATTTAATCTATCTGACTCAACAATATAGTTAGATAAGTCAAAAGCCAAAGCTGTTTAAAAAGATACCAGGGTATATTGGCTCACATCTGCAATCCCAATACTTGGGAGACAGAGGCAAGAAGATTGCTGTGAGTTCAAAGCCAGCTTAGACTGCAGAGCAAGACCCTGTCACAATAAACAACAGAAAACCCATCTATTTAAAAAGGTGCACACAGGGAAGTCTCCCTCATCTTTTCTCGATCTGTCCTATTTTCCTTCCGTTGGTAACCATTTCAGTTAATTTTGTATTTATTTTTCCAGTCCACTTCATGGAAATATTCTGCTTTCTCTCACTTTTTGGCATGAAAGGCAGTACACTAACATGCTGTTATGCTCTTTCCTTTTTTCACTTGCTCTGTCTTAGAGAGCTTTCCTTACTAGTTTTTAGAAATGAATTCCACATTTTTTTTTTAAATAGAAAAAAAATTAGATTCTTGTCTCCTGTTGGGATGTGGTCACTCCCAAACACTTCCCTTAGCTCCCCCTCCTTCCCTTCTTAGTCAGGAGATGCTGGTGAGCCTGGAAGCTAAACAGTCAGAATCACTAAGTGAGCTGATGACTCTTCGAGAAGCCCTGGAGTCCAGTCGCCTGGAAGGGGAGCTACTGAGGCAAGAGCAAGTGGAGGTGACGGCAGCCTGGGCCAGGGTATGTGGGCCTTCTCACTCGGAAAGCTGTGTTCCCAGGAAAGGGGCTCGATGGCTCACTCTTCACCCTTCCGACTTCAAGCCTTTCTCTTCAATCACTAGTCTGCTTCTGGGTCCTTTCCTTCCCAACATGCGCTCTACACTGAAATTCAGTTCACTCTCTAAAGTATAAATCTGGCTGTTAGTCTCTCAAAGTTGCCCCATAGAGGTGGCTCAGCAGTTAAGAGTGTGTACTGCTCTTGCAGAGGCCCCAGGTTCACTTCCCAGCACCCACATCAGATGGCCAACAACAGCCTGTAACTCTGGGAGAATCTGACGTCCTCTTCTGAACTTCATGGGCACAGCACTCATATTTGTACATTTATTCGAGAAAAGAGACGCAGACACATATATACACAGGATTTAAAAATAAAAGCCTTTAGAAGAAAATTCAGTGGCTTCTCAACTCTGGTACCATATTCAACACCCTTTGCCATCTGCCTCAGACACTCTCTGGGCTGGCCTTCCCAGGCCCACCACACGCCAGGTGTCCTTTGCTCTCCCCACAAAGGTCAGCTGCGTTCTCAGGTTGTCTTCCTTCTTGACTCTAATACATTGTATACTCTTTTCTTTCACCTTGACTCCCAAGAACCATCTCCCTCTCAGTATTCATTGTTCCAAGCATTTTCTCCTCTCCCAAACTAAACTGATGCCTTCTTTGAGTTTTCAGTTGTGTTTACAGTTTCTATACTGTTGTGACAATTGTAGTTTGCACATCTTTCTGTGTTTCTATTCTGTGAGCACATTTCTCATGAATGAATGAACGAGTGAGTGAGTGAATGAATGAATGAATGAATGAATGATAGAAAACCTTAGAATGGAAGGGAAGAGATGGAATGATATTTTATAAATAAAAGCAGGTTTTGGGAGTGTTTACTGATCCATGAAAACTCAAAGCAGGAAACACTAACTTTTGTTTTTAGGCAGAACAGTCCATTGCAGAGTTGTCAGCTTCCGAGAACAGCTTGAAGGCAGAGGTAGCCGATCTTAGAGCTGCAGCTGTCAAGCTTGGGGCCTTAAACGAGGCTTTGGCTTTAGATAAAGTTGGGCTGAACCAGCAGCTTCTCCAGGTGAGCAAAGATTTGATTTCCAGGAGGGGCTGGACCTTATCTGAGGATTAGCCCTTGGCAGACAAAGCTGATGCCTTAATGGGGTGGGGAGTCCTTAGAGGATTAGGCAAAGGCAGGTGAGCTCCAGAATGTGGCTGAAATGAGCAAGAGGGACCTCTACAGTGCAGAGGAGAACAAAGGATTAGACTCAAGCACTATAGATAGCCCTCCTCTGTACCTGCCGCTGAGCCTTTGATAGGACAAGGGAAGGGTCCATGTCCCTGGAAGCAAGACTTAAGTGTTTAATCCTATTGGGTGTGGCAGATCTGCTGACTAGCCCACGTGCCCTCAAAATCACCTGTTGGTTAAAAATTTAACCTGTCATTTTTAGTAGGAAAAACTTCTTGCTTCCCGCTTTCCTGAGACCCAGAAATGTCATTAGTCTGGGTGTCCTGTTTGTTTTTTTTTTTTTTTTTTTTGAGACAGTGTTTCATGCTACCTAGGCTGTCCTGATCCTCCATCACTTCCCAAGTGCTTGCACCACCACTAGTGTTATTCTGAGCTCTTTGGAAGCAAGATTTTGCCTTTTTATCTCTATCCCAGCATCAGGCCCATCTGGTGCCCAGAATATAAACACCAGATCAAATGGACGGGTCTCTTCTCTTCAAAGCACTGTTTTGTTCAGCTGTAGGGAGGGTTCCAGTCACAGCACTTCAGCAGCATAGGGGAACTATACCCATTTACCTTTGATGCCTGCATTCCCTTCCCTTTGTGGCCAGTAGTTGGAGCAGGAGAACCAGTCTGTGTGCAGCAGAGCGGAGGCGGCCGAGCATTTGAGAAGTGCTTTGCAGGTGGACCTGGCAGAGGCAGAGAGGCACAGGGAAGCCCTGTGGGAGAAGAATACTCAGCTGCAGACTCAGCTGCAGAAGGCAGAGGAGTCAGGAGCTGAGCTGCAGGCAGAACTAAAGAGCATCCGAGAAGAAAAGGAAGAACTTAAAGAGAAACTAAGTGAGGTGAGAAGAGAATTTGCTGTGGTCACTTGCAGTGTAATGCATGCTTACGGTAAGCAGAAAGGACTCAGAGAGTGACTCAGTGTGAGTGAGGTATCTGCCCACTGTTTTAAGGAATTTCCCCGACTCCCTATTCCTACATGATTTCCCCTGAATTCTTAGCTAGCACTGCATAATTAGTTCAAACATCTACAGTTCTCTCATGCCATAATTATTTGTTTGATATCCTTGAAGGCCAGCCTATGTTGTTTACTTATTTATTTTGGTCTTTTGAGACAGTGTCTAACTCTGTCACCCTGGCTGGCCTGGAATTTCTTATGTAGACCAGGCTGGCCTCAAACTTGCAGTGTTCCACCTGTTCTGCCTCCTGAGATTATTAGCTACCATGTCCAGCTAAGGCTGTGTATATCTGTCTTTCTGTTTGTTTGTTTGAGACAGGGTGTATTTGTGGATTTTTATTGTTTTGTTTAACTCACAACATGAGGAGGTATGGCCATTTATAGTGGGAAAAGCATGGCAGCAGATGTCTATGTGGTAGCCAGGATTTGTGGCAGCTGCTTGCTTGCCTCTTAGCCACCAGAAGGCAGAGAAAGGGGAATGAAGTGTTCTGCTGGGCTTTCTCCTGTTGTCCTTTTAATTGAATCTGAGACTCCAGCGCATGTGATAGTACCATTCATATTCAAGTGGTTTTCCCTCCTCCATTAACATCCTCACAGACATATCCAGAAGTGTGTCTCCTAAGTGATTCTAAATCACCAAGCTGACAATAAAGCTTAATCTTGGCAATCTTGCTTTTCCCTACCAAACCTCTCATTGCCTTAATACTTGAACATAATCCATTCTTAGAGTCCCTTCTCAAGTGTTAGTCACTTTCTCATGTGTATATGGGTCCTGTTGTCCCTAGGACAGTATCTCACTCATAGGAGAGCATTCTTTCTGGCCTGGGGCCTCCTGATTGATGAAGGAAATAAATAAATGCCTATTATTTCTGAGTCATTTCAGTGCTCATGGTGCTGAGTCTAGACTCTCTGAAGACCCCTTGGTCCTGACACGTTGTTAGCAGCCCTGGGCATCTGCCTCACTCTGTATCTCATCAGTTTCTTTTCCTCAGGCACATCACCAGCAAGAAGCAGCCACAGCTCAGCTAGAGCAGCTGCATCAGGACACTGAGCGACAGCAAGAAACACTTGCCAGAGCAGTCCAAGAGAAGGAGACCCTAGTACGGGAGAGGGCGACTCTCGAGGTTCGCCTGCAGGCTGTGGAGCGGGACCGACAGGACCTCACTGAACAAGTTCTGGGGCTCAGGTAGGGTCCACACTTAACTCTACCAAGCACCCAGAGCTTTGCAAGGCTAAGCTGAGCTCCCTGTCCTGAGTGCATGATCTGTAAATGAATTGTAGACAAGTAATTAATTGCTTGATGGATTAGAATACTTCCTGATTCCCAAATCTCAGGTCAGCCAAGGAACAACTGGAGAGCAATCTCTTTGAGACCCAACAGCAAAATTCTGTGATAGAGGTCACTAAGGGGCAGCTGGAGATCCAGGTTCAAACTATTACTCAAGCCAAGGAAGTAATTCAAGGTGAGAGCCCACCAGGGTGGGCACGCTGCATTCCATGGCAATGTTCACAGCCAAGAGGGCAATGGGAAGCTTTCCTCATCCAGACTTGGGTCCTCTGAGATGGAAGCTGCTCATGAGGGGGGTGGGCCGGGAAAATATTATTAGGTAAAGGGAGTGGCGTGGAGCAGAGGCTCAGAGTGGATCTTGCCTGACATCTTAGGGGAAGTGAAGTGCCTGAAACTGGAACTGGATGCTGAGAGGAGCCGGGCTGAGCAGGAGCGGGATGCAGTAGCCAGGCAGCTAGCCCAAGCTGAACAAGAGGGGCAGGCAGCTCTGGAGCAGCAGAAGGTGGCCCATGAGGAGGAGTTGAACAGGCTCCAAGAGAAATGGGTAGGTAGCGGCTGCCCATTGGGGAATAGGAGAGGCGACACGGCATCCCTTTAGTGAATCTGCCACCTGCCGCTGTTGGTCCAGTTATTACTGCTTAGAAAAATGAAATTTGATCACCAGGGTATAAAATCCAGTTTAATAATCCTCAATCATAGGTGTGGACTTTGGGAGCCCATTCCACATAGAGGAATACTCCCTGAGCCAAGACACACGGGTGGGCCTAGGCCCTATCTCAAAGGATATGATAGACTCTGATGACACCCTATGAAAAGCCTCACTATCCAGGGGGAGCAAAAAGGATATGTGATATGTAGGGTTTTAGTTGGGGGGGTGGTAGGGGAGGACGGGAGGGAGAAGGGAACTGGGATTGTCATTTAAAACAATCTTGTTTCTAATTCAAATAAAAAAAAAATCTGCAAAAAAAAAAATAACCAAAAAATAATAATAATCCTCAATCCCAGAATGCATGTCTCTGTTTCTACTTCAGCCTCTGTTTTCTGAGATAGGATACCTCCTTGTGGCCTAGTGGGCCTCAGAGTTGAACAGCTTCTAGCTATTAAATAAGTTACCATATGAAAAAATACAAAGACTAGTTCTTGGCATAGTATGAGCTCTTCATTTGTAAGCTCTCTCTCTCTCTCTCTCTCTCTCTCTCTCTCTCTCTCTCTGTGTGTGTGTGTGTGTGTGTGTGTGTTGCTTGTTTGCTTGCTTGGTATATATAAAGAATTAAGTGTGGTTCCTGGAAGCAGCCATGGCAGAGCACAACTATAATCCCAGCATTTAGAACCAGAAAGCCTGTGGGTTCAAGGCTACCTGTTTTACAAAGGGATCCACACAAAGAGATGTCAAGAACTGATGGCGTACACCTTTAATCCCAGACTGGGGAGGCAGAGGCAGGCAAATCTCTGTGAGTTCAGTGACAACCTGCTCTACTTAGTGAGTTCCAGTCCAGGATTACCTAGTGAGACCCTCTCTAAAAATTTATTTAAATTAAAAAAAAAAAAAAGTTTGGGGCTGGAGAGATGGCTCAGAGATTAAGAGCACTGACTGCTCTTCCAGAGGTCCTGAGTTCAATTCCCAGCAATCACTGGGTGGCTCACAACCATCCATTATGAGATCTGGTACCCTCTTCTGATGTGCAGATACACATGGAAGCAGATTGTTGTATACATAATAAATAAATAAAATCTTTAAAAAAAAAGTTGTAAGAGAGCAGTCTACCTTTTAATCATCAGGGAGATTGTAAAGCTAGGCAATCAGAAGATGGGATTACCTGAGTGTGTGGAGAGGAAAAGAGAAGGGACCACCATGATCCAGGTGTGGCCATGGCAGTCACTCCTTCCAGGGAAACTGAAGCCATTAGCTCATCAATCAGAAAGTTTGAAATAGTTTTTACTTTGGGCTTGTCAGTGGGCATTACCCCTGACTCTTAGAGGGATGCAGCCACTGTCATCTCAGCACATAATTCTAAAAGTGGGCAAACTTTTGGCTACTATCTTGCCAACAAACCCACCTTAAAACAATAAATAATCAAGGGGCTAGAGAGATTAGTGCTTAAGAGAGTACAGCTCTCAAGAAGGCCCTGGCGGGCTCCTAGCACCCACTTCAGGTGATTCACAGTTGCCTGTAAAGCCAGCTTTAGAGGTCCTGAAGTCTTTCTCTGACCTCTGTGCACATATATACATACATACATACATACATACATACATACATACATACATACATACGTGGCATACATATACATAAATAAAAATAAATATTTAAAAACAACCAATAATCAAAAGCCATACATGATACTTAGTGTGTGCCTATAATCCAGAACCCAGGAGGCAGGTGCTATTCTTTCAGAGGACCCATGCTTGGTTCCCTGCACCCATGTTAGGTAGTTCATGACTGTAGTACGATAAGTAAAAGACCCAGAGACAGATATGGAGTTCAAACTTCAAGCTGAAGAACAGAAAACTAAAAGAGCCAGCCACTAGCTCTCACTCCCTCAGACTGAAAGGTGATCCTGGCTCCACCAAACCTCTGGCTAGCTGCCTCTCCTCAGCGTAGCTGGAGAATCCTGAGACTTAATGTCTTCCTATCCTCAATGTGGCTGGAGAATGAATGCCAGCTCTGAGACCCTGGCCCTGGTGTGTGATACCAGGTGCTGAGATCACCTTTGTGTGAGCTATTTCTCTTTAGGACTGGATCAATTTCGAGGAGCTCAGTGTGACCTTGAACTAACAGATCTGTCTACCTCTACCTCCCAAGTGGTGGGATTAAAGGTGTGTACCACCACCACCCGATCACTATGGCTTGTGGCTGACTGCTGTCTGAATCCTCAGGCAAGCTTTAATAAATCATAAATAATATGTCACCACACTTCCCCTTTTTCATCTGCAACTCCAGCTGCAGGGTGTCCTGTATGCCCTTCTGAATCCCACCAGTTCCTGCAAGATGAAGCCAGTTAAAAATTCCAAGGAGGAGGAAGGGGCTCCTAAGGCCCAACTTCTAGTTAAGGAATTATTAGCACTTGATGGCTTTTGAAAATCGGTTCTCCTTCCAGTATAGGTTCAGGGGATGGGACTCAGGTCCTCAAGCTGATGCAGCAAGTGAACCAAAGTATTCTGGTTATAGTCTAACCAGAAGTGATGGATTATTCCTGTTTTGACATCACAGAATTAGCTCTCTTGTGGCCATACATTCATATGGAGCAAACAGCTTAATTTTGTTTTAGGTTTCTTTAAACAATTGTCACCATTAATCTTTCACATGTGTTTACAGTTGGCTTTTTGAACCTGAATGTAAGGTTTGTCATTTACAATGATCCTGTGGTTAGCATCTGTACTACTGTTCTTTGTTTGTTTGTTTGTTTTATCGACAGGGTCTCTCTGTGTAATAGCTCCGCCTGTCCTGGAACTCGCTCTGTAGACCAGGTTTGCCTCTAACTCACAAAAATCCATCTTTTCTGCCTCCCAAGCACTGGGATTAAAGGTGTGCGCCACCACTGCCTGGCCTAAACATCATTTTTAAAAAAATAAATCTCACTTGACTCTTAAGTTTTAATGAGACAGATAAGGCAGGGATTGTTGAGCCTTTCATCAGAAATGATTGCCAGGCTGAGAGCAGTGCCTAAGGCACAGTGAGGCAGTGGAGAGATTCGCACTCCAAACAACTCTCTGGTCTCCTCTGCTCATGCACTGGTTCTAACAGTATGGTTTCCTCCACATGGTCAGGAGAAAGAGCGCTCCTTGCTTCAGCAGGAGCTGGAGAAGGCCCTGGAGACCCTGGAAAGGGAGAGAACGGAGCTGGAAGTAAGGCTGAGAGAGCAACAGACAGAAACTGAAGCCCTCCGTGCACAGAGGGAAGAGGAGCGAACCCATGCTGACAGCACCCTGTACCAAGTAAGTGGACCCTTGTGACCTTTGATTCCCCCTGGCTTACCACTTTTCATTCTAACAGCAAGGCTCAAGTGGGGCTTCCAGAAGAGTGTGTAGCTACCACTTTGCTGCTTGCAGGTGGGCTAATACGCAGTTAGCTGCAGCAGGCAGTATGTCATACTTCCTGAGGGAGGGCCAACATTTACCACATCCTGTCAGCTTGCAAACCAGTGGCAATCTTTGCACTTCCTGGTTCTAAGTTAATGGTCTTAGACGTTCCTTTGCCCTCAGCCTTCATCCTATTTGTTGGAAGAACTTGGAGCAAATGTGCTTATGGCCTCCCGGGTTAGCATGATAACCCAGAGCCGTGAAGCCCTTGCCCTTCCTGCCTTTCCACAGATGCAACTAGAAACAGAGAAGGAGAGAGTCTCCCTCCTGGAAACCCTGCTGCAGACTCAGAAGGAGTTGGCAGATGCTACACAGCAGTTGGAAAGGCTGAGGAAGGACATGAAGATTCAGAAGTTACAGGAACAGGTATGCAAGGCGCTCCTGGGCCTGGTCCTCCTGCCTCCTCCCAAACGCCAGAGTTACAGGCATGGACCACAACACCCAGTTTTATGTATTGTTAACCATCAAACCTCAAGGCTTCATGAATGCTGGCAGGAGGCTGTTCTTAATTACTTTATTTATTTGTTCTGTGTGTATATGTACATGCATGTGCACGTGGCATGAAACGCATATGGAATTCAACTCGTGGGAGTTGGTTCTTTCCTTCCACTGTGTAGGACCCTGGAATTGACAGCAAGCACCTTTACCCACTGAGGATAGTTTTTGAAGGACAAATAGGATTTCACTGTCATAGGGCCCTGTAGCAGACAGAATGAGGCTTGGGAAATTCAAGGACAAAAAGAGGTGCATGGCTCTGGTGTGATAAACTTGGGGGTGGTACAGGAGAGGGGGAGAGGATGGGGGTGGTACAGAGAGAGAGGAGAGGATGGGGTGGTACAGGAGAGAGAGGAGAGGATGGGGGTGGTACAGGAGAGAGAGGAGAGGATGGGGTGGTACAGGAGAGAGGGGAGAGGATGGGGGTGGTACAGGAGAGAGGGGAGAGGATGAGGGTGGTACAGGAGAGAGAGGGGAGAGGATGAGGGTGGTACAGAGAGAGAGGAGAGGATGGGGTGGTACAGAGAGAGGGGAGAGGATGGGGGTGGTACAGGAGAGAGAGGGGAGAGGATGAGGGTGGTACAGAGAGAGAGGAGAGGATGGGGTGGTACAGAGAGAGGGGAGAGGATGGGGTGGTACAGAGAGAGGGGAGAGGATGGGGGTGGTACAGGAGAGAGAGGGGAGAGGATGAGGGTGGTACAGAGAGAGAGGAGAGGATGGGGTGGTACAGAGAGAGGGGAGAGGATGGGGGTGGTACAGGAGAGAGAGGAGAGGATGGGGTGGTACAGGAGAGAGGGGAGAGGATGGGGGTGGTGCAGGAGAGAGAGAGGAGAGGATGAGGGTGGTACAGGAGAGAGAGGAGAGGATGGGGTGGTACAGGAGAGAGGGGAGAGGATGGGGTGGTACAGGAGAGAGGGGAGAGGATGGGTGGTACATGGGGTGGTACAGAGAGAGAGGAGAGGATGGGGTGGTACAGGAGAGAGAGGAGAGGATGGGGGTGGTACAGGAGAGAGAGGAGAGGATGGGGGTGGTGCAGGAGAGAGAGAGGAGAGGATGAGGGTGGTACAGGAGAGAGAGGAGAGGATGGGGTGGTACAGGAGAGAGGGGAGAGGATGGGGTGATACAGGAGAGAGGGGAGAGGATGGGGGTGGTACAGGAGAGAGGGGAGAGGATGGGGGTGGTACAGAGAGGGGAGAGGATGGGGTGGTACAGGAGAGAGAGGAGAGGATGGGGTGATACAGGAGAGAGAGGAGAGGATGGGGGTGGTACTGGAGAGAGAGGAGAGGATGAAAGGAGACCTTTTTAGCTATAGTAGGAGCTTGGGTTTTGTTTTGAGGCCAATGAAAAATGGTGAATGATATTTTAAGAGTAGGAGAACATGGGGGGCTGGAGAGATGCCTCAGTATTTAAGAGCACTCCTCTTTCAGAGGACCTGGGTTCAATTTCTGGCACCCATAAGGCAGCTCACAATTGTCTGTAATTCCAATTCCAGGGGACCTGACACCATGGCAAAGCACCAATGCATATAAAATAAAATTAATAAATTAAAAAAAGAGTAGGAGAACACATTATTTTTTTAAAAGGCTTATTTATTTTTAATAAATAAATGTTATGTGTGAGTTTTTTGCCTACTTGTATGTATATATACCATATGTGTGCCTGGTACTTGCAGAGGCCAGAAGAGGATGTCAGATCTCCTAGAACTGAAGTTACAAACATGTGGATACTGGGAATTGAATCTGGGTATTCTGCAAGAGCAAAGTGCTCTTAACCACTGACCATGTCTCTAGCCCCTGTGATATATCATTTTATGTATTTAAATACTTATTCTTTTATTATCATTATCTTTTTGTGGTTCTGGGGCTCCAACCTGGAACCTTGTAACATTTTAGGCAAATGTTCAGCTACTAAATTATAATGCCAGCCTAGAATATCTTTTTGAGGCAGGGTCTCTGTTATGTGGCTTCCACCTGTCTTTGCCTCCCTAGCACTGGCATTAAAGGCATGTGCTGCCATGCCTGGCCAGGATATCTTTTAATACAGTACTTGACCAAGTGAAAGTATGTACATTTATGTATGCAATCAAGTGAAAATAGGGGTATGTTGGGGAGGCTGTGGGCCTGTCTAGAAGTTTGACTGAGCCCATGCAATCGTGTGGAAGAAGGAATAGGGTATAAGGATAGAGGGGGGAAACAATATGCATTCTTAGTCCCTGCCTCAGGTCTGTCAACTCAGTAGAATCAAACAGCACTTATACAGCACAGGTTTCAGGAGCTAGCCCCTATGGAAGCTTTTTGCACTCACTGATCCTTTCTCCGGTAGGAGACCACTGACATGCTGCAGACCCAGCTTCAGGGAGCACAGCAGGAGCTGAAGGAGGCAACCCAGCAGCACAGCGAGGAGCATGCTGCCTTCCGGAAGGACAGAGAAGACCTACAGAAGCAGGTCCATCTTTCCTACCTGCCTCACAGCCCTGCTCACCACAGCCAAACCTTCCCACTCCCTTTGTAGACAAGAGTCCCAGGTCCTGCTGCTTGAGCTTGGGAGGACAGGGCTACAGAAATAAGTGCAGAGTTGTTGAAGGGTGTTCAGAGCTGATCATGTGCCTCAACGAGTTCTGGGATTGTATTATTAGCCATCGTTACCCAGATTCTACCAACAGCCACTGAAAATACATACTGTGAATATACAGGCCTTTTCTTATTCTCTAAATAACAACCGTTTTACATAGTGTTTACTTTGTATTAGGTACTGTTTACATTGTATTCAATATGAGAAATGTATAGGAGAATGTGAATAGGTTGTGGTCAAAAGCTATATAATTTAATGCCAGCACTTAAGATTTAAGAGGTTGAGGCAGGCCAGGTGTTGGTGGCAAACGCCTTTAATCCCAGTACTTGGAGGCAGAGGCAGGTGGATCTCTGAGTTTGAGGCCAGCCTGCCTGGTCTACAGAGCAAGTACCAGGACAGGCTCCAAAGCTACATAGAGAAACTCTAACCCTTGGAGAAAAAAAAGAGAGAGACAGAGATTGAGTTTGAAGTCAATCCTAGCTGCATAGTGGGATTCTGTCTTTAAAACAAGAACAGGCTAGGAAGGTGGCTCAGTTAATAAAGTACCTGCCATAGTGCATTAAGGTCTGAGTTCAGATTCCCAGCCCCCACATGGAAAGCTGGGTGAGGCTGGAGAGGCAGAGACAGGCGGGTCCTGGAGCTCACCATCAGCTGGTCTTCCTGAAAGTAAGTAGTATCAGGTTTAAGAAGACAGATCCTGCTTTAAAAAAAAAAAAAAAAGGTGGAGAATGATAGAGGAAGCCACACATTAACCTCTGACCTACACACACACACACACACACACACACACACACACACACACACACACACCACAGACAGACACATGTGCTGGGATTAAAGGCATGCACTACCACCACCCACCTTCTCAACCAAGATTTTTATTTATGGCTGCACTTATGTAGCATTTCTAAGACTTTGGAAACGAACAAGCTTAAGAGTTTGGGGGAAGGGAATGATAAGAATGTGGTTGAAGCCAGGTATTGGTGGTGCACACCTTTGATCCAAGCACTCAGAGTCATGCAAATCTCTCAGTCTGAGGACAGCCCGGTCTACAGAGCAAGTTCCAGGACATCCAGACTATAAAACCCTGTCTGAAAGAAAGAAAGAAAGAAAGAAAGAAAGAAAGAAAGAAAGAAAGAAAGAAAGAAAGAAAGAAAGAAAGGAATAAAAGAAAGGAAGGAAGGAAGAACACACACGCATGTTCATTTAGATAGCTCAGAACAACTACAAATTGTCTACTGACCTCCACAACATGTCATGGTATGTGATTGAGTGTGTACATACACAAGTAAATGTAAAAAAGAAAACAAAATAGTGTAGGGACTAGTGAAACCTCCAGAACTGTGGAGATGGGCCACTGACTAATATGGCTTACCTGAGCCTAAACATCTAGACTTCTTCTTCTGGGCTTTGTCATCTCAGCCTCTTGCTCTTAACCTTCCAGGTAGAGGACTTGAAGTCTCAGCTGGTAACCCAGGATGACTCCCACAGGCTGGTGAAACAAGAGATTCAAGAGAAGATGAAGGAGGTTCAGGAATATAGCCGGATTCAGAAGGAACTCGAGAAAGAGAAAGCCAGGTAAGCTAGACAGCCAGAGGGGTGGCTTGCCTTATGTGTCGTAGTCACAGTGGCACTGACTATTCTGTGCAAGGTTATCTCACCATGTCTCACTCTGGAGTACACGTGTAGTAGCCATCTGGAGTGGACATGATCTCAGCTTCAGATCTTATATTTAGTAAATATTTAGAGAAAAGACCATTTATGCACCATTGTCTTATGACAATGTAGTCCCTACCTCAATAGAATTTATAGTCTGTGGGATTTTTTTTTTTTTTTTTTTTTACTCCCAGACAGGGTTTCTGTGTAGCTTTGGAGTCTGTCCTGGAACTCACTCTGTAGACCAGGCTTGCCTTGAACTCAGAGATCTGCCTGCCTCTGCCAAGTGCTGGGATCAAAGGTTTGCGCCACCACTGCTTGTTGGAAATTTTTAATCGAACAATTTTTTAAACAAATGGAAAGAGACAAGGTGCAGAGAGAGAGAGAGAGAAAGAGAAAGAGAGAGAGAGAGAGAGAGAGAGAGAGAGAGAGAGAGAGAGAGAGAGAGAGAAACTGCTTTAGAAAGGTATAAGGAAAATCTTTCCCAGGAAGTTACATTTAAACTGAATGCTAAGCCAGACATGGACCCTCAGTCCCAGCACTCAGGAGGCAGCTCTCTGAGTCTGGCCAGGTCTACAAAGTGAGTTCCAGGACAGCCAGGGCTACACAGAGAAATCCTATCTTTAAAAACAACAACAAAAAGATAAAATAAAAATAAACTGAATACTGGAGCTGTCAGATGGTTCAGCTGGTAAGGACGCTTGCTGCGATGCCTGCCCGACCTGTGTTCAATCTTCAGAAGCCTCATGATGGAAGGAGAGGATCCATGCCTGAAGGTTGTCCTTTGACCTCCACTCGTCCCTCTATACACACAGTAAATAAATAAACAGATGGAATGTTGAAAGACAATGGAGCCACCCTTGTAATCAAAGAGAGTTCTGTTCAGTAAGAGAAGAAGTCTTGAGGCAAATGAGAGCTTTCCCTCTTTGGTGATGCCAGAGTGTGGAAAGCTAGTATTAGCTAAAGTCCACAGCAGGAGCTTGTAGGTTACATTCAACAGGAAACTGTAAGGATTTCAAGTAAGGGAATCAGCATAATCAGATTTCTGGCCTGTTAGAAGGGATAGTGATGGCCTGAAACATGGAGTGACATGAGCCCATTCAGAATGGGAGACAGCATACGCTCAGTGACCTAGGGACCTGAAAAGGAATGGATCTTTTCAATAGTGACAACTGAGTCCTAAAGACAAGTCAGGAGGCTGGAACAGGTGTCCAAATGAGAGTTAGCAAGACTGTGTGTGCCATGGTAAGTAGGAGGGAAGGGAAGAAGAGAGGAACTTAAGATACATTACGGCTTAAGACAATTATATATAGTTATAGATTGGATGTGGGTAGGATGAAGGGGGAATTAAAATGGTTGTGGCTTCCATGCTTTGACACTGTAGATGAAAGAGCCATTCACAGAGCCATGGGACAGAGTGAGAGATGATTGGGTGGAGAATTGGGGACACAGGGATGGGAAGCTTGGATATAATGAATTTGAAATATGTGCATATATATGTGGGATTTATCAGAGAAGAATAAATTGGAGTGAAATGAGTCCTCATGTATGAAGTTCCTAGGAGCCCTTAGGTGTTCAATAAACAGTAGTTCTTACTGACCCTCTGGTCACCATTATGGTTTCTGTTTTAACAAGCAGTGCTATGATTAGAACAATCCGGTGAAGTACACTCTCACCCCCTGAGAGAATGACCTCTCTCTCCAACCTTTGTTTTTAGCCTGGCACTGTCGCTGGTGGAAAAAGAAGGCAGACTCCTCATTTTACAAGAAGCTGACTCTGTTCGACAGCAGGAGCTGAATTCCCTGCGCCAGGACATACAGGAGGCCCAGGAAGGACAGAGAGAGCTCAGTGTACAGGTGCTGCACTATGCCTGAGCCCTACTTTCTGGAGAGGATGCTCTTAGAGGGGCTGGGTGAATTTTTTTTTTTTCCTAAGAACAAGATAGGCTGGGACCTCAGCATCCCTGCCAGTAGGGGAAAAGCAGGGCTGGGCACCAGGGGTTTAGGAACCTGACACACAGATGAGCTCTGTCCCATGTGGGGAGCCTGACATCCTGAACAGAGTGTTCATGCATAATCACTTGCAGATGTACTTCATCTGGTTGGCAAAATGCAGCAGGGGAACTTGGAGGGTAAACACCAGCAAGAGGCCTTCCGTACTCCATTTGTTCATTGACTCGGACCTGAGCCTGGAGGAGAGACAAAGTTGAAAAGGAGAGGGAAGGGGCTCACACCTACCTACTAGTTTTCATACAGTCTGACCAGCTCCATGTCAAGGTTTCAGGGCAGAGTTCTAATCTCAGCAGGGCTGACATATCTGTCTGACTGGGAACAGGGCCAGGTGTGTTAGTGTAGCCTGGGCCCTTGTGTGTGGTGTTGATCACCCCCAGTTGTCAGAACTACTCATTTCAGGGCCCTTCCTACCTGCTGCAGAGCTGAGCCCACTGGACTTCTCCCCATCTGGGGTCCTGATGGAGCTTGCTCAGAGAGTCTACTTCCTCCCGGCAGGTGGAACTACTGAGGCAGGAGGTGAAGGAAAAGGAGGCTGACTTTGTAGCCCGGGAAGCACAGCTGCTCGAGGAGCTGGAGGCCTCACGGATCACAGAGCAGCAGCTGCGAGCTTCTTTGTGGACCCAGGAGGCCAAGACAACCCAACTGCAGCTGCAGCTGCGCAGCACTGAGAGCCAGCTGGAGGTACTGGCTGCAGAACAGCAGCCAGAGAACCAGGCCCAGGCCCAGCTGGCTAGCCTTTACTCTGTTCTGCAGCAGGCCTTGGGGTCTGCATGTGAAAGCCGGCCTGAGCTGAGGGGTGGGGGCGACTCTGCTCCCTCCCTGTGGGGCCCTGAGCCAGGTGAGGAAGCCACATGAGAGCTAAGTCTTGTGGGCCAAAGCTGGGGAGAGGGAAAGGAATGGAGTTCCTGCTGTAAAATAGCATCCAGGTTAAGGCCACCGCTGATTCCAGGTAGCTTGAACCCCAGTCTGTTTGGTAGCAGGCAAAGCCACCTAACTTCTCGGAACTTGATTTTTCTTGATTATAAAATGTTAAAAGTCCTATCTTAGAATTTGTCTAAGAATATAAAAAGAGGTAGGCCAAATGGAGGTGCCTGCCTGTAACCCTAGCACTAAGTTCCACCAGCCTGAGCTACATAGTCAGTTGTTTGGGGTTGAGGTTGGGATAGGTGGATTAAGAGTATAGTAAATTCCAGCCAGCCTGGACTACTTAAATCCTGTCTTAAAAAAAAAAAAAAAAAAATGAGGCTGGGCAGAGGCAGGTAGTCTCTGTGAGTTCGAGGCCAGCCTCGTCTACAGAGTGAGTTCCAGGATAGTCATGGCTATTACACAGAGAAACCTGTCTGGGAAGGGAAAAAAATACAATTTTTTTTATAGCTTGCACTTTTGAGCATAGCTGCCAACAGCCAGCATTTTCTAATGCAGCAGTTCTCACTGTGGGGTTGAGATCCTTTTGGGGGTTGAATGACCCTTTCACAGGGGTCACATATCAGATAGCCTGCATATCAGATACATCACAATTCATAACAGTAGCTAAATTACAGTTATGAAGTAGCAACAAAATAATTGTATGTTTGGGGTCACCACAGCATGAGGAACTGTGTTATGGGTTCGCAGCATTGAGAAGGGTGAGAACCACTGCCCTAATGGAAAGTATAGGAATAAACCTTCTAGAAGGGATTCTTTGGAGAGAGGGGGGGCCAGCGGGAGGGCCAAGGCCCTGTCTGGGGAGGGACAGCTAAAGCTGCTGCTTATTGTGGCAGCCAGGTAAGAAGTTTCCCTTTTCTTCAGATCAGAATGGAGCTAGGAGACCCTTTAAGAGAGGGTCCCTCCTGACCGCACTGTCAGCCGAGGCTGTAGCATTGGCTCTCCAGAAGCTTCATCAAGACCTGTGGAAGGCTCAGCAGGCCCGGGTATGTCCTCTGCCCTCCTCCTTCCTTTTCTGGAGTTCCCCTGAGATCCTCAAACAGACTTGTAAATGGAGGGAGATGGGTCAAAGGTTACTCATCCCGATCTCTGCCCCTATCATCCCACCTGTATCAGTGACTGTCCTGCAAACATAACTGAGCCTTTGGATTTCCTGGGCCTTGCTTTCACTTCCTCAGCTGTCCCACTCTACTCCAAACCCCAGTTGCTGGGTGGGGCCTAGAGGAGCCCTGAGAACTGTAAACATGGGTTTTCTCTTATATCATTTCTTCTCATCCAAGAATTTCTTCTTGGTACCAAATCCCCTGAGAAAAGGCAGGTAAGCTGGGGCGTATTGAAATTTGAGGTCACCACTTAACAAAAATATTCTAGACTTAAGACTGAACCTACTTCACCTCACTGTGCACTTGCTAGTCAGTACTGAGAGCTGCCAGTGCACCTGTGCACCAGCCACTCAGAGCTGGTGATACAGAAATATAAAGACACAGCCTGCCTTCAAGAAGCTCTGCATAGTGGAGCTGACAGAAGGACCAGTTCAGACAGACAGCTACCTGCTGGGACTGGAAGAAAGTGTCAGGGGAACTGTGAAGGAGCCTCTTGGGCGAGAAGGGGTGTGGCCTGGGATAGGATACTGAGCAGTTATTTCAAAAGAAATAATCCAGGTGTAGCGGCACATGCCTGTAGTCCCAGCACTCAGGAGGCTGAGGCAGGAGGATTGAGAACTTGAGACTAGCCCGAGTGATATATTGAGACCTTGTCTACCCCCCCAAAAAAAATAAAAATAAAAGATTTGGGCAGATAAGGTGTGGGGCCTCAAATGTCTGTAATCCCAGCACTTGAGAGGTAGAGGCAGGATGATAGTCAGGAGTTCAAGACAAGCCTAGATTTTGTAGTCACTTTAAGAGCAACCTGGGCTTCATGAGACTGCCAGAAATAACAACAAAAACCTAAGTCCAAGGGGTGCCCCTTAGGTTCACCCTCCCTTCTGCATAAGAGTTTAAAGCAGTGATTCTCAACCTGTGGGTCGCAAGCCCTTTGGGTGCTGAGCGACCCTTTCACAGGGGTTGAATACCCGATAGCCTGCATATCAGGTTTTTACATTACAGTTTATAACAGTAGCAAAATTACAATAGCAACAAAAATAATTTTATGGTTGGGGTCACCACACTTCAAGGAACTTATTTAAGGGTCACATCGTTAGGAAGGTTTGAGAACTGGCTTAGAGAGTGGGGTCATGATGGCAGAGACTGCAGAGTATGGATAGTCTCTGAGCTCCTGAAAGTGTGAGCTCAGCCCCGCCCTTCCTCTCCCAGGATGATCTGAGGGACCAGATCCAGAAGCTGAAACAGCACCTGACTGATACAGAGGCCCAGAAGAGCCAGGTCCACTCAGACCTGCAGGACCTGCAAAGACAGCTCTCACAGAGCCAGGAAGGTGAGATGCTCAGGGGACCAGGCTGAAAGGAGGCAAGAGCAGGTGGTGGCTGGAATGGGGAGACTAGCTCAGGCACCTGGGAGGGGCGAGCCTCTTCAACTCTTGTTCCACTGTGCTTGGCTTTTGTGGGCCACCCTGGAAGAAGGATTTAGAAGGAACGGACTTGGGAAATCGATAGACGCTGCCTCCTGGGCTGCTGATAGTCTCTTCGGGGAGTTGTTTTTGTTTTTTCACTTTTAAAATTGCACTTATTTTGTGTGGGGGGGGGGATGCCATGGCACACATGGAGGTCAGAAGCAATTTGTGGAAATCAGTTCTCTTCTACCACATAGGTTCCCCAGGATTTAACTCAAGTAGTCAGGTGTGGTAGTGGGAGCTTTTTCCCTTCTGAGCCAGCTCACCAGCCCATGCAGGGAAAAAAAAAATTTTTTTTTTCAAGCACAAAATCCTGGTGACCCTGGGCCAGAACTATCAGAACATAAAACTGTATTTCTTTTGTCGTTTATCCCTGTTACTTATTTTTACCATTTTCCACTATCACCTCAAAATTAGCCTTTGAGGACAAAAGGGTTGTAAACATACTCTTGAGAAAGGCCAGAAGGGGACTCAGGAAGAGCAAGCACACTGCCATGTCCCTCTGCTGAGGGTTTGGAGGGTGGGGACCACTTGGAAAGGAAAAGAGGCTCAAGACTGTTCCCTTCTGAAGTTCTATTGCAGAAGGAAAGAGGTGAGCCTTTTAGGCATTTGAGACCTTGTCTACCCCCCAAAAAAAATAAAAATAAAAGATTTGGGCAGATAAAGTGTGGGGCCTCAAATGTCTGTAATCCCAGCACTTGAGAGGTAGAGGCAGGATGATAATCAGGAGTTCAAGACAAGCCTAGATTTTGTAGTCACTTTAAGAGCAACCTGGGCTGAGGTTCCGTCTTCAGACTTTGAGGGCCTCTAGGAACCACCTACAAACTCATAGAATTGGGGCTAGAACGGGCCACTGCATCAGCTGGCTCTCATGTCTGGAGAGCGATCTGAGAACCCCTGGGTGATGGGTTCTCAGATGAAGTGTAGGGTGATTAGCAGGCTGTGCTGTGCCAGGACTCTCAGCAGACACAGATGCAAGGCTGGAAGCAGCTGCTGGCAGAAAAGTGATGGCACAGGACACTGGGTGTCATTTTCTCCTCCTTGGCCTTGTTCCCCTTTGATTCTGATCCCTGTCCTCCATCTGCTTCTGTACCCTGTGTTCCCCCACCTGCAGCCATGCACCTGACTCCAACATCTCTGTTCTTTTCAAAGAGAAATCCAAGTGGGAAGGGAAACAGAACTCCCTGGAGTCTGAGCTGAGGGACTTGCATGAGACTGTGGCATCCTTACAGAGTCGCCTACGGCAGGCAGAGCTGCAGAAAATGGAAGCTCAGGTAAAGTGCTGGTCTGGGGAAGAGTGCCTTGGGAATTGTGTTTAGAGTTCAAGCACCTAACCCTTATCTTAACCCTAACCCTAAACCTTGACCCTTTCCTAACCCTAGCCCTGACCCTTTCCCTAACCATAACCCTAACCCTAACCCCTGACTCTGACCTTTTTCCTAACCCTAACCCTAACCCGTGTTCTGCCTCTCAGAAACACCTTGGCCTGTCTGTGCTCATGCCTGGCTTCCTTCAGCAAGTCTCAAAGTTCCCTGACTCTTCCCACCTTCCCATTATTAAGGTCATAGTGAACCTTTATTTAATTACTTTTTCTGGATTAAGATTAGACAGTTATTCCCTGATGTGCAAGATCAGGGTCTAGAATGCCTCTTTGCATTAGGCTATCTCCCCTGGACACAGAAGAGCTCTGGAAGGTGGTAGGGACACTTGGATAGGGTCAGCTTAAGTGGGGCACTTCTTCAGTCCTTGTTAACGACTGGTCACTGATGTTGCCTCAAAATAAGAAGCCAGTGTTAGAATGATAGTATCAAGAAAATAATCTTGTCCAGGCAGTAGTGGCACACACCTTTAATCCCAGCAGGCAGGCTGACCTGAGTTCAAGGTCAGCCTGGTCTACAGAATTCCAGGACGGCCATGACTACACTGAAAAACCCTGTCTTGAAAGACCAAAATAAAAAGGAATAATCGTGTCTTAAAGCCTTTTGCCTCTTGTTTCCAGAATGAGCAAGAGTTGCTTCAGGCATCCAAGGAGAAGCTGACAGCCCAGGTTGAACGTCTGCAAGCATTTGTTGCAGAAGCCCATGCTCAGGCAAGTGCGGCTTCTGTCCTGGAAGAAGATCTGCGAACAGCTCGCTCAGCACTGAAACTGAAAAACGAGGAGGTAGAGAGCGAGCGGGAGAGAGCCCAGGCTTTGCAAGAGCAGAGTGAGCTAAAGGTAGCCCAGGGGAAAGCTTTGCAGGAGAATCTAGCCCTGCTGGCCCAGACCCTGTCTAATAGAGAGCGGGAGGTGGAGACGTTGCAGACTGAGATCCAGGAACTGGAGAAGCAGCGGGAAATGCAGAAGGCAGCTCTGGAGCTGCTCTCCTTGGACCTGAAGCAGCGGAGCCAAGAGGTAGACCTGCAGCAAGAACAGATTCAGGAGCTAGAGAAGTGCAGGTCGGTCTTAGAGCACCTGCCCATGGCCGTCCAGGAGCGGGAGCAGCAGCTGAGTGTACAGCAGGACCAGATCCGAGAACTGGAGAAAGATCGGGAGACCCAGAGGAGTGTCCTGGAGCATCAGCTCCTGGAACTGGAGAAGAAGGCTCAAGTGATTGAGTCCCAGAGGGGACAGATTCAGGATCTGAAAAAACAGCTGGTGACACTGGAATGCCTGGCCCTGGAACTGGAGGAAAGCCATCACAAAGTGGAGGGCCAGCAGCAGGTGATTGCGGAGCTGGAGAGCCAGAGGGAAATGCAGAGGGTGGCTCTAACTCACCTTACATTGGACCTGGAAGAAAGGAGCCAGGACCTACAGGCACAAAGCAGTCAGCTCCATGAGCTGGAAAGCCACGGCACCCATCTGGCCAGAGAGCTGCAGGAAAGAGACCAGGAGGTGAAGGCTCAGCGCCAGCAGATTGAGGAGCTGCAGAAGCAGAAAGAGCAGCTGACTCAGGACCTGGAGAGGAAAGGCCAGGAGCTGATGCTGCAGAAGGAGAGGATTCAGGTTCTGGAAGACCAGAGGACGCTACAGACCAAGATCTTAGAGGAGGACCTGGAACAGATCAAGCACTCCTTGAGAGAACGTGGCCAGGAGATGGCTTCTCAGCGGCAGCTGATGCTCGAGCGGGCAGACAATGGGCAGAGCCCTGGTAAAGCCCAGCGCGGAAGCCTGGAACACTTGAAGCTGATCCTGCGTGAGAAGGAGAAAGAGGTAGAATGCCAGCATGAGCGCATCCAGGAGCTTGAGGAGCACGTGGGCCAGGTGGAACAGCAGCTCCAAGGCCTGCACAGGAAGATGGGTGAGACTAGCCTGCTCCTGACCCACCGAGAACAGGAGGTAGCAACCCTACAGCGGCACCTCCAGGAAGCCAAGGACCAAGGGGAGCTGAAAGAGCAGGCACTTCAGGGTCAGCTGGAGGAGGCCCAGAGAGCTCTGGCCCAGAGGGACCAAGAACTGGAGGCCCTTCAGCAAGAACAGCAGCAGACCCTGGCCCAGGAGGAAAGCATGAAGCAAAAGACAGGCGCTCTGCAGGCCGCTCTGGAGCAGGCCCAGGTGACCCTGAAGGAGCGCCAGGGGGAGCTGGAAGAGCACCGGGAGCGGGCACAAAGGCTCCAGGAAGAGCTGGTGCTGGAGGGAAGACAGGTTCGGGCCCTGGAGGAGGTGTTGGCAGACCTAAGGTCTGAGATTCGGGAACACGAGAAGGCTGTGCTGGCCCTTCAACAGCAGTGTGCAGAACAGGCACAGGAGCATGAGGCAGAAGCCAGGACCCTGCAGGACAGCTGGCTGCGGGCCCAGGCCACACTCTCAGAACAAGAACAAGAGCTAGCAGCTCTACGAGCAGAAAATCAGTATTCCCGCCATCAGGAGGAGGCTGCATGGGGCCAAGCAGAGGCTCTGCAGGAGGCCCTCAGCAAAGCCCAGGCTGCCCTGCAGGACAAAGAGCAGAGTCTCCTTGAGCAGGCTGAATTGAGCTGCACTCTGGAGGCCAGCACTACCGCCTTACAAGCTTCCCTGGACAACTGCCAGTCACGTGCCAGGCAGCTAGAAGAGGCCCTGAAGATTCGAGAAGGTGAGATCCAGGCCCAGGGGCTCCAACACCAGGAGGTTACGCAGCAGCTTCAGCAGGCCCTTTCCCAGAAGGAAGAAAAGTTGAGGCAGCAGGAGGAGCAGAGGCAGCTGCTGGAAAAGGCTCTGACCCAAAGCAGTCAAGAAAATGGGATCCAAGAGAAACAAAGTCTGGAGCAAGAGAGAAAAGAGGACACAGGGGGCCTTGTGGCGAGCCTAAGGGAGCTACAACGGACTCTAGCCCAAAAAGAAGAAGAGATTTTGATGCTGAGGGAGGCCCAGCAAAGGCAGAGTCTAGAGGCCTCTTCCCCAAGCCACAGAGCCTTCCCAGCAGAGAAGCCAGCTCCACAATTGTGCCAGGAGTTGGAACGACTGCAGAATGCCCTGAGGCAGACAGAGGCCAGGGAGATCGAGTGGAGGGAGAAGGCTCAGGACTTGGCACGGTCCCTGGCCCAGAGCAAGGCCAGCAATAACAGTCTGCAGGAGATCGCTATGCTCCTACAAGCCTCTGTCCTAGAGCGGGAATCGGAACAACAAAGGCTACAGGTGAGTCACTAGGAAGGGCAGGGGATAGAGTTCATTAACTGAGCTCAAGGGCTGCTTGCCTGTGGTACCTCAGAGAGTGAGAAAGTGGAGGTGGTGAGCCCCCCCATACCTCAGAGCTAGCGGAACAGATGAGCAACCATAAACAGTGGGGTCCGTGTCTGATAAAGGAAGTTCAGTGTGCTCCAAGCACACGGGGACACCAAAGCTTCCCAAGGATGGTACCAAATGGCTTCCTGGTAAAACTGGTGTTTAAGGTTAGGTTGGAAGAGACTAGTAGGGAATTAACCAGACACCATGCAGGTGGGACTTTCTTGTGGAAAGGCAGAGGAAACACGAGGAAGGAACATATGGGGGACCTGTGAAAGAGGGCCAAGTCACGTGGAACGTAGAGACACGAGGCCAGCAGAAGCTATGGCATCCAGGGCTCCTAAGGACTAGGTCACTCGTGGGAAGTGGGTAGAAAATTTAGGACAATTTCAGAATAACTGCTCAGGATGCGTGTGGATCGACAGCAGACTTGAGGAGACAAAAGGGGACTCTGGAAGTCCAGGGAAAGGTGGAGACTTGGGGGGGGCGGGCAAATGTGAATAAAGAAAGGACAAAGGCAGCACCAGGAATCTGCCCACTGAGATGAAGAAAAGCAGGGTGAGGAGGTGAACTTGGTCGGAAGTGGAATGAGGCACCTGGGGGACACACAGGGGACATTCCTGTAGGGGAAGGAGTGTGGCGCTTGAAAGTCAGTGGTTGATTATAGACGGTTGTTCTCAACCTGTGGATCAAACGACCCCCCAGACGCACAACTCCTGGGGCCTCCTCACTTTCTGGGAACTCACAAAGCTCTGCCCTGGTAAAAAGGTGGTGTGTGAAGAAGGAATCACACTCACAAATTTGGGGGTTGGGTTCCTAGATTTGAAATAGGTTCTGTAATTTACTGGCTGTTGTCTATTTCACTTTTCAAGACTGCATTTCTTTTTTTTCTTTTCTTTTCTTTTTTTTTTTTTTTGTTGTTTTTTTGTTTGTTTTTCAAGACAAGATATCTCTGTATAGCTCTGACTGTCCTGGAACTTGCTCTGTAGACCAGGCTGACTGGCCTGCCTCTGCCTCCTGAGTGCTGGGATTAGAGGTGCACCACACCTGAATACGTGGGAATGATGGTTTCAATGAGGCTGTGTGTAGCAAGTGCTTTTTAACATTTATCTATTTGAGCCACATGTGTAGAGGTCAGATGATAGCTTGCAAGAGTTGGATCTCTCCTTTCGCTATGTGGGTCCCCAGGATTGAACTAAGATCATCAGGCTAAGTGGCAAGCATCTTACTGGCCATGGAACTTATCATCATATAGCCTATCCTGTGGCCTAGCAGAAGGGGGGCACATCTCTGGGCATGAGGATACTTCCTAGGCTTGCTCTCAGGTTACTGAGTGTTCTTTAGATAACATAACAAAGATCAGAGGCAGCTCTTTGTGGTGGTCATGCTTTTGTTGTTTTTGGGGTTTTTTTGTTTGTTTGTTTGTTTTTTGAGACAGGGTTTCTCTGTGTAACAGTCCTGGCTGTCCTGGAACTCACTCTGTGGACCAGGCTGGCCTTGAACTCACAGAGATCCGCCTGCCATCTGTGTGTAGAGTGCCTATGCAAGCCAGAAGAGGATGTTGGATTCCCTGGAGCTGGACAGTTAGAGGCAACTGTGAGCCATGCCATGTGGGTGCTGAGAACCAAATTTGGGTCCTCTGGAAAAACAACAAGTTCTCTTTACCACTTAGCATTTTACATATTTTATATATTTTTGCATGCCAGGTTCCATTGTTCTCACTTTTTCACTACCCTCAAAGAAGGAACTGATATTATGTCCATTTTGTAGTTGAAAAATGGCAGTTTGAGACTTGAGCTTATCCAAAGTCAGACATCTGGTTGAAATGGTTAGCTCTGACATCTGAGTAGGGCTCAGGATTAGACCATTTGGCTCTTCCTTTCCCTGTGAGCCTGTCACACGTGTGCGCGCGCGTGCACACACACACACCACAACACACCCCTCACACCAAACATCACACACTCTCACATCCGGCTCCATTCTTGAGCACGATTATGAAGAGTAGAGGATGAGATAGTTTTGGACATGAGTTTGGCGTAGTGTGATTTTTGTCCCTCGCTCTGTACCCTAGGAGGAGTTGGTGCTTAGCAGACAGGCTCTGGAGGAGCAGCAGTCACATGGCTCACATTCAACCAGCAGAGCAGACCGGGGGCCCAAAGCTGGACAAGATGTACATCCTGGAAAGGTGAGCTGGGCCTGGTGGCATAGGAGGAGCCCTGCCAACAGTGTGTTCCCTCCTTGGGGAATGGGTCTCTGAACCCAAGCTCACAAATTGGTCCCTTTGCCCTCTGTCTCTTCTCCCTGTCTGTCTGGATGCCCATATGAGTACCATGGGTCTTCCCTGCAGGTAGTTGTGGCTGAGCCCAGTCCTGGGGTGGAGGAGAAGGAGCAGTGGACACAAAGGCTTGAACGTCTGCAGCAAGCAGTTGCACAGCTGGAATTTGACCGGAGCAAGCTGCAACACCACAATGCGCAGCTGCGGATTACCTTAGAGCTGGTCAGTAACTTCTGCAGTCCCCGTCCTGTGCCTGTTTCTGAAACAGTTTATTAAATTACACCATGCTTTCTCTGTGGATGCCTACTCATCATGCTGGGGAGCATAGTAGTTGACATGGCAGGAACAGCTCAGGAACAACCCACAAAGCTATCCTCTGCTCCCAGGGCCTGAGAGCTGGCCTGCCTTCTCTGTACCAGGAGCACTTCTCTGTACCCTACTGTATGCCCTCCCCAGCCCTCTACACTCACCCCTGCACACGTGCTGGCTCCAGATCAAGACGTGATTTCTCACTTGCATATTGGCAGGTAGAGCGAGAACGGAGGAAGCTGAAGAGGGATTCCATGCGTGCTTCCCGAGCAGGGTCACTGGAGATGAAAGAAGCTATGGCTTCGTCCCCCGCACAGCAGGTTACCCTGTTTTTCTCACCTGCCTCTTTCTTCCTGCCACTATAGAAGCTCAACCCTCTGTAGTGCACTGTTGTATGTAGAGACAGCCACTCTATTTAATCTAGAGAGCCCCTTCTGGGTTGATTCTGCCCGTTGTCTGTCCTTGCCTTAGGAGGAGGTCCAGCATCAGTGAGTAAGCACAGCCAGGGATAGTGGGTTCAGATCACTCCCAGGCCAGTGCCTCACATTGCCCTCTCATCCAGAGCCTCTGGCATCCAGGGCTATGTCGTGCTTACCAGCTCTTGACACGCCCAGGAGTTTGAGCACAGCTTTGTATCTAAGAGCCCCTTAGTTCTGAGTTTACAAAGTTAGGGTTCTGATGTGTCCTGGCACAGAGCCCCATTCTCAGGGAAAAGTTTGCTCTTTTAAACCGTCACCGCCTAAGGTAAACTGTGCCCATCAGCATGGCAGGAGGAACTTCTAGTCCTGAACATCTCCAGCTTCACCCCACTTCCTTTAATGAACGTTTCCCAGGGGCAGATACTATCTTTCTTCCCCTTCGGCCCAATGCTGCCACAAACCAGATCCCTTATGTTAAATAAAAGAGTTCCTCACAGCCGGGCGTTGGTGGTGCCTTTAATCCCAGCACTCGGGAGGCAGAGGCAGGCGGATCTCTGTGAATTCAAGGCCAGTCTGGTCTCCAGAGTGAGTGCCAGAATAGGCTCCAAAGCTATACAGAGAAACCCTGTCTCGGAAAAAACAAAAAACAAGTTCCTCACAGAAGATGCTGCTTGTGGTGCTGCTGTGAGGCCCTCTTGGGCCTTCCCTCTGCCTGGAGCCATGCCCCACAGTGCTTCAGTCTGAGTTCAGGTACTCCTGGCCCTCATGATGAGCTAGACCCCTGCGAGGGGGATAAGGAGTTCAGCACCGCCTTTTCCACAGATAGACCTCCTGGAGGCCTCGCCAGCCTAGGAGCACAGGTGGGGGTAGGATGCTGTGGAAACTCCATTCTAACAGGAGCCATATCTGTTTTCCTCAGGATGGGAGAGCAGCTCAGAGGGGTTCCTCGGATAGCATGCGTGTGGTTGAACTTCAGAGAGAGGTATGTTCTGGAAGGATCCATTTCCTATTCCCCTTTTCTCTCACTGTACTCAGGCAACAGGTTCAGTGTCTGCATGTCCAGCAGGAGAGGGGAAGCAGCTTTGGCACTCAGAGAACTTTGATCTCCATAGGAGACAAAACGGTGCTCCAGTCCCAACTCCACCTTCAGTGTGGCAGGAAGTCTGGGGAGAGGAGACTCAGAGGGTCTAGGGCAGAATGGGGCAAGCAGCACTGGCTGGCCTGGCCCTCCCTTGTAGGCAGGGCTGTGGACAAGCACACTAGGCAGAGGCACTCAGACATGGCCAGGCAAGCTGCCATGCTCAGGAAACTACTTTAATGCCTCCTGCCTCCTGTGCTACCTAAAGAGTCCAGAAGCCTCTTCTTTTCTCCTCCTTCCTGCTCCCTACACCTGTCTTCCTGTCCCACCTAGGAGTAATGAGAAGTATAGATTTGACTTCTGAACCTCTCTCAGAATCAGTAGTTATTGTTGGCAGGCTGACTCCAGCTGGACTTGAGCTATGCTTTGTAGTCTGTTAAATTTCTACGAAGCCCCCTGACACAGAGTCTGAGGCAAGAGAAGCCTTGGGACTTTCGTTTTCCCGTGTCCTAGTTTCATTGATAAACACCCAGACAACAGCAATGGACAGGAAAGGGGTTATTTTAGCTCACAATTCCAGGTACCAGTCCATCGTAGCAGGGAAGGCAAGGCTGCCAGAACTTAAAGCAGCTAGTCACAGCACAGTCAGCAGCTGGGAGAGAATGCATGCATGCCTGGTACTTAGCTTACTGGAGTCCAGGACTCAAAGCCAAGGAATGGAACCACCGGCACAAACAAGCTGGGTCTTCCCACATTGTTTATGTAGACAAAGCAGTCCCTCACAGACATGCACAGGCCAACCTGATGTACCTAGTCCCAGGTACTAGATTGTGTTGACAGTTAAGCCCGCTGTCTTTCCTGTGGAGCCAGTGTTGAGAATCACTGGATTTGGAGTCCATGGGACCCTTATCCCAACTCCAGTGCCTGATTCTGAGATTCAGATATGAAGCAGTTGATCCCAGGGTGGAGCCACAAGCCACGAGAGCACAGAGCAGAAGGGCCAGGACAGCCTCAGAGCCTTCAGCTGCTCTCCTTCTTGGTTTTCCTGTCCACCAGGTAGCGCTGCTGCGAGCCCAGTTGGCATTGGAGCGAAAGCAGAGGCAAGACTACATTGCACGATCCGTGCAGACCAGCCGCGAGCTAGCAGGCCTGCATCACAGCCTGTCTCACTCCCTCCTCACCGTGGCCCAGGCCCCCGAGGCCACTGTTCTTGAGGCTGAGACCCGAAAGCTGGATGAGTCCCTGAGTCAGAGTCTGGCATCCCCAGAGCCAGTTCTGCTACATCCCAGTCTGGACACTGCTCAAACTACCCCCAGGTAGCAGCCATAGCCAGGGCAGAACATAGGCCAGTAAGGTGGTGCACATTGGACAATTGCAGAGGGGTCACAGCTCCCTCCCTGCAACAACTACAGGTTTGCCAAAGGCAAGATTTAACTCTGTTACCCAACTAGGAGGCCCGGGTCAGCTGATAGTCCCAGGAAGAAAATGGGAAGGCTCACATGGGAATGAGGCAAATCACATTTGCTTGCTAACCTCCTGTTACCCAAGAAGTGCCTTGCCCTGACTATGGGGCATCTGTTGTCTTTCTGCCTGTTGAAGCAAGCACAGTCTACACTGAGCCTGGGCCCTGTTGGCACCAGCAGCACAGCACGTGGGTCCTCTGTCCTGGACAGGAGCATCCTCAGAGCATGAAGTGCAGGGAATGTCCACTGCCTTCTTGGCTTCAGTGTATCCCTCCCCTTCCCCGTCAACAATAAATGCCAGGCCTTCGCCTTCGTCCTCGGCTGCTGTCTCCACTTCTGCAGACAGGCAGAAGCAGGACACCAAGTGAATCGAGGAAGATGCTGCGTGGTGTGCTGTCTAACTGGGGAGGTTACAGAGGAAAATCCTGGTCCAGCTTCAACTGTGACTGGTAAGAGCCATGTAACAAGTCTGACAAGATGCTTGGCACTTGCTGCCAAGCCTGACAATATGAGTTCTGTCCCCCGTCCCACAAGATGGAAGAATAAATAGCCCTCTGACCTCCACACATGTTCGATAGAACCTGCCCCTACATATACATATGCATGTAAACAAAAAAAGAACCAAGTAACACATTACCGATTTAGAGACGTGTATGAGCAGAAGTCCTGTGGAGATTCCAAGGAGCGAGGCATCACCCCCTGACCCCTGAGGGATGGAGTTGTTGAGAGTTCTGCTAAACACGTGGTGGGAACGAGTCTATCTGAGGCAAAGGGTGGACCAAGGTTAGAGGCTGGATTACAGCAGGCCTCTAGCTCCTACCCAGACAGTAAGCATCCACTGTGTTTCTTTACCTAAACCAAGCTCTATGACTTTTGGCTAAAGCCACAGTCTTGATTGGAGAAGTCCATGTGGCTTCTTTCCCCATAACACATGGTTGTCTGAATATCCTCCCATGTCCTTTCCTGGGTGCATCTCCTGGAAATGACTCTGGCCTCTAAGTCCCACCATGTATCAAGCGAGTCAGCACAGAAAGGGCCTGGTGGATATAGACTAGAGCTCACAGGCCTAAGGCCATTGTTGGTGACTTCCTCAAAGCCTAAAAGGAGTAGTGCCCTGCATGCTTCCTCTCTCTCCCTTCCTCCCGCTGTTCCTTCCCTCTCCCCTCTCCTCTCCCTCCCCTACCCCCCCCCTTGAAGTGTTGGGGATAGAACTGAAGACGTCAGGGTTCTGGGTATGAGTTCTACCCCAAGCCATGTCACTGCCCTACACCAACTTCTTGTTCCCAGATAGAGAGGCTTGAGCCTGCAGTGCATGTGCCCTCGTGCTTTGTATTTTTGACAGTTAAGTCATTCACATGTGTGTGCCTGTCCACACACACACACACACACACACACACACACACACACTGTATGTATTGGTATTCCAATCCAATTTCATCTTTTAGTATGTGCATATTTTTCTAGTTCCCTATACTGAAGAATCAGTCCCCTCTGAAAACAGTGAAACTAACTTGAGTTTGATCATGCTACTTAGTGTAAATACAGTGAGCCAATGCCTTTTACTGGGGTTACTTATGGGCAAGGAGTATTAACAGAAGTAGAAATAACCCAAAGACAGCTGTGTCACCAAAAGCCCACCCCACATGGGTGACACTCACAAATGCTGAACACTTTAGCTCACTGTATAACTTGCAGGCAGCTCCACGGGCTGGAGACTCTTCCTAGCAGTTCAATTGATCTCTGCTTCCTTCCAGGCAGCTAGGCTTGTCTGGGAGTGGCTCTCAGTAGGCCTCACTGCTTACATATACTTATGGAGTGAAGGGTCTAGTGAATCTGCTCAGTTTTTGGGACTTCCTGAAGCTTTTGAGTTGGGAAGCTTCCCTGCAGGATGGAATTTTCGCCTCTCCTTAGAACCCCCTGTGTCTTCCTCCAAAGTGAAAGGTTTTGTCTTGTAGGAAAATGCTACATAACACTGAGCAAGGCAGTGCACACTTGTAATGCCAGTCCTCAGAAGGCATTTCGAGAACATCATGAGTTCAAGATCAGCCTGGGCTACACTGTAAAATTCTGCTCAAGGCAGGTGGATCTCTGAGTTCGAGGCCAGCCTAGTCTATAGAACTAGTTCCAGGATAGCCAGAGGCCAGAGCTATAGGGGTCGGGGATGGAGGTGTCAGAAAGACAGGCAGGCATTGCCCCTGGGATCTGACCCTTCCTCCCCAGGTATTATGTTTACAGATAAGAGAACCAGACCAAGATTTTATTCAGTTCCAGACTGATCTCATACCATTTTCTTTTGATCTTCACCCATGAATGTCTTCACAGTTATGTGGCTGTTATGATCCTAAAACTCTGCAGCATTCATGCCTCATCTGCCTGTCACTTGTAAATGGCAGCCTTGTCTGGCCATCCCAGCTGACAAGCGTCTTCCGTTTGTGCTTCTCTAGTCCATGCAGACAGGTCCTGGGGGCTCTGGTCTGATTATCGTAATGGGACCATATACTCTGCTGTTCTGGTCCAAATCCAGAAAGGGTGGCCTAGCATGAGAGGGATGTGCATGTCAGCAGGCTGGATCCTGTCCTTTAGCCCTTGTTCCCTCTTCCATCATCTAGTGACAGGCTGTTTCTAGAACTGGGAGAGAATAATAGAGCTTCCCTTCTCTAGGGTCGACAGACTGAACACAGTGCAATAAACACTCTCATAGACTTACCTTGAACCTCAAAAAGACCATCAACTAGCTAATCTCTGTTATGCCCCGGGAAGGGGATTCCAGACAGAAGAAAGGCCCTGTGAAAAGGCAAAAGGCAACTAGAGCACTAGGGAACTGCGCAGGGGCTGGAGAGGTAGCTTGGCTAAGAGTACTCACTGCTCTTGCAGAGGACCTGGGTTTGGTTCTCCTCAGCACCCACATGGCAGCTCAGAACCATCCAGAACTCCATTTCCAAGGAACCAAACTCCCTTTTCTGACCTCTGAGGGCACTAGGCATGAACATAGTGCCCACACATACGTGCAGTCAAAATACTCCTATACACAAATAATTTTTTAAGAAATTGAAGTGCAGAATGGGATACAAGAAGGCAAGTGAGTGTATGCTCAGAGCTTTGCCCTCCGCGCCGAAGACGTCAGGGAATGTGGTGAGTCTGTGCGGGCCATGCAGACCAGACTGTGAATTCCAGCATTGACACTCAGCCTGGTTATCCAGCTGGTTGCCCGTGTTATAGTTGTATCTGGGCTAGCCTGCATCTCTCCCCACAGCAGCTCAGAGATGCATGCTCCTTACCTCATCTTAACTAGCTCGTGCCTCTAGGGAAATCAGACTGTCTCCCAAAATCTACAGTTGAGAAAGAATTGGAGATGGTGAAATGCTAGAAAGCTCCTGAGACCTAAGAAAATCCCTCAGCTGTCCCCAGCGTTCCTCCCATCTTCTTAAGGGGAACCCCCACACCTCCACACTGAGAGTATTTGGGACATCTCCATTACCTTGTCACTCGGGGCGCCATCTCCACAAGCTCCAGGAGCCACTGCTGCCTCCAAGAGCCCTGGTGACTGGCATTCTTGGGACAGATTAAGGGTCCTGTGGTTTGGCTCCTCAAAACTGCCTCAGATCCGTGGGTGGTGTCCTGACTCATCCTGGGAACAATGGCAAACATTGACAGAACCTCGGGATAAGCCTGGCCCGGGCCCTGCTACCTTCTACTTAGTACCAACCTGAAAGCCATGTAGAATTGGTTGGTATTGCTGAGGCCAGAGTTCCCCAGCATGGCACAGGGCACACAGGGAAAGTCAAAATGGTACAGGAGGGGCCTGGGGATCACTTCTGATAGCTCCTTCCACGTTTTTTCAAGCTTGCTTACTGAGTTCATGCCCTGGTAACAGCAGAAAGAGAAGTCGGGGTTCTGGCACCAGCCATCAGTTCGGGGGTGGGGACCAGGGAGAAGCACACAGCAACCAAGAGAAGAGGGTTAGGATAGGAGGTGAGCTGGGCATGGAGAAGACAGTGAGTGGCTCAGGGCCCAGTCCTGACCACTGACCAGCCACCAGAGGCCTTTTGTCCTCCTCAAATACCCCATGGTCTTCTCATAATATGCTTCAAACCAGTTCCATTCTCCAGCTGTGTGGTGGCAAGTGGAGCAGTTCGGGGTCCTTGAAAGGCAGCCACTTTCCCCAGATCTGAAGCACAGCCAGTTACAGTGCTGTGGTACCATGTATGTCCATTCCTGCTGGGGTGCTGATCCGTGTGTCCAATCCAGGTAGGGAGCCATCAGCAACAAGACGAGCCCCCAAGAGACCCAACAGGACTCCATATCTGGCCCATGCACCAGGTCATGTGGCAGACAGCAGACTGGGGTCTCTACCTGAAAGGACATGGGGCTGAGGCTATGGACAGTGCCAGCATCCCTTCATGCTGGTCTCCACAGTTCCCCGGCTTTCCTTCCAGCTTCAACCTTCCCTTCCTGTCCATTTTCTCACCCCCAGGGAGCGTTCTCACTGGACCTAGAGAGAACATAAATTTTATCCTCAGTGCTCCCTGCAGAAGGAAATGACAGGCTGTCAGGGCCACTCCAGTTGTATCACAGTGCATCACAGAGTCCACATTGTGACCACTGCCCTGTAGCCTGCCTGGGGAAAGTCTGCAGCCTCTCTAATGCTCAAAAGTGAGAGCCCTCGGCTCTCTTCCACTAAGATGCCTGAGATCTCTCACCAGAACAAGCCTGAGGCTGAACTTGTGGTTTTCCCTAGAAGCCAAGCCTTGCAAGACAGTAAATGACCCACCATCCCCTGCTGCTATGGTTTCAGTGATCCTCCAAAATGTCTTAGATTTATGTAATGACACTCTGTGGCCTCTAATACATAGATGCACATACTATGGTATCAAAAACTTCCCAGCCGGGCGGTGGTGGCGCACGCCTTTAATCCCAGCACTCGGGAGGCAGAGGCAGGCGGATCTCTGAGTTCGAGACCAGCCTGGTCTACAAGAGCTAGTTCCAGGACAGCCTCCAAAGCCACAGAGAAACCGTCTAAAAAAAAAAAAAAAAAAACCCTCTTCCCTAACAATGGAAGCAACGGGAGCAAGGTTTTTTAAATTGTTTTACACTTATTTATTTTGGGGGGGGGCATTCATTCCACGGAGCACGTGTGTGGTGATCACAGGACAACCTGCAAGAGTCGGGTCTCCTTCCACCTTGTGAGTTCTGGGAATTGTCAGAAATTGTCAGGGTTAGTGACAAGCACATTACCCACTGAGTCATCTCACTGCCGCCCTGCAGAACATTTTCATTTGCTCAGAACAGCCAGTACTATTGATGTAAAAGGAAAAAAGCAAGAAACCCCAACAACTCTGCATTGAAAATCAATATGTTAAGCTTGATTTCCATGTAGTTATTCTTCACACTAGAAATTAAACAAGGCCCATATGTGTAAATAATTATAAAACAAAACAGTATACTTCATCTTCTAGACAAGAATGCCAAATTCATTTCTCTTTGTGCAAAACCAATTGTAGCCTAGCATGTTAGTGTAACTTTTTTTTCCCCAGCACTTGGGAAGCAGCAGTAGGAAGATCTCTGTGAGTTTGAGACTAGTTTGGTCTACATATGGAGTTCCAGGCCAGTGAGGACCACACCCTGTCTCAAAAAAAATTATAATTAAAAGAGCTGACTCAGCTGGGCAGTGGTGGCGCATGCCTTTGATCCCCACACTCGGGAGGCAGAGACAGGTGGATCTCTGAGTTCAAGGCCAGCCTGGTCTACAGAGCGAGTTCCAGGATAGGTTCCAAAGCCACAGAGAAACCCTGTCTCAAAAAACCAAAAAATAAGAAAAGAACTGGCTCAGTGGGTAAAAGCACCTGCCACACAAGCCCGAGGACCTGAGCTTGATCCTTCAGTGAGGAGACCAGATTTATCTCAAACCACGGTCTACATCCTGCTCACATCCACCTCCAGGAGTATCTAGCAGCTGGTGGATGTCATTCTAGTTCTGTGGCTTGTGGATCAGCTGCCAGGCCCTGATAGAGCTCCTTCCACAATGTTTATGTATGTGGGTGTGTTGCCTGTATGTCTGTCTGTCTGTCTGTCTGTCTGTCTGTATGTATGTATGATGTACCTACACCATGTGCATGCAGTACTCATGAGGGCCAGAAGAGGGTGTTGGATTCCCTGGAACTGGAGGTACTGACCATTGAGGGCCACCAAGTGGATTCTGGGAATTGATCCCCGGGTCCTCTGAAAAAAGCAACCATGGTCTTAACTACTGGGTCAACTCTCAAGCTCCTATACCCATCTTTTTAAATGCAAGTTCTAAGGATCAAACTCGGGTCAAATAGTTTTGTGTTCCTTTTTTTCTGCAGTTAGACCTGAGAATTTACATTTACAGAACTGATTCCTATATAGGTATTTAGTTTGGCTCCAGTGTTTTGCCTCTAAGCAACCCCACGAACTCATCCTTATGCCTTTACTACCTCGTACATCTTTTATTTGTTTTGAGATGAGTTCTCACAGCCCAGGCTGACCTTGAACTGCCTTGAAATTATGATTCTCCTGCCTGTACCTTCTTCTAAGTGCTGGGATTACAATAATCACCATGACTGGCCTTCCTTTCAGTCTTTTGTTTTTGTTTTGTTTTAAAAAACAAGGTCTCCCAGGAACTGGAGAGATGGCTCAGTGGTTAAGAGCACTGGCTGCTCTTCTAGAGGACCTAGGTTCAATCCCCAGCACCAACATGGCAGCTCACACTGTCTAACTCTAGTTCCATGGAATCTGGCATCCTCACATATATGCAGGCAAAACATAATGCACATAAATTAGAAATAAATAAATTTAAAGCAAACAAGGTCTCCCTACATAGCCCAGGTTGACCTCAGCCTTGCATCCCTCTGACTCAATCACTGCAAATGGCCTGGGAAACTAAAATACAGAACAAACCCTATACCTAGGATAGTTTGGTGATCAGCTTTGCTCAAAGGAGGTGCAGTGTGTAGTGCTCAGGGGGAACAACAGACTCCTAACTGACCAAAGTACCAAGAATAAATGACTGTTGAATACCCAGCCATAAATGAGACAGCCATATTACACCCTCCAAGGCTCAGGGAACATTTTGGAAGATGGGGTTGAGAGAATATAAGATCTACAGGAAGAAGGGAGAGCAGTGTGGAATTGTGAATTCCAGGCATGACAAGGCATGACATGGTAGTTGTACCCTTGATCTCATAAGAGCTCAGATTAGGGGCTGGAGAGATGGCTCAGTGGTTAAGAGCACTGGCTGCTCTTCCAGAGGACCGGGGTTCAAGTCCCAGGACCCACACAGCCGCTCATAACCGCTCGTAATTCTAGTTTCAGGAGACCCACAACTTCACATAGACATACATGCAGGTAAAACATGAATGCACATGAAATAAAAATAAATTTTTTTTAAAAAGAGCTCAGATTATCTGCACAAAATCTCCATAACATTGGGCCAGTCAACACCAGAGGATTTATATGCACAGAATGGTTGGTGAGAGAAGCAGAGAGATTTTTGTGAGTGGTTGACCACATGAACACACAAAGTCATGAAAGTAGAAGGAAAGTGAAAGGGATTATGGGTAACTGTGTGTGTGTGTGTGTGTGTGTGTGTGTGTGTGTGTTAGAAATACATTTTATATGTATGAAGATGTCATAATGAAATCCATTATTGTGGGATAATATATGCTAATAAAAAACATTTAAAAATTAGGTGTGGCAGTACATGCCTTTAACCCCAGCTTCTGGGAGTCAAAAGCAAACAGATCTCTATGAATTCAAGGCCAGCTAGAGCCACATAGTAAGACCCTGTCTAAAATAAAATAATACAAAATAAATGCTTCTGGGTGGTAGTGCATGCCTTTAATCCCAGTACTCTAGAGGCAGAGGCCGGTGGATCTCGTAGTTTGAGGCCAACCTGGGTTACAGAGTTCTAGGACAGCAGGGCTATACAGAAAAACCTGTCTTGAGAAAGAAAAAGGAAAACTTTTTAAAAATCCTTAGATGGAAGGGAAACTATTCAATACTATGGGTATGTAACCACTCAACAGCATAAAATGGGATTCCTAAAGTGAGATTTATGACCTGAAGCAGGAATTCTAAATCAAAACCTTTAAGCTCAGGGCTGGAGAAAGAGCTCAGTGTGGTTTCTGCTCTTTCAGAGGCCCCTGGTTTAGTTCCCAGCACACACATCAGGTGACTCACAACTGCCCATAAGTCTAATTCTAGGGGATCTAATGCCCTCTGCTATCATCCAGTACACATAAACTCATGCAGATACACATACCCATAAAAATAAATAAATAAATAAACCAGGCAGTGGTGGTGCAAGACGTTAATCCTAGCACTAGGGAGGCAGAGGCAGGAGGATCTCTGTGAGTTCAAGGCCAGCCTTGTCTAAAGGGTGAGTTCCAGGACAGCCTGAACTGTTACACAGAAAATCCCTGTCTCAAAAAAAACTGCATACATACATACATACATACATACATACATACATACATCTTCAAAACAAAAACGTGAGATGCCATGAGGCTGAGGCAGGCAGTGTCCAGGAGTTCTAGGCCTGTCTGGACAGCATAGGGAGACTCCGTCTCAAAAGAAAACTCAGGAGCATTTTGTTTTAGTCACCACAGCTGGATTAAGCCAGGGCTGCTCCTCTACAGCCAATGGGTTACAAGAGGAAGCAACTCTCCACTCTATAGCCTAGGCCTGGAGGGGTGGAGCATGTGGATGAATTTACCGCATTCTGAACAATGATTTTGTGTTAACCCAGAAAGCACTGGGAAGCTGTTTAAGAACCGAGGGTACTTTGAGGTCCAGTAGAACAAGGTTCCATTACTGATCAGATTGTGCTTGAGAAAAATGGATGCTAACATCATTTTTTTTTTTTTCTCTCCCGAGACAGGGCTTCTCTGTTTAACAACCTTGGCTATCTTGGAACTCATTCTGTAGACCAGGCTGGGCTCGAACTCACAGAGATCTGTCTGTCTCTGCTCCCGAGTGCTGGGATTAAAGGCGTGAGCCACCAGCACTGGACTCCACTTTCTTTTAAAAAGTCTTTAAAATTATATTTACTTATTTGTGTGTGGCCACCGGCGTGCCACGGCATTCGTGTGGGAGGTTAAAGGACATTTTGCAGGAATCGGTTCTCTCCTTCCGCCACGTAGGCCTAGGGATCGAACTTGGGTGATAAGGATTGGCAGCAAGTGCTTTCAGCCGCTGAGCCAACTAGCCCGCTAATAACCACTCCTCAAGGCACACATTCTCCTGCCTTAACCGCATTGGAAACACCTCGATGCCACTCTTGGACTTTCTGATGCGGTCGGCGGGAACCAATTATTTGCACTTGGAGCCAATTCTAACTCATGCTGCTGCGGGGGAACGTCGGAAGCGCTGTCCTAACAGGTCCTAAGGTCCCAGGAGACGCGCTTACCACCGGTGCTGCCACTCAAGCGCCGCCCTCTGTTCCCGGCCCGCCCACCTCGGGACGCTGCCCAATCCTCGCCTGGGAACGTGACAACGCCCACAGGTCAGACAGCCTGTAAGAAGGCAGGTAAGGGGTGGAGCCCGCGTACGCACTGCTGCGCCTGTGCGCGACAGCGAGGGGCGTGGCCCAGACTCCAGGCCGGAAGCGGGAGGCTAGAGGGGCGGGCCGGCTGGTGTCCCCTTTCCGGCCGGTCCCCATGGAGGCGCTGGGGAAGCTGAAGCAGTTCGATGCCTATCCCAAGACTCTGGAGGACTTCCGGGTTAAGACCTGCGGGGGCGCCACCGGTAGGTCTCGGAGCGGGCGGGGTTGTGGGGAGGGAGCTGTCCCCGCGTTTGGCCCGGGCTCCAGGACTCTCCCTGGCCTGCTAGAGGCTGAGGGGTGGGACACAGGCCATTCCAAAGCTCGCTCCCGTTCTGCAGTGACCATAGTCAGTGGCCTTCTCATGCTCCTGCTGTTCCTGTCCGAGTTGCAGTATTATCTCACCACCGAGGTAAGGGGCGTGGCCTCGGTCGTGGGCGGGGCTTAGCGTTCTAAGGGTAGGACCCTGAAAGCCGGGATGGGGGTAAGGCCAAATCTGACTGAGGTGGTGTCGCGCCAGGTGCATCCTGAGCTCTACGTGGACAAGTCTCGGGGAGATAAACTGAAGATCAACATCGATGTTATTTTCCCGCACATGCCTTGTGCCTGTGAGTACCCGATTGTAGGTGGGGGGGTGTTCAGGTGGGCTTCCAGATACACGCCTCTGGCCTTAGATCCCGGAATGGATGCCATGTCATCCTCATTCCCCTAGTCCAGTTCTTCCACGAGATACATCCTTCCTATCAAAGCTCAGATCTCCAGGTTCCTGGAGTCATAGTCCGTCTCTGTTTCCAGATTTAAGCATCGATGCCATGGATGTGGCCGGGGAACAGCAGCTGGATGTGGAGCACAACCTGTTCAAGAAACGGCTTGACAAGGATGGCATCCCCGTGAGCTCAGAGGCTGAGCGGCACGGTAACCGATCCGAGAGCCGGACATACTCGCACTGCCTTGTGTTAGTGGGCTGCTGCAGGCTCAGTGACACATTAGAAGTCAGCTGGCTTGCCTAGGGTTCTCCAGCTGTGAAGAGCCAAGAGTCGGTTGAATCCGTGCTTCTCATATGAGCACATTGAGTGGAATACCTTAGGAGTTGGAGAGATGGCTCAGCGCTTAAGAGCAGAACACTTTTCTTGGTTACCATACTCTCAAGCTTAAGCAGGGGTCTTCTTTGGGTAAAAGCTTGTTGTGTGTTTACCTTCCCAATGCATTGGCTAAAGTACTTTCCCCCTTTGCAATACAAGTGGCCTAAGGTTAAGAGTTTCAGTTCTCAAGTAGAACTGCCTTGCAATCTCTGAGTAGCAACTGTAAAGTAGTGGTAAACAGTAGCACCCCATACATGAGATAAAGGATCAGAGGCAGACAGATGGTTCCCAGCTGAAGGTATGAGAGCATACACATTCAACCTTTCTGCTCTCCTCTTTCAGCAGAGGATTCAGTAAGTTATTCGGAGATAACTCAGTACTTCGTTAGGAAATAGTTTCTCTGCCAGATGGTTTTGCCCAGCTGTAAGCTGTGTATGTATTCTGAGCGTGTCTAAGGCAGGCTAGATTAAGCTATGTTAGATGTACTAAGTGCATTTTTTTCAAGTAAGATAGCTTATCCACATGTAACCCCATCATAAGTTGGGGATCAACAATGTGTATGAAAGACCTGGTATAGTTTTCACTTTCACTTCCTGTTTCTAAGCCGCTGTCTCTTACCCTCAGGTCCATTTCCTTCCAGCTCTCTCTCTCTCTCTCTCTCTCTCTCTCTCTCTCTCTCTCTCTCTCTCGACAGGTTCTTGATAGGGTCTCACTATGTAAGTCTTGCTGGATTAGAAACTCTATGTAGACCAGGCTGGCCACAAATTCACAGAAATCCACCTGCCTCTGCTTCCCCGGTGCTGGGATTGAAGGCGTTTGGTGTTTGCTATTTTCCTATTAATATGTAGTGCATGTAAAGTGCTTCTTCACACCTGACTCATGGAATATATTGTATAAATACTAGCTTTTCATTTTTTGTGGTCAAAGGACTCCTGTGGGAACCAGGGTTGTAGATGTCACTGCGTCTGCTTCATGTTGTGCTTTTGCCTCTGTCCTCTCCTTAGAGCTTGGGAAAGTCGAGGTGGCCGTGTTTGACCCAAACTCCCTGGATCCCAATCGCTGTGAGAGCTGCTACGGTGCAGAATCAGATGATATCAAGTGAGCCAGGCCCTGGGCATGGAGTAGGTTCTTATCAGTCACTGTGATTAGCTAGCCGCAGCCGTGTTCAGACCGCTGGGGGTAGGATGTGTACTTCGGCACTGATCCCCATTCATATGATAAGGTTAATAAGCAGGCCTGGCCTGACAGCTGCAGATCGAGGCACACGGCATAAGAGGATGGTCACTGCTCTTCAGCCTAGAGAAGCAGTTTAAAGGTTGTCTCTGACTTCGGTTATCCTTGTGTTCAGTCCGAGCCACCTCACTTCTCTATTAATAACAGAGGCTAGCAACACCTTCCTTGCAAGAGTCACATAAGGATTAAGTGTGTGTTGTATGTAAAGCCCTGAAGTACAAGGCCAAAGCCACAAGCCTCTGATATGTGCTAACGGCTGTGTGGTTTCCCAGCCCTGACTTCTGAGAGACTGACTCAATAGGTTTAGGAAGATCTACTTTTTTTTTTTTTTTTTTTTTTTTTTAAAGGGAAGAAATTGGTGGAAGCAAGATTGTTACCATTCAGTGCCAAACAGGCACAAGGCCCTGGAATCCACAGGACCACACACAATACAATAATAATAGTGGTACATATAGCCTAAAGTTTGCATTTTAACCATTGTTATCATACAGGTCATTGGCATTAAGGACATTCACAATGTAGTGTGAGCATCACTACCTTTTCTCCTCGGAGGGTCACAGCCCCAAGCCACAGAGGAAGGGGTGTGTGCTCTGAATACTGTGCCCAAACTGAGGAGACAGTGAGAACTTGGTGACCAGAGAGGAGGCTGGCAGAGCCTCTGCAGCAGACAACTGTCTGGGCTTTCCTGCCCAGGGTGCCAGCCCTTGCTGTGCTCTCACCCTCCACGTCCACACCTCCCGCTACAGGTGCTGTAACAGCTGTGAAGATGTGCGGGAGGCATACCGCCGTCGAGGCTGGGCCTTCAAGAACCCGGACACTATCGAGCAGTGTCGACGAGAGGGCTTCAGCCAGAAGATGCAGGAGCAGAAGAATGAAGGCTGCCAGGTGTATGGCTTCTTGGAAGTCAACAAGGTACCAGGAGGGAAGGAGGCAAGACGGGCTGGGCTGAGCCAGGCTGGGAGAACTCCACAGTTGAAGTGGAGAATGAGAGGAAATATCCCCTGCAGGTGGCTGGAAACTTCCACTTTGCCCCTGGGAAGAGCTTCCAACAGTCCCATGTGCATGGTGAGTGATCCAGAGTCGGCCAGGGGCATTTAGCTCTGGGTTCCTTCTTGGCAGGTTGGCATGCCCCTCACTGGGCCAGTGTTCTCTTAGCTTTGAGCCACAGTAGGAGAGCAGTTTAGCACACTTGTGAAGAGAATGGGGGCAGGGTATGGCTTGGCTGGTAGAGGGCTTGCCTCTGTGAAGCCCTGGGTCTGATCCCCAGCCTGTGTGGTGCAGGAGTTAGGACTGTAGCACAGAGCCTGTGTAAGTGCTGCTTTGTTTAAGTGGTAGCCCCCCCCCATCAGGTGACTGTGTGTGAGGCTTTGGGTCAGCAAAGCTGGATTGGAACTCAGGTTTTGTGCTCTTGAGCTGTATTTATGTATGCATTCGTTAGATACCTAGCGTGTTAGTCTAGATATAGATACAGCAGTCAGTAAAGTGCCTGCACTCAGAATATTCAAACAGACGTTTGGACCTGGTCCACATACCTATAATCTCAGCACTTGGGAGGTAGAGACAGGTTGTCCTCATTTGTATAACATGTTTCAGGCTAGCCTTAGCCACATGAGACCCTGCCTCAACACCCTCTCTCCACCAAATATGAAAAAAAAAGGACAGGTTTATAAAATATGTGATATACCCTCTACTGTTAAGTAGTGAGACCAGGCAGAGCCTGGTCTACAGAGCAAGTTCTAGGACAGCTAGGGCTACATAGAGAAACCCTGTCTTGAAAAGAGGAAAAAAAAAAAAAGAGAGCAATGGAGACCAAGCCTAGCATGGTGTTGCTCACCTTTAATTCTAGCAATTGGGGGGCAGAGACAGACAGATCTCTGAGTTTGAGACCACCTGGTCTACATGATTAGTGTTAGGTTAGCCAAAACTACATAGTGAGATCTGATCTCTAAATAAACAAACAATAATGTGGACCAGAACAAGGCAGAATAGAGATGGTTGAGGGACAGAGCATCTGCTGTTTAGTTACAGTGGTTGAGGAAAGACTGGGGTTTCACTTGCTCAAAGAGCTGAGCACAGTGAAGCAGCCAGCAGTGTTGATGTCCACGGCAGCATAACAAGTAGAGAGGGCAGTAAATATAGATCCTAAAGGCCTGAGTGTGCTTGGCAAGTGCCTGGGACAGTAAGAAAGGATGGCTGGAACAGAGTGAGCAGATGAGCATAGTTGACTACAGGTGTGCGGACAGCTGCATAGGGCCCGAGGGACCAGGCTTCTGTGCTGTGAGACGCTAAGAAGGGCTTTCAGGAGGGTGTGATGTGACTGCACTTAAAAAAGTAAGGTCAAGCATGGCCGGGCAGTAGTAGTGCTCACCTTTAATCCCAGCACTAGAGAGGCAGAGATAGGTGGATCTCTGTGAGTTCAAGGCCAACCTGGTCTTCTGAGAGAGTTCCAGGACAGGTTCCAAAGCCACAGAGAAACCCTGTCTCAAAAAAACCAAAAAATAAAATAAAAAAATAAAAAAGGTCAAGCATGGTGGTGCAGACCTTTGATCCCAACACTCAAAAGGTAGAGGCAGGGGGATCTCTGTGAGTTCCAAGCCAGCCTGGTCAGCATAAGTTGTTCCAGGTCAACCTGGCACTACAAGTGTATTACAGGGTCTCCATAGTGAGAAGGCTGGAGGACGAAAGGACAGACAAGGGGCGTCAGTGAGGAGTTCTGCAGTGACCAGGCCTGGCAGAGAACGTGGCTCAGAGTGGTGGAGGTGGAGAAGCAACTGGGTTCTGGATACGTTACAGGTAGAGCTGAGAAGAGCTGATAGATGTGACAGAGAAGGACAAAGGAGTCCAAGATGCCTTCAGAGTTTATGCCTAAGTAGTGGAAAGATTGGAACTACCATTTAGGAGACTCAGGAGGACTCGGGGTGGGGTGGTTATTTGAAAGTAAGTACAGAGCAGATATCTAGACTAGTAGGATTCTCATTTCCTAGGCCCTGCGGATGCCAAATAAGTGTTTGCCTGGAGTTCAAGGACAGAGACTAGCCAAGAGACAGACGTTGAACCCTCCCACATATTTAAAGCTATGGGACTCCATGCACTCTCCCTGCAGGTGAACTTTGTTGGAGAAGGGAACCTGAGTACTACCAGGCTTCTTGTGTTAGAGGCCAGCGGCATGGGGCTGTAAAGGAGACTGTAAGGATGGCTGGTGAGGTGGGAGCTTCAGCCAGGAGTGTGCCATCCTAAGAGCCAAGGGATGGGTACTCCTGGATACCAAGCAAAAGATGAAGGTTGGTTGTTAGTGTAGTGGTCGTTGGTGGCCCTGACAGAACATGACTATGACTAGAAATGCAGAAAAGTGTTTAAGATTTGCATTAGAGCACCAGGTGCTCGAAACTGAAACTGCAGATGGGCGCCATTACTACCACGTCACGGACTAGAGCAGGGGTTCCCAACCTTCCTAATGCTAGTACCATTTAATACAGTTCCTCGTGTTGTCATGACCCCAACCATAAAGTGATTTTTGTTGCTACTTCATAACTGTAGTTTTGCCACTGTTATGAATTATAATATAAATATCTGTGTTTTCCAGTGGTCTTAGGCGACCCCTGTGAAAGGGTTGCTCAGCCCGTGAGGGGTCACAAACTGCAGGTTGAGAACGCTGGTTTAGAGGATGGCAACAGAACTGGAGACTGGGGGGCGGAGGACAAGACTGAGGAGGCGTGTCCAGGAACTGGTGCGCAGGCTGTCAGATGGCTCATGTACAGGGCTGTGACAAGGGCTGAAGTGACACAGCGGGTCTGGAGAAGACAGTCTAGGCCTTGAGCGTGTGGAAAGAGCAAACTCCAGCCATGGCAGGGGAGCAGAAGCGCTCATGCAGTGTCTCTCCTGGCTTCTTCTCGGGCAGAGGAAGCAAGGTCATTAGCGAAGGCTGTGGAGAAAGGGATGGCATGCTGGAGGCAACAGGGGGACGTCTTTGGTTTCGGGGACAGTGGGTGGAAGTGAGAGCACCTGTGGGATTTTCTGGGGTTTAGTGTTGCTCTGTGCTGCACAGACAAGGGAGTCAAAGAGTATACAAAGAGGCAATCACAGAGCTGGACCATGGGAGGAAAGTGAGGACTCAGGGTTTGGGGGAGGAGTAGACGCCAATGAGGAAGCGGAGAAGCACCAGACTGCCGCAGGCCTTTGGTGTGGTGGCAAAGGATGGTTGGATTTGGGGCACTGCGGGGCCAGGGAAGGAACAGGAGGAAGTTAGCAAGCTGGCAGTTGGAGCATGAGGTGCTTGTGGTTGACACTAGAGAAGGTATAGCTACTGCTAATGTCAGGGTTAGGGAATGGTCACCATGGTGGTCTGGAGTGGGAGAGAAGAGCAGGGAGGCGGGGCTGTCCAGGAACTGGGATGACAGGGTGTTGGAAGGCTCGTGTACATGACTATGGGACTCACCAAAAGCTGAGATTCGGGTGCCATAAAGGATGGGCAGGTAGTTACTAAAACTGTCCTGGGGGTGCCTGGTGGAATTTCATGATTAACAAGTAGGGTGCCTTGAACTGCCTGGGAGCTAAGGACTTTGACTGTAGATCAGGGGACAGTGGTCTGAAAATGGCAGGAAGGAGCTAGAAGGACCTCTCTCTTGACTACAGAGTGGATAGGTATGGGAGACCAAACAGTAGTTGAGACGATGGAATGGAGCTGGTGCCTGGAAGAGAAAGTCAGGCTGCGGGGGAAGCAGAAGAGTGAAGGGCCAAAGTGGAGGCTGAAGATGCTGCTGCTACCTGGTGGGGTGTGGGTGGGGTGAGAATTAGGATCATTTGGGAGATCGCTACCAGCCAAGAGGATTCCAGAGGACAAGCAGGACCTGGTGGTTCTGAGCTGCTCCCAGTGACTAAGGTGGGCGGGCGTGGGGTCCTGTAGTCTCTCATGTAGTCTGTACCTGCAGAGGGGGAAGGCACAAGGAGAGGTAGGTGGCCTGGAGGACCCTGAAGAGCTCTGGAACCCCCACCCACCCCTTTACTCTGGAGGAGGCCGAGTAAAATAGATTTCCTGAGACCATAGGACGACATCGGTGTGTCACTGTGTGAAGCTGTGGACTACAGGCCTTCAGACACTCGGGAGGGGGCTGCTATCACAACAGCATTTCCGCCTGCACCTCTGCTTAGGTCTACCTTCTGGGTCATGGACCCCGGGGCAGCTGACTCTGAGTGCAAGGATGCTCATACACATATGGCTACAGTGGCCCGTGGCCCAAGATCTGCCATTGAGTCCTCAGAGTGCTTTTAACATCCTGTTGGTTGCAGGGTGAACAACACCAGGGGGTATAAGGTCTTGTGAAGTTGACCAAGCATCTGCCCCTCCTAGACCCTCAGGTCAGCCCTTGGCAGACAACACCGGCCAAGTGCTCTGCCCAGGTCACACAGCTGGGGGAGGACTTCGAGGCTCTAGGTCTCATTTTGTTCTTAGGCTGGCTGTTTTTATGCTTCAGCCCTCTTTTATGCCTCTTTGGTCCTGGAAGAGGCCTTTTAGCTAGGGCTAGACCCTCGTGCCAAAGCAGGAGTCTCCATCCTCCCCGCTACTGTGGGTCTTGCTCCATAGATCCCACTGGAGCTCTGAATCTCTGTTCTCTTCTCCCTTCCCCATGCTGCAGTTCATGCTGTGGAGAGTAAGTGGCCCTGCCCCCAAGGATGCCCTCTCCCCACTTCCAAAGCAGCCTGCCCTCCTGGAATGGGGGGAGGTTTGGATGGGTCTGGGATAGAGCCTTCTGACCCTGCCGCTGGGTGACTTACTCCTGGGATGGGCTTTGACATGGGGTTCCTAACAGTGGGCAATTGGGGTTAAGATGGGAAGAAACTGCTGGTTCAAAAATCCCTTTGGGGAATTTTGAGGGTAGAATCAAGGGAGTCCCTATTGATGTTGGGGTACAGTAATTTGTCAGTAACTCTGGTTAGTGAGAGACCTGTCCGTGGGTTTTGTTTCCTGAGATAAAAGCCTGGCCGGGAAATCTGTGTTCTTGTCCACCCCAGTGGGAGGCTGGGAACCCTTTACCCAGGTGCAGGGCAGGCTCTGGCCAGCTGTGCTTAAGCAGGGCCAGCGTATCAGGCTGTGGGTGACTGAGGGGTCAGAGCGTCATATCCCACAGGGAGGAGTACGGCCTGAAAAAAGACTCAGGAACCTGGTCCTGCCTGCCTGGTGACTGTTTTCTTCTTCTCCTAGTTCATGACTTGCAGAGCTTCGGCCTTGACAATGTACGTACCAGGCGGAAACCATGGAGGATGGGTGGCAAGAGACTGGACTCTGCTCATGTCTGAAATGGGGAGAAATCACTCTCCATGTTCTGCTGGTGTTCAGACCCAGGGCAGAGATCGTTGGACGGGTGCACCCTCAACAGAAGGAAGCTCAGAGCAAAGCCAGGACAGAGTGTGGCATTTCTAGGAAGCTGGCAGAGTTGGCAGGGTCGAGGCCTTGGGACTGGAGCCACACTGAGGAGTCTGCCTTTTGAGAAGAGGGGCCACTTTTGCCTCACCTTAACCAGGGGTGTGACATAGTTAGATTTACATTTCTAACTGTCCCTCAAGGAAGCTGCCAGTTGGGGCTTCTGGCTTAGACCTTCATCCCTTGAGGTGTGCAGACAGGACTAGTGTCACCATGTACAATGTGGCTGCTTGAAGCTGTACCTTAAACCCTAGAGCCCAGAAATCTGTGGACTGAGGAGAGATCCCTAAGTGAAAACAAGTGCCTGGTACAGACACTTCTCCTATTAAAGCCATAGCTTCTCCTGTACAGGGCCGCTTCCTTCCTCCCTCTTCCCACCTGCGCTCACAGCCTTGGGGAACACTCTGCTACTCTAGCTGGTTTTGTGTGGGTTGTGTGCTATTGGGCCTCAGACAGATGCTGATGTTGTGTGGGTATGTGCTATCGGGCCTCAGACAGACGCTGGTGTTGTGTGGGTGTGTGCTTTCGGGCCTCAGACAGACACTGGTGTTGTGTGGGTGTGTGCTATCGGGCCTCAGACAGACGCTGGTGTTGTGTGGGTGTGTGCTATCGGGCCTCAGACAGACGCTGGTGTTGTGTGGGTGTGTGCTATCGGGCCTCAGACAGACGCTGGTGTTGTGTGGGTGTGTGCTATCGGGCCTCAGACAGACACTGGTGTTGTGTGGGTTGTGTGCTATTGGGCCTCAGACAGATGCTGATGTTGTGTGGGTGTGTGCTATCGGGCCTCAGACAAACACTGGTGTTATGTGGGTATGTGCTATCGGGCCTCAGACAGACACTGGTGTTGTGTGGGGGTGTGCTATCGGGCCTCAGACAGACGCTGGTGTTGTGTGGGGGTGTGCTATCGGGCCTCAGATGCTGATGTTGCTTACAGATCAACATGACTCACTACATCAAGCACCTGTCATTTGGGGAGGACTATCCAGGCATTGTGAACCCCCTGGACCACACCAATGTCACTGCACCCCAAGGTACCATCCTGGGAGGTAGCCCCCTCTACCGCTAACGCCCTTCCTGGTGCCCATGCCCTGTGCTTGCTTCTCCTCACAGCCTCCATGATGTTTCAGTACTTTGTGAAGGTGGTCCCCACTGTGTACATGAAAGTGGATGGGGAGGTGAGTCGAGTATAGGCGTCCAGTTCAGCTTGTTGTCAAGCTCTCAAAGTCCTGTGTGTCATTACTTTGGCCCGGGGAATGAGGTACTGCTCTCACTCCTGTGTGATGGATGCAGAGCTGAGGCTCCAGGGTACTGATGCCCTCGTGGGAGACACACACTAGACACTATTTGGTCTTCCTGCCTCCCACACTGCCTCCAGACAGTCCTTGGGTGCTTACTGACCCCATTGTCTGTGCTGACCTGGGGGTTGGCTAGGCCAAGCCTCCTTGGGCCTGCTCTGTTCTGTGGTCTGGAACAGCTGTCTTTGGGGTGGTGTGACAGGGCTGAAGGGCAAGGATGTGAGTCCTAGCCTTAGGGTGCTGCCTGCAAGAGTTTCTTCTCTTCCCTGTACTACCAGTGAAAGTATCCATCAGATGTAGCTAGGACAGGCAAAAACTGATAAGATGGTGGACTGGAAGGGAAACAAGGATGGTCCCCAGGCCTTGTGTTGCTAGTTACCAACTGGGAGCTTCATTCTATCTCTTCATATAGTCACAGCCTGACAAGAAGCGGGGCTCAGAACAACCCTGAGCCAGGTTATAAACCTCTCTCTGCTTCTGGTTCCCTTCTTCCTGCAGGTGCTGAGGACAAACCAGTTCTCTGTGACCAGACACGAGAAGGTTGCCAATGGGCTGCTGGGTGACCAGGGCCTGCCAGGAGTCTTTGTACTCTATGAACTCTCACCCATGATGGTGAAGCTAACAGAAAAACACAGGTAAGGAGTGGGAGTGGCGAAGGCTCTGAGCCTGCGAGAGCAGGGTGCCTACTGAGCCCCCCTTGTGCCCTGCAGGTCCTTCACCCACTTCCTGACAGGTGTGTGCGCCATCATTGGAGGCATGTTTACTGGTAAGTCCCAGAGTCCCTGTTTGGGGAGCAGGGTGCCCAGGCTTCCCGTGCTGTGTTTGGGCAGGTGTTCCCCCACTGAGTGGCACCCTCAGCAATGCCCCAGGCTTTGGTTGGGGAAGAGGGGAACCTTAAGGGCCAAGGACAATGCTAGCCTGGCCAGTTAGATGGCAAGGCAGGGTCCACATGAGGGGTCCAGTGCTAGCCCTGGTCTCTCTTCCCAGTGGCTGGACTCATCGACTCGCTCATCTACCACTCTGCTCGGGCCATCCAGAAGAAAATTGATCTAGGGAAGACAACGTAGTCATCATCCTTCCTTGTCATTCTTCCTTTCCTCTGTTCCTGTGATCACTCCTCAGCCTTCACTACCCCATATTCCTCCTCTCCAGAGTCAGCCCAGGGCGATAAACATTGTGATACTATTGTTGCTCTCAGTGTGATTCTTGGGATCTGGCTGAAACCTAGGAACAGCGCCCCCTCACAGCCACATGAGGTCCATCATGACTGACAGGCTGGGGCCACCCCCCTTTTGGGGTCCCACATATGCGTCTCCTGTTTAATATGGCTTCACAGCCATGTCCTTAGTCCCTCTTCTTCTGTGACTGAATAGAATGTTCTAGGGTAAATATTTTGGAAGCCACCATAGCTTGTGGAATAGATGGCTCCAGTGCCATTATCCCAGAGCTCTGAGTCCAGGCTGGATTGTGTCACTTCTGCAGTGATGGACAGCTAAAGCAGAGGGGGCTTCCCACAGCCTGGACTCAGTCATGTGGTCCAGCTCTCTGCCAAGCCCCATAGTGTCTCGGCATTGAGAAAATAGACCTTTACAGACTCCTAAATGGAAGCAAAACTGAAAAACAGGGAGAGAGGTGGCACTGCCATTTTGGAGCACAGCCAGCACCAGATCCTTGACTCAGGACCCAACTGGGGCTTCTTGTTAGAGCCCTTAGCTCTGTGTAGAGAATCGTGGCCCAGAGGCCTCACTGCTCCACAGCCCAGGGAGTCAGGACAGCGGACAGCAGTCAGTTCATCAGCTCTTCTATTTCCCCTAATGACAGCAAAACCTCCGGAGGGTGCCTGAGGTCCAGGTGATTTGATCACCTGAGAGTTGTCAATATCACTGAGGAATTGAGGGAGATGGCCCTTTGGTCACCTGGGGACCGTTTCCCTTGTTAAACCGGGCAACCTACCCACCATCAGCCTCTGTGGTTCCAGAGGAAGGTTGGTTTACCCCATGCCCTTAGGAAGGTCACCATCTGAGTAGGCCAGCCACCAGACCCAAGATAAGCCAGGCCCCTCTGAAGGAGGGAGAGATGGAGCTGCACAGTGCTCCTCCAGTTCCGGGGCAGGCTGTCTGCAACTGTCCTCTGGGGGCAGCAACAGCCAGTGATACCATTTAAGCCCTATGACAAGCTACTTGAAGTCAGCCAACCAAAACAATAATTTCCCTTTTTGCTTAAGCCAATTTGGGTTGAGATTTCTTTTTCTTGACACTGAAAGCTTTAGCAGACATCCTTGCTCTCGGGGTTGGTAAAAAGTTAGTGGAACAAAGTGCTTAGGTGTCATGGAAGGTAGAGCCATGAGCAGATTGAGGGCAACCAGCCTCTGGTTGGAATAGAAAGCATGCTGCGGGGGTGGGGGGTTACAGGTTGACACAGTGCACTTAATCCTTAGGGCTTGTTCTTTTCTGGGGTTGCATGTGGACAGTCTTCGAGACAGACATATTGACTATAAGTTTATTATAAGGGCCGGTAGAATGGGGAGACTAAGAAGAGGAACAGGGGTAAATGGCTGACCGCCATGGCCGGTCGCCATAGAGAGACAGAGCGGGAAACAGAGAGGGGACAGAGAGAGAGAGAGAGACAGGGGGAGAGAGAGAGAGAGAGAGAGAGAGAGAGAGAGAGAGAGAGAGGGGAACAGACAGAGAGCGTAAAGGTGCAGGGGCCTATCTTTTAAAGGGGTCCTCTGCACCTGCGTGCAGACTTCTTTCCCATGGAACCTTGGGCTGACCAGGGTATTGCCTGAGTGGATTCCACCAGGTAACAGGGGCAGGCCAGCATAATGCCTGAACCTTTCACCAAGTACTGAATCCTGACAGCTCACGTTGGAAGGAAGGACATCCAGAGCAGGGTTGAAAGGTTGGCTCCCTGAGCTGTGTCTCTGGTCCCTTGGATTAGTGTTTGTGGATGGGGCTGAAGATGACCTCGCTGATCTGTCCAGGAATAGTGTAGAAGACGAGGAGCAGGAAGACAGTGATGAGCGCAAGCAGCAGCAGCAGCACCAGGATGCGCCAGTACCGGCGCCAGATGAAGAAGACGAAAGTCTTCAGGGGGTTCACAAACCAATTGAAGGAGGTTTTGGGACGGCTGTTGGGGAAGGGTGGAGTCACATGACCAGGAAGCCCCTGACAGCGGCCCCGCCTCCCTAAGCTCCGCTACTTACTTGGGCTTCTCCAGAGGCTCTGGCTCTTTTCTCCCCTTCCCAACCGGCCGCTTCTCTGCCTCCTCCACAGTCAGTAGTTCAAACTCTGCCTCAACCTTCCCCTAGAAGGAGATGGTGGGGCCATGAGTGGACAGAGCCCAGCCCTGAGCCACGTCGTGGTCATTACACTACGCACCGTGAGGATGTAGACATTGCCACCGGTGTCTGTGAACTCCAGGTCTTCCGGCCGTCCTTTCCTCCTCCTCCTCCTCTTGCGTTTCTTGCCAGCCTGAGCCTCTCGGGCCTCCCGCTCCACATCTTCCATTTCCCTCGTCTTCACTACAGGCCACCAGCCCCGCAGTCGACGGCAGCGAAACAGATTGCATCTCGGCCCAGCCCCATCAAGGGCTAGTCGAACAGAACACTGCTCAGGGACCCGGGCCCCCCTCACCATGTCTGGTAGCTGCAACTCGAGGGATCCTGTGAGAGCAAAACTCACGAGGTTAGGGTAAGGGGTCAAAGAGACAGCACCCCAGAGTTGCAAAGTGCCAAAAGGGAGAATGCAGCCAACGGTCAGTCCACAGCTATAGACTTCCTAACCAGTCTAGCTACCAGCAGGTCCCAACTGGAGGTCCAGGACCCTACTGCCAAAGCAAGGATCAAAGGCCATAATGGGAACCCAGAGCGACTGCAGAAGGGTCCAGGGGGAGGACTGAGACAGAGCCTTGGGTAGAAAGGTTACTAGCCAGGCTGCGGTGGCGCACGCCCTTAATCCCAGCACTTGGGAGGCAGAGACAGGCGATCTCTGGGGGTTGGAAGTCAGCCTGGTCTACAGAGTGAGTTTCACCACAGGCTCCAAAGCTACACAGCCAAATGCTGTCTTGGAAAATCAAATAAACAATAAGTAAATAAATAAATAAAGGAGGTTGCTTTGCAGCACTCCCTGAACACCGTGATTAGGTAGAAAACTATGTTTCACGCTTGGGTCTAAAATCGACCACAGGGCTCAAAGTTTGCTTAGAGTAGGAACCAAGGGACAGAGAGGAAAGGGTGGAGGCAAGGCAAATAAGGACAAATCAAATGTAGGCTTGAGGCTAGAAAAAGCCAAGTACCAAGAAAGTCGTTGGCGGAGATTCGGTCAAAGTCCCAAACCTGCAGCGCCAGCACAGCCGGCTGCCGGAACTCAGCCTCCTCCAGGGCGAAAGGTCCAGGCTTCCGCCGGACGCTCACCTCCCGCTCCGTAGGCAGGTAGTCAAAGCGAAACACAAAGCGCCAATTGAAGTTGCCCTCTCCAGTCAGGGAATTGAAGTGGACGTCTGTCTCCTGTTTATCATGCTCCAGCCCCTTTACCCAACTGGGTGAGGAAGGACACAACCCAGGTCAAGGTGGTGTCAGGGCTGGGGCCACACCCAGAACTCAGCTCTCTGCACAGAGGGCCTGAACACAGGGTCCCCATTTACAGTTTCCTTTAGACAGCCATTTGGTGAGCCGGCCTGCAAGCCTACCTTTTCACATAGATGTCACTTGACATCTCTCCAGTGAGTGGGTTCACATCATCCAGAACCACATCTTCCGTGTTCCAGATGACAACTCGGAGCTCATAGCTGGGGACACAGTGGTTTCCGACTGTTGAGAAGGGTCCTGGGAGTGTGCTGGCCTAACACTACAGTCCTGGTTTGATTCCCCAGCAACTCTTAAACTGGGGTGGTGGCACACAGGATTGTAAATCCAGCTGCTCCAGAGGTGACAGAAGGAGCACCTAGAGCTCATCCTTGAGGCTATATGAAACCCTGTCCCCAAACCACAACAGCCAACAAATCAGTTCAGTTGGTAGAGTGAACTACCATGCATGCACAAAGGTCCTGGGGTCAATCTCTAGCGCACATACATGGCAAGGTGTAGTGGTACATGCCTGTAATCCCAGCAATGGAGGGTTAGAGGCAGGAGGATGGAGAGAGTTCAAAAGCCATCCACAGCTGCATACCTTGTTCAGTGCCAGCTGGTTCTACATGATACCTTGTCTCTAAAGACAAAGGGGGGGACAGCTGTGCAAACAGAAAGGAACTAGGTAGGTGTCACTGACCCCTTCCCTACTACTACAATGGCACCACAAGGCATGGTCTAACCCAAGCCAGTACAATGAGGTGTCAGAAGCTGAAAACTTTGAGTGGTTCAACATCCACCAGCTGCAGGGTTAGAGCCACAGCAAGCCACATGCTGTGCAACGCACAGTGCTGGGGTACAGAGAAGTGTGAATTGAAAAGACAACCAGAGATAGATGTTTCTGGTTCTTCCCCGGTACGGCCCCGTTGCTGTCATGGGGTTGCCTGGATATCTCTTCATCCCTTCATTTATTGATTCTCCCTGGTTTTGTCTTCTTCAGATAAGGTCTCATGTAGCCCAGGCCAGCCTTGACCTCTCTATGAAGCAGAGGCTGGCCTCTGAACTCCTGATCCTCCTGCCTTTGCCTTCTGAGTACAGGGATATAGGCATACACTACCATACCTGTTTTCCCTAGAATTCTACCCAACCACACTATCAATCTATATGGTTCTGGTGGGAAGGCATCTACCCAACTCCAGGTTTGGGAGAACCACCCAGAAGTAGCCAATGTGAGGTATCCCAGCCCTGCCCATAGTAACTGATTCAGAGAAGAGCATCTAACCCCTGCCAGTCAGTGGAAGTGGCTCTGGGCTTTTGCTTTAATAGGATTGGGTATTTATTTCTGCTCAAGAGTCCTGGCTGGTAAGAGATGAGTCCGGCACCCTTAGAAGTTACCTTGTTCTTTGTGGACTGCAAAAGGCTCTCTGAATGGCTAGAGGGACAACTCAGTGATTAAGAACACTTGCTGCCACCACCACCTAACTTGTTGCGGGGTGGTGGTGGCGCACACCTTTAATCCCATCACTCAGGGAGCAGAGGCAGGTGGACCACCGTGAGTTCAAGGACAGCCTGCTCTACATAGTGAGTTCCAAGATAGGCTCTAAAGCTACATAGAGAAACCCTGTCTTGAATACCCCCGGCCCCAAAAAAGAGCACTTGTTGCTCTTCCAAAGGACTCCACAGTGTGGCTCACAACCATCTGTGACTCTGGTTTCTGTGTCTGTATGTTACATATATGCTTGGGGCCTGCAGAGATCAGAAGAGGGCTGATGTGGACCAGTGTCTGAGTGTGACACCCTCACAGAGCTGCACTTGGGCTAGCTGGGGTAGAACAGGGTTTACTGAAAGACATTTGGACTCTTTACGATACCCAACGCTCACAGATTATGGGGAAGAAAGTGTAATAACTCACCTGCCCATAGGCCTGAGTCAGAAGTCTTGGCCTGACTTAGTGGGAGCTCAGATTTTCAGAGAGTAGAGGGGCCAAAATTCTCTCACCTGATTGGCTGACGAGGCTTAATGTCAACTGGGGGCGGGGCAGGCACATCACTGGGGAAGATGTCGATCCACATATGAAGGGATCCCTGAGAGCACAAAACCAGGCTGCAGGGTCATGCTCGAGAACTCTTCTCTCTACAGCCTTGCATCTGGTGGCTGCCCTGTCCCCAGTGGGGAGAAGGGACAGGGGCAGGAGTCATGGGGTAGATTTGGGGGTATTCAAATGAAGGTAGTAGAGTCTGAAATGAGGGTCCCACAGTCAAGGCCAGGTTTGGGTTCAGGAAGAGGCGGTTCCAGAGTGAGAAAACTGAGGTCAAGAGTAGGTTGTGGTCTTGAGGCCCAGACCTTAGTGAATGAGGGTGGAGCTCAGATCAGGAGCCCCAGGTCTCACGCTTGTTGGCTCAGGGTTGGGGATCCTGTAGGACCAGGGTGTGTGTGGGGGGGGGCTGGATAGTAAGTACAGCCTGTAACAGAGGTTCTCACTGACACCAGAAGCAGGGTCAGTGGCGGTGTAGTGTGTGGGAAGAGGGCTTGGGGAAAGGGTGGTGGTGGTGGTGGGGTGTCTCAATGAGTCTTGGGAGTCTGAGGTCCCTTCACCTGCAGCAGCCCTGGGCTCCGGGGGTGGTACAGGGGCCGTGTTTCCACATGTTCAGGTACCAGCTGGATCCCAAATCCTGGCATCTCCTGCCAACGCCGAAGCACAAGCAATGCTTGGGCCTCTTCAGAAGCCTCATTTGTCCCCTTGGGATCCCTGCCATCTGAAACAAGAGGGGTGTGGACTTGGGTTCACCACAGTCCCCAGCTCTCCTCCCTCCTCAGCACCTCTAGATAAAGCTGGTTGTCTATACATGGCGTGGTGGTTTACACCTTTAATCCCAGCAGAGTTCCAGGAGTTTGAGGCAAGCCTGGTCTACAAAATGAGTTCTAGGATAGACAAGACTATGTAGAGACCTCCTTAACAACTATGTCCCTCCCCCAGACAAAAAGTCTGTGGCCTGCAGCCTGGGAGAGCAAGTCCACCATTCACAAAAAGCAAGGGGTGGGAGGTGGGGGGTGGGGGGGAGGGTGCTGCTGCTGTCACTACTCCTGACTGTGAAGAGCCAGCAGCACCTTTGCTCAAGACCCTGTCTAGAGACGAGGCCACCAGCCATTTGAAGTGTGAGCTCAATTCCACAGCCACAGACTGTGTAGAGCTCTGTATCCTGTGCTCTGAGGGGTCTACCTAAGATCATGTTCTCCCAGCAGCCAGGAGCTTTGCCCTTACTCAGACAAACTCACAAACATCCCTGGGCCTACTGCCATCAGTGGGCTCTCCTGGGTACACTAGCCCAACACCTGCTGTGTCCTGTGTCTCAGTCTGCCTCCCTCATACTCCTCGTGGCCTGCCCAGCACAAAGGGTCTGGTACCTGAAGGCAGGGCCTCGGACGGTGTCAGGAAGACTCTGGTGCCCACCTTGACAGCCCCAGCTCTGTATTCAGGAGCAGGGAGGCCACAGCGCTGGCACAGCCCCAGCAGAATCTGTGAAGGCCGGAATGCATCGCGCCAGGCATTGTACCCATCCCTGCAGGCAGAAGAGGACCATGCATCAGCTAGGGCAGTGTGTGGGCACAATGGGCACAGAGGTTCAAAGAGGTCAAATGACTTACTAGTACCAAAACCCCAATACCCTAGCTCAAGTCTTGGCTACTGAGCTAAGATGTCTTTCAAGGGGTGGGAGAAGTTCTCCTGTAAAACTATAATTTGTATACAAGAATGGGGATGTGGCAGCTGGAGGGAGGCAACTGTTCAGTATGTAGAGGGCTTGTTGCATAAACATGAGGACCTGAGTTCAAATCCCAGGAGCCCACATGAAAGTTGACTCGTAGGGCAAGTGTCTGTAATACCAGCACTTCTATGGGAGATAGAAAGTTCAAGGAGACTTTGAAAGTTCATGAGCCAGGTAGCCTGGCTCACAACAGTGAGGAGACCCTGCCTCACACAAGATGGAAAGAGATGAACAACACCCAAGTCTGTCCTCAGACCTTCCCATGCATGTTGTGGAACATGTGTGCCCAGATTCTCACACATGAATATACTCACGCAAACACATTCAAATTATAATAAGATTAAAACCATTTAAAATGGAAATGTGAGCTTCAATGTGTTTCATGAATGGGCCCTGCCAGACTCACACATCATACTGTGAGGCTAGCCCACAGTTGGCTCTGTGGTGGCTATAAAATCTGTTCTCCAGGTCAATCCGTGTCTCCCCAATGAGGTCATCAGAGCCCACCAAGTCATGATCGAATATGGCCACAGTCAGCTCTGGCTCGGCTGGGAGGGAAACACTCAGCTCCAGGACCCTGGCCAGGAAGGAAAAGTAGCTAAGGACAGTTCCATGCACTCTGATGGGACCTGGAGTGGCAGTGTCCAGCCCCCCACCATCAGCAAGCCAACTGCCTAGGCCAGAGCATTTGGAGCCCAGGAACCCCCAATTCCCAAGCCAGGGCCCAGCCTCACTCTCCAAAGATGGGGTGGAGTTGCTTGGGGATGTAGCGTTCCTTAGTGTCCCGCTGCTCCTTGCCAGCGCTCACCACCACATAGGGGTCTGCCTTGCCATTGGGGTCTGCAGGAGCCAAGTTGGTAGCCTAGGGGGGGTGGAATTCAAATATAGTGGAATCATCCTTGAAGCCTAAGCCCTTGTGGAACCTGATTACAGGATTTTATGAGCTGCTGGAGGTCAAATCCAGGTTTTCCTCCATGCTGGTCAAGTACTCCATTGACTGAGCCACACCATAGCCCTGGCTCTTGTTACACTGTAAGAGATAAATCAGTACAGGCCATCTGCAGTATGAGGTGTGTTTAGAACTCACTGGGGAAGTCAGAGACGCAGGGAGCATTAGGGCCCTATCTTCCCCAGCCAGCAGTGGTTGCCTATCTGGTGTTAACAGTTCAGCCAAGGGTTGAAAAGTTGGAAAAATCTCCTATGTGACTCAGCCCATAGTATGGGCCAATAGGATAAGGTTTGGGGAGGGGACAGTACTAGACACTGGGAAGATTATACTGCCCTAAAGAATTCAGCCAAAGAGAACCGCAGGCTCAGGGGATGAGGGGGGCAATGTGCTGGGGATCTGTTAGTCTTCATGCTTGCCAAGCAAGCACTCTACCTACCAAGCCATCTCCCAGCCCTATTCACTCTTGAGACAGAGTCTCAGGTAGCCCAGGCACGTCATGGCTGACGATAACTTTGAACTTCTGACCTTCCTGCCTTCACCTCCTGCGTGCTGGGATTACAGGCATGTGCACACTTGCTTTGCATGATTCTGGGGATTAAATCCAGGTCTTTGTATATTCTGGGAATGCACTCTACAAACTGAGCTATGTCTCCAGTCCTTGGCTGGTCTTGAACTTACAGTCCTTCTATCTTAGCCTCCTAAGCAGCTGGGATTACAGATCTGTGCTACCAGGCCCAGCTCGAGTTGTTTTTGTGTGTGTGTTTGTGAGGACATTCGTATGTGTGCATGTATGTGGAGGTCAAAAAGTGACTTCATAGCCTCAGATGTTCCTCAGAGTCCTTTTTTTTTTTTTTTTTTTTCTGAGACAGCATCTCTCACTGGACTGGAACTTGCCAAGTAGGCTAGCTTGGCTGGCCAGTGAACCCCAGCAGCCTCTCTCCACCTCTCCAGTACTGGGATTACAGACATGAGTGGCCACACCAGCTTGTTTGGCCCTTTTTGTTTGCCCCCTTGCTTTGGGTTGTTGTCTTGTTTGGCTTAGTGAGGAGTTTTGTTTTAATTTTATTTTATGTGTATGAGTGTTTTGCCTGCATGTGTGTCTATGTACCATGTGCATGTTTCAGGCAGGGGCCAAGAGAGAGCAGATAGATCTCCTAGAACTGGAGTTACAGATGCTTGTGAGCTGCCACGTGGGTGCTGGGAATTCAATCTAGGACCTTTGGAAGAACAACCAGTGCTCATAACTGCTGATCTCCTCTCAGGCCCTGGCTGGTATTTTGATCCTCTTGCCTCCATTTCCCAAATTTGGGGATTACTGATGTGCACTGCACTCAGTTATGGCTTGGGGTTTGTTTGGGTTTTGGGGTTTTTTGTTTTGTTTTGTTTTGTTTGTCCCACTGTATAGGCCAGGCCGACCTGAAACTCACTATATGTAGTCCAGGCTGGCCTAGAATTCACAGTAATCTTCCTGTCTCAGCTTCCTGCTCAGCCTAGTGCTGGGGATGGACCCCAAGGCCTGGAGCAACACTTTGGCTCCAGTGTTCTGAGCTTCTGGGCTGTCATGGTGCACAGCTTTAATCCCAGCACTTGGGAGGCAGAGGCAGGCAGATCTCTGTGAGTTCGAAGCCAGCTTGGTCTACAGAGCAAGTTTCAGGGCAGCCAGAGCTATACAGAGAAACCCTGTCTTGAAAAATAAATAAAAAAAAAAAGTGTTCTGAGCTAAAGCTGGGCTCCCAGAACTGAGGTTTTCTGGATTAAACAGATAATATTAATATAAATCCCAGTCTTAAATCAATGTGGGGGGCACACTAAAGACACATTCCCCAGGAAGACACTGTTTCCCTGAAACAGCCTCCCCTTCCCAGTGGACAAGCTGCCTCTCAGACTCTCTCTCAAGGAGGTCCTGCTTCATGCAGGGTCTTGTCTCCAGCCCCCTCCCTTGTCAGACTCTAGGAACCCAAGGCCAAGGTGGGGACAAACTAAGCTGAGCTCTGGGGCACATGGCCCCCTTGGAATTACTGCTGCCACCTCCTCACTCGGGGAACAGGAATGCTTCCCTTTCTTCAGAGCTTTGTGTTCATAAAAACAGTCTTTGTCTGACATGTCTCAATGTATTACAAAGTTTATCTCAGAGCATCCTGCCTGCCATATTGCTACAACACACAGGCAGGATGAGTCCCACTCCCTAGCAGTACCCTAGGAGGACTGTCTCTTCCAGTGATGTCTCAGAATCCCTAGGTCAGGCCGCAGCATCTGCTCCAGGGACAGAGGGACAGGGATACAGGGACAGAGCAACCTGCTTATTCCCTGTTTCTCCCCAAGACTCCTTTAAGAAAATTCCAGGACCCTGCTAGTCTCTGCATGACAGCCATAGCAATGGAAGGAACTACAGGGTATTTGACAAAAGGCATTCAGGATTTGGGGATCCTCCACTATAGCCTTCGGCTCCCCCTGGCCCCAGACCAAAAGTCTGCATAAGGCCTGCCACAGGCAAGCTTTGTGAGGAGAGGAAGTCTAATCACACCCAAGATTTCTACCTAAACCCAGAGGAGCCTTCGAGAGCCTTTGTAGACATCAGGCTGTTGCCTCTGCTGCCATGGGGATGAGCTAGGGACTAAGGACACTCACCTTCACTACGTACACTCTAACCAGAAGCTTGATGGGCCGGTTCTGGGGGATCCCCCTGGAGATCTGGGGTTCAGAGAACGATGCTGCCTCTGACTCAGGATAAATGAGGAAGGAGCCCTGAAGTCGGGGAGACAGGAAAGCAGGAAAGGAGTTGGTAAGAAAGGTGTTTTGTTCTGTTTTAAATTACATTGGATTTATTTTATGTGCGAGTGTTTTGCTTGTGTGTATGTCTGTGTGAGCTTGGTTCCTGAGAAGGTCAGAAGTGAGTGTCAGATTCCCTGAAACTGGAGTTAGGGATGGTTGTAAACCACGCTGTGGCACTGGGAATAGAACCACGATCCCCTGCAAGAGCAGCCAGTGTTAACTGCTGAGCCACCTCTCAGCCTGTATGAAAGCTTGTCCCTTGTCAGTCTCCCATTCTTCCCCCAAGTATACCTTGAATTTGCCCACCAAGTGTCCAGAACCTTCCTCGCCATCTCCAGCCTGGCCGCCTTGCCCTCTGTACAGGGGGAACACATTCAGCCAGTCCTCAAAGTGGTTAAACTCCTCCTCTAGGGAGCTGTTGTAGATCTGAAAGGTGAGGGGTCTCAGTGACAACTCTGTTCCCCAAATCCAAGGGGCACCCTTCTCCCCAACACCTTGTCACCTTCAAGGTGGCGATTGCTTTCTTCTGAGGTCCAGACACTTTGATATCAGTTCTTCCCTGCTCCTGAGCCTCCCTGTCCCCAGAAATGAGGTGGGTCCCGTCTGGAAACAGCAGAAATGGTCCAGGTAAGAATGTGGGGACAGGGATGGGTGGAGAGATGGAGCAAGAACAAAAGTCAGGACTCTCACCTGGGTCCCCAGCGTCCTCCATCTCATCCTCATCAAAGCCGGACTGAAATCAAAAGACAGGTCGGAGGTAGCCCCTCCCACTGCCCCCCTTGGCCCACCCCTCTTCTTCAGCCACAGTCACTTCTTTTTAAAGTCCCCTCTATTGTCTAAACCTATGCTGTTGACTTCAGTCACCACCACCCACCCACGGTCACTGAGCCCTTGAAGTGAGGTCAGTCTGCACTGTGAGGTGGTGTGAGTGGGACACACAGCAGACTTACTGTGAGAATGTAAAATAGCATATTACTAATTTTTATGATAATCACTGGTTGGAACAATATTTTGTATACATTAATAAAACAGTACCAAAAATTATTCTCATTTGTTCCCTTTCACTTTTTAAATGTGGCTATTAACAAAAATTAAAATAAAAAAAATTTGAGACAGAGTCTCATGTTGGTATAAGCTGGCTTTGAACTCCTGACCTTTCTGTTACCACCTCCCAGGTGCTCACTGGAGAGGTGTGTGTCACCATACCCAAGTTTAAGAGCTAAAATTCTACACTCATGTTTTTTGTTTCAGAGACAGGTCTCACTGCCTGTTATATAGACCAGGCTGGCCTCGAACTCACAGGGATTGATCCAGTGCAGGGATTAAGGCTGTGCACCACCATGCTGGCCTCATGTTCTTTTTTTTTTTTTTTAAGGATTTATTGTTTATTATGTATACAATGTTCTGCCTGCATGTATGCCTGCACACCAGAAGAGAGCACCAGATCTCATTATAGATGGCTGTGAACCACTATGTGGTTGCTGGGAATTGAACTCAGAAACTCTGGAAGAACAGCCAGTGCTCTTAACCTCTGAGCCATCTCTCCAGCCCCTCATGTTCTATTTTATTAGAGCAACAGAGTGTTGGGAGGCAGAAGTACTAATGTCCAACTACTAAAATTGTGGTATAGAGGAGAAAAGATGTCCGCAATAAAGAGCTCTGGGACACACAGTGGTCTTGTTTGATGAGACTCCCCACCTTCTTGCCTTTCCTCCCCCAGTTCCTGCCCTAGGTTGTGCTGTGCCCACCTGCCCCTGGAGCTCCATCCACCTGCCCCTGGAGCTCCATCCACCTGCCCCTGGAGCTCCACCCACCTGCCCCTGGAGCTCCATCCACCTGCCCCTGGAGCTCCACCCACCTGCCCCTGGAGCTCCTGCAGTGAGGCATAGTACTTGGACCACCAGTCCATCTCTTCTGGGTCTGGGATGTCCTCCTCCAGCTCAGGACCTTGACCCAGGAGCCCTAAGGTGAGCTTCTTCAGAGGAGCCTGAGGCAGAGAGGACCTTGTTGCTCTCAGTCAGCACCACCACAAACCCTGACATCCCCCTCTCCAGCCTCAGGAACACCCCATCACCTTCAGGAGCCGGCTGGATTGTCCTGCTTTAGCCACGAAGGGGTCCCCAGACTGCTCTCCTGGAAGTAGGGAAGTTATTCCATGAGTTTAGGCCAGTAGAAATCGAACTGCAGGCCCCACTGGGCGGTCCACTAGAGTGTCTCTACCAGGGTCCAGAGGTGCTTCTATCTGGTGGCCCCTATGGAGAAAGACTCCTAACCTTGAGGTCCCTTTGGAGTCAGGTCTCTTGTATCCTCCTCTATTTCCTCCTCCTCAGGGGGATCCTCATGGCCCTGGAGTGTGAATCGCAGCATATGGGGGACAATATGGGAACCCACAAGGACAGTTCGGCCAAAGGCCCGGTTTTCAATCACCAGGATGCTGAGTGGGGGCTGCAGGTATGGCTGTTCTGGTAAGTCCTAGGGAGGGGAAAACAGGAAGTAACTCCAAACCTGGGGGGGGGTACAAAGTCAGTGGGAACAAGGCATTCTGGGCTCAGATCTGCCACACAGTCAGTCATTATGGCCTTCTGACTCTCTGCCCCAGCTGAAGAAGGGACACAGCACTGGACTCAACAGACTGTTCTAAGTTCGGTGAAACAACTGAGACACCTACAAAGTGCAACCAGAAACACAGTTAGCATTGTTCTTACAGGGTAAATGCTCAGCCTGCAGAGAGAGTGTCAGAACCATTAAAATATGTATGGACCTTGGACAAGTGATTCCCTGTCTGTCCCTGGTACCCCAGAGGGATGAAGATAGTGATTCTTATTATATACAAAGAGGAGAAGGAATAGAGCTACACCAGAGAAAAACATCTACCTTTCCCTTGAATTATTATTAGTTTTTAATAAGATGCTATGTAGCCCTGGATGGCCTGAAACTTGCTATGTAGACCAGACTAGCTTCAGAGTTGTTATGATTTTCCTGCTGCTGCCTTCTGAATTCTGGGATTACAGAAGTGTGCCACCGTGTCCTAAATATGAGAAATAACCATAGCTGTGTGTGGTGGCACACACTGATTCCCTGCACTCAGGAGGCAGAGACTGATGGATCTCTGGATCTTTGTGAGTTTGAGGCCAGCCCCGTCTACAGAGTGAGTTCCAGGACAACCAGAACTACATAGTGAGATCCTGTCTCAAAAAAAAAAACAGAAAATGAGTAATAATCTGAAGTAAGTCGTGAAAAATCAGTACTCATGTTGTGCCCAAGTCACAAAGACCCCCAGAGACCACCAGGAAGACAGACCCACCAAACTACAAAGCAAGGTTTTATTGATTGTTCATCCAACCATGACAGGCACCCCGTCTGGCTAGCCAACTCAGCAGCCTCCAGAGGGAGCAAGTTTCCTGTCTACTGCTAAGTTTTAAAGACAAAAGTCAGCCGGGCGTTGGTGGCTCACGCCTTTAATCCCAGCACTTGGGAGGCAGAGGCAGGTGGATCTCTATGAGTTTGAGACCAGCCTGGTCTACAAGAGCTAGTTCCAGGAAAGCCTCCAAAGCCACAGAGAAACCCTGTCTCCAAAAAAAAAAAAAAAAGACAAAAGTCACAGGATTACATCAGTAGGTATGGTTTGGTTTCTGATTGGTTGACATTTGGGAACAATCAGGAGAATTTCTCAAAGTCATATTTTGGCATGAAATACCTGTGTACCAATTATTCTCATTGGTCAGTGCTGAGAGGGAACATTCTGTGGTTTCTATGGCTTTGTCTTGTTACTTGCAGGTGGCCTGTTGTACACAGATAGCAATAGTTTTCAGAACTGTATCCTGGAAACTACAGGGGAGGTTTTGGTCTCCCCTGGAGTTTCTTTTGTGGCCAAACAGTTCCCAGGAACCAAGTATCTAGGAGGCTGGGGAGGGGGGGTCTGGAGTTTCTTTGTGTTCAGTTTTAGCCCTAGGCTCTGGGAGGCCAGAGGATCTGGGTTTCCCCTTGTGTCAGAGGCCTACATGTCCTTTCTGTAGCCTGTCATGGCTGCTGAAGCAGGGGCTGAGTGAGGGTCTGATCCCTTCATTCCTAGAAGTGAAGCCTTTGAGTTTAGTTTACACCTTTCAAGTCACACTTGTGACTGTTTCTCAACTGGATACAACCTAGACTCTCCTAGGAAAAGCGTCTCAGTGAGGGACTATCTATATAATTACCAGAGACAATGAGGGCCATTCTACAGTGGTAAGTTGGAAGCTAAAACAACTGTATACAAATACACACCTAACAACAGAATCCAAAATAAAGTAAGAAGTGACAGATGAGGCTGGGGACAGTGGCCAAGAGGTACTGAGCCCGTCTAGCACGTGCAATTCACAAGGTCTAATACTCAGGGCTGAAAAAAGAAGCAACAGAGCTGGAGAAACACAGAACAACTTGAGATTTCAATGCCCTAATATTGATAATGGACAGAAGAGGTGTGGGAAACACTGTGAAGCAACTTGACCCGACTGATGGATCTACAGGCCACTGAGCTCAACGGGAGGGTGCACTCACCTCAGATGCACAGTGGGAAAAGTGGGGCCACCCCATCTGAACCTTGGAACAAGGGATGAAAGGGAAGCCCTTAGTATAGTCTCAATGTCTATGTTCCTATAAACACATCACTTAGAGGGAGCAAAGGGTGACAGTATTAAAATAGGGTCTTTGATGCCCAAGGTGTGGTGGCACACACCTGTATTCCCAGTATTTGGAGTCATGGGATACACGACAAGTTTGATGCCAGTTTGAGCTCCATAGTGGGTCCTTGCCTCTAAAAACCAGAAACAAGATTGGTCGTTTGGTTGTGTGTTTAATTTTTGCAGTTCCTTATATTTCCTAGATATTAACCCCCATCTTAAGTAGATAGTTTGCAAAAATTAAAAAAAAAAAACAAAGAAAAAGAAGAAACAAATGGCCACAACAACAAAAATGTGGGTTGAGCTGGGCAGTGGTGGTGCTCACACACCCTTAATCCCAGTGCTTGGGAGGCAGAGGCAGGCGGATCTATATGAGTTTGAGACCAGCCTCCTCCAAAGCCACAGAGAAACCCTGTCTCGAAAAACCAAAACAAAACCAAAAAATAAAAAATAAAATGTGGGTTGGTATTTTGTCTGTGCACCATGAGCATGCAGTGTCAAAAGAGGCCGGAAGAAGGCGCTGGATACCCTAGAAGGGGAATCATACACAATTGTGAGCAGCCATGTGGGTGCTGGGAATTGAATCCAGGTCCTCTGAAAGAGTAGCCAATGCTCTTAACTGCTTAGCCGTCTCTGCAGCCTCACCTTAAAGTGTTCAACATCCTTAGCCATTAAGGAAATGCAAATTAAAACTACTTTGAAATTTCCATGTCTCCCCAGTCAGAGTGGCTATCATTAAGAAAACATTAAGAGAAGTAGTTCAGCACATAAAAGTGCTTGCTGCCATGGCAGATGAACTAAATCCAGTCCCTACTGTCCCATGGTGGAAGGAAGAAGCGACTCCCACAGATTGTCCTCAGACTGGCACAATGCCCACGTGGGAACACAAACACAATTTAAAATGTAATAAATTAAAAAAAAAAAGTAACAAGAAATGCTGGCAAGGATGTGGGCAAAGAGGAACCCTTATTTAATGCTGGTAGGAGTGTAAATGGGTACAGCCTCCGTGGAAGTCAGAATGGAGATTTATCAAAAAGCTAAAAAGTGCTGGCAAGACGGCTCAGTGGGTAAGGCCCTCGCTGCACAAGCCTGATGACTGAGACCCAGATGAAGGTGGAAAGGGAGAACTGACTCCACAGAGATGTCTTCTGACCTCCACAGGGGAAAGGAGGAGAGGGGAGGGAAGGGGAGGGAAGAAGAGGGGAGGGGAGGGGAGGAAAATTCTGCTTTGGACCTAAGCATGGCAGCCCACAGCTGTAATCCCAGCATTCAAGAGGCTACACCAGGAAGATCTAAGGTTCCAGGCCATCGTGGGCTGCATAATGAGACCCTGGCTCCAACAATAAAAAGTAAAAAGAGGACAGAATGACGAATCTCAATTAATACAAATGATTTTTCTGAACATGGTAGCAGACACATTTAATCCCAGCACTCAGGAGGCAGAAGCAGAAGATCTTCATGAGTTCAAGGCCAGCCTGTCCACATAGTGAGTTCCAGGCCACCAAAACTACCACATCTCAAAATAAAACAAAATCAAGAGGACAGATGACTTGATGAAACCCTAAATTGCATTGGTAGAATTTGACCCCCAAACCCATTCAACCATAACTGAAACTACCAAGAGTGAGGAAGCAGCTCAGCGGTTTGGTACCAGTCTCCATGTGTAAGGCTCTGGCCTCGGTGCTCCAGCACTGCCCCTCAAAAATCATTAGACCTAATCATTTTTTACAATACAGCGTATTTCACATTTTAAACATATATTTTATTTTACATTGTGTGTGTGTGTGTGTGTGTGTGCGCGCGCTCGCACACACACGTGCGTGCTCGTGCGTACATGTGTCTTTTGGGGGGTGTATACAGAGTACAGGTACCTGCAGAGGCCAGAAGTCTAAGAGACCCCTGGAGCTGGACCTGATGTGGATCTGAAGAGCTGTGCTGGCTCTTAGTGGTTCAGCCATGTCTGAAGGCCCTGTACTGTTTTTTGAACATTCAGGACTCTGGCTAAGACCTTCCATTCAACAGAGCTGAGAGAATGCCACCAGTCTACAGATTAATCCAGGTCAGGGAACTACAGCCATGATTCATGTACCTCCCACTGCCAGTTTGTATAAGCTTTATCAGAACACAGCCATATTCATTTCTACACCGTCTATTGCTGTTTTCATCTACAGTGGCAAAGTTGAAGAGTTGAAGATAAGAGGCCAGAACATTTGGAGAATGCTGCTCCTGAATCCGTAATGTAGCCAGCTGGAATTCACTACATACTGCATCCTTCACCTTCACTCCTCTGCCCCGCAGCCTGTGTCCTGGCCCCCTCCTTACCACCGTCACATGCTGGACAAGCTCTGTGAAGTTAGGGCTCTCACGGTAGCTGGCCAGAACTTCAGACTCCACACGTCTCCCAGCCACTTCCAGAACAACCTGGGGCCTTTCCACCTCAAACAGGTGTATACGACCCAGGCCTCGAAGACCCCAGAACAGCACCTAAGTTTGGGAAAGGAGAGAGATTCAAGGGCTGGAAGCTGACACGGTGCCACCTGGTTGGGGGAAGGGAAAAGGCTTGTTACCTCAATACGGAACTCCCTGAGCACAGGGCGTACGTTAGGAGGCAGGCTCAGGTGTCCAGTGATGGGCTGAACCAGAGATGCCAGATCCTGGGGCTCCACATCACTAGGCACTGTGGGCTACAAGAAGAAATAAATTAGAATTCATGCCACAACACAGAAAGCCTAGGCTTGGAGATGGACCATAGGTTTCTGTGGTGGTTTGAAAGACAATGGTCCCTAATGGGAGGTGTGGCCTTGTTGAAGTAGGTGTGGCCTTATTGGAGGAAGTGTGTCGCTGTGGGGGTGGGCATTGAGGTCTCCTATGCTCAAGCTACACCCAGTGAAACAGTTCACTTCCTGTTGCCTGTGAGACAAGATGTAAGGACTCTCGGCACCATGGTAGCCTGCATGCCACCATGTCCCATCATGGTGATAATGGACTAAATCTCTGAAACTCTAAGGCACCCATTAAATGTTTTCATTTATAAGAAATGAAATAATATTGTCTCTTCACAACAATAAAAAGCCTGACTAAGACAGTCTCTGTGAAGTACAAATGCAGGGGAGCCAGACAAGGCTGAGTGTATAGGAAAGATTTTCCAGAAAGCAGATGGGTGTGTACAGAAAGCCGTGGGGGAGCCCGAGGCATTCGCAATAGGTAAACTCAGGATGAACAGTAGTCTGGGTTCTCTAGGGTAGAATTCTGGCAAGATGAACCTTAGATATATCCATCTGTAATCCTGGGTGTGCAATGAAGTCACCCCAAGATAACCCTGCAGCCAGCATTCTCTTGGGTAAGTGACTAGACAGTTATCCTTGGGGCACCCTGAGTCTACACAGCCTGATGAATAAGAATGGATACAACTTGCTAGTCAGGCCAGAGAATTCTAACCTCGAGGTGGCCTCTGTAGTCCAGCTCAATGAGTTCAAAGGTAGCAATGACTTCTCCAGCAGCCTGTGATCCCTTCCTCAGGGGGAAGAACTGCAGCTCTGGGCGCTGATATGGGTCTTCTATCAGCTTTACCCTTGGGGCTGCAAGTGCCCTGCCCAGGAACACAGCAGGGCCCTGTAGGAGGCAAAGCAGTGAGGAAATAAAGATGATATAACTGGTTGTGGTGGCTACATCTTTAATCCCAGCATTTAGGAAACAGAGATGATAGGTTCTATGATGAGTTCCAGGCCAGCCAGGACTACACAGTAAGACCCTGTCTCAAAGATAAATGTGGGAAGATAAAAATGCTCAGAAGCTAAGGGGAGCATTCAAGGGAAGAGGAGGCTGGAGAGGGGATGGAGGGAGGGACACACTTACAAACTTATTGTGGTCAAAGACGTTGATGACCACTAGCGGAGGCTCCTCCTGCAAATGCTCGCGCCTGCCATCCACAATCAGCTGCTCAAACACCAAGAGTTCATCCCACAGGGGGCTCAGTGTCTGCTCCAAGACCTTGGGGACCATGCAGAAAAAGGGGCAAAAGCAGATCAGAAGTGGACTCCCTACACATACCAGTGAGCAGTCAAAGAGATTCTCTGTTTGTCACCCAAAGGCAAGGGTATCCAGCTCTGGTGTCTCCCTATGGCCATCTGCCATTCTCATATCCTCGCTCTAAAGTCAACCCCAGGAAACTGGTTTTCTGTTCTCCATCACTGAGTCAGGCCAGGGTGTTATCTAGTGGCCTGTGCTGAAAACCCAAAGTGGGAAGAGAAACTCAGGGCTTGTACAAGAGTGCCCCTTGTCCCCTGCTCCCCTCTGCCCATAGCCAAGCTTGGCCCTCACCCGTGTGGTCTGGCACTGGGTAGAGATGAGGACATGTGCAAACGGGTCTGAGAGGCCACTGTCATCTGCTGCCAACACACCGCGGGCCTGGTACAGATGAGCCCGCAGCTGGAAATAGCTGAAGTCTGACATGAATGGAAGGAAGGAGCCATGCTTGCTCAGGAGACCACTGGAGCTCTCCTACTCATGAACCCCCACCTAGGGCAAACAGCAAGGCGGCTGACCCCCTGGCCCTATACTCACCGTCCCGGTATAGGCTGTGAGGCAGTCCAGCCGAGGGTTCAGGCAGAAGATCTGGGGGCAGCTCGGAGGTGCAGGCCTTGGCTTGCTTGGCCAGCCCCAGCCACAGGAAGAGCTCCAGCTTGGCACAGACCTCCCCGGGGGCTGCCCCAGGTGCCTGTGTGGGAAGGAGGCATGTTGGCCACCCTAAAGCATGCCCCAAATCTCTCTGCTAAATGGAACCCAAGCTCCCAGTACAGGAGGCATGCCCTCTGTTCCCACTTCTGCGTCTCTCTCCATGCCCTCCATCCCGCCCCACACCTCACATGACCCTGCTTCCCATCCCCACAGTTTTAACTGCAGATTATAATCTGGACTCTCCCTTGTCCCTTCTAGCCTCAACACATTTATACTCTATCCTTTGTGCCAAGGGTCACAGCTTCTCACTGTTAAAAACCTGTTTTAGTGTCTTTTCCAGACACAATTCACCTGGAAAATCTCTGTCTGTAATCCACCAGTTCTGCTTGCCAGAATGGTCACCCTCCTTCCTCATTACCCTGTCTGTGTCAAAGGGCCAGCGCTGGCCCAGGGCACACAAGTTTGCTGTTCAGCTGACCTGGACAAAGCTATAACCTCCTTTTGGCTTTTTGGATGGTTAAAAACAGCCAGAGAGGTTCCTGGTTAGAAGCCACAGACCATCACCCCTGATGTCCTGCCCTGTGCTATGAACCCCACTCTCACCAGCGCCTCCACCCCAGGCCCATCTCACTGTGAGTAGAAGACTCTGGATCTTCCCACAGTCTCGGCCTCGTTCCTCCTCCACCACAGAGAACAGCACATCCTGGGCAGGGACGCGGGCATAGGCCACCCGGCGCTGGCCGCTGATCATCCAGACCAGCACATCAGGGAAGGGTGGCTGCGGCTGCAAGTGGAGGACAGGTCACCTGGGGAGTCTGGAGCTAATGCTACCCGATCCTAAAGCTGAATGGGTAATTTAAATGCCCCGACTTTTCTGAACCTCTGGTCCTGTGGCCACCTGCTCCCTGACCTCTCCTCCTATTGCACCATAGGGCACCTCAGACTCGAAGACCACCTAGACCACCTAGTCTCCACACTGCATTCTGCCCCAATCACTTTTTTTTTTTTTCAGACAGGGTTTCTCTGTGTAGCTCTGGAGCCTATCCTGGCACTCGCTCTGGAGACCAGGCTGGCCTCGAACTCACAGAGATCCACCTGCCTCTGCCTCCCAAGTGATGGGATGAAAGGCGTGCGCCACCAACGTCCGGAGCCCTTGTCACTTTTAAATCTACAATTCAATGGTGTTAAGTGCATTCACAGGTGTACTGACAGCCATGCACCCCCAGAAATCTTCTCATTTTACAAAACAGAAACTCAAAAAACAACAACAAAAACCCAGAAACTCAACACCCACTGAGCACAGCTCCGCATTTCCAGCTGAGGGCCCAGTTCCCAATAACCACAAAGAAAGCAAAGTAATACAACACTTAAAAAGAAAGCTAGGAATGGAGCCGGGCGGATCCCAGGGATCTGACGCCCTCTTCCCACAGACACCAGGCACGACCGAGGGGCAAAAATATACACACAGGCCAAGAATTTATACACATAAACTAAATAAACCTTAAAAAAACAAAACAAAACAAAAACGACAACACTAGATTGAATGAGTATTTGTGCTATGAAATGTCATTTGACAAAGGAAGACTTTCATTACAAATTTTAAAGACAGGATAGGGGTATGAGTCAGTGGTAAAACATGCTTATCATAGGGCAAAGAAGAAAGGGAGAGAGGGAGGGAGAGGGAGGGAGGGAGGGGGGAGGGAGAGAATGGAAAGAAGATTAATTTCACTCTAAGATTCCACTTAGTGAATTCCTCTCCTCTTCCTCCTTCCAGTGCCATTTTCCACCAGGCCTCCCAGTTCTGGGCATTTGCAAGTGTCGCTCCTCTCACACACCAAACTGCAACTATCAAATGTGCTTGAAATTCCTGCTGCTGCTTAACCAGCTATGCCAAGATAGCTAGACTGTCAGCCTCCACTGGATGCCTGTTATGGCACAGACCCCTCCCCCAAGGTTGTTTGAAGAATTACACTAGAACTCAAGCAGATGCTTCGTGCAGAAAGTGTCCCAAGCACAAGCTCTCCTCATACACCCCAGCCACCCACGGTACTAAACAGAGGAAGCCTTGCCCAAGGCAAGCCAGTCGGCTGTCCTTTCCAGCAGCTCTTGAGTCATCTCTGGATCCCCGCTGACCCCTCCCTTCCTCACTCTTGACTTCCACATGAAGCAGGCGGCACAATGGCGCCATCCAGAGGACAACTGTTGCAGATGCCCCAAGGTCTCTAGAATGATCCAGAACTTAGGTGGGGGGAAATATGTAGCGTAAGAAAGCATGGTGGGCAAGGCATCACCTCCTTAGCCAGGAAATGCAGCTTTGCCAGGAGCTTCTTGGCCAGTGCCACCTTCCTTTGCATGTTGCTCTGCCTCAGGCCCCGTAAAAGCTGCAATCCTTGCTTTGCCATCAGATTCTTGGGGGCGGGGGAGAGGCAGGGAGAACATAAGTAGAAGGACTCAGCTAGGTGCCCTCCCTCCTCCCAGTCCCCAGCCTGTACCAGGCTGTGTGACAGTAGTTTCCCTCGACATCGATCCAGGGTGTTGGGTCGTGTCATCGTCCTGCGCTCAGCACCAAGGCAAAACTGTCTGCAGAGAAGAGAGAAGCCACGGTGAGATCAGGACCTCAGAAACACTTCCCTCAGAAGGCCTCCTATTCCTGATCCTGACAGCCCTTCTTCAGAGAGCCTCATGCCCAAATGCACCAAGCACAACCTGGTCTTTGAGCCCTGCAGTCACCAATATTTAACATCTCCTGCCCTGGCTACTTCAGTTATGGCCCAACAGCCTGACTAACCTCTGCATGCTATTTAGAAATGTCCTGCCTGTCCTGTCAGCACCACCCAAGGCCTACAGCACCAGGCCCTTCGTGTTTACTTTCTGGGAGAGTCCTATACCCATACTAAATCAAAGAAGAATGCCTGCTTTAGTCTCCACCAGCCTAACTAAAAGATAGCTGGACTTCCAGGTGAAATGGTAGATGACACCTTTAATCCCAGCACGCAGGAGGCAGAGGCAGGTGGATCTCTGTTAGTTCTAGGCCAACCTGGTCTATTAGAGCGAGTTCCAGGACAGCCAGGGCTAAACTGTAGGGTAAAAAGGGCCAGTGAAAGAAAACCCAGGCCCTAAGACCTAAGCCAAAGAAACACACCCTGCCCCTCACCAATTCAATAATTGAAATCCAACCAATCCCTGAACACTAAACCAACAAATCCCTGAGTATGAAATCCAACCAATCTCTGATCTTGTTCCAAACTCAGGAATTAAGATCCTACCAATCCCCACCCTGAAAATCTCTACCTTGGAAAGCCCCACCCTTAAGAAATCCTGTATAAGCTCTGTACTAACTCAGTTTGGGGATGCCCTTTTTCTTGGCAGAGGCAGCCTCTCTCCTGGATTCTTCCCTCCCAATAAATCTCTTGAGTGAGGTTTGTTGTAACAACGTTTTCTTTCCCTGGAGCAAAGCAGAGATGTACCCGCCCTTGAAGCCAGAGCCGAGCAGAACTGTTACATTTCTGTAGTAAAATTTCCTTAGCAGAGCAGAGCTGTAACAACTTTCATTGGGGCAGAGCAGAGCTGTAACAACTTTCACTGGGGCAGAACAGAGCTTTAACACTGTGGCTGGGGAAACTTTCCCTTGCTGGAAGAATAATTGTTACACTCTGGGGAAGCTGAGCAGGGCTGTAACATTTCTCTGGAGCAGAGTGGAATAGAGCTGTGACAACCCAACTGGGGAAATCCTCCTCTGCTAAAGCAGAGTTGTTATACTGACATGAGGGAAACATTTCCTGGAGCAAGGATTGTAACATTTTTCTAGGGAAACCGCCCTCCACCGCAACAGAGCTGTAGGTATTCCTTGGCTTCTGACTGCCAGGATACCTTTCCCTTCTGAGCAGTAACGCTTACATCACAGAGACCTTGTCTTGGGGAGGGAGAGGAATCCAATATCAGGATGGATATATGAGTGAGCAACAGAGCACACGCATAGCATGTGTGATGCTGAGTTTAATGTCCAGCACCACATGCATGTAACATGTATGTACTGGCACCCTGCATCTAACCACTTCTCCCATCTTCCTCTAGGATCACCCAGGTGAAATGACCATTGTGTCTCACCCAGGATCACTGCAGTCACCTCCTCACTGCACTGTTTGCTGTTCTAACCCTCATGCCATAGAACATTCTCAAAAGCACCCAGAATGCTGTCAACACGTTTCCATCTATTTTGTTCTACTCATCTAAAGCTAAATCACAAAACTCTAAAAATGGCCAAAAGGTTCTGCACATCTGGTCCATTATCTCCATCCTCATTAAATATGCCTTGTCCCATGAAGGACAACTATGTGTCACACTGGCTTCTTTGCTCCTCCATAAATTATGTAGAGAGCACGAAGTCTTTGTGCACACAGATAAGCACCAAGGAATGTAGGAAAAGCTAAATGCATAGCTTAACTCTTGAGTGGAATGAGGTGCTTAGCTGTAGTTTACAGCCTGATGACCCTTTGCTGTCTGGTGAGCCAGGCTTTGTTCACATCTCCTAGAATTTGTTTTACTTATCCCAGACCCTCCCCCTCAACAACAGCAACAACAACAACATACCTTGAGCATTGCTTCTAAGACATAAAACCACCCTCATGGGTGATGTCACTTGTATTTTTCAACAGCCTAAGTGACTTCTATGCCATCGTAGGACTAGGCCAATCCTGACACTCACAGGCATGTTTATCTAGTCAGTCACAGCCTAGATCCTAAATCTTGGGGCACTATCTCTGAGACAACAGTACCCATATTTATGAAAGAGGCCAGATGTACTTTGTAAAGAGTCTCAATACAAACCTCTCTCTCTCTCTCTTTCTGTGTGTGTGTGTGTGTGTGTGTGTGTGTGTGTGTTCAAGACAGTTTCTCTGTGTAGCCCTGGCTGCCCTGGAATTAGCTCTGAACAGCAGACTAATTTTGAACTTTCAGAGATCTCCTGTTTCTACCTCCCAGGTGCTGGGACTAAAGGCATATACATACCACCACTGCCCAGCTTCGTGTCTTAAATTTGTTATGCACTTGGGACTGAATTAATTGTTATCAGAAAACCTTTTCACCCAAAATTATATTGTGCTTAAATATGACTCAAGTAAATGATCTGGTATCAGCACCAATCATGGATTGTTTCCCTGCCTGCTGTAAGCCTACAGGGACACTCCATAAAATTATACCATACCCATTACCCCTCATAGCTACACAGTGATACCCTATCTTAAAGGGAGGGGGCAGCAAAAGGAGTGAGCAAGCCACACAGTAGAAAGCTAGGGATGTTATAGAAGTCAACAACAGTAAGGAATGAGCTCTACTGTGTCTCCAAAAGATATGGGTGGAGAAGTGAGCATCCACAACCCAGGGCTTACAGCTTCTGGCGCTGGGATATTCTCATTCTTGTTAAGTACTCTATCACTTAAAATGTTATTTTTTAATTAAAAATATTTTTATTTATTTATTAATTTTTTCCCCTGAGACAAGGACTCACTATCTCTGTCTGTCCTGGAACTCATTATGTAGATTGGCCTTAAATACACAGAGATCCACCTGTCTGTCTCTGCCTTCAAATGTAGAGATTAGTGGCATGTGCCACCGTGTTCAGCAGCCCCCTACTTTTAAAATAAAAATAATTTTTAGGGCTTTTTGTGTTTTTTTTTTTTTTTTTGAGACAGGGTTTCTCTGTGTAACAGCTCTGGCTATCCTGTAACTTGCTTTGTAAACCAGGCTGGCATTGAACTCAGAGATCTGCTTGCCTCTGCCTCCCAAGTGCTGGGATTAAAGGTATGCACCACCACTTCCCAGCTTAGATTGTATAAATTTATCTGGGAAGACCCACCAGAACTGTGGGTGGCACCATCTCAAGGGCTGAGGTTCTGGGTTGAATAAAATGGAGAGGGTGAGCTAAGCCCCAAGCACTCCTCCCTCCCTGCTTCATGGCTGCAGACACAGTGTGGTCAGCTGTGTGTCCTGCTCTTGCTGCAAAGCTTTCCCTGCTACAATGGACTGTAACCCCTAAAACTGTAAGCCAACATAAACTCTTCCTTAAGTCATTTTGGAGAGTGATCTTTCATAGCAATGAGGAAAGTAACAGATACTGGGTCTGAAATCTTGAAGTTCATCTGTGACTCCACACATTTTTCTCCTTTTCTACATTTAGCCATACTGAGGTGACATCTCCAAGTGTGAATCCCCAGCCCCCCCCACCCTTTTTTGAGACACGATCTCTTGTATGTCACACTGGTCTCAAGCTGACGCTGACCTTGAACTTCTGATCCCCCTGCCTCTACCTCCCAAGTGCTGGGGTTATAAATATGCACCGCCACACCTGGTTTCTGCAGTGCTAGGGATTGAACCAGGGCTCTGCAAGCACTCAGTGCTAGGCAAGCACTCTGCCAAGTCAGTTCATCCACAGCTGTTTAATCCGTTTACCTCGTCTCCATCGCGTGGTTCAGCTCTCTGTCCCCTAAACTACTACAAAGCCTTCTTTAGTAACCCTGTCTTCTCTCACACCATCTCTCTGCCACTCATCCTTTCTAAAGTTATAAAGAGAATTTCAAGACCCTCAGTGGCTCTCCCATCACCCAGAAAAGAAACCATGGTCATTGCAATGACATGGCAAGTGTCACGAGTGTTTGCTGAATAGAGAGAAAACACTTGAGAAAGTGTCAGAAAGGGACTCAAGCGCTAGAGCATGTTATCAAATTCATGGCAGTGAGGTGAAAGACAGAAACCACCAGGATGTGTTCCTGTGATTAGAGCAACAACTGGTAACTGGGAAAGGACTAGCTAAGGGTGCAGCAGAGACAGATGATGGCAGAGCTAGTTATGCAGGAGGTGACGGGAGATTGAATCAGTATCCCAGACCTGCAACCGGGGAAGTAGCTTCCTCCCTGGATCAGGAAGAAGGGCCAACAAATGGATGTAGAAGCTGACCAGGTACAGGCTCGGGGGGGGGGGCAGGGTTGTCCTTTCTCAGGAAATAGGAGAGAAGCCTTATAAGCCTCTAGAGCCAAACACCCCGTGATCTATAGCAAGCACCATTGATATGGACACTTCCCATTCTCTTTCTTCTGTAGATGCTGGACAAATAATGCAGCTTGAAATCACCCTTGATTTCAACAGCCGCCATGACTCTCAGCTCACCTGCTCCCAGCCACCAGCTCTTCCAGAGTCTGCTTGAGCCGTGTGCAGGCACCCAACCCCGACCTGCGCTGAATCTTCTCAACCTCCTGCAGGCCCTGGTCCTGTGTGGGCTCCAGCAGAAGTCAGTCTTGAGGGTCTGGGGCTCACCCCACCCCGCCCCACCCATTCATACCCCTGGTTCTGCTTCTCTAGCCCCCTTCCGGCTTCACTCCGTCTATCATTGTACCCATCCCTTCCCAAGCTCCCACAACTTTGTTCCCCTCAGGCTGCCACCCATTTCTTGGCCCTACACCAACAAGACATGAGCTCCACCCCTTAGTGTCTAGTTTGGAGCACCTTTCCAAAGCTGAGTCCCTTGTGTCCTGTGTCTGGGCCCTTCCCTTCAGGGGTCACCTTGCTCTCACCAGCCTCTCAGCCACTTTGTACACACTGTTGCTGCTATGCAGGCGCCAAGTATAATCCTCCCAGCGGCTCCACACATGCAGGCAGGGTTTTTGGTGCAGCAGAGGCAAGCAGAGGTATGGCCTGGGCCAGAGAGAAGGGAGGGGGCTGGGGGCATCCCGAGTGCTTGAAGACCTATCTATACCCTCCTACAAGTCACGCCCGATCACTTACCCATTGCCATCTACAGGCTCGGGCCACTGATCCGGTGTCCCCAGCAACTCTTCCTCTTCCTGCCCTGCCCCTCTGTCCTCAGATCCCAGGAGAGGCCGAGATTCGCTCTCTAGTGTGCTGCCTTCGGCTCCCTCATCAGCCCTTGACCTTTGGCCCAATTGCTCCTCTCGGCGGCCTGTGTGACCTGCCCCCAGAACATCAAGGATCAGAGCCTCAGGCTGAGGGTCCTATGCATCCCTCTGCAGCCTCTCCCCCAGTAGGAGCAGAGCCCACCACTCTCCCTGAAGGTGAACCTCCCTCCAGTGCCTAAAGCTGAAACAAGAAGGCAAACCCATGACCTTCAGTGCTTATTTAGGCCACACACCAATGGAAATCTCCAAGCTGATAGGCTGCTTGGCCAGCGAAGGATCAATCATGGTAGCCTCAAAGACCACTGCAAAAAGCAGGAAATCTTCGCAGGGTGCCAGGGCATTCTAGGAAAGAGAGCAAGGTCAGCTGGGGTCAGCTCCCATCCTCCCCAGGAGCAGTTTGCTCTATGCTTGGTCACAATGCCCACAGAAAGATATCAGCTAAGGTCCAGGGGGCTCTGTGAGTGTCTTACCTCCCTCTTGGCCCCTGGTAGCTTCCCTATACATTGGTCCAGAGGACAGATTCTCTCTGGTCCACGCCCTCTATATATACCATGTCTGTGTACATCAGAACACGTGTGCACATACACTGAATTCTCAACCCAAGTCCCCAAATTGATAACAGCATCATGATTTCTAAAGCTTGGAAAGGGATTTACAAGCCCTAGAGCCGAGGGTCACCACCACCAGCCCCACCTCCGGCAGAGGCAGCAACTCCTCCACCTCCACCTCCATTGCGCTAGGAATCTCAGGTGCGTCCCCGCTGGCACTGGCATCCACAGGCTTCGGAACGCCAGCCGTGGTTTGACGCTGCTTGGTTTTCTTCTTTTTCTTCCCAGTGAGTCGGGACAATCTGGACCCCTGTGTGCTCTGGGGGGATGTAGGTTCAACTCTGCCTTCCAACACCTCCATGGACACAGCTACCAGAATTCGGCCCCGGAACCAAATGCCTTCTCCAACACCTTCATTGAGACTTTGAAGACCATCCCGGAACCTGCCACTGGGGAGCGAGCCATAGAGGGGCACCCAGGCTGGACCAAAAGTGGGGTTAAACCCCGCTATGGGGGACAAGAACAGGGTTTGGAGGAGAGCACAGGGTAAATGGAGACTGCTCTGGACTGTACACCTTTGTATCCTCCAGGTGTTGGGGGGAGGGAAAGAGAAGGCTGAGTTCTGGAAGGGAACAGGTCTGTGACAAACAGTAGCAGACAGAGGACCTCTCTAGACTTCAGAGGGGAGCTGAGAGTGGGGTAGAAGTACTGGTGTGGTAATTGGCGGAGAGGGTGTGGATACTGAAACCACTGACTTCAGAGAGGTCATTTTGCAGCAAGGCTTGACTGGAACAGTGGGGTGGGGGTGGGGTGGGGGTCATGGTTGGAAGACAGAGCCTTGTAGGGGACAGTGTAAGCCACGCCTGCTAGAAGCTGGCTACAGGTGTGCCTGACCATGCCTGTCAGGGCGTGGCCAAGGTGAGGTCAGGATGACACGTGATAGGGTTTTAAGTGGCTGCAAGGCACATGGGAGCCCCTTCTCTCTGGCCTCCCTGCCTTGCTGCCCCTGGCACGCTCTGGCTTGCGTTTGGCTGGTGTTTCTCTAAATAAAGATATCTTAGCCTTACAGACACCAGATCATCTCAATAGAGCCTGGCTTAGAACAGTTCGTTTTGTGGGGTGGATGGTCCTCCCTAGACCACCTGTGTTTTAAGGATGTTTTGTTCTAAGGGGCTGATGTGAGCCGCCCCCCCGTCCCCCCCCGCCCCCGCACACAGGTCAGTTACACTCACCTGTGCGACCGGAGTTCGAAATCTGCCTCAGGTCCAGCACATGTGTGGCGAGTGCCACATCCAGGAGCGGTGCATCTTCACGCAGCTGCAGGCGAAGGCCACGTGTTAGCGGTGGGAAGAGTTCCACAAAGCTCAACTGCTCGTTCCACTCGGGCTCCGTCTCCTCTTCACACACAGAAGTCTCACCCTGAAGGCCAAGTCAGGAGGAGGGAGTTAGTGTGGGTCCCAAAGGATAGTTCTGCAGGTTATAGTGCTTGATATCAAGTGCGATGACCTGAGTTTGATCCCCAGATCCTATACTGCTGTCCCTCCTGCAGGGTGTCCTCTGACCTCCACACATGTGCCATGGCACTCAGGGCACCCACACACATACACAAAATAAATAATAAAGGCTGGAGGGCTGGAGAGATGGCTCAGAGGTTAAGAGCACTGACTGCTCTTCCAGAGGTCCTGAGTTCAATTCCCAGCAACCACATGGTGGCTTACAACCATCTGTTATGAGATCTGGTGCCCTCTTCTGGTGTGCAGATATATATGGAAGCAGAATGTTGTATACATAATAAATAAATAAAAATAAAAAAATAATAAAGGCTGGAGAGAGCGCTCTGGGATTAAAGTTAGAGCAAGTACTCTTCCAGGGAGTGAGTTTGCTTCCCAGTCCACACAGGGTGCATCACACCACCACCCTGACTCCAGCTGCAGGGGGTCTGACTCCCTCTTCAGGCCTCCATGGGCACTTGTACTCATGTGCACAGAATACCACAGATATTCCACATACACACAATTAAGAATAATAGCAGCCAGGCATTGTGACACATGCCTAATCCTACCAAGGGAATCTGAGTTCCAGGCCTGGTAGGGCTACATAGCAAAACCTTATCCCAAAATAAGATATCTTTAATAAATAAATAAAATTTTAAAAGGTTCGAGCTGTGGCATAGGGGGATAAGCGTGACTTACCTGCTGCCCCAGGAAGCTCACCCTCACATAGGGATCCAGGAGGACGTGTTGGTCATGCAAGGCACGGGCCAGACTGCCTAGCAGCCCCGTGCGCACTGTAGGAAGACCCTCTGCACGGTACACACGTACACGCAGGCGTGCCCACGGTCTCTCAGCCTGCACCCCACGTGGCAGGAGTAGATTCCTAGGAACATCCCTCACTGAGGAGTAAAGCTAGAGCCTGAGCCCCTCTGCTTCTCTGACCCCCCCCCCCAGGCCATGCCTCCTCCAATCCTCCACTCCCGTGTCACTCCCGGGTCACTCCAGCTCACTTCTCGATGTCTGAACTGGTCCCAGGGATTGGAGCGGGCAGTGGAAGGGGAAGATCCCCGCGTGCCCTCACAGACAAGGTGATCTTGACAAAGCCCTTGGTCCCAGATCGGGTGTCACAGGGATCATGTAGGGGAGCCCACTTTTGGTGGAAATGCCCATCTAAGGATGGAAAGGAGTGAGAGGTGCCTAAGGAATACACCGAGTTGTTTCAGGACATTGGACAGTGGCTGGGGTTCTGGGCAAAGCATTCTATCTGGCATAGAGAGAAGAGCCTAAGCACAAGAAAGGTCAGCCATCACAAGAGATGACCTTCTCAGAAGTTAGTGCACTGGGGACAGCACAGGTGAGTGACCAGAGCTCAGTTTCTGGAGTCTTTGTTCATGTAAATGAGTTTCAATGAGAGAGGGGGGTTCAATACCTGGCTGGTCCAAGGCCATGCCCAGATCCATCCTGAAGGTGCCTACCCTGGTGGCCATGAATGGGAGAGTCTGCGAGTGGAAAACCTGGGGAGAGAAGGGTTAGTCCTGGTGCTTTGGTACCTTTCTCCCTGCCCCCTTGTAAGTCTCTCTATAGCCCTGGCAGGGCTTTGAACTCATGGCACTCTTGCTGCCTCAGCCACCCAAAGACTCAGCTGGGCATCGCCCCTTTCTCAAAATAATCCTCTTTCTCACTCACAGTGATCTCTATCAGCAACTCTTGGAGGTGAAGCCGAGTCTTGTGAAATTCGAACAAGAAGTACTGGGTTGAGTGAGATGAGAAAGGGAAAGAGCGTTAGGTGTGAAAGATGCATTCAGCTTGCCCCGCAATCTCTTCACTCATAAAACCAGAATTGTTGCACCCAGGCCTGCCCTCTCCAGGGACAGGGTGTCTCTGATCACCCCCATTCTCTCAAGCCCACCCTATTCCTTGGTGGTGCTCACCTCATTGTAGAAGGGGCAATTGGTTCCACGCTGTGTTGCAGTCACACGACGCTGATCCCCCACACGAACAGCCACATAGGGATTAATATTGACGCCCACCAGTTTCTGGGCCTCAAGAATGGTGACCCCCACCTAGGTAAGGAATGCAAAAGAGGGAGGAAAGAGAGTGAGACCTGCCTGGATGAGGGGAGAAACCTGTGAGATTCCATGAGGATTAGAGCATGGCCCAAGAGTCATACCTGGAAGTCCTGGGCTCTGCACACCTGGAAGGGATCCCTACGGGGCAGGCCCAGGGTGCGGCTGTAGAGAAGCATAGGGTCAACTTCACGTCCCCTTCCTCAGCCGCCCACACATACAGTTGCCTGGCGCTGGGATAAGGACTCCGCACCATGAACTTTTGGAGTTTAAGTCCTTTCAGATTGCATTGCCCTACCTTCATCTCAGGCCTACATCCAGAATTTGACTCATTCTTGGAGCGCCAAAACCATTTGTTTGCTCAGCAAAGGTTGATTGAGACCTGCTATGTGCCAGCACTGTTCTAAGAGCTGTAACACTGACATGAACAATAGACAAAACCTACCCTAATCAAGTCTCTTTATTAACTAGTGTGAGCCACTACAACTGAGTTTGAACACGATGGTGTCTGTGCCTATAAGTGAATGACTCTTGATGCCAGACAATCCACCTCTCCCCTACACCCTGGTGTGGATGGGTGTGGCCTTATGTATGAGGAAGACTGACTCAGTGACAGGGTGTGAGAGCAGGTGTATGGGAACACGTTACCTTTTGAGGGGGCTGAACACCACCCCAGAAATCTCCACGTCAGGCTCGTCCTCCAGCTCCAGCTCCAGCTCCAGCTCGTTCTCTTCATCATCCTGTGTCCCTAGGCTTCGAGCTAGCCTGCGGCCCAGAGCCACTGCCTGACGCTCCAGCCGGGCCTCCCCAGGCCTAATGGAAAAGACCCTCAGAGATCATCTGTTGCTGGGCATCCCTTGTTTTTGCTTATTTTATGATTGACCTTTGATTTCAGATTGATCCCGCTATTCTGGGACTAATTCTTTTTTTGTTTTGTTTTGTTTTGTTTTTTAAGTCAGGTAATAGCCCTGGCTGTCCTAGAACTCCCTTTGAAGGCCAGGCTGGCCTTGAACTCACAGATCTGCCTGCCTTTGCCTTCCAAGTGCTGGGAATAAAGGCGTGTGCCACCACACCTGGCTTTGGACTCTTAATCCTGAGACCATTCTAACTTCAGAACCTTGTCCTGCTGCAAGGATTGACCTCTGACCTTATAATTCATTCATCCCATTCTCAGACTCTGGGACTAACTCCATGTCACTGGTTCTCAACCTCAAAACTGACCCCGTGGCTCTCAATCACTCCCTCATACTTACTCCATCTCCTGGAAGCCCACATTGGGGATGATCAGCTCTGAGCTGGGAGGGAAAATAGAGAGGTAAGACCCGCTGAGAATGCACTCAGAGTCACAGCACCCAGCACACCCAGTAAGGAGACGAATGCTCCCTTTCTCTCTTTGGGCTGAGTTTCATCTGCGGACACCAGACCTTGCTTAGGATTATTACCTGTCTCGAATGGGTGTCCCAAAGTCCTCCTCTACCCAGGTTCCAGCAGCTCCCTCAGGGGGCTGATACTTTAAGTCAAGCTCCACCTGGATCTGAAACAAGATACGATGCCCATAGGTCCCTCAAACCGACATGGGGCTAGGAGAGTGTGACGGGGAATGTTCTTCTGTGCAGACGTTTCTTTTATTGGTTAATGAATAAAACCATGATTTGCCAAGGCAGGATGATAGGTAGGATTGGGAGACAAGGAGGATTCTGGGAAGTATAGGCAGAGAGGAGTTGTTATGTGATCCCGGAAGTGACATGGCTGGGCAGAAACTGCACATCAGCCGGGACAAATAGGAAATCGTTCTCTTCTCTGCTGAAATGCTGAACAGTCGAGATGTAGGTCGCCAGAGGAGTAAGAGGTCCCTGGACCTTTCTCTGGTCAAATAAGACCACGTGGAGATACTTAGATTTTTAGAAATGGGTTAATGATTAAGAATAAGAAAACTTAGCCAAAGGCCAACAGCTTTATAACTATATAGTGTCTGTGTGCTTTTGGGGGGACAGAGAAGGGCAGTGGGACCAAATGGGCCAAGAATCTGACATTACAAGAGTATCTGGACAATGCATTACACTTCGTCTGCAAATAGAGACCCTTTGGACTGTGTATGTAGTAACATGTTCCTCTCTCATTATCAATGTTAGCACTCACAATCCTCTGCATTTGCTAGCTGCCAGAAGAGGTAAAGTCAGCTGTCTTTAATGACGTGACCCCTGGGGGGTAAACTACACTCCAAGGCAGGCCCCACTTCCAAGAGCAGTCAGGCAACATAAACTGAACTATTGTCAGGGGGTGGAAAAGAAAAAAGAAAACTCACAGTTGGGTGGGAAGGGAGGTGAGGGTGGAAAGAAGACACATGGGAAGAGTTGGGAATGAATATGATCAAAATATATTCTATTAAGTTCTTATGGAATTAACAAAGAATATTATTTTTAAAATAGTCACAGCCTTCTTGAGAACTACAGGCAATGATCTGGGGAGACGGCCTAGTAGGTTAAAGATGCTTGTTGGCAATCCTGACAACCTGAGTTTGATGCCCAGAACCTACACAGTGGAGGAAGAGAACCGACTCCTAGAAGGTGTCTAACTTCTGGACATATGCCTACTCACACATAAGAAAATAAATGTTTGGCTGGGCAATGGTGGCGCACACCTTTAATCCCAGCACTCAGGAGGCAGAGGCAGGCGGATCTCTGAGTTCAGAGGCCAGCCTGGTCTACAGAGTGAGTTCTAGGACAGCCAGGGATGCACAGAGAAACCCTGTCTTGAAAAAACAAAATAATGAACTAAAATAAATACATGTTTAAGGGGCTAGAGAGATGACTCATCTGTTAAGAGCACTGGCTGCTCTTCCAGAGGACTTGGGTTCAATACCCAGTACCCACATAGTGACTCATAAGCATCTATAATGGGATCTGATTCCCTCTTCTGGCATGCAGGTGTACATGCAGACGGGGCACATATATATATATATATATATATATATATATAGGTGTACATTAGGGCGTTGGTGGCTCATGCCTTTAATCCCAGCACTAGGGAGGCAGAGGCAGGCAGATCTCTGTGAGTTCGAGACTAGCCTGGTCTACAGGAGCTAGTTCCAGGACAGCCTCCAAAAGCCACAGGGAAACCCTGTCTCGAAAAAGAAAATTATTTATTTATTATGTATACAGTCTTCTGCCTGCATGCCAGCAGAGGGTACCAGATCTCATTCAAGGTGGTTGTGAGCCACCATGTAGTTGCTGGGAATTGAACTCAGGACCTCTGTAGGAAGAGTCAGTGCTCTTAACCGTTGAGCCATCTCTCCAGCCCTTAAAATTATTTTTGAGACAGGGTTTTAGTGTAGCCTGGAAGTCACTAAACCAAGCCAGCCTGGAACACAGAGAGATCCACCTGCCTCTGCCAGGATTAAAGGTGTGTACCCCCGTGCTCCGCTATAAATAAAAAGGAAATCAATGAAAAGAACTTAAGGCTGGAGATCCAGCCCAGTTGGTACAGTGCTTGTCTAGCATTCAGAAAGGCTTGGGTTTGGGTTCAGCAGTACTGAAAACAAACAAATCTAAGCTTGGAAAACACAAAACAAACAGCAACAAAACTCAGCTTCAATGTGCAAGTTGCCTCTTGAGCTGATTCCTTCTCTGGTCCCTGACAACTTCTCCAGCTCCATCTCATTATAGGTTTCTGTCCTGCTCAGCACCCCAACAATGCTCCATCAGCACCCTGGGATTTCACTTATTCAGGATCCTCTATCTCAACATTCTCCTTCCTACCTAGCTAACACCTATAACCTTCCATTCTGAGCTCAAGCACCATTTCCCCAGGGGAACTCTTCTGACTTCCTCATCTAGGTCAGACTGGTTATCCACGCTCATAGACTCTTACCAGCCCTGCAGCATTCACCAGCAGCAAGACTACCTCTACCTGTGTGGATGCTTGCTTAGTGTTGGGCCCCCTTGGTTCAGCTAGTGAGCTTCAATAAAGCAAATCTTTATTTGGTTTTGCTTATCACTGAATCCCTATTGCTCAATATCATCCTTGAACTTAACCAATGATTGAATGGAAAAAAAAAAAAAAAAGTCTGATTCTCCATTACGTAAATGGGGAAACAGCTTGGAGATGCTGAACTCTACTAGGTTCTCCAGGGGGAACGGAGATTTGAAGCCAGGTCCACCTCTTTTAAAGGTGTGCAACCTTCCAGGAAAATCCTACCAGGTTCATCATTGTCACCTGTAAGAAAAGAAGTGAGCCTACCCCAGATCCAAGGAGCAATGGTACACTCACCACACCCCCTTGTGACTCAGAAATAGCCTGATTCTGGCCTGTGTAGGACTCAGGCAGGGGCTGTAAGAAAGGGAGCCTAAGTTGGGGCCGGGTGCTTGTTGCCACTCCTGTCTGGCTCAACTTTTCCCCTCAGTTAAATGGAACCATCTGTTTGGAGGAAGTCTCAGACTTGCTGACAGTTGGCTGGTGGCACTTACCGGGGACACTCGGAGTTTCTCATCCACTAGGGCTTCCCTCAGCACCAAGTGCCCAGAACTCTGTAACTGCTGCAGGGAAATCACCAGGGTCCCCAGGGACCTAGAAGAAAGGCATAGAGCAGAAGAGTGGGGCAGGTAGTTGACACTAAGCCACTTCCTGGCTTCCTCCAGTTCTACTCACCTGGGGCTGAACACACGGCTACAGTTGACCACCTGTACAGTCAGACTCTCTCCAGCCAGTGGAGATCCATAGTGGGGCCAACGAAACATCTGAGGAGACAGGAAGACGCTCGTAACTGGATGCTAGGCTGACCCTCACAGAGTCTATTCCCAACTGTTCAAATGTGAGGCCACACCTAAGAGTAATCTCCTAAGCCCAGAACAAACCCCTCCAACATGGGGTTGACTTCAGTCTAGGGCTCATCTGGGACTCCTTGCCAATCAAGCACTAATCCCACTAGTTTTGAGACTGGGGTCTTAAACCAGGGCTAACGTCTCAAACCTGAGACGCACACCATTTCTGGAGACCATACCTTCCAGGCCCAGGAATGAGCCCTTCTGCCCCAGCATGGACCCCAAAAGGAAAATACTGACTTCTTTTCAGCTGGGAACCAGCTATACTGACCTCACCAACATCTGCTTCTCGGCCACAATGAATTTTCCTTGTTTTCTGGGTAAAGCCTGCTCAAAAATGAAGCTTTTATCAGGCCCTCCACACACACAAATCATTTACCTCCCCAACCCATGACCCACTGCCGACTTCCCCACTCAAACTTAAAGGTGGGAGATAAGGAAACAAGTAGAAGCCAGGGAGAAGGGAGACGGGTTATAGAGCTGGCAAGGATTTAAGTTGGAGGGAATGAAGAATCCAGAAACCCCCAGCTCTAAAAGTCCCCATCCATGCAAATCTCACCACGGAAGCAGAGCTTCACTTGTCGGTCATGGATGCCTGGCAGCTCTGTTAGGCGTCTCACACACACGGTCAGAGCCATGGCGCAGTGCTGTGGCTCAGTCTGCCTGCTTGCCCTTCTGCCCACCAGTGTTGTCCATGACTCACTGGACTCACCCAGCAGGTTCAGCAATCCCTTCCCTCTAGTCAAACACACAGGGAGCAGGCCTGGAGGTCATGGGTGGGAAGGCCTGAGGCCTGAGAGGTGGGGTCAGCCCAGAGCTCTTCCCATACCGTCGGCAGGATGGCAAGAAGGGCAAGAAGCTTCAGCCTGTATCTCATCTTTGTGGGATGGGAGCTGGGATCGGGTACAGATAGAGAACATCTCAGGCTGGTCCTTGCTAGCCCGTGAGGCCTCAAGCCTTCATGTTCTTTCTATCGCTGTGGTAGAACACCATGACCAAAAGCAAGTCTTGGAAAGGGCTTATTTCACTCACGCTTGCATATCAAACAGCTGGAACTCAAGCATGCAGAGGCTATGGAGAAGTTCCGCTTACTGGCTTGCTCATCATGGCTTACTCAGTCTGCCTTTTAGTTTGTTTGCTTTCTAATAGAATCGAGGACTGCCAGCCCAGAAATGTCCCCATCCACAATAAGCTGGGCCCTCCACCATCAATAAGTTAAGAAAATGCCCAACAGGCTTGCCTAAAGCCCGCTCTGACAGACATTTTCTCAATTGAGGTTTCTTCCTCTCAGATGACTTTAGCTTGTGTCAAGTTGACATAAAACTAGCCAGAACAATTGACCCTTTGTCCACTTGACACACCAATAAAACACTATTTAACAATAACCTTTCCATTTTTGTTCATTCACAATCTCTCATATTAATAAATAAAACAATATAAAACATACTGAGCTGGGCAGTGGTGGTGAATGCCTGTAATCCCAGCACTCGGGAGGTAGAGGCAGGTGGCTCTCTGTGAGTTTGAGGCCAACCTGGTCTACAAAGCTACACAGAGAAACCCTGCCCCCCCCAAAAAAAAGAACATTGGAAACTTAGAATTCTCACAGGTTTTTATTTATTGGGGGCAGGGATTTTTGAGACAGGGTTTCTCTGTGTAGCTCTGGTTGTCGTGGAACTCACTCTGTAGACCAACTTGGCCTCAAACTGGGAGATCTGCCTGCCTCTGCCTCCCAAGGGCTGGGATTAAAGGCTATGCTACCACTGCCTGGCTAAAAGCCTCACAAGCTCACAGTCTTTACAAACTCAAACACTTTAAAAATGCAGGCTTTTAGAATACAAGATTAACTCAAAAAAATCAGTAGCCCTCCTATATACAAATGATAAACAGAGTGAGAAAGAAATCAGAGAAACATCACCCTTTACAATAGCCACAAATAACAAAATATTTTGGGGTAACTCTAGTCAAACAAGTGAAAGACCTATTTGACAAGAACTTCAAGCCTTTAAAGAAAGAAATTAAAGAAGATATCAGAAAATGGAAAGATCTTCCATGCTCTTGGATAGGTAGGATCAACATAGTCAAAAATGGCAATCTTGCCAAAAGCAATCAACAGATTCAATGCAATCCCCATCAAAATCCCAGCACAATTTTTCACAGACCTGGAAAGAATAATACTTAACTTCATATGGAAAAACAAAAAAACCAGGATAGCCAAAATAATCCTGTACAATAAAGGATAATCTGGGGACATCACCATCCCTGACTTCAAGCTGTATTATAGAGCAATGGTAATGAAAATAGCTTGGTATAGGCATAAAAACAGACAGGTGGACCAATGTCCAAAGACCCCGATATCAATCCACACACCTATAAACACCTAATTTTTGACAAAGACGCTAAAAATACAAAATGGAAAAAAGAAAACATATTTTACAAATGATCCTGGTATAACTGGCTGTCAACATGTAGAAGAATGCAAATAGATCCATATCTATCACTAGGCACAAAACAAGTCCAAATGGACCCAAGACCTCAATATAAATCCATCCACACTGAACCTCATAGAAGAGAAAGTTGTGACGTCTGTGCCAGGACAAAGTCCGAGTATTGGGGGAAAGACTGGAGATTTATTTAAAAGCCGAAATGTCCGGTCGCTTGTGCTATGTGCATCTATCCAACTTTATTCATCTCCTTTATTCCAGGGAGAGAGCAGCCTTATATACACTTACAGCACAGTTGAAATGCCTCAGATGTAAGAGCACGTGGAGGAAGAGCTCGTGTTTTCCTAGGTGTAGTGGGGTGAGGCCGGGGCTGTAAGCCAGGACTAGAACACAGGATGCACCTGTGATTATTGGCTGACAAGCAACTAGAGACCCCGTGGGGGCTGGGACCCAAAAGAAAGTGGGAAATACACTTGAAAGCATAGGTACAGGAGATCACTTCCTAAATAGAACACCAGTAGCACAGACACTGAGAGCAACAATTAATAAATGGAACCCCCTGAAACTGAGAAGCTTCTGTAAAGCAAAGAACGCAGTCAACAAGACAAAATGGCTCCTTACAGAATGGGAAGAGATCTTCACCAACCCCATATCTGACAGAAGGCTGATCTCCAAAATATACAAAGAACTCAAGAAACTAGAAATTGAACTACCAAATAATCCAATTAAAAATGGGGTCCGTGTTGGGTGTTGATGGTGCATGCCTTTAATCCCAGCACTCAGGAGGCAGAGGCAGAAGGATCTCTGTTTGAGGCCAGCCTGGACTATAGAGCGAGTACCAGGATAGGCTCTCCAAAGCTACACTGAGAAACCCTGTCTTGGAAAGAAATGGGGTACAGATAAACAGAATTCTCAACAGAACAATCTCAAATGGCAGAAAGACACTTAAGGAATTGCTCAGCATCCTTAGTCATCAGGGAAATGCAAATCAAAACCACTCTGAGATTCCATCTTACACTGATCAGAATGGCTAAGATCAAAAACACAATGACAGCTTAAGCTGGAGAGGATGTGGAGAAAGGAGAACACTCCTCCATTGCTGGTGGGAGCGCCAACTTGTACAGCCACTGTGGAAATCAGTATGGTGATTTCTCAGAAAATTAGGGATCAACTTACCTCAAAACCCTGCAATACCACTGTTGGGCATATACCCAAGGGAGGCACAAGGACATTTGCTCAACTATGTTCATAACAACATTATTTGTAATAGCAAGATCTTGGAAACAACCTAGATGTCCAGCCTAGACACAGGGGTATGGGGGTGGAGAGGTGCCTTGGTGCTGCCTCAATGAGAAGATGGGACAGACTTAGTAGACTTCCTAGTGGAGGCCGTACCCTCTCCAAGGAACAGATGGGAGGAAGGGGAGAGGGGTGAGCAGGAGGAGAGGAAGGAGGGGAAAATGGGATTGGAATGTAAAAATTAAATTAATAAAAAAATTAGTCTTACCAGGCCATGCTGGCACACACCTTTAAACCTAACACTTGGGAAGCAGAAGCAGGTGGATCTCTGTGAGTTCAAGGCCAGCCTGGTCGACAGAGTCAGTTCCAGGGCAGCCAAGGCTACACAGAGAAACCCTGACTCAAAAAACAAAAACAAAACAAAACAAACAAAAAGACAGTCTCTAAAAATCTAGCCTCTATAAAACTTCAAAATCTCTTTAAAAGTTCACAGTCTCTCAACTGTGGGCTCCTGTAAAATAAATTACAAACTTCCTCATTCCAAGAAGGTAGAACCAGGGCACAGTCACAATCTGAAAAAGCAAAATCAGACTTCTGGGACTCACTCACAATGTTCCGGGTTTCTTCTAATGGTCTGCCACAGAACACATAGCTTGTCTTGTAGGCTCAGGCCAGCTCTACTACATACATAACTGCTGCTGTCCTTGGTGACTATCCTATGGACTGGCATCTCCAGAATGCTGGAGTTTCTTGCTGCAAGTAGGTTGCACTTTCACCAATAGCCTCTCTTAGGCCCTCTTCCTGGGACCGAGCAGAATTTCTCTTCATGACCCCTTCAGTCCTGGCCTTCAACTGTCCCTTTGTCTGTACCTTCACCGATGACCTTTCCTGGCCTCTCACAGTGCCCAAGCCTCAGCTGCTCGCTCTCCATGGCCCCTTCAAGCCTTCAAAATCACTACCTGAGAGATTCTTACAAGTAACCAAGTTCAGCTGCCAGCATAAAGTATAACCTAGGCCCCTCCTCAAACCCTTGCACTGACCTGAAACACTTTCCAGAAGATTTCCCCTCTGAGCTGGGCTTTTCTCACTAATCTCTCAGTTCCAGCTGACCTGCATCAATTGTCAGAGGAAAGCAATGTTTTCACCTTAGAGGCTTTGGTGTCTTGTTAATCAGTCAATTCTTCAGTACCAGCTGACCAGACACCACAGAGTCTTAATTCAAAATATGCAATGGCTCCAATAGAGTCTTTAAGTGACTCTCAAACTTCCCTCTGGAACTTCATAAGCCACGTCTCCATCATCTGTATTTCTCTCAAAATCTTATCTTCCAAGCTCCTACAGAACTGCTCACCCAGCTCTGAACACCCAATGGCTTTTCTAGCCCCGTGTGCCAAAGTTATTCCACAGGCCTCCAAAAAAGCATATGATCAGGTCTGTCACAGAAAATCCCCAGTGCCTAGTACTGATTTCTTTCTTAGTTAGGCTTAACTACTGCTGTAATGAAACACCTTGACCAAAAGCAACTTGGGAGGAAAGGGTTTATTTGGCTTTCATATCCCGAGTCACACAGTCCATTGAGGGAAACTAAGGCAGGAACTCAAGCAAGGCAGGAACTTGGAGGCAGGAGCTGATGCAGAGACCATGGAGAAGGGCTGCTTACTGTCTTGCTCCTCCTGCCTTTTTATTTTGTTTTATTTTAATAGAATCTAAGACTACCAGCCCAGGGGTGTCCTCACCCACAATGGGCTGGTCCCCGCTCCATCAGTCACTAATTAAGAAGACACTCTACAGGTCTGCCTACAGCCAGATCTTATGTAGGCAATTCTCAGTTAAGGTTATGAGACTGTGAGAATATGACCCTTCCAAATCAACCTTTAATCAAGCAGATACCCACAGGCTTGCTTACAGGCCAATCTGATTGGGACATTTTCTCAATTGAGGTTCCCTCTTCTGAGATGGCCCTAATTTGTGTCAGGTTGACATAAATGAATAAAAAATGTGTGGCCTCTGTGTAAGCCTGGCTGTCCTGGAACTCACTATGTAGATCAGGCTAGCCTTGAACTCAGAACTCCTCCTGTTTTAATTTTCAAAATGCCATGAAGAGAAGCCATTCCATGCAACAGGACTCACATGGCAGGTTTATTAGAAGAGGAGAGAGAAGGGGCAGAAAGGGGCAGAGAGAGGGGCAGAGACTGGTCCCTGGGGACAAGAGTGGAGCGAGAGAAAGGGAGAGAGGGTGGGAGGGCGAGAAAGATGGGGGTGAGGGGAAGGGAGGAGGGAGGGGAGTTAGAGGGGGGGGAGGAGTGAGATGGGCAGGACCCTTTTTAAAAGAGAGCATAGTGAATTGCACAGGTGGTGCTCTTAGTGGCTGCAGCTGAGGGTGTATCCTGTCAGATACCTGAATACTAGCATTCCTCCCTTTTATTATAAAGAGGTCAGGCATTAGGAAGGGGTAGCAGGTGAGGAAGGAATGATGATGATGCCATGTTCTCAAGACTACTTCCCGCTGACCTAAGGGGCATTGTTTATCTTTGGGGTACCTGGGAACACTGGGGTGCTGACCACGTGCTGGAGCAGCTGCCCATTTCACTTCACTGTCCAGGCTCTGTGGAACTACCAGGCATGGCCTGGACCTGGCAGAATGCTGTTCAAGGTGGATCCAAGTAGACTCCCTAGGGCCTAAAGCACCTGACACTTTCCTCCCACAATGTCACTGGACGTGTTTGGTCATCTTGCACCACCAGCCCTGTGGCCAATAGTCCTGAAACAATAGCTGATTAAGAATGTCCAGTGGCAGGTGTTGGTGGCACATGCCTTTAATCTCAGCACTCAGGAGGCAGAGGCAGGCGGATCTCTTTGAGTTCGAGGCCAGCCTGGTCTCCAGAGCGAGTGCCAGGATAGATAGGCTCCAAAGCTTCACAGAGAAACCCTGTCTCAAAAAACAAAAAAACAAACAAACAAAAATGAACCCCCTCTCCCCAGTGTTAGTGCTGCAAGCACTCACCACATTGTTGAATTGATGAGTGGTTGAATGTATCCCTAGACTACATAGAGTAGTTGGACTTTGTGCCTCTTAACCAGAAGCCATAGGTCCTTAGCTTAATGTACTAGAACTTGAGTGAAGCTGTAAATGGAGTCTGGGAGTCTGCAAACCTTAGAATCAGACTAAAAATTAACTATGTGTGCATTTGTATATAAATGCCCTACTTAGTTGTTAACATTTACTTTCACTACTATTTTTTAAAGATTTTATTTATTTATATGTTTACAGTGTTCTGGCATGTATACCTACACACTAGGAGAAGACACCAAATCTCATGACAGATGGTTGTGAGCTACCATGTGGTTGCTGGGAATTGAACTCAGGACTCTGGAAGAGCAGCCAGTGAGCTTAACCTCTGAGCCATCCCTCCAGCCCTACTTTTACTATTATTGATGTGTACCTGTGTGCATTTGTGTTCAGATCCCTGGGAGCTGGAGTTGCAGGCAATTGTAAATTGTCTGATGTGAATCCTGAGAACCAAACTCTGGTCCTCTGGATGAGCAGCACTCCTCGCTCCTGAGCTATCTCTCCAGCCTCCGATTAGTTTTGAATTTCTAAATTACATTTGTTTGCATATTATTTATTTTGGAGGGTGTGTGTACATGTTACAGCATGCTTGTGGAGGTCAGACGACAACTTGCAGGAGTGAGTTCTCTTCTTCCACCCTGTGGATCCTGGGAGTCAAATTTAAGCCTGCGTTGGTCAGACTTGGCAGCACATTTTACTAGCTTATCCATCTCCCTGGCCCAATTATTCCTTTTTTTGTTTGTGTTTTTTTATAACTTTTTGTATTAGAATGAAAATTATTTTACATGTCAATCCCAGGTGTGTTTTGTTTTTTGAGACAGGGTTTCTCTGTGTAGTCCTGCCTGTCCTTGTACTAGCTCTGTAGACCAGGCTAACCTTGAACTCAGAGATCTGCCTGCCTCTGTCTCCCGAGTTCTGGGATTAGAGATGTACACCACCACTGTCTCAACTCCCAATTACTCCTTTTTTTTGGGGGGGGGTCTTCGAGACAGGGTTTCTCTGTAGCTTTGGAGCCTATCTATCCTGGCACTCACTCTGGAGACCAGGCTGGCCTCGAACTCACAGAGATCCCCCTGCTTCTGTCTCCCGAGTGCTGGGATTAAAGGCGTGCGCCACCAACGCCCGGCCCAATTACTCCTTTTTAATTTACTTCCTATGTGCAGAACTTTTGCAGTGTTCTCACAAATGGAGAGATAGAGCCAAGCAGTGGTGAAACAGATGTGTTCTTTATCTCTCAGAAGTTTCATACGTGCCAATAATAACACAGCATAAAAAAGAGTATACCGCAGTTACTTTCACAGTAGGAAAAAGTCAGGAATGGGGATCTCTGAGGAGGGAGGGCAGAGGGATCTGTGTAGTGGCATCTTGTTCTGCCAATGGACTTGGGGTGGCGGCCACATCTTAAGGTGTGACTTTACTGTGTACAGACGTGACCCCTCCTAAGGAAGAGGAGAGGATGGCTCTTTCTCCTGGGTTGTGGTGGGAGCACCCTGAAGGGCAGAGGCTGCATCTTCAGGAGCAGGAAGGGTCACGCAGTTATTCACCATCATTGTGTGAGTGTTCCCCAAATAAATACCTATTATTTCTTTATCTGGGTATTTGTGGACTCCTTCAAACAGCCTTCAGATCTGAAGATAAAAACTGGGACCAAAGACCAGCATTCAGGCAGTGGGAAGGAATAGTGTGTCCCAAGACTAGTAACTTGTTCAGCTTGGCTGAAATACAAGGAATGCACACAGCAATAACAGATAAGGTTGGACTATCAGCAGAACTGGGTCTTGTTATAAAACTTCAAGCTAAGTATCTGGCTCCTCCCTGTGTCAGCTTTTCCATCTCAATAGCAGCATGAGGGAGAACTGGAGATATGCTCAGTTTGTAGAATACCTGCTTGGCATGCAGGAGGCCATAGGTTTATTCCCAGCATAGTGAATAACTATAACCCCAGAATTTAGGAGAGGGAGGCAGGAGGATGAGAGGTTCAAGGTCATCATTACACAGTGAGTTTGAGTCAAATGTGGGCAACCGGAAAGAGATCCTCTTCTAAAACCTCAAAGTCACGCAAAACAAAATAACAAGAACAAAACTCCGTATTTGACAAGAAAGGTTGCTTTTTAAGTTAATGTTTTTGAGAATTTCATATGTGGTATGATTCCCAACACCCTTCCTACTCCAAATCCTCCCATGCCCCATCACTCCCTCTCAAACTCATGATCTCTTCTATAATTATCATTGCATGTGGACACACACACACACACACACACACACACACACACACACACCCTACAGAGCCCGTTTAGTGTTGCACTTACACACATGTGCTCAGGGCTGACCCCTTGGGATAACCTGTCAGTATGTTTGTCTCTAGAGAAAACTGATGCTCCTCCTCTCAGCAGCCACAGTTTGCCAGTAGCTCATCAAGAGGTGGGGCCTCATGCAAGTCCCCTCATCCCTGTTGGCGTGCCTTGTGTTATTATGCAGACCTTGTTCATGAATGAAGCATCTCTGGCTTTAACAATCTTCCTGCTCCTTCTTCCAATGTTTCCTAAGCCTTAGGTGTTAAGGGTTGCATTGTAGACGTTTGGGGGTCCTCCCTTTGTATTGTTGGCCAAGGTGGTCCAAGGTTGCTCTCTTTTTAAGATCCAGATTAGCTGTCACAGTACTTAGATGCTAAGGAGGGGCTTTACCGCCCTCTGTCAGAGAAACTGAAACCCAAAGGAGTTCTCAAACTGAGTACAGGGCAGGGTCAGAATGGGACTGCCTGGCTGAGATCAGATTTCTATTCCTCTTTCCTCCTGGGCTCTGTGGAATCTAAAGTCACATTAATGTCACCTCTCTAGAGCCTGGAACAAGTACCTCCTTTGGGCGGGAATACAGCTTACCATAACAGACTGTCTCTGTTCCTCAGCCTCTCTACGAACTGCCACTTCTGCAAGCTGGCTAACATTCTAAGTAAGATGCGATGTGTCCAAAACAAACAAAAACAAACAAACAAACAAACAAAGCATTGGGCTGGGGTGCATGCAGGATTTTGGAATTGTTTTTGGTGTGTTTTTGTTTTGTTTTGTTTGTTCTTGAGACGGTATCTCTGTATATAGACCTGGCTCTCCTGAGACTCCTTATGTAGACCAGGTTGCCTTTGAACTCAGAAGTCAGAGATTCTCCTGCTTCTACCTCCATAGTGCTAAGATTAAAATCCTGTTCTACCACCATGCTGGGTCAGGATTTCCAGATGTCATGCAACATGATCTCAGGGAAGTAAGCCCTCTTCCCTCTCTGCACCTGTTGGACTCCTTGTATAAATCTTGTGAGTTGCACTCCATTGCTTTTCCTGGTGTGGACCTTAATTAGGATAGAGCATATAGTTAAAATGTACATTCTAGGACAGGAAGATGGCTCAGTGGCACTTGCTGCCAAGCCTGAAAACTTGAATTTGATTCCTGATTCCCACATGGTGGAAAGAGAAAACTAATTCCCACCAGTTGTCCTCTGATCTACACATACACAGAGAGAGAGCAGTAAGGGGGAGAGGAAATAAAGAGGAGAGAGAGAGAGAGACAGAGAGAGAGAGACAGAGACAGAGACAGAGACAGAGACAGAGACAGAGGGCTGGAAGTGTAGTCATGTAGTCATGCCTTTACCCCAGTGTTGGGAGGTAGAGGCCGGCAGATCTGAGCACCAGACCAACTTTGGCTGCATAGTGAGACTGTTTCAAAAATAAAGAGGGTGATTGAAACAAAGTAATTTTTTTAATTGGTTGAATTGTTCCTTCTTAATATTTACTAAGTATTGGTAAATACCTGGGTACTCATTATAGGCTAGACCTATCTAGGTGCTGGAGGATACAGAAATGAACAAAACAAGCAAAATCCCCATTCTTGCCAGCCATTGGTGGCACACGCTTTTAATCCCAGAACTCTGGAGGCTGAGGCAGGTGGAACCGTGAGTACTAGTCTACAGATCAAGTTCAAGGATGGCCAGTGTTACACAGAGAAACTTTGTCTCCACACGCCCCCACCCCCGCCCAAGCCTCATAAGTTAACATTGGGTATGACAGGCATAATGAAACGTCTGTAATTCAATCACATGGGCGACTCAGTCAGTATTACTCTGACTTGGGATCATCTTGGGCTACATAGCCAGTACCCGGGCAGCAAGACTTCATGTCCAAAATACATAAAGGACTTGGAAGATGGCAGTCAATGAAGACCCAAGTGGACCCAAGTGCAGACTCCACTCTAGTGAAAAGCTAGGCCAGGGGCCTGTAATCCCAACTCTGGGGAGGTGGACACGGCAGAATCCCAGGACTTGCTGGTTTGCTCAGAAAACAAAGTGAAGGGCTGACATAGCCCAGTGAATAAACTGCTTGCTGCCCGAGCATGAGGACCTCAGTTGCTAGCCCCAGAATCGACATGAATAAAGGGTGCAATGGCACATGCCTGTAATCAAAAGCTCTGGGGGAGCAGCCAGGGGGGACTGAAGAGATGGCTCAGAGGTTAAGAGCACCGACTGCTCTTCCAGAGGTCCTGAGTTCAATTCCCAGAAAAAAAAAAAAAAAAAAAAAAAGAACCATGGGGTCTTGCAGGCACTAGCTTACAAACAAACAAAAAACAAAAACCGGTGAGCCCCAGGTTCAGTCTCTCAAAAGCTAAGGTGGAGAGCGACGGAAGACAGCAAACATCAACCTCTGGACACACACTTTGCACATACACGCACACACACGCGCACACGCACACACACGCGCGCACACGCACACAGCGGTGGTAAATAGGTGTCCGCTAGGCTCCCGTGACGTCAGGCGGTTCTGTGACACGGCTCCTCTGTGACGCCAACAGCGGGCAGGTCGCAGACGCCAGGGCTGAGTCGGCCGCGCCGCCCGGGGTTCACGCAGGGTCCGACCCCGCGGCGCGCGGCAGCTGAGGGAGGGCCGAGGGCTTTGGCTGCTGCGGCGACTTCGGCTTCCCGGGGTGGGGGCAGCCCCAGGTCAGGATGCGGCGGAGCCACCGCCCAGGCTCGGCCGCATCCTCTCACAATCACGCACCCGACTTCTACAGCGAGAACAGCAATAGTTCCCACAGCGTGACTTCGGGGGACAGCAATGGGCGCCGGTCCCCTGGGCCGGAGCTCGAGCAGCCCGAGGGCAGAAGGGCCCGGGGCTCGAGCTGTGGTGAGCCCGCCTTAAGTCCAGGAGTGCCCGGAGGAGACACACGGGCAGGAAGCTCTCGGCCGAAGCCTGCGCCTCGGAGCCACAATGGCCAGACCGCCTGTGGCGCGGCAACCGTGAGGGGCGGGTCCTCGGGTGCGGGCGGGGTCGAGCCTGGGGGCGAGAGGGCGGGGCGGGCGCGCGGGGCGGGGCCCGGCGCGGGCCTGGGAGCAGTTCCGACCTGGCGCCTGAGGGCCCGTGCTCAAACGAGTCCCCGAGGCCACGCAGTGCCAGGGCCGGTCCCGGGAGGGGGCGGAGGAGATCCTGTGACCGCGCCTGGCTGAGGAGGCGCCACGGCGCCGGCGTGAGTGGCAGGCAGCCCGGGACCCGGGCCCGGGCCCGGGCTCGCCCGGCTGCTCGCGGGCTCAGGCCGGGGCTTGTTCTTCCGCGGACCGAGGCTCTCCCGCCCCGCATCTGGGGGTGCGCAGGGAGCGCGGCATAGGCGCGCGGCGGGACCACGGCCTGCCCAGCGGTTTAGCACTAGGCTCAGGAGCCTGCGCCCGGGCCCCGGGGGAAATGCGGGTCCGTGGTGCACAGCACCTCAATGGAGCCCTGGGCTCCCACAGAACCGTGTGGATCTTCCGCAGTCTTGGAGGAGCAGCTCAACCTTATCCCGAGCCTGGATCTGAGGCAGGAGATGCCTCCGGTGCGGGTGTCCAAGAGCTTCCTGAGTACGAGCCAGACCAGCCCCCTCCCCTCTGACTGGCACTCGGAACCCCAGTCAGTTCTCCTGCCCGAGACTGGGTCCCAGAGTCCAGCCCGATCCCCTCTGACCTTGGCACTCGGAAGCCCAGTTCTCCTTCCCCGGCCCGGGTCCGAGTGTCCGGCCTCAGCTCGTTTTCCCAGCCCACCCTCGCCTCCTGAGCCCCCGGACCTCACCCCGCGGCCCTCCCGAGCCTCCCTGAACCTGCACCACCCCTCCCTCATAGCGCGTCCTCTCTGAACGGCTTCTCCTGTCCCCGTCCCAGACCTCCTCTTTCAGGTGCTGAGCGTATTGTTATCGGTGGCAGGAGACGCGCTGGTCAGTGTGTACAGGTCAGAGCAAGGAGGAGCAGGGATGGCTCAGGGAAGGGCAGCAGGGCTGGGCCCCACCAAGGCTTGAGCTTATTCGTGTCTGGTTGAGTCGAGTTCCCGGGAACTGGGTCTAGGATCCTGGGGTCGAGGCGAGGGTGGGTTAGGGCCTCAGAGCATCAGCTTCTGTCACGGTTTCTCAGGGAGGTCTGCTCCATCCGCTTCCTGTTAACTGCTGTGACGCTCCTGAGCGTCTTTCTGGCAGGTGAGGAGCTTCGATTCCCTGGGGTCCCAGCTCTGCAGGTTTGCAGCCAAATCCAGCTCGCATGTCCCTGTGCCCCTCAGCTCACTCTAGTGACCCCTGCTTGGTCTCTCACAGTCCTTGTGCAGCCCCAGCCACCATCCCAACCCCTTTGCTTTCCTCCGTGTCCCTTTATACCAGAGAATGCCCCTTCTCTTTCTCCAGCACTCTGGTGGGGTCTCCTGTATCTGGTCCCCGCTTTAGAGAATGTGAGTTGGGGAGACTATGTCCCCAGGTGGGGTGGAGGTTGTGTGGGTGGGTGGGGCATCACTGGGCTGCTGGGAGTGGGCAGTATAGGAAGCTTTGGGTATAATATCCAGAGGCCAACGGAGAATGGGAGGGAAATGGGAGTAGTTCTCAAGAGGGAGGCCGCGTGAGTCTAGCCACGCCTTGCAGACTTGGGAGAAGCTTGCTTATTTGTCCCTCCTTATTTGTCCCTTCAACAGGAACCTAAGGAGATGCTGACTCTAAGGTGAAAGGGCAGCTGGGGTGGGATGTGGGCAGCTCTGAAATCTATCTATGGGGGCCAGGGACAGGTAGCTAACCACATGGTGCCTACCGCCTCCCCCCCCACGCCTTGTAGCCAATACCACCAGCGTGTGTACTCCCAGGGCCAGCAGCTGCAGCAGCTCCAGACAGAACTGAATAAACTCCACAAGGAGGTGTCCAGCGTTCGTGCAGCTCACAGTGAGGTGTGTCCCTGCGTTGGTTTGGGGGGTGGGTGTAGGTATTCGCTCTGCGTTCACTCAAGGCTGCACTTTGGAACTACCACAGCCTGGGTTCTGAGACGAATCTTCGCTCCAGATACCCACAGTGGGGACTCTTTTTCTAGGCCCTTAAGGTCCTATCTCTGAGTATTGAGTTACTGAGAGGCAGGCCCACTGTAAACTAGCCTGCAACCCTCCTGTCCCACCCTCTGAGTCTTTAGAGAGTGGCCAAGCTCGTGTTCCAGAGGCTGAATGAGGACTTTGTGCGGAAACCCGACTATGCACTGAGCTCTGTGGGTAAGACACAAATATGTGGAAGGAACTTGGACTCCAGGTCATAGACAACTGTGTTAATGCGAAAGTGACTTCTGCCTGTTCTAGGAGCCTCCATCGACCTGGAGAAGACATCCAGTGACTATGAGGATACCAACACTGTCTATTTCTGGAACCGCCTGAGCTTCTGGAACTATGCACGCCCACCCTCAGTCATCCTGGAGGTGGGCCTGGAACCAGGGTGCTGGGGATGGGACCAAAGGGCAAGAGCCAGGGTAAGAGCAAGAATCAACTTGGTAGAGGCAGGACTGGAGTTGAGGTCAGTTTGGCATCAGGAGGTGCCCCACTGGAGGCAGGGTCTGGCATGGTGTGGGAAGGCTCCTGCCAAGCCAAGGATGAAGTTAAACTGAAGAGAATTGTAAACTCTGGGGACTTAGCATTGCCTCACACGACTAGGCAAGAACCAAGGGAACAGGCAAAGCTCTGGGCTGAGAAGCTCTAGGGCAAGGTCTTGCTATCCAGCTCAGGCTGCTCTCCAATTCTCAGTACTGTCTGGTCTCCAGTTCGTTATATGTTCTGATGGTCTGCCCAAACCCCTGCAGCCAGATGTGTTCCCTGGAAACTGCTGGGCTTTTGAAGGTGATCAAGGCCAGGTGGTGATCCGACTGCCAGGTCATGTGCAGTTAAGCGACGTCACCCTGCAGCATCCTCCACCCACTGTGGCACACACTGGAGGAGCCAGCAGTGCACCCCGGGACTTTGCAGTCTTTGTAAGTGGGGCCGAGGCCAGGAGGTGGGGAAGTTTTAGAAACCCCTAGGTAGTGGTGAGAAGCATTGCCGGCATTTGTCATTGTTTGTTCATCTATAAGCTGGACATACTCACAGGCTGCTGCAGGTTGTAAGTTTAGCATCCCTGGTACTAGGATGTCCTGGCTGTTACTGGTTTCTTCAAGCCTACATTCCACAATGCACCACCTACATTAGAATGTGAACAGGACCCATGTAGCTGTTGAACATGTATGTAGAAGGCCTGAGCAAAGCAGTTTCCCCTCCCTTCCTGTGTCTCACGGGGCTCCTCCATATACTCTTCACCCACCAGGGGCTCCAGGCTGATGATGAGACTGAAGTGTTCTTGGGAAAATTCATCTTTGATGTGCAGAAATCTGAAATTCAGACTTTCCATCTACAGGTGTGTTTATCTCTGGGGGTGCTAACATGGGGGCAGTGAACACTGATGGGGAGGACAGTCTTGAGAGCAGTTGTTGGCATGATCCATTTGTTTCCCCAGAATGACCCTCCATCAGCCTTCCCTAAGGTGAAAATTCAGATTCTAAGCAACTGGGGCCATCCACGTTTCACATGCTTATATCGAGTCCGTGCCCATGGTGTGAGGATCTCAGAGTGGGCAGAGGACAATGCCACAGGGGTCGCTGGGGGACCCCATTAAAAATGCTGATGGTTGAAGCAGAATTGAGATTTGTGCTAAAGAAAACTGCTTCAGAGTTGGGAGGTCACCTTTTGGGGAAAGCTCTGCCTATGGCAGGTCAGTATGGCAGAATATGCCCCTCAACACATCCTCTTTTCCTGGAAAAGTCCAGAGTCATATAGTAGCAAAAGTTGATGTTTCCAGTGTCTACCATATGCAAGAGACAGTGTTGTGGACATTCTACACCGTACAAGATGCAGCTTGATCCTCAATACAAAGAAGGAAACTGCTAGTGCAACTTGCTCCACTCACGCTAGTGAAGAGTTACACAAGAATGGGGCCTTCCTCAAGAGGCATCCTTCCCTCTTCAGCTGGAGAACTATCATGTCGCTAAAGCCACACGTCAACTCAAATCTCTACCCCAATAACGGGGAAACTCTCCTCTGGCAAACAGTGAAAAGCTAAGTTCTGAAAACTTCTAGGAAATCTTTGAGTCAAAGCTGACCTAGGCTTGGTAGCCCTCATGCAGTTGGTCATTCCTAGGACCTTAGGTGGTCATCTGACGTCCATCTGATCTAAGTCTTCGCTGGAATGGTGAAAAGAACTAGGGGTGGAAAGTACAAACAGGCAGTCAAGTAAGTCGAGTTCCTAGGGTGGGAAAGGGCCTCACATGAGCAAAGACAAGCACTATTTATCTTGGATGTTGGGATCCTTCCTACTGATATGTGAAGCAGATCACTTATTATTCACCTATTTAAATTAGGGTGATAGTATTTTGTCATTTGAAAAAAGCACTTACACCAAGTATTTTCAAAACCTAAGATTTCGGGGCTGGAGAGATGGCTCATTGTTAATACTGGCTGCCCTTCCAGAGGACCCGAGTTTGATTCCCAGCAACCACCTATAACTCCAGTTCTAGGGAATCTAATGCCCTCTTCCAGCCTTCTCAGGCACTAGGCACACATGTGGTATATTCAAGCAGGCAGAACACCCAAACACATGAAAATTCAACAAAAGGTAAGGTTAGGACAGGTGGGATGTCTCAACAGGGAAAGACCACCAAGCCTAACAATTGGAATTTAATCCCTGGGTCCCATATGGTAGAAGAAGAGAAACAACTCCAGGGATGTCTGTCCTCTGCCCCCCACATGCTGTGGCACTTAACACACAAAAAAATATACTAAAAATACTTAAGGATCATTAAGATGACTCAAGTGGGCTAAAGTGGGCTTACCACCACCAAGTCTATGACCTGAATTCAGTCTCTGGGACCCATACAATAGATAGCCAAGTCTCACAGGTTGTCTTTTCAACTCCATGTGCACATACAAAATAAATGTAATAGGAACAAATTAAAACTAAGGTTAAAAATAGAACTAAGGGCTGGATATGGCAGCGCCCAGATGCTTTTAATTCCAGCACTCAGGAGGCAAAAGTAAGGGGATTTCTATGAGTTTGAGTGCTACATAGACCCTGTCTCAAAAAAAAAAAAAAAAAAAAAAAAAAAAAAAAAAAGAAAAGAAATAGAACTAAAGATCGGACATAGTGGTGCACACCTTTACTCCCAGCACTTGGGAGGCAGAGACCAGGGCAGGTGGATTGATGGAGTGGATAGAGTATCAGTTTGCCTAGTCTGCAAGACCCCATGGCCCTGGTTTCAGTTCTCAGTGCACATAAACAGAAGCCAGAGGAATCAAAATCCTTAAGACTTTTCATACATTTTCACCATCTAAGGCTGGCCTAGAACTCACTATGTAGCCCAGATTAGCATAAGGTTCAAGGCATTACTCCTGCCTCAGGCACTCCAGTGCTAGGACTGCAGACATGAACCACCTCAGTCAGTTTCTGTTCATACTTTTTATAGATGTCTAAGTGTGCACACCATTGTTAGTGCGGGCGGAGTTCAGAGGACAGCTTTGTAGAGTTAATTTTCTCCTTCCGCCTTTACGTGGATCCTATAAGTAAAATTCAGGTTGTTAAACTTGTACAGCAAGCACTTAATCCAGCTAGCAATCACACAAGACCCTGTAAGTTTTTTGTACTCTAACTGTATTGGAACATGTCCTTGAACTCTACAGCCCCCTACGTACACTCAAAGATAAGATAAGTGGTAGAGCCTGATTCAAACATGGCTTAGGCCCTAGGCACAATTCCCAGTACCAAACAAAACAAAACAAATGCAGCCACTGAGGGAGTATTTATTATCATTGATATATGGATACATTTTTAAAAGCAGATTAGCATTTATAAAAAATAAAATTTTCATATTGCATATAAAAACATATGAAACAGTAACAGCTAAGGGAAAAATAATTTGAACATGTTGAAAAGAACAGCAGAATGAAGACTCTTGACACATATAGCCATGAACAGGCTACTGAGAATGAAGTCAGTGTATGAAATGATTCCTAGCCTTACCTATGGAAATAAATTCAAACTGAAAATGAGATCTGGGTGAGGAAGGTGACCAAGGGTTAACAAATGGAATGAGTGGGACTATGACTTTACAGAAGGTAACCTGTAATATCTGCTAAAATTTTAAATACCCTCTGTGAGCTATCATTTCCATATCTAGAAGCCAATTCCTCAAAAATGAGTAAGCAGAACAAAACAAACCTAGGGGAATTACTAAATTCTGGTATAAGAGAGTAACAGGAGACAAGGCAGTTTGGATAAGGCATCCAAAATAAATGCAAACCAGATACAAATAGCTCATGTGATCCCTTAGAAGATGTTCTGTCTGATCTGAAACTCAGAGAAGAATTTAAGTCCACATCACAATCACAGCAATCTTCTTGACCCAGACTTCCATGTGTTGGGATTATAGCCATGAGCTACCAATCTTTATTTCCATTATCTATCCCCCCACCCCACCCCCTACCCCCCCCAAACCCCCTTGCAGGGTTTTCTCTGTGTAACAGTCCTGGCTGTCCTGGAACTCGATTAGAAGACTAGGTTGGCCTCTGCCTCCCAAGTGCTGTGACTAAACGTGTGCACCACCTGCCCAGCCCATTATCTATATTTATATGATATTGATATTTGAAACAATTTTTCCTTTGTTTTTGTTTTGTTTGTTTGCTTGTTTTGAGACAGGGTTTCTCTGTGTAGCCCTAGCTGTCCTGGAACTGGTCTCAAACTCGGAAATCCTCCTGCCTCTGCCTCCTGAGTGCTAGGATTAAAGATGTGTGCCATCACACTCAGTTTTGAAATAATGTTTTAGGGGTTGGAGAGATGGCTCAGAGGTTAAAGGCACCCACTGCTCTTCCAGAGGTCCTGAGTTCAATTCCCAGCACCTACATCACAGCTCACAAAATTGTAACTACAGGATCTGACACCCTCACACAGACATATATGCAGGCAGAACACTAATGCATATAAAACAAAACTGAATAATTTTAGATCTCTATGAATTCGAGCCAGCCTGATCTACAGAGTGAGTGCCAGTACAGGCTCCAAAACAATACAGAGAAACGCCCCCCACAAAAAACTTTAAAATATCTCTGCCTCCTGAGTACTGGGATTCAAGTTGTGCACAACCATGACTTACTGGCAGATTGAGTGAAATTTTACTTCTGCATTTAAAAGTTCCCTCCTCCCTGCAAGAGAAAATCTGTTTTTCTAAACCAGGCATTAAGTGCACCATAGATCCATCTACTCCATAAGCTGAGGAAGGAGAAGCTCTTGAGTTCAGAGTCTGAAGCCAGCCTGCATAATGTGGTGAAGATGGGTCCCTCCTACAAAATTTTCCTACAATATACATGTTTAATCTCTAATATTAAAAAAAAAAAAAACCATTAAGCTGGACATACTGGTCATGCTTATGATTTTAGCACTTGGGAGGTGAGGGTAGGAGGACTAGGAATTAAAGTCATCCTTGGTTACACATGTAGCTCAGGGACAGCCTGATGAAAACCAGGCACAGTAGCACAAGTCTCTAATTCCAGCATCCATGAGGTTGAGGCAGGATGGTAAATTGCAGGCCAGCTTAGACTACACAAGTGTTCCCAAAAAACAGTGGAACACAGCTAGTCCTAGAGGTCTAATAGTCGTCACTCTACAGTGAAATGTGTCATTCTCTCAACTTTTCCACCTCTTATGAGGCATAGCACCTTCCATCTTATCCATGTTCCCAGCTCAGCTCCACTCGGAGGATGGACAACCACACGCTTACTTTATATTCAAACTTCGTGTTTGCAAAGTGAGTTGACCCAATTTGCTTGGATAGGATTACCAGACCAGGGGTAACCTTTCACTCAACAAGCCCAAGGTCAACAAAGACTTAGGTCAAAGTAAGGCTATCTTACTTACACCGGCCTGTAACCTCGAGAAAGAGGTCTTTCCTGAATGGTGTCAGGCACAGGTAGGTAGTCAAGAGCAGCAAAAGCAGAAGTAAGTATCAAAGTATCAACTATAAAGTGAGAAGAATGTGCAGGTTTGGTCCATGCCTGGAGGATGGTACCAGCTGAAATAGATGGGTCACAGCCTACTCTCCCAGGAAACCTATGCCTGGGGGGGCTGTGCAGGGACCTTGGCTGGAGCTGGAGGTGCCTTCAATGGGGCCCAACCTTGGGCTTTGAAGTAGGAAACCAGCTGAGTAGGCACTTCTGCAAGTACAGTCTGTGCCAGTGTCTCCCGTGGAGCCTGTCAGAAGAAGAAAGGCAAGTTCAATGAGGGCCTGTAGGTCTCCCAGGGTCTACATCTTACCCCAAATTCAACCTTGCCAGACTGATGAAAAGGCTTTATCTGCTGGACCTCAACTCCATTCTCATCACCCTGCAAACTCTTCCCATACTCACATTCTGAAATCGTCGATAGGGCACAAACTGTACTATGTCACGGGAAGCTGCTTCTCCATAGCGAGTACGAAGAGGGCCACCATCAGCATCCAGCTGCTCCATGACCTCAAAGTCAGCACCACCCACGCCCACAATGATCACTGACATGGGCAGCTTTGAGGCTTGCACCACAGCCTCACATGTGGCCTCCACGTCTGTCACAGCGCCGTCAGTCAAAATCAACAGTACGAAGTATTGCTAGAGAAAAGTTCATATACTGAGGAAAATTCTCTTTCCCAACCCCTCCCAACAAACCAGGCACACATTCCCACTAATGAGATGGCCCCCATGATACAGTCCTCGCCACCTCAGCACCACAGCTATCCGTAGCTCTTACCGAGGCAGTCCTCTGCTGTGCCGCCTGGGCTGCAAATCTAGCCACATGGTTGATGATGGGTGCAAAGTTGGTAGGGCCATAGAGACGAACTTGGGGCAATGCTTGGCGGTAGGCATCTACAATACCCTGGATGCCTACAAAGAACAACAGAAAATTCTGAAGTTGTAGACCTTAGACCTCATGGGATTAAGTAAGACCTGAAATCTGTCCATCTAGACCCAGAAGATTTGGAAACCTGAAAGTGTTTTACCCTTGTCACTCAGGACACAGTTCTATCCAACAAATGAAATTAAAAGGCGCCAGACAGTGGTGGCGCACGCCTTTAATCCCAGCCCTTGGGAGGCAGAGGCAGAGGCAGGTGGATCTCTGTGAGTTTGAGACCAGCCTGGTCTGCAAGGGCTAGTTATAGGACAGCCCCCAAAGCCATGGAGAAACCCTGTCTCAAAAAATCAAAAGGGCAAAGACAACAGGACTTGATATAAAGAATATCTTGTATTAAAACTAATATTAAAAGTTATTTTCTGAACCAGTGGTGGTGGTACACACCTCTGAACTCAGCCCCTTGGGAGGCAGAAACAGAGGCAGAGGCAGAGGCAGATGGATCTCTGATTTGGGGGCCAGCCTGGTCTTCAAAGTGAGTTCGAGGACAGCTAGGGCCACACAGAGAAACTGTCTCAAAAAAAAAAAAAAAAAAAGCATTTTTCTGAACTGGGAGAATGGTTTAGCCTGGTTATGTTAGTACTTTGGAAACTGAGCAAGAGGATTGCTATGAGTATCAAGAGAGCCTGGCATACACAGTAAGACTCTTAAGGAAATAAGACCAGCGAGATGGCTCAGCAGGTAAAGAGCTTGGTGTACAATCCCAGTGACATGAGTTCTATCCACAGAACTACACAGAGATAGAGGGAGACAACTGACCCCACAAAGCAAGATCCACCTGCCTTGTACTCCCAAAAGCTAGGGTTAAAGGAGTGAACTACCGTGCCTAGCCTGGGTCACAAGTTAGAGGCTAGCCTGCATACTTCTAGGCCATCCCAGGGTACAGAGAGTCTCTGTCAAGAAGGGAAAGAAAAAGTTTGACAGACTAAGAAGACAATATAGATTTGAACATATATATGTAATATATTCTAGGGTTATAAAAGAAAGGGGACTATGAGGTAGAAGGAAAAGGTCTTAAGGTACAAGATAAGGTAATGGAGCCGGGCAGTGGTGGTTCACTCTGTAACGATAAATCTTTCCGCCAAGCCGCCTGGGCCCTGCCGCCACATGGTTGCCCAAAATAACACACAGAGATTAATATTAGGTACAATGATGCTGCTCAATGACTAGGATTTCTTAACTGTAAGATTAGTCTTAATTATCAACCATAACTATTAATCTATATATTTACAAGACTTATCTAATAGAGGACGCCTGTCTTCCTTGCTGCCACATGGATACTCTCCCTCAACTACATTTCCCAGAATAATCCTTGATTCCTACTCCTACTTATCTTGCTTTCCTATTGGCTAACAGTGCTTTATTCATAAACCAATAAGACAAACATATACAGAAGGACCTCCCCCATCATCACTCCTTTAATCCCAGCACTCAGGAGGCAGGGACAGGTGGATCCCTGGGTTCCAGGCCAGCCTGTTCTACAGAGTGAGTTCCAGGACAGCCAGGGTTACACAGAGAATCCCAGTCTCAAAAAACACCAAACAAAAAGGCAATGGAATATGTGACATGAAGCAAATTGGGGTACTATTTGGAAGGGAGGGCTAGGGGTGTAATAAGAAGATATACGTGATATATATGTGTGTGAATAGCACAGACCTATAATCAACAGTTGGGAGGTGGAAACAGGAGATTCAGTTTGAGACTATTGTGAACTATAACAAGAACCAGACTCAAATGCCAAAAAAAAAAAAAAAAAAAAAAAAGGCCATAATAAAACAATCATATGCTGATGAAGGTTTAATAAAAGTAATCAGGGTCTGGGATATAGCTCTGTGGTAAAGCAAATTACCTAGTCCCTCAGTAACATAGAATTATTTAAATACAAAAGAATGGCCTTGATTTTAGGAAACATACTTAAGTATTTGGGGTGAAGAGCTATGTGAACGACACTGGGCACAAAGTTGATGGAGGCCAACGTGTTCTGTATACCATTATCAAATACTCCAGGGAAAGGGACTTTTAAAGCCAAACTCAGAGGCAGTGAGGCCTCTGGGGTTAAGGCAGTTGTCACCAAGCCTGACTACCTGAGTTCCATCCCCAGGGACCACATGGTAAAAATAAGAAGACTTCCAGAAAGTTGTGCAATGATGCTCATGAACATACACATATACACTGAATACACATAATTTAACTTTTTAAAAATGTAAACTCTGCTGGGCACTGTGGCGCACACCTTTAATCCCAGAAACTAGGGAGGCAGAGACAGATGGATCTCTGTGAGCTTGAGGCTGGCCAGGTCTACAAAGAGAGTTATAAGACAGCTAGGACTATTGCACAGAGAAACCCTGTCTTAAAAGGAGGAGGGAAGGATATATAACCCCTTCTCTTCCTCCCTCCCTCCCTCCCTTACCCCTCACCCAACTACCCTGTAGCTCCAATGACTCCAGAATTCCTGTGACTGCTGTAACTTTTCTCTAAGGCTGATGTTTTGTTTTGAGCCATGCTTATGTTATTTAGTCTTCTGTGACTGCTGTTAACTTTTCTCTAAGGCTGATGTTTTGTTTTGAGCCATGCTTATGTTATTTAGTCTAGCCTTGACCTCTAATTTCCCCACTTGCACTTCAAGTGCTTAAGATTACACTGGCTTCCAAATATGGTTTTACATCAAAATACAAAGTGAGAAGAAATTTTTAGATTGAAGCCATAGCCTTGTGTGGTGCTCACACCTGCAATCTTAGCACCTACATGGTTGAGGGAAGAAGGATCACCTGGTGCTCAAGGCTAGCTTTGGTTAGTGAGTTCTAGAACAGTCCAGGTGAGGGTGAGATCCGGAGCTGGAGCAAAGCAGCATGAACTGCTCTTCCAGAGGACCTGAGCTGGATTCTTAGCACTCAAACCAGGAGGCTCACAACCACATGTAACTCCAGCTACAAGAGATCTGTTACCTCTGGTCTCTGTGGGCACCTGTACTTACATGTACACACCAACACACAAATAGACACCCATACATACAAAGAAAAATAAAAATAAGAAGATCAGATGAGATCAGGTCAATTTTTTTTTTTTTTCACTTTAACTTGGTGCTCACGTGGAAGTGCTGGCAAGACCCAAATCTTGGGTCTTTTGTTTGTTTGTTTGTTTTTGTTTTTGGAGACAGGGTTTCTCTGTGGCTTTGGAATCTGTCCTGGAACTAGCTCTTGTAGACCAAGCTGGCCTCGAACTCACAGAGATCCACCTGCCTCTGCCTCTGCCTCTGCCTCCCAAGGGCTGGGATCAAAGGCGTGCACCACCAATGCCCCGGCTTTTTGTTGTTGTTGTTATCTCAACCAAGTTTTTATTGCTCTAGCAACTGCAAAATATACAAATTTCTGAAAGGTGTGTCCTGTTTAAAAGCTTGCAAAGCTTCTTCCCAGGCCCTTGAGAGAGACAATTACACAGAACATGAAGAAGTCATCAATCACACATTGAAAGGCCCCAAACCAATGGATAGTTAAACCCAATCTATACAGCTTTCTAGTTTTAGGCTTCCTTATACATATTTGATAAGTAAATAGCTATCAAAATAATAAAAAAATAATTTTCAAATATTACAAATGAAAATATCATTGGTGTGATTCCAACAGTTTTTCTTCTCATAAATGAAGCAATGCCCAGCTTTTTAATACATTTTTTAAAGACTTATTTTGTATGAGCATTGGTGTCTGAACTGCATGTATGTCTCTGCAAGGGTGTCAGAGCTCCTGGAACCCCAAATCTTGGGTCTTTACAAAGAAGCTTGGAAAGTTCCCATAAATAACTACCTACCCTGGCTGGGGATGTGTCTAGTCACAGATTGTTTTCCCAGTGTATAGAAAGCTCTGGACTACACCCTTAGCACAGCAGGCAGTGACAGCCCACCTAGCCCTTTTCCATGTTTTCATTTGAGAACACGTTGCCCAGGCAGGTCTTGAACTTTTGATTCTCTTGCCCCAGCCCCTCTGCCACTAGCCCCAGGTAACTTTAGTTTTATTTTAAAACCAAAGCACAAAGAGGTAAGCAACTTGCCCAAGGCCATCAGTAATAAGATGAATTTAACCCCACTGGGCTAGCTCTGACCTCCACTCCTCTGTACAAAGAAGCAGGCTCCTCCCTCCTAGTCCCCTCTGCCCAGGAACACTCACTCCCAGTGTGAGACTGTGTCTCACTGGAGAATGGGGAATTACCTGCACAGTAGGGATTACTGGGATTGAAGTTCAAGGCAAATTCATGTGAGACCTGAGGGCAAGAATGAAAATGACTCAACCAGGTATGGGTTACCTCCAGTATTAGCTAGCACACAGGAGACTAACACTTGAAGATTTCAAATTTAAACCTAGCCTGAGTTATATAGTGAGACCAATTTCAAAAAGCAAAAAAGGAAAAACAAAACCCCAACAAAAACCCCAAAAAGGCTGGGTATAGGAGTTTATGCGTTTAATCCCAGCACAGAGGGACATTAGGATTTCAGTACCTTTGGGGCAGTCTGAACAAAAAACAAAAAGCCAAACAAAAAAAAGAGAGAGAGAGAGAGAGAAAAATGACAATCTTTCTTTCCACCTTCCCCTTGTTCCCCTTTTTTGCCTCCTGAGCCCCTCCCTAACACACACTCCAAACAGGGTCTATGTAAACCAGGCTTGTCTTGAACTCAGAGAGATCCACTTGCCACTGCCTCCCAAATGCTGGGTTAAAAGTTGTGAGCCACAACACCCAGCAAAGATTTCATTTTATTTCCAACAGGATTTTTTCGGTGTTGCCTTGGCTGGTCATTACATACACCAGGCTAGCCTCAAACTCACAGAGATCCACCTGCCTCTGCCTCTTGAGTGCTGGGATTAAAGTTGCGCGCCACCATGTCTGGCAATCAGAAGAATGCATTGGGTTCCCTTTGAGGCCAAGCTCCAGGTAGCTAGCCATCTTACAAGGGTGCTGGGAACTGAAGTGTTCAACAGCCATGCCACCTCTCCAGGTACCCCCAGCCCTTTCTATGCCAAGACATGTCATTCTTGGGGGGCTCAAGTGCAGTCAGTAGAGTGCATGCTTAGCTTGCTTAAGACCCTGGGTTCAAGCCTCAGAACTACAAAGTCAAAGCAAGGGCATTCTGATGTATGCCCACGGGTGCGAGCTATCTGGCCCTGCACCTGCTGTATACCGCCCACTAGAACAGATCTCTGTATCTCTCCTTGTAGCTCAATGCCAAGCAATAAATAAATTTACCACAGACTCTGGAATTAGGATCTTGATACTAAAACCTAGAATAGAGAGAAGGAAGAAGAGAGCTTACCTGCCAATTAGGGGGTACCTGGGCCCCAAATCCAAATGCTGGGAACAGCTTGTCTCTGTGGAGAAGCAGTGAGGGGATCTTGAGTCTAGAGGCTGAGATGTGAACAGGGCATGGGAGTGGCCAGAACCTGAAACTCACGAGTCATAGTCTTGAACCACGCTGCCCACACTCCACAGTGCTGTCAGATACTCGTTGACTCCTGAAGGGCTCAGATAGTGCAGGGAATCAGGAGAGGATGGGTCTCCATTGGAGCCAGTGAAGTCAACACCCACCTGGGAAGAGACCAAGAATGGAGGTAAGGGCGGCCTAAGCCTTAAGGCCTGATCACGTGCCCCTAGGACAGCAACTTACAGTAAAGTTGATTTGGCAGCCTCCCATCACATAGTCCAGGAAGGAATACTCTGTCTCTACCTGCAGATGAAACCGGGGTTAGGCCATGGCTACTAGCGGGCTAGCATCATACAGTCCAAAGCTTAGAACTCAGAGCCTGGGACACATGGGCTGCCATCTTACCCGGCAAGTTTTCACTCGGACAGTTCCAGAGTTCTTGTAGCTTTTCTTTTTCTGCTGCTTCTCGGGGTGGATACATTCAAATTCAGCCTGGTGGAGAGAAAAAGTAGGGCAGGAAACCACCACAGCATCAGCTAAGGACCTAAGCTGCACTGGCCAGACGTTCCTATGGACAGCAGCCATCACGGCCCACCGGAGCACTGTCAACAGTCACTACCTACCGGGACTGCTTGAAGTTGGGCCAAGGTGGTGTGGAAGGTACCAATGAGATCATGTGACCCGTCACTGTCATAGTCCGAGCAGCGCACCTGAGGGAGAGTGTGTGTTTGTATAACAGAGATACAACACAGGGCCGGCAAGAAGTCCCTCCCCAGAATCCGTTCCCTTCATCATTCTATTTACAGTTGACTCCTCACCTGGATGGGTGTGCCCAGGTCCCCACCGCAGAAATGCTGAAGAGGAACCGAGAAGCGCTTCCATGTAGGGTTCAGGTTGTTCTTGATTACCTGGGGTGGAGGGTAGTGAGCTCTGAGCTGGCCCATGAAGATCTCCCACCCTCTCCTACCCACCAGTTTTTCTCCCTCAGTTCCCAAACCCTGGAGATTCTCTCCCGTGCCAACCATCAACACCACGAGTCACACCTCAGATCGGTAAGTCAGGTGCCACTTCCCATCACCTTGGCGGAAGAACTCCAAGAACGGATCAGATTTTCCTAGGAAGTCCTGCCGATGCCAAAGAGATTCAGTTATAAGACTTCAGAAGACAGCCAGTGTCAGCCCTCTGCCCCCTTAATTCTCAGATCCCCATGGCCTCCTTCCAAACACACCTTCTTGTCTAGGTTTCTAGCTTCTACCTCCATGGTTACTACCCGGTTGTCCTTTAACTCCTGAGCTGAAACCTAGAAAGAGAGGACTATATCATCTCATGAATTACTCATTACATAAACTGCTTCCCTGCCCAGGGTTTATTTCTTACAGTAATGGTTCCCTGCCCGGCAGGCTTCCCCGGCTTCAACATCAAGGGTAGAGTCAAAGTCTGGCTGGACACAATCTGGGGGAAAATGAGGTGAGAGAGGCTTCAGCACCTTAGACAGGGTGGGGTCCTGTGTGACTGGCACATCCAAGCTTCTTAATCCCTGGCCCTACACACCTGACCTAGGGAGCACTCTGCTGCCCCTAAGAAGTCGTCATCCCCCAGCTCCGGTGTCTTGTTGTCAATGTCATAGATTCCAAAGCGCAGCTTCTGGACAGTCTCAAAGTGGTACTCGACCTGCAGAGTCTTGGAGAACGCAGGGCTTGAGCAGTTCCGGACTCGCTCAGTCCGGCAAAGCTGTAGGAAGAGGCCACTAAGCATCAGTAACAAACCTGCCACCCCCAAACATAACCCTCCCCTCCCTCAATGACCTTAACCTTCAAGGTTCATCTCACCTCAGCCCAGGTGCCCCCTCCCACATCCTGTAAAAGGACGCAGAGTGGGTCAGATTTGGAGCCGATGTCCTTGTCAATGAGATGATCACAGGAAATGGACAGCTGCACCAAGGTCACACAGTGGGCCATCTGGAGGGAGACAGCAGGGTCAAGCATCAGGGCCTCTCCTCCATCCTTCACTGACTATAGTTCCCAGCCTGGGAAAGCCACACGCAGGCTTTACACAGGCAGCCTGGACACCCCGGAACCCTAAGTGGACTCAATAGCACAGGACACATTTTTGATAACAAACTCTGGCTCCAGATGAATCCTTACTCTCTAAGTGGTCTTCATCTCAACAATGCTGTCCAGACTTGGAACTTGAGCCTTAACCACTGCAGAGCATAATCAATCTCTATCTGGCCTCTTAGCACCTTCCCCAAGGTCAGAACGAGGCTATATTTCAATTCCAACAGTTTCCAGGGGGGCCATCATCTAGATACTGCTCCCTAACTGCTGATAACCATAACCTCTAATTCTGGGACCTGACATCTTGCAAATTGGGATCCATTCCATCCATTAACTCTTCTTATCTCTAATCAGCTGCTCAGGTCTACTCATTTCCATGTATGTCATGATCTAGTCTAAGCTACTGTTTAGGTTACCTAGAAATGGCAATAGTTTCTTCAGCTGCTCACTTAACCTCTTGCCAACCCTACTTCCACTTCCCATTACCACCCAGTGGACTGTTAACATAGCAACCAAACTTATCCTGTCAGAACAGTCCATCACAGCACACAGGAAGCAGAAGCAGGACTGCTGTAAGTGCAAGGGTCACCTTAGATAACATACAGAGACTTCCATGGCTACAAAGTGAAACCCTGTCTGGGGCTGGAGGGATGGCTCAGAGGATAAAAACATTGGCTGCTTTTCCACCTGAACTAGGTCCTGAGTTCAATTCCAAGCAACCACATGGTGGCTCACAAAGTGAAACCCTGTCTCAAAAACCACAAAGTATGGCTCACACTGTAATACTATCTCTGGGAGGCCAAACAGAAGGAATAAGAGTACGAGGCCAGCCTGAGTTACACCGTGAGTATGAAGCCAGTCTAGGCTATGTGAGATCAGACCAGTGTGCAACATGAGTGGCTCACATCTGCCTACAACTCCAGCTCCAGGGGGATCCAATGTCTCTGGCCCAAACATTTCGTCCACGGACACATACACATTTAAAGATAACAACAACAACAACAACAAAATCCTCACTGATATCACTCTAAGCTGCACACTGGTCTGATGTACCATCTGAAAGATCTAGGTCCCTCTAATTTAATCTGCCAGTTCTCTCGCTCAATCATTCTGGCCTTTGCCATCCCTCAAGCCCACTGGATTCCTATTCCAAAGCCCCGCAGTCACAGGCTGCTCTTTGTTTTTATTACCCACATAGTGGTTCCCTCTTCTGTAAGGTTCTTACCATCGCATCTTAATGTAGGTAGTCTTGCCTGCCACTCTAATTCCAACCCTACCACCACTGACATCAGACTCCATCACAGCCTTCACACCAGTATCCAACTTACTATACATATTTTAGTTATACAATCAGTCTCTAGCACTAAAATGTAAACTGTACAAAGGAGAATTTACCTGTTTGTGCACCTGCTCTATCCCAGCAACTAAATACACTTGTTGCATGAAATTCAAGAGGCCATCTCCAGGACCAGCTCACAGACTGACTTGTCTCCAAATCAAGCATCCCCAAACCTCTACAGTTCACCTATTTCCTCCATCACAATCATCACTACCTTGCATGAATCAACACAGTAACTACAACGTAGTTGGGCCTACAGCCCAGGATGATCCACAGGCGACACACACCATCTACACAAGTCTCCAAGATTCCTCACTGGACTTGCTTCAACAGCCCAACTTCCTACCTAGCAGTGCTTCCTGGGAGGTCTCCAGCCTCCTTCTGCCCCCAGCCTGTATCATCTCACGTTGGTCTCTAAAGTCTCCTGTTTGTTCTTGTTTTATGGTATTGGGAATTGACTAGGGCCTTGTGCATACCAGGCAACCATCTGTCGCTGAACTATATCCCAGCTCTAGCCTCCCACCCAGAATTCAGTACACAACATTGATTATTTTTAGAGTCACACACAGCACTTGCTCAAATGAGTGTTAAAATCCACTACTCTTGATCCAAAAGGTTGCAACCAAACTAAACCACATGTGTATATTCTCACTCCCACCCTGGAGGCCTCCTTCTTCCCCAGGCTCTATATTCCATGTGGCTGCAAGACAGGGTCTGGAAGCAGATGATAACCCCAACACCACACGATGGCAGGTCCTGTGTTCTAAGGCTGCTCCTCCAAGAGGCCTGCAGACTTCCAATCTTCCCAATGACTCCCCTAGAGGCTCAACAGACCACAGCTTATGCTGAATTCCACCATTGTCAGCTCATGTCTTGACAAAGGATCCCAGAACTCAGGTAGCTCACAGGTGTATCAACTAGGTGGGCTGTGCTCACCACCAAACACAAAGGAATGCCGAATGCAGATCAACCAGAAAGAACCAAGTGTATACATTACTTGAAAGATCTAGACTGCAAAGTCTCAGGTAAGTGTATATTCGATAGATCTGAATACTCTCACACAGGAATATACACAGGGAAACAGCATGTACACACACCCACCCCTTTGTATTCTGGCACAGGGTTCCATGTAATCCAGGCTGGCTTCCAATGGACTTTGCAGATGAGGGTGACCTAAATTCTAGATTCTCCTACCTTTCCCTGTGAGTGCTGGGATTACAGGCATACATCACCATGCCTGAGCTATTTATGATTTATACACTTCCTTCCGTATAGACTTGTACATTGAAGGCCCTCATTAGCTCCCTACTTAACCCCAATACACAGCCTAAGTATCAATTATTCTAAACCCTATACTTTTATCCCACTTCTTACCCTCCCAAGTTTCTCCTCCTTGGTACTGCCTCACCTAGCCAACTTCCAGTCTCAACAAAAAAACCCTGTATAACTGCCCGATGACTGTAAACAGCAAATGCTCTAGCAAGCTATTTTGTTCTACTCCTAAGGGAGAATTTCTACAGAAATTGCTAAGTCTTTCTTAGTCAGCCACTTTCCTTAGCTCTTACCAATAGGAGACAGGTGAGAACCTACATAACCAACATCTTGATACCCACAGCTCTGGTCTGACGGGACTCCCCTTATGAATTCTTGCCAGGTAAGATTTCATTGTCTTTGGATAACTGCAGTGGTCTCCTTACCAGTCTTTCTGCAACCTCACAGCCATTTCTGTGTTTACTAGCTAAATGAAAACCAGATCATGTCACTTCCCTGATTAAAACTCTGGGACAGCTTCCCAATACATTCAACATAAAATCATTCGATGTAAAACCCTAACTTTGAAAGCAGGAGAGATGGCTCAGGGGTTAGAGCCCTTGTGTTTCCAGGGGACCAGAGTTCAGTTCCTAGCACCCACATCAGGCAGCCTACACACAGGTGCCTGTGACTTCAGCTCCAAAGAATCCAATGCCCTCTTCTGGCACGCACAGGCACTGCAATCACAGGCACAAACCCACACAGAGACACAAACCTAAGTACACTAAATTAAAAACAAAACAACACACACACACACACACACACACACACACACACACACACACAAAAGCATTCTGTGGCTGGCATGACAGCTTAGTGGGTACAGTGCTTGCCATTACCTGAGTTTGATCCGTGGAACCCATGTGTAAAGAGTCATCTAACCACCCAAGTGTGTCCCACAAGGCTGTCCTTAACCATCCGAAGCGTCAATCCCATTCTCCATCTCTGGGTCTTTGTACTGTATGGTTCTATGTAAGAGCAGGAACTCTGTCTACTTTGCCAGTGTCTCTGGTACCTACTTATAACAGACACTCGGTAAATATTCAGTAACTGCATTAATGCTGAAATTACAACAGCAGAATCGTATCTTTCTCTCCCCGCCATTTAATTGTGGGCTCCTCCAAACTAGCTCTGAGTATCATCTCTATATGCCCAGTGCAACAAGCTGGTACTCAGCTATTTGATGAACTCATGGGAACTCACAACTTCACGAACTTTTCATTTGAATTAATGTACATCTGTAACCTTCCCTTTCTTGCTTTTTTGACAACTGAGTTGTGAAATTTTAATGTGGAGGGCTAAGATGTAGTATAGTGGTAAGAGTACACATATCCCTGGGTTCAACCCCCAACACCAAATAAAAATAAACGAAAACGAAAACCAAACCTGTAAGACAAAATTTCAATGCCAGACTCCTACAATTCCATTTTAATGAGAATCAAGTTAAATAAATAGGCAAAAGATTCAAAGATTCTTTATAAAACATAAATAAGAAATAAGCTTGTGAAATGATCCACAGCCTAAGTGGCTTGAGAAATGCAAAATGGGGCTGGACGGTGATGGCGCACGCCTTTAATCCTGGCACTCGGGAAGCAGAGGCAGGCGGATCTCAGAGTTCGAGGCCAGCCTGGTTTACTGAGTGAGTTCCAGGACAGCTACAGAAACGCTGTCTTAAAAAAAAAAAAAAAAAAAAAAGCCAAAACCAAACAACAAAAAACTACAATGAGATAGTTAGAAATCCATCCATGCCCAACAAAGCCCAATGTTGGCAAAGGATTTAAGATTCTTATAGCTGGTCAAAGTATTAAATATGTCACCTTGGAAGACAGCCCAGCAAGCCTGTCAGAAAGCCAAGTGAATACCTAGCTAAGTGCAATTCCACTGGCAGATTTTAATCTAAAAGAAATGAAAACATCATGTCCAAAAGCTTTATTAGGACTGCTCACAGCAGATTTAGTCATTATAGCCTAAAACTTGAAACATTCCCAGTGCTCATCAATAGGAGAATGAATCGCTATGCTTATAGAAAGCCAATTGGCAGCAGATTAATACCTGAAATCTGAATAAATCTGAAGGATGAAATGATGATTTTATTCATTAGATTTAGAATAGACAGAAACTATCTATGGTGTTGGTGCACACCTTTAATCACAACACTCAAGAGGCAGAAGCAGATCTCTGTAAGTTTGAGGCCAGCCTGGTCTAACTACACAGAAGAAACCCTATTTTGAAAAACAAACAAAAGAATATGCAAAACCTAATCTTTGCTGTCCTCCTTTCTCCCCCAAGGGAGAAGTGGTTGTTAACTGCGGGAAGCCCTAGGACTCCAGGAAAAGATGTTCCTTTGGGTCACAGAGGGTCTCACTTAATTCCAACCATATTACTGTGGGTCCACTGTGTGGAAAGTAGCATATGGGGCCTAACTCTGTGATGTTACTAAGTTGGCCTGGCTTCTATTCTCAATGTCAGGGCTTCCTGTGCAACCAAGGTTTCTTATTTTTGTTTTTTTTTTCTTCCCACAGATCTGCCCCCTTTTCTTTCTTATTGGAATATTACTGTGTGGGAAAAAAAGAAAAACCTTAATAACTTGCAGCTTTCACTGGGCAGTGAGAATCACATCTACAATCCTGTCACTTGGGGGGTAGAGGATGGAAGCCAGCTTGGGCCATGAAACTGTCTCAGGAATATGGATATGACACACGTGTACTCCCTTGGAGCTATTTCACCAGCCCCCACCCCTGAAGTGACTTGCTGGCCTGAAGTCTCAATTCTCCTTCGTCTCAAGCACAGGGATTGAAGGTGAAAACCACAATAACTACCCATAGCTACTTTTCTTGTTGAGCTAAGTTTCCTTTAAATTACCTGTAATTTATGGCATTAATTTTTCAACTCTTTCTCATAAGCCTATCCCTGCTTGGAAATCTGTGGCTAAAAATCCTGGTGCACTTTTGACCACTGTTGATTACTAACTACACACCACTTGAGACAGCATCTTTTCAGATGGGCTAGGCTGGTTTCAAATTCACTATCCTCCTGCCTTTGGCTTCAGAGTGCTGGGATTACAGCCTTTGCCACTGTGCCCTGGCAACTGCCACATACTTTACCCAGACTCACTTTTCATATATTATAGTGCCATTTCAATCAACACGAGGCTTTCATTCCAAACCCCTTGCATGTCACAGTAAGATGAATCAGAAAGTAAAAATAAGAAAATTTATCATTTAAGAGATCTGGTTATGCGTACTAGATCTTTGTGTACAGAATTCCTGTTCAATCAATTGTAGACGCCAAGGACCTTCTGGAATTATTTAAAACTTGTTTAATGCTAACCCATCAAAGGGGAGGCGAGTTTGCTGGCACATCTGACATAGTTAGCTTTGGTGTCTCCTCTTTCTGTTGGAACTTGTGCATTAGCGCAGATGGGAACACCTATAAGGTAAAGCTCCAGCCTTCTCTGCCTTGTTTGTGGTCACTTGGGGTCTCATTCCTTTCAAATCTCCTTTATTTGTTGTTTACCTCTCCTCCTACTGCCAACCTCAGAGCTTTCTAAGCCCTGTACAATTATATATTCTCCCTTAAAGCACCATCCTCCCAGCAGGGCACACCTGCACTCCCAGCATAGGCAGGGGATCCAAGGTCTGAGTCCACAATGCAATGTGCTTACATAGAGGATCTATCTCAAAAACAAATGAAACCCCCCTCATCTCCTCCCATCATAAATAAAATGGATTGACTACCGAGCCCACATTCTGTGACCCAGGCAGAATTTGGTTAAGTGAAATGAGGACTAGAACACAAACATTTGGACTCCTGAGTCATCCTTGGAACTTCGGTTTTTTTGAGACAGGATCTCCTGTGTGGTCCTGGCTGGCCTGTAACCTGCTATATTGGTCAGACTGACCTCAAACTTATGCCTTTGCCTCCTAAGAAGGGTTGGGATTAAAAGTATGCACTTTCATGGCTGGCCTAGAACTTTCTGTATTATAATTAAACTCCCTTCTCTTTTGGGGGAAAATGTTTTTATATTCACTGTCAACCTGATGAAGACAAAAGTATGGACTTCCCAACAGTGAGCAGGCACCAACTACTTCCCTCATTTCTTCCTATCCATCAGATAATACTGTACCAGATGGTGTCCTGCATATATAGTTTAGGCAAAATGACTAAGCCTCAGGTTCCTCAGCTGTAAAGGGTTTATGATCAACCTCTGAAGATTAATGTAAATAATGTGTGCACAACTCGTATACCACCCTTAAGACTTGTGCTGGAATTGTCATCGTGTTACTCAGCCATCACCATCTTCCAAGCCTAACTCAGGCATGCTGACTCTCCCAAGCTCCCCACAGCAGCACGCAATGTCTCTGGAGGTCCTGTATCTAATCTACAATGGGCAATTGCATTCTCTCCCTGTGTGTCTGCACCTTCTTGCTTATTGACAAACTTTTGGCACCAGGGTCTCATATAGCCCACAATGGCCTCCAACCACAGGAAAGCCAAAGATGGTCAGTATCTTTTTGCCTATACCTCCCAAATGCTTAATTATAGGTCACAAATTCTGCCAGTACATCTTAGCTGGGCACCATAGACCTATATTCAATGGAAATTCAAAACACTTGGGAGAAGCTGGCATCATTGTACTGGACCAGACTTGTAAGAATCCCAAGCATTGTGTGAGCAGGTGGCCTTGGTAAGTTTTAAGGAAAGACTAAATGTTGTAAGCCTCCCACATTGCTCCCTGGGAGATAGGTTATCTGCATAGCATTGAGATAGGGACTCTCATCGGTAATACAAAAATTATGTGCCTTTCATGTTTTAAATGACATTCATTCCCCTGCATTAGCAGGCTCTAATTGCTATTTGTAAACCCAAAAACAGACTGTGTCCTCCTGGGTTCAGTTGCATCTCAGTACCAAATGGCCTAAAATTCACTTATCAGTCCTTTAAGCTCAAGAGTTACATGAGCCTCTCCATTCCCAAGAGCTTAACCAGGCAACTGTGCAATCCCTGTCTCCCTTTGTCTAACAAGGACATGGCACAGATGTGGCAGAGGCTGGCCACAAGCAGGTCAGTCTGAGTAGCAACAGCATCTCTTCAGACAACTCACGTCATGCTCACACCTGATGTCGCCTACCTTGGCAAGATGGAGCAGCTCACAGATGCTGGATCGAGTCTTGGAGGCCAATCAGGAAATCCTCCAGAGGCTCCAGAAGCACTCCCCACCCCTCATCCCCACCCTCGCTGAACAGCCCTTCCCCACGAATCAAAAGACTGAGCCCACCAACACCATTTTCATTCCCGTCTCACTTCCTCAAGGGATATGGAGGAGGCAGCTCTTTTCTTACCCCTGAATCTCTCTCTAATTTCAGAATTCTCCAAATTTAAATCAGCAGCTCCAAAAACATTTCTCACAGGTCACGAATTTAATCAAATAATTTCTTTTTGAGGCAGTCTTTAGAGCAAGCTGGCTTATTGGTCTAGATTCCTCTTGCCTCAGTCTCCCACGTGCTGTTATTAAAGTTGTACCCCATCATGACCCAGTCAAAGCTCTTACTATGGAGTGACATTCTTTATTCCCCCCCACGTGACTAAGGTGACTAAGGACTAAACAAGGAGATTTATTTAGATGCACGAATTTCTAAGAAGCCTATGTGCCACACAGAATCTGGCAGTACTACAAAGCTTAAACTGTGCACACACACAGGAAACCTAAGTGGAGAATTACAGCTGTTTCCCACCTTGTACTGGGATGGCCAGGAAAGTCTGAAAGCCACTCATCCAACTCTAACATCCCTGAAGACTACCCCAAAGCCAAACAACATCTCACCTATGCCGGATCACTCACAGAAAAAAAAATCTATCCCAAAGAGAGTTGGAAATGGAGGGAAGCTAGGACTGCTCTAGCATGCTCTCCACCCAGAGACTCAGAATACATCCCATACCAAACTTGAACTGCCCACTTGAAACTCCTGTCTGATCAGCACCTGAAGATAACAGGTAGTACTTTTGTGTCTCCCTGCTTACATGGAGTTGGAAAACCAAAATCATGGAGCATTGAGAGAGGCTCTTCCCTAGAAGACTGGGGATGTATCACAGGGCCACTGCTAGTGACTTCAGCCCCCACAACCATCAAGGAAAAACAGGTAACACTTGTGTCTAAGAAGTATGAAGAATTTTCACTATGAAGTGAAAATTCCATTCATAGCTGGGCAGGTTCCTAGCTCACAGCTGTAATCCCAACATTGAGGAAGATTACTGTTTTCAAGGCCAGCCTGGGCCACAAAGTGCATTTAAAAACCTCTATCCAAACAGTACTAGCAATAGAACCTCAGGCAAGTTAGTTTCCCTTTCTTTATAGATTCCCCTATCTATAAAATGAGTGGTGATGGCAACTCTAGAAGTTAAGCTCACCCTTAAAAGTGACCAATAATAAGGATCCCTTGATAGTGGGATGCCTACAGTACATTAACTCTCCCATTTAGCACTCACAAATGAGTAAATGTGCCTTTGCTCCTTGTTTGCTCATGGAACACTTAGGACAGGCTATGAGACTGACAATGTAGGGTTTCCGCCATGCAGAAAAGAGAGGGGTCACAAAGTAGCCAAATCAAAAGTGCTGAAGTTCCATGCTTTTAGCTTCTGTTCAGGGCCAAACTCATAATGATTGTCAAAAGAAATGGAATAGCTGGGTTCACAGAACCATAGATGCAAACCACTGGATAGGATAATCCAAACCTTCTTTTATAGAACAGAGGCCAAAGGACACATTTGCCATGGGTCACAAGAACTCATGGGAGCAAAGGGGATTTCTCTGTTCCATTCTGTCACTAGTTCACATCCTGTAGTTCAGTCCAATCTTAGACAGTTCACTATTGTGTCTCAAACACCTCTTCTTCATGGCCTATACTAACCAGCCTTATACAAAGATGTAAAGGAAGTCCACATCCACCACAATCTCATTATTGGAACAGGAATGGAGGGCTTGCTGGACTCCATGTTTATAGGATTTCATAGGGACAAATTTTAAACAGCAAACACAAATAGTAAATAAACATGTATAGTAAAATTCATCGCAGGTAGTCATTTCTGGACCCCGTCCTACCCTGCTGCAACTTACATATTCAATGCCTGTTATATGGAGTGCTGTGAAACCACCTTCCTGAGCATCATGAGGGCAAGGGCATCGCCAAAAACCATCGCCTCTACAGTGTGCATGCAAGTTTAACAGCACAGCAAACCAAAGCCTGCGGAGAAGCTAACTTAAGTTTGTTCACAGGGCATGCTTCCCTACCCGACACTTGAACAAGTCACTTGGTTGGAATATGTAGAGGATCTTAAGACTGTTCTCTAAAACTTCTGTCTGGAAAACTAAAAATTTCAACAGGGAAACTGTAGAATAAACACAAACTAGTTTCACATGTGTCAAGTGTCCAGAAAGCCTTTACACAGTTCGGTGGTACAGTCAGATCCAAGCACAACTAAGCACTTAAGTATGTGAATTTAAGAATCTAATCTCTTGAGAAACTGACATCTTTCTGTTCACCTTCCCACCATTAAGTCCTGTTGTGCTCAACACACAACACTGCCCCCCCAAAATTTAGGACAACATATAGATATGGCTAAGCTGTAGTTACAAGAAGACCAACAGAAGTGGAGTTCTACCATGTAAGAAGCAAAGTGGTATCTACTGTAGCAAATAACCACCTGAGCAAGTCTGTAACCTAGGGGCACAGCTGGTCCCGTAGATCACAAGGCTAAAGGGAAGAGCAGATGCTGTGTCAGCCAACTGTCCAATTGCAGCCTAACAGTATAGAACATAAGGGGAGGGAAGCCGAACTCAGAGTGGAGCAAGACATAAGGAAATCAGTAGCCGCATGTTATATGTTAAGACTGTTCAAGCAGCTCAACTCCTTCATCCTTTTCTTTCCCCCCTCGAGACAAGGTCTCAACATGTAGCCCTGCCTGGCTTGGAAGTCACTATGTAGAGCAGGTTGATCCAGAGTGCTGGAATTAGAAGCATGTACAATGAATGACCAGTCTTTCTTAAGTGTGAAAATTTAACAGCTTGTGGAGTGTATGGCAGCACATTGTGGACACTGTCTGGTATGAATTATATTTAACTATCTTTAGCAATCAAAAGTTCCAAGTAAATGTCAGGAGGCTACATTCTGCTGAGACTCATCACCTGGTACCCAGATGACTTGCTATGTCAGTAGGCAAAACAAAAAAACTGAAACATCAAGGGGCCGGCAGCAACTCCTGGGATGAGTTATGCTGCTGCTTCACCTCTGTACTTGTTTTTTTTTTTCTCCTTCCAGATTAGTAAGAGACTCAAAACTAATTGTTCCCTAGGCCAGAGTCTAGGTGTATAATGGGGGGGGGGGGGTGTGTGGCACACATAATATCAATTCTGCCATTCACCCTTCTCTACAACTTATGTCTTAACCTCTCATTGGAGGGACGTTCCCAGGGCTTAAGAGAAATCAAAGGACATAATGAGATTTTTCTCCCCTGCTACACACAGACTCAGTGTTTTTGAAGTGTTGTCCTATACCTGGGGCTGGACTGTTTACATCAGGGCCGTGTCTCCTGGACTCTTCAGTAGCAGAGCCGGTATTTAGAGTATGCTCTTGGCTGTGACATGTTGATCCAGAAAAAAAACGATGCTTTTGAGACTCTGACAGCACAAAACAGCACAAATAAGTCCAGAAGAGCACACTGAGAATTACCATTTAATAGATTAACTTGCTTATGTTGTTAAACATAAGGCTTTTTTTCTCAGAACTGTGCTTACCAACGTACTGTGCTACCAAAGTACTCCTCAAACTATCTTACAGTAAACCTTCATGAGCTTAAAGAGATAAAATCTTAGCTGGAAGTAGTAGCACACGTGTTTAATGCCAGTACTTGGGAGGCAGAGGCAGGGGGATCTCTGTGAGTTTGAGGCCAGCCTGGTCTACAAAGCATGTTCCAGGACAGCACCAGGGATGGGGGTGGGGGGCAGAGATCTATATTTAGATCCTATCATATCCCTGAAGTCTATTTTGGGGAGAGTAGTGATGGGTATACATAACCAATACACTTTCTTCTGAAAAGCTAGACAACAGCAAACAATGTGTTACAGAAGTGATCTGTCCTGAGTCCACTCCTCTCAGATAAAGTCACACTGTGTATGCGGGGGTTGCTGATCTGATCTGTTTTTAAGACTCAGACCAGGTGACCTGTATCTACTGTCCAGTTACTCCGAAAGCTGAGGTGAAAGAGTGCTTGAACCCATGCCTGGGCAATATAGTGAGACCTAGCCCTGTAATAAATAAAATCACTTCATTGCTACCTGGAATTATGTATTGGTCTAAGCTCGTCTCAAGCAGGACATGTAGCTCAGTGGTAGACTGACTGCTCAGACATTCTACAACACTAGGAAATTCAAACATAAGCTAAACTCTGATGTGATAAAGACAAAAATTACGAGCATTTTCTGAGAACTTTGGTTGTAGGGAACAGCCCACTAATTCTTTCAACTCTAACTCATCCTTTTAAAATATAAACCAGCAGTCTACAACAACTTCCTTTACTAATTTTCCTAAGTTGAACAAATGTGAAAGGGACAAAACCCATAACAGCGATGTCACAAAGCACCAATTGCTTTGGCTCCCTTTTCTTCCCCACCTTAAACCCATCGCATTGAAATACAAAAACAAAGTTTTAG